>NC_071354.1:215008038-215611371 GCF_943734655.1 Sabethes cyaneus | reverse complement strand
AGTATTAAGAACGGGGTAACTTAGAGACCATTCATTTATTTCTCAATACATTTGTGAGTAGCTCAACATTCCTCACGTAGATTGTAAATAGTTCCTTAGCTGCACCGTTTTCGAGTAATCGAAAAAAACAAACTGTGTAAAAAAAGACTTGAGTGTACGTAAAATATGGTGATGTAGCGTGCAAAAAATGAAGGGGGCAGTCCACCCCCTCCCACTAGAGGCAGCCAATAGAAAGTTGTTTGGCAGCGGCAATATGAACAAGCATTCCAGAAACTGTTTCATGCCTGGCCGCTGCTGATTTGTTTGAAGTTCACGTTTTCCGGTTATATTTTCATTTATATGCTTGAGATATCACTAAGAAGCAAAATCAACAATTTTAATATAACATGTTCACTGACCATCTTACCCACACTAGCAGTTGTCCATTTCACCCCATCATTATTCATTTTTTGAAAGCGTTCACAATTTTTCATACGCAAATGAAATTACGTATTATTTCAATGCAGACGTTACTTGAAAAGGTATTAAATCGAAATACTTCATGCTATGGGCAACATTTTGGAATTAAACCACTCAAAAAGCTTAATTCCGACGGAAAAAAAGTTACATCCAAACGCAGAATCATGTCCAATATTTAGTTTTTTGTACTTTATCAAAATTGGAAAGTTTTAAATGATGATTGAAACGTTCAGACATCATGAGATAGCAAGCTGGTTGGATTCCCATCAAAACATTTACGAATTTTAATGCTTAACTGGTAGAATCAACCACCTGTCCGTCTTACCCACCCTGTTCGTCTTACCCACAGTTCCCCTACGCTACGCATATGTTTTGGAAACTGCACTACAACTGAGTTTTTTGAAAATGGTTATTGGCATTTTGGCCGAAGGGTCTCGAAATTTTATGTGTGCGGAATGAAAACAATATTTAAAAACTCGACGTCATCGATTTCGTTGAAATATCGGAAAATCATTGTAGTGCATAACTCTTGAACAGAGCTATAACAATATTTTATGAAAACTCGCCTACATTTAGATCCAAGAAAAATAATACGAAAAAAAATTTAAACAGCATTCGGTAATTCCTAATCTTTTATTGTTATAAAAATAACATTTTTCTTTTCCGTTTGGTTTAAGAATTATGAATTTTTGAAATATGTTCGATGTCAAAGAAAATTCTGAGAATATCCACATAACAAGAGAACGTAGAACAACTACTAATTTGCCCGGAGATACGTCACTTCTGTAACAAGTTCTAGCTCTGTGCCTGATTTGCAACTGAACCCTACCAATCCACTGCTGATTTGTTACCAGAACGTACGTGGATTGCGGACCAATATATGTATATTTTATTGCTACGACAAAAACGGATTTTAATATGATGGTTTTAACGGAAACCTGACTTGCGGCACAGAGTTACTCGCAATAGTTATCCGGAAGCGCTTTTTCCGCATTTAGACGTAATCGAATACGGTGGAGATCAGAAAATCCAGTGGCGGAGCTGTGTTGATCGCCGTCTCTAACAAGCTGAGGCGCTCCATCGACTCCTACCCGATTTAAGAAACACTCGAGCAACCAATTGCTCAGGGTAGATAAATCGGCAGACGGCACCAGTTTGATGATATTTCAATTTCAGTCTGGACACGGCAAAGGAGGTAAAGTTAAAGTCCCGTTCAATTCGTGCTCGTGTCGCCTGTTCCCATAGTTAAACCGTTCGATGCGAAAGAGAAATAGCGCTGAATGCGTTATTTAGCATTTAACTGTACCATCTATTTATAGCATTTGTGATAGGACACTACTGCAATATTCTTGGGATATGGCGGTTCGGTTTGGAGTAAGAATACTAGATGTGGTCCTCGTAACGTGTCGTTCTCGACTATATTGTACTGAAATATTTCTTCCTATGCTATGTGTCGTACGTTGTACGCTATGCGCTGTGTCAGCGTATAATTGTCACCGTTCGACGCGGTACAGTCCGTTTACGCTTATACAGCATAACCGATCCGCGTCGCGCTGAACCATTTCAATCATGAGCGTCCACCACACGCCCTATTTACATTTTTTAAAAATTGTTATCTATAGTTAAGAATTTTTAAACTAAACAAGGAAATATGAACTAGGATTTATATAATGCGTATTATTCCCATGTAATTTGAAAGAACTCATTATGAAACAATCGTCCACCACACGTCCTATTGTTTCAAATTATATGTATTATTATATTCATTCCTTATAACTTTTTATTCTATTTTTATGTATTATATCCTCTTTACCATTGATCTCTACCCTTATATTTGGGTCTATGTCCTCTACTACTCTGTATGGACCTATAAATTTATTGTCCAATTTTTTACCTATTTCATTTTTAATTAGGACTAAGTCATCTTTGTTATAACATTTTGGTACAATGTTTAAGTTATTTTTCATTGTTCTTTTCATCTTGCTAGAAAGAAGGTTTTCTCTTATTTCTTGATGGCATACTTGTAACTTTAACGTCAATTGCTTGCTATAGTTGTCTATGTCATAAATAGGCACTGGATTATCATTTGTTAAATTTGAAGGCATGTTACTATTTTTTCCGAATACTAAATAAAAAGGTGTGTATCCAGTGTTAGTGTGAACGGTATTGTTATATGCGAATGTGTAAAATGGTATCCAATGTACCCAAGAAAATAATTTTTCGTTACAATAGATGCGTAAAAAGTTTCCTAAACATTTGTGTGTGTTCTCCAAAGAACCTATAGTTTCATGATGGTAAGCTGTAGAATTTAGTTTTTGAATATTCAATAATTTGGCAATGGATGTAAACAAACTCGACATAAACTCTGTTCCTCTATCCGACGCAATTCGTTGTGGAACACCATATTTTAAAATAACATGCTCCACGAATGCTTTAGCTACTGTCTCTGTTGACTTGTTAGGTATCGGTGTTGCGGTTATAAATTTTGTTAACTCGCATTGCGTTGTTAGTATATATTCGTATCCATTGGTAGGTATCAAAGGACCAACCAAATCTACGTAGATTTTTTCAAATGCTGTGCTTGCTGTTGTCGTAATGATCATTGGAGTTTTTCCGCATCCTCCAACTTTTGATATCTGGCATTGCTTGCATTTTTTAATGAAATTCTCTACATCGCATTTCATGTTTTTCCAAAAATATCTTTTGCTTATAGTTGCAAGTGTGCGTCTAATACCCGCATGTCCCGCTGTCGGTAATATATGGTAGTCGTTTAGTATTAAAAGCTTTGACCTTTCGTCTGTTACTTCTTCTATTTGCTCTCCGATTTTTATTAAAATTGGTAATGTTTTTACTGATGATGGTCGACCATATATCTGTAGTTCTTCATATTTTTTAATGACGTCATATGTCTCCTTATTATTTTTGATGATTATATATTTTATATTATTAATTTTTGAATATTCCGCCACCTTCGACAACATTGCCCGTAGGTCAATTTGTGTCCTTTTGAGGGGAATTTCAATTACATCTGTGGAGATTTGCATGCTTTTTATGTTATCTTTCATTACCATTTTAACGTATTTGTCTTGTTTAGACGAAGGTTGATCAGTCCTATCGTCATTCGCTTTTTCGCCTTTAAGTTTCGAAGCTCTGGTAACGACTAGAACAGTTTTTCCATGAAGTGTTTTCAGGTCTTGAATCGAAATGCGTGACAACGCGTCCGCTATCACATTCTCGCTTCCTTTCCTGAAAGTTACTTCAAAATCATATTCTTCTAAAGCTAACCTGAATTTTGTTAATCTGCTGGAGGGGTCAGCTAAAGTAAAAAGGTAAACTAATGGTCTATGGTCACTGTAGACTTCAAATCTTCTTCCATACAGGTATGGTCGAAAATGCTTGATAGCCCACACCATAGCCAATAACTCCTTTTCTATCGTACTGTAATTTGATTCGGCTTTATTCAGAGTCTTGCTGGCATATGCAACCGGTTTGCCGTTGCTATTAGATAGCACAGCACCAATCGCATATCCAGACGCATCCGTATGTAAGTTGAATTTGTTGGTCTCCGTTAGATCCGGGTAATCCAGTACTGGTGGATTTATAAAACATTGTTTTAAATTCTCGAATGAGTTGTGGCATTCGCTACTCCATTCAAACTTTACACCCTTTCTGGTCAACTTGTTTAACGGTGTGCAAAGCCTAGCAAAGTCTTTTATGTGCTTCCGATAGTAATTTGCGAAAGCAACGAATCGCTTGACTTCATCCGCAGTGGAAGGGATCGGCCATTTTTTCACTGCTTCGATTTTAGCAGGATCAGGCCTGATGCCTTCAGCAGATATGTAATGTCCCAGGTATACTAAATTTTCTTGCAAAAAATTGCATTTTTCGGGGTTTAGTTTTAAATTTACCTCTCGCAATCTTCGGAAAACGTTCGAGAGATTTTTGTTATGCTCTTCTAGATTTCTACCAAATATGATGAGATCATCCAATATACTAAACACTTCTCTCCATTAAGACCTGCCATCGCTATGGTCATTAGTCTTGAAAATGATGCTGGGCTTATTTTTAGTCCCATTGGAAGCCTTGTCATCTGATATTGTCCAGACGACGTCGAGAAAGCTGTTAGTGGCCTATCCTCTTGCTTCAAATTGCATTGGTAGTACCCTTGGGACAAGTCTAAATGCGAAAAGTACTTCGCTCCTGCCAATGAGTCTATGACCTCCTCTATATTTGGGAGTGGAAATGTATCGTTCTCAAGAACATTGTTAAGTTTCCGATAATCAACAACCAACCTCCATTTCTTTTTGTCATTCGCCGACTTTTTTGGCACTAGTAAAATTGGGCTATTCCATTCGGAACTAGTCTTTTCAATGACTCCATCTGACATCATCCTATCAATCTGGTCATTTATTTCCCTTTTTTGCGCCAGGGGAAGGCGATATTGTTTAGAAAATATTGGAGTTGTGCCATCCTTTATTTTAATACTGGATGTGTACTTATCCGTTACTGTTAATTTATCGTCTTTCAAGCAAAACACATCAGCGTATTTTAAGCATAGCCTCTGCATCTCTGCCTGATCTTGTTTTGTCAAATGTTTCAAGTTCAACTCATTTAAAAGTTTACTTGCTCTATTAGTATCGTATTTTGGCAGTTTAATTTTTCCTACCACATTGTAATCCCTTAGATCCCTTGTTTCAATATTTTTTGTTTCAATGCAAATTTCCTTATTTGCTATATTAATAATTCTTACGGGTAATTTCCCTTCTTTTGGAACTGATATTGAATTTGCTATGAAAACATGTGGCATTATTTCTTGTTGTAGTACCACACAAGTACCCGTCACACCGGTATCAACGTACCTTACCACCTCAGTACGAGCCGGTATAATGTAGCATGTTTCAGTTTTTGGTTGTTGCAATCTCATCTCCATACCCACAAAATCAACAATGGCTCCAAATTCTCTCAAAAAATCTGTGCCAATCAAGCCGTTAACTGCATCCGGCAAGCTCTCTATAATATTAAATTTAATGGGATATTCCACAGACTTGTACCCCACAAAAGTGTCAACGGATCCCAGAGTACGGGTTACTCCGTTTACACCACTGATTTCTAATGTGTGTGAATTATTGATATTGATAAATTCGGGAAGACATCTTTTGTCCAGAATACAACAAGATGCTCCACTGTCAATTATGAGTTCTATTACTCTGCCAAATAATTTAAATTTTGCTCTGAGAGCCTTCTTCGCACTAAAATTAACGAAAAAGATCGATTAAATGTGCCTCTTCTACAGGTTGTTGTTGTTGCTGTTGTTGTGTTTGTTGTTGCTGTTGTTGTCGTTGCTGAGGTTCGGCCATATGTGCCACATGTCCGTTGTTCCTCCCGCGACTGTTATTTCCTCGGTAGGTTTGGTTGGTTTGGTGGTTATTGTTATAACCATAGTTGTTATTGTGTTGTGTACCCCTACCACGGTACCTAGTGTTTCCTCGGTAACCACCACGACCTCTAGAGCTTCCTCGGCTTCTCCAATTATTTCGATCGTTGCCCCTATAGGGCGTTCTTCCTGATGTGCACCATAGTGCCATCATATTTTCTAAACTATTTTCAGTTTTTGGAGTACTTTGGCACTCCAACGCATCCGATATCGCTTTATTTAGCGATGTCGGATTCCGTGCTTTTACGAAAAATTGTGTTGAGGGATCTTTCAATCCCTCGACAAATGCCTGAACCGCTACAGGTTCGACAATATTTAGGGCTGCCGCCTCACTTGGGAAAGTTCCCATTGAAACGTGTGCGGCTGCCAATTTAGCGGACAGGTTTTCTATGTCCGTGCCGAACTCTGCGATTTGTTTAGAATGTTGTTTTTTCAATGCCATCTCCTTTTCCACCGCTCTCGGTGTAATCTTCACCGAAAATTTTCTTTTCAGTGCATCAAACGCCTCGGCGGTTGTTCGGACATTATCGATTGCCCCGTGGGCTGCGCCTACTAGTCTTGTTTTTAAAAATTTCAGGACGTCTGCTGGTGGAACTCCGTTGGAGTATTCCTCCAGCAATTCGACGGTTTCAATAAATATGGACAGTTTCGATGGTTCGCCATTATATCTGTCGACTACCTTCATGGCCAAGCTAAGGTCTAGTTTGGTCGCCATTTCGTAGCGTTCTTCTTCTTCGAAGTCTGAAAATTCTTCTTGAAGAACTTCCTCGTCGTCGTTTGATTCCTCTGAGTCTTCTTCGTTATCTTGTATTTTCGAATTTTCACCCTCACCCCCTTTAGTGCCTTCAGGGGCTAAGGTGTCGTCTAGGTTAGCAGGTACTGAGCCAAGCAGCTTATAGCACTGCCTAGCAACAGACTTCAGTTGTAGATATCTTCTTTTAAATTGGGCTTTAGTCTCTATTGCTTTACATTTGTTTACGGCCCTTTTTAGCTCTTCTAATATGGTTTGGATTTCCTTTATTTTCCTTACCTTAGTGCCTGGTTTATAATTGGCATGTTTTTTTAAATTAGCATGTAATTTCCCTAACGCATCTCCTGCTTTGAAAAATTCTTCCATTCCAGTGATAGTGCCTAAAACAAAATTTTTTTTTTTTTTTTTGTAAAGTAATTTATATTCTTCTTTTTTTACTAATGGATACTTCCCAATTATTTCTCTGGTTATATTTGAGATGTTCTATGGTCATCACATTTGACATTTTTTCCCCGCAGCAGCCGAAATTTCCCATATCTCGCTAGTGTGAAATTTTCCATCCATCCGAAGCTGGAATCATCGAACGAAATTTTCTCTCGCAGTCATCGTCTGGTTGATTGAAATCATTTCCAGTTGTACAACTGAATCAGCACTTTTATCCGTAGAATGTATGTCGATGTACGAATGCAACGTGGAAGCTACTTGGGACAGCACTACACTTTTTTTTTTTTTTTTTTTTTTTTTATACGTTTGTTTTTTAAAGCAATTGTTTATTGTTTTAATTGTTTTTATTTTGAATCACAACATTTGGTAGTTTCTTACACGTTTGGCAAATTTGCCATACTAATAGCTCTTTGGGCGACACTTTCTGTCTGTTGGCGGTGCAGTTTTGCTACTATCCGCACTACAATGTATCCTACAGCCAACGCTGCTATCACGCACGGTGCAATTGTCTGTGCGGTATGGTTCTTTTCAATGACGCTATTTGATGCGGCCGGTGCGATGATTTCATCCGCACTAAACCATCCCATTGTAATTTTTTTTTTTTTTCACTCTACGATTCACGTATTACGTGGTCTCTTCCAGAACACTGTTCGAAGCGTGCTTTTTCGCTTTGCAACCAACAAGGACGTTTTTCATTGCACAATTTCTGAAACTATAACTTCCGGAACAAAACTCGACCACTTTTTTTTTTTTTTTTTTTTACTTGGGCATCTCCAACGCGTGAATCAGAAAATTTAACCGTATCGAAACTCGCTTTCACTGCATACTGGCGAGGATCGCCATGCAATATTCTTGGGATATGGCGGTTCGGTTTGGAGTAAGAATACTAGATGTGGTCCTCGTAACGTGTCGTTCTCGACTATATTGTACTGAAATATTTCTTCCTATGCTATGTGTCGTACGTTGTACGCTATGCGCTGTGTCAGCGTATAATTGTCACCGTTCGACGCGGTACAGTCCGTTTACGCTTATACAGCATAACCGATCCGCGTCGCGCTGAACCATTTCAATCATGAGCGTCCACCACACTACTACTAAGTGTTGGAGCTGGAAGCGGCAAACAATTGAATAAACTTCTCAGTGTGGTTACCATTGCCCGAGATGGTGTACTGCCGAACATTCAAGCCGTTCTGTTCTATTGCCAAAGAACAGTTCAGTCCTAACAGTTTCATCAATTACCGAAAACCGTTCTTTTAAGGACGAACACATTCTTATATGATCATGTAAAAGATTCTTTTTGCTTTCATTTGGTGTCACTAAAGCAATTTTATCTTGCAAAGTTTTCACTGCATTTGTACGGTGAATTAGTGTTTAATTGCAGTAGAGTTCAATGGATACACTTGTTCATAGCTTCATATCTTATTAATAATCAATGAGAATATTGAAGGAAAATCCCATTTAATTTTGCTGTAACATAGTTATAGTTGAATTGAATGGAATTTTCCTTCAACTTTCTCGTTGATTTGTGAATTGTACTAAGACTTTTTCGAAAAAAAATTAGAAATTATTCCAACCAACCACGAAACAAGAGGTTCAAGCTAAGAAACGAATCATTAGACCAACCTCGTGTTTTGGTCTTGACCTTGAAATGCGGTCAGGCATATAAATTAAGGAGACATTAACGACTGAATTGTTTGAAAAAGTCATAAATTTTTTATTTCTGATTTTGATTCTGCAGTCTTTTTCGCTTATTATACAAATTTTGATTTTTGAATTTTGACTAATTTGACTAATTATGATACTAATTTTGTGATGATCCGACCACGGGAAGTTGCCGAAAAACGATCAAACACAGAAGCATTCCAGTGCGGCGTGGAACAAACTCGACGGAATAAAACGTCGCTCCTGCAAAACCACGGTTTTCAAACTTTATGTACCTTTTTCTCAGAAACTACACCACGTATCGGAACAAACTTTTTTTGTTTTGTTAGTAGAAGCTTGGCAAAGACTTTTATAACTTTTGAGCGTTGTAAACAAAACACAGCTACAGAAAAACACAACCAGCTGGTAGAGTTTTCACATTTGATTGGTGGAATGGAAAAATACATTCGCAAAGTTGACATGACGGCCGTACAACGCTCCCGTTCTGACATTAAACGGAAGCTTCGCCGGACAGTCGATTACGGACCGTTTTTAATCGTTTTCAACAATGGACAACTTATCTTTAATTTCAGTAAATCAGATCTTCTTCAAATATCTTTCTTTTTTTTTTGACAGTTTGAGAAATAAATTCCAAAATTTTAGTTGTTACCCGTTATTAGCGTTTAAAACCTGCCTTTTCAGAAAGATTTTTTGGAATGACACCCTATGCCAAACCTTCGTTACCGTAAGACGTAGTTCTACGTCAAAACGCGAGAAAGAAAGAAAAACTGGCATGAAAAAAAGAAAAACGAAAGAAAAATCGTTACACAATGGCACAACGGAAAAGAGGAAAAAAGGGAAAATGAGGCAAAAAGGGGAGACTGGATAGAAAAAGTGGAATAACCATAGAGAAAAGAAGAAAAATGAGAGAAGAGAATGAAAAATGTTAAAGAAAACGAGAAAAAAAGGACAGAAAAGAAAAAAAGAAATGAAACAAAGAGTAGGAAAATTGAGAAACGAGAACAAAAAAGAGAAAAATGGAGAGATTAAAATAAAAGTAGAAGACAAAGGGATAAAACTAAAAGTAGAACGTGGCAGAAAAAGCGGAAAAGGAGGACATAACAAAAGCAAGTGCGAAACAGACGAAAACAAAAAATAACAAAGGAGTTAGCGGGAAAGAAAAAGTGAGATTAGAAAAGATGGATAACGGGCCATAAAATGAAAGAAAAAAAACGAAATAGAAAAGAGAAAATGAATGGAAAATCATGACTGAAAAGGGCAAAAACGGTGCTGAAAAAGAAGAAAAAGAGGAAAAAGGCACTGGAAAAAAAAGGAATAGAAAACAGGTAGAACGTGTGAGAGAGGAAGACGAATGATGTCAATTCTAATTTCAAGTAAAACTTCGTGTCTAGGTCCTTTTAAGTCTAATTTAATGTCGAATGTCAAGTTCAATTTCAAGTCCAACTGCATGTCCGATTGTAAACCCAATTTAAAGTCTAATTTTAGTTTCATATCCAATTTACAGTAAAATTAGAATTGCAATGTAAGGCCAATTTCATAATAAAAACATCAAATTCTCTTTTAAGTCCGTTTTCATGTCTAATTCCAAATAAAACTTCCAGTTCAAATTACTCCAAATTCAAGTCCAATATTAAATCCACTATTAAGTCATTTGTAGGTTTTTTTCTAGATCGTGCTAGTTTTTCCTTCACTTTTGTCAAGTAAAGTAGTTTAATATAAATCGTAATAAATTTAATAAATATCGTTAATTTTCACGTGAAAGTTCAATTTACAGTTCAACTTTACTTCAAAATTTCAAGCTCAATTCAAGTCTAAATTTAATGTCCGATGACAAGTCCAATTTCAAGCCTAATTTCTGGTCCAGTTCCAAGTCTATTTTCTAGTTCCAATTTAAACTTTGATTTCAAAACCAATTAAACTGATCGACCGGTATTTTTGTGATAAGTAATAATAGTTTCGCCATCCTACGATTACTCCATTTTCCAGGCCAAAACATTTCAACATTTTGTTTATGTCTGGGCACGCTATTGGATACAATATAAAGAATACAAAACACTTTTTTTAAGTTTTTCACATATTCTATGCTAGTCTTACTATTACTGTACAAAACCTAGACTTTATTATTTTTATAGTAAAGTTTCAAATTCTTAACCGCGTCAAATTTGGTGCTTCTACGGCACAGGACTATTGATCGGTTATAAACGGTAAACTAAAGAAGGAAGAAACTGCAAGCGACGAGTAAAACATTCCAGCGAAAATAGAACCTTTACCTGCCGAACAACTATAGAAAAACGGTTGGCTGCAAGGCATGATGGCCCGCGTCTGGGAAAAAGTTCGATGGGCTAAGGAATGGTAATAAAGCTGAAGCAATGGTCTAAAAATAAGCACTTTACACAAGATTTCCAGTGTATTGCGTTTCTGACCTTTCCCCAGTTAGATTCGTTGAATTTTAGTTTTCTGGATGCACATTTACTTAAGGAGAAATGCAAACAATTGCAATACGAATATCTTGCCCTGCATCAAAAAGAAAAGCATCCACTTAATTGATTTAGTTTAGTATTGTTTTATTATCATTAATTTCAGCAAAAAAATATCATAAATATTAATCAGGCATTAAGCCATCTCAACTTCATTGCTCTGAAATTTAAGCTTGATCAAAATTGCTGTCGGATTGGTAACGTCTGCCACCATCAGTTCCTGTCCGTCCTTCAAACCGAGCTCACTGAGGGACTGGGTGAGATTTGCTCTGGTTGCCTCCTCGATGCTTTTCACTGCTGCCATGTACAGGGTTCTATTTTTCCCGTTTATGGTCGCCGTCAAGCCTGGGCTCTTCATCTGAAAATCGACACTGTCGCACAAATGCCGAATCAGATCCTGCAAAGTCATCGCGCTCGGATCTTCCACTTCGATAGAACGGGGCACTTGGCTGCATGCAAGGCAATCCGGTTTCTTCTCTGCCTCGTAGGTATATGAGTATATGCCGTCACTGTCATTGAAGACCATGTAGTTGTTCAAAGGTTCGCAACAGCTGGATGCCACCTTGAACACCTCAGTAGCGCAAGCCGCAGCGATTACGGCATTGGTGCTTGCCACTGCCGGAATAATGTTCTTCAGAACACCCTGCACCAATCGATAAGACATCCCAGATATACTATAGGTGTTCGCTCGTTCTTGTGCTTTCTCGTACACCCATGTAATGTGCTGCGGATCATCGCCGTCTAGAGCGATATCTGAACCAAAAGGATTTTCTTTTGGCCACTGTATAATCTTCACATATTCGATACAATGTTCTGGCAATCTTGGGGTGTTGGCTATCGTACACAATGGATAGCTAACCTGTGGCGGGAACAAGTCCAGTGTACAGTCGATGCAAGCGGTCATTCCGGGCAGAATAACCCTCGCATTTCCCTTGAAGCCTTCGGTTCCTCCATCAATCAGTGGAATAATAGTGGTCTCATCTACCGAACCATCATCTTCGTATTCGAGTAACGAAATGAGCATGCCGTTAATCCAACGACGAGCTACGATCGAATCCAACCCGCAAACGATTATATGAAACTGCCTATAGAACCCAGCGCCAAAATCCTGAATTTTGCAGAAATACGGAGTAACAGTACAGCCTGGAACTCGTGAATTGACAAAAGCAGCTGCACGATATGCTTTCGAGTGTCCAATGTCGGCTCGGCGAAACAAAAACTGCCGATTCAAGTTTGATAACTCGATGGTATCCATATCAATAAGGTAAATATCCCGAAAGCCCATCAACGCAAGATCTTTCAACAGCTCACATCCCAGGCCTCCAGCTCCTGTGAACAATAAATCAAATAGCTTCAAGATCTATCAGGAACATAGGTGGCTTCCTCACTTACCAATAACCAAAATTTTACAAGTGTTTAGCATAAATTCCAGTGTCTCTGTCGAGGCCGTAAAATTAGGCGGACAAAAAGGTCCAGAGCGTTCCAGGATCTTCCGCAAGTGATTCCATCTTTTGTTTTGCACTTCAGCAGGTTGGAAAAGTAGGTCCATTTTTAAGCAGGTTAATTTATCACGAATGTACGAATACACGCAATAATTATCGAATTAACTTTTACAAGAATATACAGCTCGAAGCAAAAATCGTGATAATAACAAACCGGTAGTTTGACAGCTGATATGAGTAATGAATGAGAAAGGAAGAGAGGAGAGAGCTGATAATTATTCTAAAGCTTTCTAGTGAAGAGAAGTGCATGCAAATTGAATAGGGCTGTGAGCCATTTGAGATTTTTTAAATAAATAACGTTAAAATCTATATGTTAAAATTGGTTTGAATATTGTGCTTCCCGAGGAAATATTTCGTTTTTCAGCTTTATATAGTTGTGCGCAAAGGTAAATCATGTATTATTGACAGTGTAAGCACGTGTAAGTTTTCTATGTTTATGCTCTTATTCTTTGCTTAGATTACTTTTGTTTTGTTCTATTACGTACAGACTTACCCAAGTAACAATTTCAAGCTGATCAAACGCTTTTATAGCTGATTTTATTCAACCTGCGGCTGATCTATGGTTTTGATTTAGAAATGAAAACCTTTTTTCAGCTCTTAAACATCTAAATCTGGTGATTTTATCAAGCTTCAGGCTAATTAATAGCTGCTTTCGAAGCTGCAATGAAGCTTAATAGAAACTTTTTTGCACTTTCAAATAGCCAGTTTGCGCAACGCTGTCAATTCTATTTTTAGAACGAGAAATAGTTTTGCAATCTACTTTTCCAGTCGCTTAATCAACGCTTCATCAACCTTTATGCAGCCAAAAAAAATCTATTTTTAAATTTAAAAAAATGGAACGCGTCATTTTTATTTCGCCGTCAACGCGATATATTTTTAGTTTCGAATAACTTTAATTCGTACAAGTAAGCTAGCTAATTAAAAATGCATGTTTTTTTTCCGGGAATTGAACCCGCCATCTTTTGATCCATAAGCACTCACCGTATGATCCGCCCCCTTTGCATCTGCAGAACAGACGGTGATAATATCTTTACACCTGAAGCCTAGCCCGCCTAGCGTGAAGCAGTCGATAATGTCGATAACTGATAAACTTTGGCTGTCAGCCGAATTGCGAAATTCTATGATCTGACAGTATGTGTGCTGTGAGCCGAAAAAAAACGCGGTAGAAGTTTGTAAAGCCACTTTAACACCCTTAAGCAGACTTAAAGTAGTTTGAAAGCTGTGAGCCTAATGAAAGCTTCCACTCTACATTTTAACACCTTTAAGCAGCCGTAAAACGGTTTGATGTTTATGGCTGTTTAGAAGCAGATTGTTTAGCAGAAAAATCCGTTATTAAGTTTTATTATCAGCTTTTGGCAGAGAACTGGTTTGAAAAACTTAAAGTAGCTTAAACATCGCTTATTTAAACACCATTTGAGTGCTTACTTTATGCAGCTTTGATCGCCTTAAACCAACCCGTAAACAGCCATTGCTCTTACAATTCAGCTACCGTTGTTACTTGGGTACAAACAACACAGTTACAATGTCTTACATTAACCGAAAATGATAAAATTTAAATGCTGATTGCGTTTGTAAAAAATTTGTCCATGTTTGAATGGGCAAACAAGAAGTAAGCTACCCCAAGAGCATGGTGTGTTGCTATCTCTTTCTCATGTAGGAGTGAAGAGAGCAACTTTCAAATGGTCCTCAGTAAAGGGGAATTCCCAGCAAATTTCTTGGTTCCTGTCAAAATTAACATTTTGGTACCTATGCGTGGGATATCGAAAATGTATGAATTTAACAGCCACTTCACCCCGTAGAGCTACCCTAGCATTCAGCTGATGAGCGAGAGAGCAATATTGTTGCTTTTCTCATCACTCTTGCGTTGACAGTTTCTTACGAGATTTCGTGTGAGTGTAAAAGAGATACTTTGACTGCGAGCAACCAGAACAGAGCTGCGCGCAACTGTTAGGCCCCGTACAGAGTAAACGCGACAGCGACGCGACACGACTTCGCTCTCATGTTGCTAAATGCACAGTCCTGCTTCGGGCGAAAAAGAGCTGCGCGTCTAACTACAGCAAGAAATGTCGCGTCGCGTCGCATGTCCCTTGCACTCTAGCGGTACCCTTAGGCCCCGTACAGAGTAAACGCTACAGCGACGCGACGCGACTTCGCTCTCATGTTGCTAAATGCACAGTCCTGCTTCGGGCGAAAAAGGGCTGCGCGTATAACTACAGCAAGAAATGTCGCGTCGCGTCGCATGTCGCTTGCACTTGCGCTTGCGATGTGGATCAAGCTTACAATTCTGGCTTTAGTTTTCAGAAGGTCTCATAATCAACCCTTTTGCGTACATCATGCGACCTTTTGAAAACTAAAGCCAGAATTTAGCAATTTAAACCATCCAACCCCCCAAAACGACGCCATTTTTCTGTGATTGAATCTGAAACGTCAAAAACACTGGGCGGGAAATCACTTCATAGAAAATCAATACGACAGCCATTGTTGTTTGGAGAATAGAGATTGCTGACATTTATCTTACGCACACTTCACCGCGCATAGGTATACACTCAACCCCCGCTAATGTGAAAAACAGCTCGTTCAGATTGGGCGAGTTCATTTTTAATCTGAATATTTGGTAACTCTATTCAATTTCACACACGCGCAAGACGTGCACCCTATGAACTTGTTGTTTTGATTTGACGAAAACAAACGTTTTGAAAACATTTCAAACATGCGCGAATTCTAAAGGTTCGGTTTGTAGAAGACGAAATTGGCTCGGTAGTTTCGACTAAAATGGTCTATTTTGAGTGCTGGAGAGAGGTAAGTTGCATATGAGCTATATTGCCAAAGTTCCTGAGCAAGAGGAAACGCATTAAGATTTTTTGCTTTTTTTTAATTTACCGGTCAACTTTAACGTCAATTGTGTGTGACGCTTGATCGGTTTTTAATGTGAACGCATTCATACCACCGGGGTACAGATTAAAAATGTTCAGATTAAAGGAGGTCATACCAACGGGGGTACACGGTACTCGATTTGTATTTATCGCGAAATTTTTTTTTCCATAACGAAATCGTTTCGAGATGCACACAAACCACCAATACAGTAACACACTAGCAACTTTTATATAATACTGATGGGTTCATCTTATTGGAGACACTATCAAACTCTGTAGACACTGTGCCTCCACAGTGTACCTCTGCTTGCTTGACAGCAAGTGACGACATATTTTTATTGTATTTGGTAAGTATAGGCCATTTTATGACAAGTGGCAAGGTAACGTGCTGATATTGATATTGCCAGCGCTTTCCCGTGCTGGTACTTTGACAATCCACAGATGACCCCACGGGAAAGCAATATTAATATCAGCAATGTTATTCTTTTGTAAAATGGTCTCTAGGATGAATATTATTAAAATATGAATTTGTGTAGGACTCATAAAATTGATGCAAGACACAAAGCGCAATTTTTTGCTGAGTGCAAGAAAAATTGTACCACCCAAAGTGCGTAACTCGGTGCGCAATCGCTCATAAAAGTGCTATTTTATATTAAATCGTTTCGGTATCTTACTGTAAGCTAACTGTAAACTGGTGAGCATATTTAGATGTGATGTGACAAAATTAGTTGACTGTGAGTATTGTCAATTGCAAGGAAAATTGTACAATCCAAAGTGCGATATCGCTGATAAAAGAGCTATTTTGCATTAAATCGTTTTGGTATCTTCGGCGCACTTATTGGTCGGAAGATAACGAAAAAGTGCGCCGAAGATACCGAAACGATTTAATGCAAAATAGCACTTTCATGAGCGATATCGCACTTTGGATGGTACAATTTTCCTTGCAATTGACAATATAATCAGTGAGATCAAAATAACTTGAATAATAACGATATTTATGCACTTAGGCCCCATTTAAAAGTTTTTCTTGTTTCACAGTTTTCAGTGTTCCCTCAATTTTCATCATTCCAAGAGAGCAAACAAATGTCAAATTGCCCCCCGTTTTTTACGCGTACGCATTTCGTAGAACAGAATGGCCAGTATTTTTTCAATGTCGTGAAACAAATTTATAAAACATGATCAGACACTCAAAATGACCATTATTGTCATTCAGCAATTTTGAAATGTCTGCCAAAATTTACTAGAAATGCAGAACAGCAAAAACATTGGGATCAATCTCAATGGCGCTTATTTTTCATATTAATATATTTAATTAATATCCAAGTTAATATGTTCATTCTAACATCTTTGAAATTAACGTGGCACGATGGCAACCATGCGCTCCCCAGCATTGGTTGGCATTCGCGTTTTTCATTCGTTCGTGTCCGTGTGTAGATCGGGTCCGCGAAAAATCTGCCGCGTCAAAGCGCACTTTCTTTGTTTTCTGCCACTGCAAATTACTACTTTCTTTTCTCTTCAAACTTGCGGAAAGTATCGCAGCACTTTATAGTCAGTGTGGGATATTTTGCCAAACTACGGTCAACAAACACGGCTTGTGAAACCTTCATCGTCGATCGCTGAGGAGAGGTATTTTCTTTGCGACTCAACAAAATGGTCAACAACGACAAGCAGCAACCGCAGGAGGACGAGAATACCATTGCCGACAGCTCGGTTGTGCAAAAGTACAAAACAGCTGGAGCGATCGTGAACAGTGAGTACCTCTATCTGTTAGATCTAGATTGCTTCCGGGCAGCAGCGTGCCGTTGCCTGTCCGTGGGAAATCTGATACCTTCCCTTCGAGAGCAATAGGCTGTTTTTGTTGGATCGGTCTTCTCTTTCTGATTTCCTATTTGATTTGTGCTCGCGCGAGTGAAATAGCTAGATTGTTGCGAAAGGAGCCACGTTTTCGAAAGATTTGGTAATTTTTGCTGCTTATTGTTTTACTAGAAAAATATTTTAGTATTTTTTTCTCAGAAATGTTTTGATTAATGTTATAAGTTAATTTGCAATAAACTAGACCGTACGCAAACGTGGAAGTAATTCAAAATCGTTGATGCCCATGTATAACCTAAAAACTCTTCGGACTGGAATTGAAAACATTCGGATTTTAACACATCTATAAGGAGTGTTGGTTGCCAGATTGTCTTGATTTCCCGTAGGGTAGCTCAAAATTTTGAATATCTTTTTTTTAATTTAATTTCATTAGAGACCCTCCAAAACCTCATTCAGTCTTGTAAAGTAGGAGCCTCGGCGAAAGCACTATGCCAGAAGGGAGACAATCTGCTGGAACAGGAAGCCAACAAGGTAATTTTCAAGCAAAGGTTTTTTTTCTAACAAGGGTGCAGGGTCAAACACAAATCGCTTCTAAATATAAAAATTCGGACTCAGCTTAGAGGCAACGATGCTTTGCCATCGAGCGGCTTGTCTTTGGTTCGAATCTCCCCTTGTATTGTGGTTGAGTTTTGACATCTCTTTGTCTCTATGAATAAAAGGTCATTTCAATGGTCTTTTTCGTGTGATGTCCATTATTGCCCAATGATTATAAATCCCAACGGAAGAGCTAGATTGTATTTGATTCACCGTGATTTATCCACAATGATATATGAGGGCAATTGGGACCACCAAAAACCATAGAAAAAAAGAGATGTGCAAACATATTCCTCCTTTTTCATTTTTATTGTGCACTCCTATTAACGTCCCTTGTATACCTTGGTTTACTCTGACAGAAATATAAAAATGAAGATGATATGAAAAAGGGAATCGCTTTTCCGACCTGTCTTTCGGTGAACAACTGTATCTGCCATTTTTCGCCCTCGAAGAATGACCCAGATTATACCTTGAAGGCAGGTGATGTGGTTAAAATGTAAGTGTTTAACATAAGACATTAGATTGGTTTGGCCTATTTTGTTACAATCTTTTTTTCCCTTTTCAGTGACCTTGGAGCGCATATTGACGGTTTCATCGCAGTGGCGGCACACACCATCGTAGTTGGGGCCAATGCGGAAAACAAATGCAAAGGTCGTGCCGCCGATGTCGTGCTAGCAGCACACTATGCCAGCCAAGCCGCTCTCCGGCTGCTGAAGGACGGTACGAGCAACTACGCCGTGACGGAAGCCGTGCAAAAGATTGCCAACGAGTACAAATGCAAACCGATCGAGGGCATGCTGAGCCATCAACTCAAGCAGTTCAAGATCGACGGTGAGAAGACTATCATCCAGAATCCGACGATTGCCCAGAAGAAGGAACACGAAAAATGTCAGTTCGAGAAGTACGAAGTGTACGCAATGGATGTTCTGGTTAGCACTGGAGAGGGCCTGGGCAAAGAACTGGGTACTAAAGTTTCGATCTACAAGAAAACCGAGGAGAATTACTTGCTCAAACTGAAGGCATCTCGTTCGTTTTACGCCGAGGTAAGTCAACTTTTTGGATATTCTATTTTGGGAGAGAGCTACAGGCGGTAGGTTTGCCGGCGCAAGCCAGTAAACATTCTGCTACTGTCTGTTGTCATGATTGATGATGGGTTCGAATCTCGGCTGACGTGTTTTGTCTGTCGATAAAGAAGAGTAGTTTAAAAAATATTGGATTTGTGCCCGATGATTAAAAACTAGCGCTCGAGGGAAGAGTGCTCGTTTCTCTGTGGTCGAGTTGAGGAAGGATGCTTGGGGCCGATCTTTACTTAAGAAACTCTAGCCGCGGGTGTCTGTTTCGAGAAATAGGACATTCCCTTGTAAGCTTGAGCTTGCTTGCGCCAAGGTGTTTCCGAGTAGAGTCGTATCCTTGTATTCCGGATGCTTCGAGACTGTGGAAGACGGGCGCCCCCAATGAGTAGTAAGATTATGAGAGATGAGGGCATATTTTTTTAAATTAAACTTGTTAAATTATAAACAAAAACACGTGGTTTCACGAGTGTGCTTTTCAACAGGTGAAGAAAAAGTATGGTTCAATGCCATTCAACTTGCGTAATTTCGAGGAGGAAGCCAAGGCGAAAATGGGAGTAAATGAGTGCGTAACCCACAAATTGGTTGAGCCATTCCAAGTATTATATGAAAAACATAGTAAGTATAGTCATTGTTATAAATTATTGAGGAAAGATAAGAGCTGATTATGCAAGGAGAATTACGCACTTCCGTGTTTTCTTGGATTTTCGACCAGACACCTTGCTAAATTATTGCCGGTTTCCGTCCTTCCAACTTGACGTGTTTTTCTCAATCGGCTCAGTCGACCAGAGTTTGACCCGTCAATTGGATAAAACAAGCATGAATCTATTTCCATGATTGTTAAAGGACAAACCAACACTTTTTCAAATCAACAGAAATTTGAATTTCAGCTAATCATTGTTTTCTTTATTTCCCTCAGATGAAATTGTCGCCCAGTTCAAGAATACCGTACTGATTCTGCCGAATGGTCTGCAAATCGTCACCAGCAATCCGTTCGATTTGACCAGTTTCGAAAGCGAACACAGCGTACAGGACGAGGCGATGAAGAAGCTGCTGGAAAGTGAGTTGGTACTGGCCGACGCTAAGCGGTCTGCAGTAGCCAATCTGGTCAAAGCGGCTTCTGGCAGTGCTGCTGGTAGTACTGGACCGGCAGCCAGTACCAGCACCCCTCCGGCCGATGGCACTCAGCAAGCCGGCAGTGGAGCTGCTAAGGATAAAAAGAAAAAGAAGAAGAAGAAGGCTGCTGCTGCTGCAGCAGCAGCTAACGCAGAAGCTGGAGCCGGGGATGTGGCCGCTAACGTCAGCTCGAAAAAGACGACGGAAGCCAATAAAGAGAACGCCGGAGCCGCAAAGCCATAGTAATACCACACAGCTGAGTATCCCTTCCGATCCCACTTTCCTATTTCCGATGCCTCCTAACGTTCGTTTGTGTAGGGCGTTCTTAATTGTGTTCTGGCCGAAGTCCTACACCCACCCTTCGCTGTGTCCACTAAGCTTTTCTCTAAGCTCACTCAGTGTTGGAGCATTCTAATTCGCAAATTCTACTTATATCCTGGCGGCTTAGAATATAGTCTTGGATTCTCTTCCTGTGACTGACTTGCGTAGTGCTCGTTTGTGCGAGTAAATGCTGTGAAAGCTTTCTCAGCAACAAAATAAGGAAGATGTTACATTCTTTAGAATAAGCCTAATTCGATGGTTCTTCGTGCGCAGCCGATTGATTAGTGGCTGTCGCTCACCGGAAGCGTTAGCAGTAGTCGTGTTGAAATTTGTGTTTTGTTCCATAAGCTACAAGAAAGAAAAAAAAACATTTAAGCATTGAGAGTGGATGGTAGTTGAAAAAGTTTTGTTTGAAAATCCCAGTAATTGAAATCCACGTACTAGTAGCGTTCATACTTTAGTCAAGAGAAAGTATTTAGGTGACAGCTTGTGAACCAACAAGCTGCATTACAACAAACATGGTAAAGCCGCGTCATTCATATTGTATAAAAGAGTCATAACCGATTTGGAGTCGTTTCAAAGAATGTAATTTCGTTTTTTCCGAAATAAATGACAAAACCAGTTAATCCTTCACGACGTATTCTAAAATCAGATGACAGCCATCTACTTTTTACTGTTAATTCTTTATTGTAGAAATGATCATTAATTAACAATTAATGGTAATTTAAAAAGCAAATTCATTTCTTTGAACCGGCGGTCGGGGCAGGACTGGCTGCCGCCGGCTCTGCTGCCGGAACGCTCGATGCATCCATGGCTTTTTTGACGGCATCTGTGGCCTTCTTCGTCCACTGGCCCAGGTAGCAGGGAATACGATGTATGAAATAAATGGTGTTTTTCACGCCCTGGTTGTAATAGTGCGAAGTTAGAAAGCACAATTCACCGGACTTCGGAAGGGCTGGAACCTGTGTGGATAAATTATCACATTTCACCAGTCAGAACTAATTTCGGAGGATGTAGATAAAAATAGCCTCACCTCGAAAGGTAGCTGCTGCTTTACCGACGCCAGATGTGGCTGCAGTGCCTTCGAGTATCGTTCGTAAACTTCATCGGTATTTTCCTTCCAAATTCCTTCCTGGCGGGAGTAGTAAACGGCACCGCCCGCTAGGCTAGCTTTAATAGCGAACCTTTGAATAGTCAAATTGACAGATATTAATATTGTTAATCAATAATTAATTTATTTCGAAAATAATCACCTGAACATTTCAGTGGACCTGATGGTTCCAGAAGGAAAGGAGGAATTGTCAAAAGAAAAATTATGACAAAAAAGTCTGTTGTTCTTCTTGTTTCCTTACGTAATCTTCGCTGATGCAGACAGAAACGAAAACAGAACAATGTCATCGAAAGCAGCAGTACTGTTCACAAATTGCGATACGCGCTTGAGGGTGAGAACTTATTACGCAGCCATATAAATAATAAAAATGAGGAATTAATTTAATAGAGTATTGATTTAATATAATTTATCGATCGAGTGAGAAGGAATCGCGTTAGTCTATAAAATATATACCGTGGACCCCCGTTCGTTTGACCGTTTTTAATCTGAACACTTTTTAATTTGAACCCCGTTGGTTTGCACGACGTGCAAATTAAAAATGGTTCAAACGTCATACTCAATATGACATCATTTGCTTATGCAGACAATGCACATAAACACGATTTGTTTGTGCTGATCTAGCGTGTTTAATCTGTTTCACATTGCGTTTTCCCAACGATTATGGTAGAAATCCGATCGGAGAATGAATATTCGCTGCTTGCAACTGCCAACTGAATCAAACCCCCAAAACAATAACAAAGAGCAAGGCAGCCAGTTCACACAAGTTCCAGCATATTTAAGGTTACCAGTTGTTCAAATTAAAAACTAACCGCGTTAGTTTGCATGACGAATCGTTCAAACGAACGGGGGTCCACTGTACTACATAATATATATGTACTTTGGAAATAATAGACTGTTTATTAATTCATAGTATGTGAACATATTGCGGATGCCCATTTAGCACTTTGTCAAAATGAAAACGAAACTGTAACATTCGAACAACATTCAATAACTTGTTTATCATCGCATAGGGTAACCAACCTATTTTGGACCCCATCAGCAGCTGTATATAATTTGGACACTTCCATTTGATTTTGCTGTAAGTGTCCAAATTATGTACAGCTGCTAAAGGGGTCCAAAATACGTTGGTTACCCTATATGCATATATATTCTATAGAATTTTTATCTGAATACGTCGTTTGATATAAAATGTCGAGCAATTTTGTAATGTACTATGCTATTGCTAAATAGTCAAAATAGATTGAAGTCAAATGTGTTAATTGTTCCAAAACCAGGTATCATACCTTAAAATGAACAAGATTTTACTTATATAACCTGTCTCTAAAATCTCTGTTAAACTTTCAAATGTAGAAAAACGAAACCTGCATGTTGCCGTACGAATACGGATTTGTATCACTGTACCTATGTCTGGGGAAGCGCTGGCTTGACGATTCCCCAACCAAATGCGCGTTTGTATTCCAGATTATAGGAGCGGCTCACGACAACGGGCGGGCGGCTGAATTACAAAATGTTTTGTGTTGGCACTACAGCTAAGATAGCAGCCCCTTTTACATGACTCGATTGCAAGGTCCTATAGTGAGGCAACCTATACTCAAACCAATCTAACTACGAAAAATCCAGAAAATTCGACTCGGAACATTCGGCATTGGCAAAGGGGACGAAATAAGAATAAGGGCATCGAATGAATGCTTGGTATCTGGAGCAGATCACTAAACTTCGTGGATGGCGACAGGGTGCTACTGGACCGGTTAGAACCCCGAAAGTTCGGCATCATGGCACTGCAGGAAACCGGTCGCAGAGGCAAAAAGGTATGGAGGACTTGTCGACTAACGAGCTGGGAACAGGTTTTGTAGTGATGGGCAAAATGCAGGATCGCGTAATGGACTGGAAGGCTATAAATGAGAGGATGTGTATGTTGAGGATAAAAAACCATTTCTTTAATCAGCGCTGTAGCGTGCGGTTGGCCAGACTGGTTCCCGTCAAGGGCGCAGGCTCTTGGGGGCGCTAAAAAGGGCTCGTATTCCTAGTTGTATTCAGTAAAGCATTAGCAGTAACACATGCCCTCAAAAAACTGGACTGATTTTAATAACTTTTCATTCCACGTTATCAGTAAATTTGCATGCCACAGCCATGGCGAAAACAGTCTAACAACTGCGCTTGATGCTTTTGTTCGTACTGCCAGCTCCACACAGAAGAAATTGGACAAGTGAAGCATTTCGTATCCGCTGAATAGAGCCAATCTGGCATTTGCGCCATCCTCTCCCGCGAGAAAGCCGAAAGCGTTGAATGGAAGCCTGGTTCCGGACGTCCGACAGTACTGCACGACCGTAACGTGCAGCAGCAGCTTAAAATGATCAAGACTGGTGGTCTTATCGTTCCGCACCTTGGGCCGGTAGGTCGGGGCAACTGGCTAGACGGTGAAAAAGTACTTGGCCAAAATGGACATTTTTCTGCGAATGCGCCAGTCGAGGCTGACTGTATCTGAGTAGCAGGCAACCGCCCAGAGAACGGTTGAAGGTGCTGGTGAAAACAATCGACAAAAACTACTTGACACTGGATAACCATGACTGCCACAAGACCAAGTACTTCACGTACTCCTCCAAGAATGCAAGTATATCTTCCGCTCCAAGTTCTCGAAGAAAATCCTTCTGTGGCAAGCGATCAGCGAGAAGAGCGCTGTCGGTGTTTACAGTGAACGAGAAGATACGAACATATACCTAGTACGAAGTGCCTACCAGAAGTTGCCGCCTTCATCGAGAAGTATCGCGTAAAGGATGTGGTTTTTTCTCCGGATCTGGCCTCGGTCCATTATCCTAAGAGATTGCTGCAGGAGATACAGCGAAGATAAACATTCTACCGATGATCACCATACTTCGTTTTAGACGTATTTATCTTCAATCCAATCCTCTCTACTTCGTGTTTTAAGTCTAGTGTACTGATCTCCCACCGCCTCAAATGTTTTGCCGACAGTATCCACTGTAGTGTCTGGTCGTTTTTCTACGCCAAATTTCCGAAATACGCACAACGCACCAAAAGACGTCCGTCCAAATCTACGTTCGTCCAAAAACTGACGCGCTCGTTTCGGGAACGATATTCATACTCTCATATCCGTGCGTCTCGTCTCGGACGATCTCCGATCTCCCTCTTTGTCGTACTATTCGTCTCACGAAACCAGTGAGATTCGAATTACACAATGTATGTTCGTTCTCTCGTTCTTTCGAACTTTCGGAATGTCGTATGCATGCATGTATTTCAGTTGCACTAAAACAAATGATACAATCGATCCAGATTCATTAACTCGCTAATTCATTTAGCCTGACATGTTCCCTACATTCACCCCTTCCCCTACTCTATTGATAAATATGACACGAAATCAATTTCCTTAGTCTTTCCGGTTTTAATCATCCTTTTGATCACCTGGATGACAGATATAAAATCAGCCACATTTTTCGTTTAGACTCTCGGCTCTAAAGCCCGGTGGATGTCACTGACATTTAAGCATTATTTACATGCAAATTCTCGACGCCACTGCAAAGATTTCATTAGGAAATTTCGAACGAACACGCTGAGCCCAACATCAGAAACGACGTGTCCTTAACGGGAAATTAGTAGTCATTAACTTTTCTTCGGAAAGCCCAATTTCGGAAAGTTTTCGAGCACAACAAAGGAGTTTTGTATCTAAAAATGTATTCACTGCCTTCTTCTTGTCAATCTGAACACAGTAAATATATTGTCATGAAAAAAACGACTCATTTTACCTTAATGGGCATCGATCTAGAATTTTTTATCATCATCATTAACGCCATAAAAAATTACCACTCTATCAAAATCATCATATATCATGCAAATCATCAACAGTTTCAAAATCATCATCATCCATATCATCAAAGTCGTCAAAGTCATCAACATCATCGATATCAAAATCATCAACTCATCAAAATTCTCATCACCATCAATTGATCAACACCATCCACATTATCAAAATCTTAAACACTATGAACATCATCACCATCCAAATTATCGTCATCAATATCCTCAACTGCATCAAAATCATCAGAATGATCAACACTATCAAAATAATCAATATCATCAACACCATCCACATCATCAAAATCCTCAACACCATCAATATCATGAACATCGCCAACATTATCCAAGACATCAACATCATCGATATCATCAACGTCATCAAAATGATCACAACATCAAGGTGATCAGCATCAACCAATTTTTTAAAGTCGTCAACATTATCAAAATAGTCATTAGCATACATCATCAATATGATCAATCCTATCAAAAACAATCAAAATCGTCAACAGCAAAATCATCGATATCATCAACACCATCAACATGATTAATGCCATCCACATCATCAAGATCAATAACATCAACAATACAAAAATCTTTAACACATCAAAATTTTCAACATTTTCTGGTGCTCATCTTTTCATCATGAGCAACAACAAATTCAAAATATCAATGAATCAATATCATCCACATAATCAAAAACATCGTTATTATAATCATCAACACCTGAAAATCATCCAAATCATCAATATCCTCCACACCACCAAAATGATCAACATCATTATAATCATCTAAATCGTCAACATTATTAAAATAATCGGTATTAGATTAGCAACACCATCAACATGATTAATTCCACGCACATCATCAATATTATCAGCATTATCGATATCAAAATCATCAACACATCAAAATCGTTAACATTATCAAATTATCTATATCATCATCATCAATATTATCACAATCCTATTCAAAACAATCAAAATCATCTATGCCATCCACATCAACAAAATCGTCAAAATTATACGCCTCAAACCTCATATCTTCAAAACGTTCAAAATCATCAACGGCAGCATCATCCAACATCACTAACCCTGTCGCAACTTTTCGTTGCGTCGCACCAACACATCCAACTGCAGCGATAGTGCGCACCTTTTGTGTACCACTCTTGTTCGCACGACGTGTATGACGTGCCGCCGGTGTGCGTCGGGATCGTGTTGAAACGTCAGTGGAGATGAAAATAAACAAAATCGAAAATTGAAATGTGCCCGCGAATGAATCAGCGAGTTTAGTTTTTGGCTATTTTCCATAAATATTAGTATATATAAAACTTATAACTAGTATCACAGTGATAGAACTTACAACTAGTATTACGGTGATAAAGTTTGAAAATTATAGTACGGTGAAAAAAAGCTATTAAACGAGTTAGTACGGTCAACCAGCGTAGCGTTTAGGTTTGTATATGCAGTCATTTTGCTGAATCATGCAACTGTAATTAGATACTAACATTATGTTAATTGTGCTACAGCTGCTGTTCGGGAGCTAAATTGATGAAAAATATGATAAAATCTAACTAAAAATAAGCACAAAACGCGGAAAACAGTATTGACACCCCGATTGCGTAACGAAGTACTGAAGGGACACTAAACGTAAGTTTCTCTTATGTCTACGGCTAACATTCTTACTATTTACATAAAAACATACAAAGAACTTTAGCGATATGATTAACAAAACCAATCAATTATATTATACAAAATTTTATAATTTCGTTCCATAGGAATTTTTTAACGCTGCTGTTAAATACACGTTATCAAATCGGAAAATCGCCTTCTTTTTCGTTGCATATCGCAACATATTAAAAAATTCGTTTATTTTCGCGATCGGGGAGGCTCTAATTATGCCGCCAAAGGCAAAGCGAAGTGTGAGCTGTGGTGTGTGCCGGGATCTGGACGATAGCCGGATGGTTTGCTGCGACGAATGTGGATTATGGTTCCATTTCGAGTGCGTGGATGTGAATGAGGACGTTGAAGATAAAGATTGGAGCTGTTCTGCGTGTGTGTCTAAACGATCAACTCAAATCTCATCGGTCATCGTCACAAATCCTGCAAGGGGTGGAACGGATTCCAAGTCGACAGGCGAGCAGGGGCAAGCTAAGCAACTCAGTGAATTTCAGAAGAAGCTGGACCAGATGCAGGCAAGGTTCGAGGAACAGCAGCGGACGTACCAGGTGCTGCTTGAACAGAAGGATCGTGAGTTACTTTCCGTGGTTGAAAAACTCAAGTACCAGTTCGACCGTCGTATGGAAGCAAGAGAGCGGGAGATACGAGAGGAGTTGAGCGTTAACACCGCTCCACCGATTGCAAATTCGACGATAGTAAGAAGTTCAAGTGATCAGTCACCGAATGAGGTACAAGCGGCAATGGCCAGGCTGGAAAGACAGGTTTCAGAGATGTCGGAGAAGCAAGGTCAGCAAGCCAGGGCTCTGGAGGAGCGAATAAGGGCAATGGAAATGAACAGAAGCCGGTCAAATCTCTCCGACGCTGGTTCCAACGAACTCAGCCAAGCTCAACTGGCCGCGCGACATGCAGTGTCAAAGGAGTTGCCTACGTTCTCGGGAAATCCGGAAGAGTGGCCTCTTTTTATTTCGACGTACGAGAGCAGTACAAGGATGTGTGGGTTCAGCGATGAGGAAAACCTGCTTCGACTCCAGCGCAGTTTGAAGGGAAGAGCTCTTGAGACCGTTCGAAGCCGGTTACTGCATCCAGTGGGACTCGCGGGTGTCATCAAGACACTGCGAATGCTATATGGACGACCAGAGGTTATCGTCCACTCGTTAGTCTGCAAAATTCGGGAAATGCCAGCGCCAAAGACGGAGAAACTAGAAACTCTGATCGATTTTGGTGTTGCAGTCCAGAACATGTGTGCAACGATCATAGCCTGTGGGTTGAACGAGCATCTATGTAACGTGGCACTCCTTCAAGAACTTGTCGAGAGATTGCTACCAACTGTGAAGCTCGACTGGGCCAGACATCGTCAAATGTTAAAGACGGTGACACTGGAGAATTTCAGCAAATGGTTGGAGACACTAGTGGAGGCGGCGTGCGTTGTAACGATTCCGTCAACAGTCTGTGCCTACGTTAGCAAGCCTGAAAGACGTATAAGGAAGAATGAAGTTTACGTTCGGCCTCAACCCAGCTCCAGCCGGTCATCGACAGCATCGACGACTTGTACGGAGTCCTCTAGGAATGCATCGAAGTCAGCTGAAAAACAGTGTGTGATTTGCCAAGGAGGATGTAGCAGTGTGGGATCGTGTAGGAAGTTCCAAAGACTTGATATCGGAGCAAGATGGGCAGTCCTGAAGCAGAATAAGTTGTGCCGGAAGTGTCTGGCCAAGCATTTCGGAGCGTGTGCAGTCAAGCGAGCTTGCGGAAGAAATGGCTGTTCGTATATGCATCACGAGCTGCTTCATGATGATTCCCGATACCAGAGAGCGGAAAATCCCCAAATATCGTACTCCCATGTCACACCAGAAACACCTACCGAACAGTGCAATACTCACGTCAGCTACGATAGCAAGATTCTTTTCCGCTATGTTCCAGTCATCCTTCACGGACGAGGCAAGTCCGTTCGTACATTCGCTCTCCTGGACGAAGGCTCATCAGTAACGTTGATGGAGCACAGTTTGATGAATGAGCTGGATCTTGAAGGCGATTCATATCCGTTGTGTCTAGGTTGGACGGGAGATTATCAACGACAGGAGATGAATTCCGTGATGCTATCGCTGGAGATTTCTGGTGTGCGTGATGCGAAGACATATCGGATGACGAAAGTGCACACGGTGGAGAGTCTTGGTCTCCCACAGCAAACGTTGATGACTGCGGAACTAGCATCAAATTATCAGCACTTGGAAGACGTTCCAGCGGATTCCTATCGCAACGTCCAGCCACGGATACTCATCGGGATGGACAACTGCCGCTTGGGTCATGTGTTAGACAGCAGGGAAGGTGGAAAAGACGAACCGATCGCCGCTAGAACACGCCTAGGAT
Organism: Sabethes cyaneus; assembly: GCF_943734655.1. Classification (NCBI taxonomy): domain Eukaryota; kingdom Metazoa; phylum Arthropoda; class Insecta; order Diptera; family Culicidae; genus Sabethes; species Sabethes cyaneus. Next base: position 215,581,892 of record NC_071354.1, on the reverse strand, counting down.
GGACAGTGTTCGGACCAAACCCTAAAGCTAAAGCTGCCACAAACTTTACAAAGAAAGCCCTAATGTACCACCAATTCACCCGCACATTCACGGACGAAGTACTGGGAAACATACTCACTGAAAACGAGCTTCTCGCTAACTCTCGATCTCGGACGGAATTACCGCTAGACGACGAGTTTTCCCAAACGCTCATCCCGAATAACTTGTGGATCGAGTCGTCAGACGGTTCTAAGCCCCCGATCGCGTACGACGATAGTACGAGCCAAATCGATAATTACCGTAGGAGTCATCGTTGTCATCGTAGACATGACATTACCAGGGAACTGCTGGTCGAAAAGTTGTGTGGTTCACGAAACCAAGTCCAGCAATGGACAGGTTCGTCGCGCCCTATTGCAAACGGCATCTGGAGTTCTGGAGAAGGTCAGCCGAAAAGATCGCAGTGTTGGACATCGGTGCAAGCGTGAGTACTTCTGATTAATGACTTCGAAGTACTGCGGGGGAGTGTCGCAACTTTTCGTTGCGTCGCACCAACACATCCAACTGCAGCGATAGTGCGCACCTTTTGTGTACCACTCTTGTTCGCACGACGTGTATGACGTGCCGCCGGTGTGCGTCGGGATCGTGTTGAAACGTCAGTGGAGATGAAAATAAACAAAATCGAAAATTGAAATGTGCCCGCGAATGAATCAGCGAGTTTAGTTTTTGGCTATTTTCCATAAATATTAGTATATATAAAACTTATAACTAGTATCACAGTGATAGAACTTACAACTAGTATTACGGTGATAAAGTTTGAAAATTATAGTACGGTGAAAAAAAGCTATTAAACGAGTTAGTACGGTCAACCAGCGTAGCGTTTAGGTTTGTATATGCAGTCATTTTGCTGAATCATGCAACTGTAATTAGATACTAACATTATGTTAATTGTGCTACAGCTGCTGTTCGGGAGCTAAATTGATGAAAAATATGATAAAATCTAACTAAAAATAAGCACAAAACGCGGAAAACAGTATTGACACCCCGATTGCGTAACGAAGTACTGAAGGGACACTAAACGTAAGTTTCTCTTATGTCTACGGCTAACATTCTTACTATTTACATAAAAACATACAAAGAACTTTAGCGATATGATTAACAAAACCAATCAATTATATTATACAAAATTTTATAATTTCGTTCCATAGGAATTTTTTAACGCTGCTGTTAAATACACGTTATCAAATCGGAAAATCGCCTTCTTTTTCGTTGCATATCGCAACAAACCCTATTAACTTCTTCAACACCATCAAAATCATCATCATCAATATTCTCAACACCACCAAAATCATCAAAATGACCAACATCAGTCATCAAAATCGTCAACCTTATCAAAGTCATCGTTATCATCGTTATCAATCCTTCCTAAATACTCGAATCGTAGCACTGATATACAGAAACCAAAGCTTGGCATCCTCTGTAAATAACTAATAGATATTTACCTAATGTCTGCACAATCAAATGGTTGTGACAAATAGCCTTCGCAGAGGCATATAAGCGCGTTACTAGGCGTCCCTCTCAGCGGACTTTTCGCACACAAACGCATTTTCAAAGCCTTCCCAGAGGCGCTCAAACAACGCATACTAGCTTATTTCAACAACGGATTCTGCCTTCCCGCAACTGCACAAATCATGCATGCAAGCAGTTGGAAATGCTAAAGATGTAGCCCTCACAGGGGCAGTTTACATAGCCAGACGCGCACAAGCATCTTTTTTTGATATCGCCTATTATATTATATTGGCATATTGGCAATTAAAACCGTTAAAATTATCATCTTCAAAATCGTCAACATCATTAAAATTATCAACGCCAACAGCGCACGCAAGCGCATTTTCATAGCTTTCCCAGAGCGTTCAAACGGCGCACACAAGCGCATTATTCGTAACCCTCTTAGAGACATTCAAGCAGCGCACACAAGCGCGTTTTCATAGCCTTCCCAGAGGCATTCAAACAGTGCACACAAGCGCATTATTCGTAGCCCACTCGGAGGCATTCAAGCAGCGCAAACAAACGTATTTTCATAGCCTTCCCAGAGGCATTCAAGCAGCGCACACAAGCGCATTTTCATAGCCTTCCCAGAGGCATTCAAACAGCGCACACAAGCGCATTATTCGTAGCCATCTCGGAGGCATTCAAGCAGCGCAAACAAACGTATTTTCACAGCCTTCCCAGAGGCATTCAACCAGCGCACACAAGCGCGTTACTCGTAGCCCTCTCAGAGGCATTCAAACCGCGCACACAAGCGCATTTTCATAACCTTCTAGAGACAGTCTAAAAAGTCACCAGAATACCAGATGCGCACAAGCATCCGTTCATTTTTCAATACCACATGCTATATCGCTTACAACACAAAGCCGCTTCTAATTTGCAGCTCAGTAACGATTTAGCACACAATATTTTGCCGAGAAAACTATACTCACACTTTGAGAGCGTTACTTGCGCCAATGTAGTGTCTGGTCGTTTTTCTACGCCAAATTTCCGAAATACGCACAACGCACCAAAAGACGTCCGTCCAAATCTACGTTCGTCCAAAAACTGACGCGCTCGTTTCGGGAACGATATTCATACTCTCATACAGGGATGCCACATATAATTCTGTGTTTTTTGTTGGATAAATCTGACAATCTGTACGGCGAAGAAAAATATCTGTGCAAAAATCTGTCCAATGCAAAACAATGAGATTGAAAGAGATAGAAAGTCATTTTGCTGACTATTTCCGTCTCTTACACTCTCATGTAAAAACTCAAAAATCTGTTTAATCTGTGTAATTTGGCGCAAATCTGTAATCTATGCATACAGATTCTGTACAGGCGATTTCTTTCAAATATCTGTTAAACACAGAATAATCTGTGCATGTGGCAACCCTGCTCTCATATCCGTGCGTCTCGTCTCGGACGATCTCCGATCTCCCTCTTTGTCGTACTATTCGTCTCACGAAACCAGTGAGATTCGAATTACACAATGTATGTTCGTTCTCTCGTTCTTTCGAACTTTCGGAATGTCGTATATGCATGCATGTATTTCAGTTGCACTAAAACAAATGATACAATCGATCCAGATTCATTAACTCGCTAATTCATTTAGCCTGACATGTTCCCTACATCCACGTCGTCGGAAAAGCAGATAAATTGACTGGATTCAATGAAAATTATGCGCGATGCGCGTGCCCCGCATTTCAATCGCCGCTCGTCTTATAACACCTTCAAGCGCAATCAAGAGCGCAATGTTGATTAGCAGGCAGGAAAGACCATTTCCTTGTCGAAGTTCTCTGCGAGATTCGAAAGGGTCCGACAATCGACCCGAGATTCTCACACAGCACTGAATCCCATCCATCGTAGCCATGAGAAGTCTAGTAAGCTTATTCGGAAAACCATTTTCGTACAGCATGTTTCATAGGTCTTGTCGGTTTACGCTATCATATGTGGCTTCGAAATCAATGAACAGGAGATACTCGGAATTCGCGGCACTTTTGGAGGATCTACTGCAGGGTGAAGATTTGGTCCGTCATAGACCGACCCTCCATAAAGCCGGCCTGATAACTTCCCATGGACCTATTGGCTATTGGCGATAGTCGATGGAAGATGAGTTGAGAAAGCACTTTGTAGGCGACTTTCGGTAGTTCTCACAATCCAGCTTATCGTCTTTCTTGTAAATAGAGCAAATACCTCCGCCTTTCCACTCCTCCGGTAGTTGTTTCGTATCCCAAATTTTGACAATCAGTTGATGCAAACGGCTGGCCAACTTGTCCGGGCCCATTTTAATAATTTTCGCTCCAATGCAATCCTTTCCCGCTGCTTTGCTTCCTCAACTTGGTGGTTGCTGCACCAATGAAGTCGCTTCCTCCACTATTATGGTCTTCACCCTGCACACCATTCAGGTGTTCATCGTAGTGCTGCTTTCACCTTTGGATCACCGCACGGTCGTCAGTGAAAATACCTCCATCTTTATCTCCACACATTTCGGCCTGCGGCACGAAGCCTTTGTGAGATTCGTTGAGTCTCTGATAGAACTTCCGTGTGTCGTGAAACATGTTCTTAATTTCCAATCGTTAATCAGGGCTTTGCTGATTGTTGCGATCTGAGTTATCACTTACGTCGTTTGTTGCTTTGGTTTTTTAGTAGTGCTGACCCGTAACCAACCCGACAGTATCGCCGGAGGATCAACCAAATTAGATATAAGAATATCTAATATAAGGGTGCGGCAGTAGTTTAACTGCAAACACATTTGGATACCAACCGAAAGAGTGTGGGTTAGTGTTCCACCTGCCATCGCACCACCTCCTTCACTTTACCCACCAGCACCCGCCTCCTTCAGCTTACAAAAAAAGAAAGTCGGGAAGTTACAGTGGGTCGGCCACATTGCAAGCATGTCGGACGACTATGCCTCCGAAATCTGTTTTCTGCAGAAACGTTATCGGCACCAGAAATAAAGTTTTTCCCATTAATCGGTCTTCACTAATCGATTAATTGAACTATTCGTGCTACTATAGTATTCGATTAAAAATATTCGAATATTTCTTTTTTCCTATTTAATTGAATAATTGAATAAATTTGAATAAATCGGACGATTAACGGACATATCTCGCATTCCGGGTATATGTCATTTGTTCAGGGGTGTTCAAATTCTGAGTTCCATCAAGGGCAGACTTGAAGTTTTCGCTGATATGCTCCATCTTGTTTTCATTTTGGTAGAAGAAGAAGAAACCATTAAATGAATAATCGACTCAATCGAAAAAACAATAGCACACGAAGTACCTAAATAATATTCTGAGTAATATGCAATTGTAAAGAATATTTCTTTATTTTTAAATCAGGAACAATGGACAGCCAACTAGGTAAGTTATCGCAATTTTGAAAAATGCTGTTCCTATGCAAATGGAGGTTTTTCGATAGTTTACAGTTTGAATGTTTCCGTTTGCGTCGTAGTTCCATCGTAAACGAAAGTATTATCGAACGGTTTGTATTGCTTCGTAATCAGCTTGATCAATTCGTGGGCGATGCAACCGCCGAAAAATGCAGAAATGCTGTGAATTTCTGCTCCCCCGTAACGGCACACTTCATGGGCTAGATCGTCACTGATAGGTGTACTAATCCCCCATTCGCTGAACATTTTCATAACTAGACTCTTGATCCGTGATGTGTCCACTTCCACCTGACATTCTCCGGGAAGGTAGCCATGTTCAGCTTGAAATTTGTCTACCGCTCGAAGCGTTATATAGTGACCCATCAGAGAGCTGGGTACCTCCAACACGGCAGACATCTGCGTTGCCTTGTAGCCTTTATCGTACTCGTCAGCGATCTTGGATCCACGTAGAATGGCAATATTGGCTGCTTCCTTGCAGAAAAGACGCACGTCTCTCTCGCTAATTAAGTCGTTCGGTTTGTTCAATTCTTTTAGCAACTGCCTTGCACGGCGATAGACGATTTCCGCATCGCTCACAGCTTGGGAGCGATAAACATTTTGCAAATTTATATAGGATGCCGTATCTGCTGTCATATCGGGTAGAACTCCAGGCAAAGGAAGCAGCCCATTTCCTTCATTTTCAACGAAGTCTTTCAGTGCTCGTGCCAAAATCCAGAAGGCATTACTCTGAAATTTACAAAATGGATAATAAGGTATAAAAATATGTCGCTTGTTTTATTAACCTCCTTATTAATGTTAACACAACAATGGTCCGCTAGAATATCCCTTATCTGCGAGCTAGGTTTTCCCGCACCAAAACTAGAATTAACAGCTTTAATCGCTTCTTCATAGTTTTCCTCGTCTGCGGTCATTTTCGATCGAATTAAATCTTTTAGCTCGGTTTTTTCCTTGTAGTTGCTTGGGTAGCGTCCTTCGTGAGCGTTAACCCATTCCTGCAGGCACTTATACAAAACCACCAACCAGGGTACTTTTGGGGTAAGCTCCGTAACGGACATATGTTTCTTAAGTGCCTCGAAAGGATGCTCTAATCGAAGATCACTTTGTCTGCTGTCCGGGTGAGATTCCACAATGCAGTGTTCTTTTATTTGAAGCCGAGCTACTCCATAAAAGCCTAGCGATCGGCAAACAATTAAGGGAATATGTTGGTCCCAAAGTAGATTCGATAATCGCACCGTTGTTCGTTCGTTTACTGCGGTGGCAACGACCACATCGAAATTCTTGAAAAAGTCCGGTTGACTGTCGATCAGTTGATCGACGTTCTCCTCGACATGGTCACCGTTGACATCCGGATTTAGTTCTTGCAGGAGTTGTGTAGCACTTTTAGCTCGTGGCTGACCCACCGAAGTCTTATCAAGGAAAAAGTTACACCCGATGTCCTCTTCGCTGACGGTTCCATTATCAACTATAGTAAAGCCTCCGATTCCGGGAAGGACGATCCCCTTTAGAATTTCCGTTCCCAGTGCCGTAGCATTTATCAAGCAAATCTGGGCATTCTCTAGCAGTGTCTGTCCGTGCTCGCCCCACAGACTAAAAGCGAATGTAATCATTGATTAAGTAATTAGCAATACATATCAATAAACAAATATAGGGATTTACACTTACCGAAGTTGACGGTCATATTTACGGCTCTTGTCCGATAGCTCCGGAGATTTGGGTGCTGGCGAGGACATCGGGACTGTTTTTAAGAAACGAAGGCAAAACTTTTTACAAGTCTTGGGGCCTAAATACAGCTCGCGTACTTACGATACTGTTTGTTTGCGCAAACTTCCGCCAAAGCTGCCAGGCCAGACATTTTGAACTCACTTTTCGTATTATGTATGGCAAATTTAAAACATAAATTTTCATGGACTTACTGTAAACAAGTACATTGTACATCATCTGTATGCATATTATATTTAATGAATTCAGCAAAAATTAATAGAACAGGATTCGTTATTGTATTGTAAAATATAATCAAAATGTGAGTCTCAAGACTACTTTCTCTTCATCTGGCAGCACTGATACCGGGACGGTAGGAGATGGATTCTGAAGATTAATAGATCGATAAAAACGCGAACGTGCGCAAGGAAAACTCTGGGAGAGAGATGATTCGTTTGCAAGGCAAATTAAAATAAAATTCTGCAAAAAGACATGCACAAAATCTCAATTTTTGTCGCTGCTATAAAGCTTATTTTGGTTAAAAGACTATTTTCAAGAGACTGGTGTTTTAATTGAAAATAAATAGAAACGTTAAAAAATAATTTAATGCAAATGTTAAGCTTGAGAAGGTATTTTGTGTATCCAGCTTTCCACGAACGATAATGGCGGATATTGAGCACAAGTGGGCACAATCTTTCGACATTCATTGGAGGAACAACAGGTTCGCCTTGCAGGAGTTACTATGGGAACATCCATGATTGTTTGTTGTTCAATTGTAAAAATATAAACATTGTTTAGTTTTCGCACATGAAGCGAAACATATTGCTAATTTTCCACCTTTTCGTGTACGATAAATAATTGAATAGATCCCAAGTAGCACTTGTAACTAATCATAAAAATAAAAAAATACAAAATGGTTGCACAGCAGTTACATTTAGGATACTTGTAACGAGTTAGGTTACATAAAATTAAAAATAGTTACTTTTTGGTTTTCTAGTGACAAAAATCTCAAAAAGTTACCAGGTAGTTACCAAATGACCAAATTGAAACCTTTTTTTCGAACTGTCAACAACTTGGTCGTCGCAGAACAGTCACATTTCAGTTACGAGTTACCAATTAGTTATCAAGTGACACAAATGAAACCTTTTTCCAAACTGTCATCAACTTGCTGGTCGCAAAACAGTTAATTTTCCGTTACGAGTAGTTACGAAGTCAAAAATAGTCGGCTAGTAACATTTTCGCAACAACTTGTTCACTGTTCCTTGTAAGCACAACGGATTAAGCAAAAACTAGATCTCAAGAATTTTACTTATGGTAAAGATAAACAATTGGTACACGGGTTGTAAAATGCTCTTGTAAATGCGTTTATTTACTTAATTGATGGTACTTGGAATCTTCGCCGCACAGACATTGATAATAAATAAACAAATTTTGATTATTCTCAAACGTCAAAACGATCAAGTTACATCGAAACGAAATCGGCAATGAAAATAGGTTACAGTGTAACTTAGAAATGACGACATAAGAAATAAGTGACCACAACAGATTTAATATTGGTTACCATAACCGATAGCGTAACCCGGTCGAAGGCTAAGATTACGTGCAACTAGATTGTAACTGAATTGAAACCTTCTATGATTAACACTGCTGGTAAACTGTTTTATTCAAAGTGAAACTATTCTTTGATATTAAGTTAACACTTTCTTTTCACAAGAATCACTAAAAAACGCCTTTTCCCGATATCTATGAACAATGTCTGCTTAAAATCATTTCATGCAATATGCCGAAAACGATACAAAACTTCACGGACGATGGTGTTGTAGTTAAAACCAAAGGCAAAATGGCTATGAATTTTACTTAGTGATAGCGAAAACAATTTGTTTTTAATGATTTCTAGGTGAATGCTCCACTAATTCATTATTGCTAAGAATAAATTTAAAAATCAGAAAATTAAAATTAAAATTTTTATATTTGTACATATTTGTTTTACAAAAAATCAATTTTTCAAAGAAGTAAGTAACGAAAAGCTAGATTAAATAAGAGCGCGTGATTTTTTCAAAGCTAGAATCATGCATTTCACCATAAATTTGAAACTGCATTAAAATTTGTGTTGAAATAACAAGCGAAATTTATACACTCTTCTATATTCAACAGTTAAATTTACTGCTTGACGCTGACAGCCATAGATTGAAATAATAAACCTGCTGCATTGTTTTCGCTATGCAATAAAAGTTTCAAGATAACTAATTTGCCATCAATTGAAAGTCAATTTACAGTTTATGTGTAACTTCAATAGTAACCATTTTGTAACTATATATGTTACATATTGGTTATTGAGTAACTGTTAATGTAACCATATTTAGTTACATAAGTTGCGCTATTTCGGTTACACAACTGTTATATTTTAGGTTACTGTAACCGAAGTTTTACATTTAAATTTGTCGCATATCAGCCGCTGCGACTCAATTGTGACAACGTGTGCTACTTGGGTAAGAAGTTTTATAGATTATGGCTTCGTAGTTTGCGCATACTTCGGGAATAACGTCCAAATGCGCAACGGAAAGTTTCTTATCAGACCGAGACGCTGGCCAACTTGGCTACGGCTCGACCAATATAAAGTTAATGTTTGTCTGAGTGCACGCGAGTATTCAATTCGCACAATACTAAAGGGGATTTTTGAGCCGGTGCTTTTAGGAAATTATGGCCACAAACCACAAAAGTTTGCTTCCGTTCAAATATGTTCCTCTTCCGCTGATCTGCAAAACTTAACGCTGTTTACATTTTTACAGTCGAACAACAAACAATCATGGATGTTTCTATCCAGCTTTCCACGAGCGATAATGGCGGTTATTGAGCATAAGTGAGCACACTCTTTTGACATTCATTGCAGAAGCGTCGAGTTCGTCCTGACAGAGTTACTAAGGAAACATCTATGATTGTTTGTTGTTCGAGTGTAAAAATGAAAACATTGTTTAATTTTTCAGATCAGCTTTAAAAAAACATAATTGTATGGATAAGAAGTTTTATGGATTGTGGCTTCGCAGTTTTCGGAAATTTCAGGGAGAATGGCCAAATACGCAACAGAAAGTTTCTTATCAAGACGAGACGCTGTTCGAGAGCGAACTTGTCAACGGCTCGACCAATATAAAGTTAATGTTTGCATCTGAGTGCACTCAAGTGTTTAATTTGCTCGATTGTAAAAAGTATCCTGAGCCGGTGCTTTCAGGAAATTATGACCGCAAACAACTACAAAAGTTTGAATCCGTTCAGTTATGTTACACTTCAGCTGATTTGCAAAATTAAACATGAGTATTTCTAGTTTATTCGAACTTTAGCCCTTTTGCAATTCTTGCTCAGTTTGTTCTGCTGTCGGGCTGTCAGTTCAGTTTCTTCCAAGTTTCACGTCAAAAAATAATTTCGTTTATCGATATCCGCGGGTGTTTGAAGACTGCGGGCGCGGGGTAACACGGTGGTTATTTTTATTTTGCAACTGCGTGTTTTTTCTCTTCACGCAAGAAAGGAAGGCGATGAAAAATTCGATTGAAAGGTGGCAGAAAGTGCATTGTTTTTGGTTTTAAACGAAATATGTGTGTATTTTCGAAGGAACATTTTTTGATTTTACTTTGAATAAAAGTTCGAGATTGTGCTGGACTCGTACGCCAAAAAGTTAATTGAAATAAGAGCCCGTGAAACTTAAGCTCGATTAAACAAGAATCAACAGTTAAAGAAACCTGCAAAATGTCGTACCGAATTCTTCGTAAGCTGCAGGGTAACGAGCTCGAAATTAAAGAGCAGATCGATGAAGTTTCCGATGGTGCGGATGCGGACTCGATAGAGACCAACAGCATTGGCAGTCAGAGTCGTAAAAAGATCAATATTAATCGTTTTGATTTGGTGAGTTTGTACTTGTTTTAAGTGAAAAATGTTGGATTTGTGAAGCATAAAATCATTTTTTCCTCTGCAGCTCAACCAACAGCAATCGCTTTCGGAAAGCGAAGTTAAGGAGGACGACAACGACGAAACTGAACGCGATGGTGCCGGTGGAACGCAAAACTCCAATCTCGTAGAGTCCAAGAAGAAGAAAAAGAAGAAGAAGAAGCGTACCGGCAAGTACGTGGCAAGCTCGGCACGGCGGAGTAGCGAAGACAACGCGGATGCTGAAGATGATTTTACCAAAACCGTAAAAGAGGTGGACAAATTGTTCGCTGAGCGGTACGGAAAGTCGGAAAATAGCCCGGCTGCGGCGAACAATGTCAGCAGTCAGGGAGGATCAAGTGGGACCGGATCGGCGAAAACGTTGCTGGGGATTCAGCACAAGAACCTCAATTTGCAGTACGAAATGAAGCGGATGTTTGGAAGCAAAGTAGTTGCCGATCAACAGTAAGTGAAATGAATGGTTATGGATTGACGGGAAAATGTTTGTAATTCTTTATTGTATATACAGAAACAAGAGACGCAATAATCGTGGTACACCACGGATACTCAAGTCTACGTATCTGGTAAACCCCAAAGATAATTGGCCTCCAGTGGGTAAGTCTGGCATCTACATGAATTTGGTTCAAGCTCCTGAGCAACCGACAGGAAGCACTTCTAAGGGAACGTCGGACAAAAATATAATCTACTTTGCCTTCGAACACAGCCCTTCGTATCGCCAAATTCAGCAGAAGTTTTTGAATGCAGTTGAGAGCATGGATTCGGACAATATCATTAAGATTATCAATCAGCACCCGTATCATGTGGACTCACTGATTCAGTTGAGTGAGTTGTGCAAAATGTCCGAGGACCACGCTATGGCGTCGGAGTTGATCGAACATGCTCTGCTCCCGTTGGAATCCTCGTTTCATACCATGTTTAGTTTGACTCAGGGAAACTGCCGACTGGATTATCGTCGCCAAGAAAACCGAGCCTTGTTCGTTACGTTGTTCAAACACTCGCAGTATCTGGAATCCCGGGCCTGTTCCCGAACGGCTCTGGAAGTAGCTAAGTTGATTTTATCGTTTGATCCGATAAATGATCCTCTGGCAGTTATATTGATTATCGATTACTATGCGATTCGTGCCAAACAGTACGAATGGCTAGTTCAGCTGTACGAGGAGTGGGAGGTGACGAATAACCTGTCGCAGCTGCCAAACATGGCTTATTCGTACGCGTTGGCATTGTTCCATCTGAAACAGATGGAAGCAGCCGACCGTGCGCTGCAGTACGCGTTGCTAATGTTTCCAGCGGTGCTGCGAATGCTGCTAGAAGAGCTCTCCATTCAATCGGATTCGCGTGTTGGCAGTCACAGTTATTTTTCGGCCAATTCATACGACAAGGCTACCGTTGCGCTGCAGCAACTCGTTTCACTGTACGTTTGCCGATCGAAGCTGGTCTGGCGAGATGCAGAACTTCTGCCCTGGTTGGAGCGGAACGTCGGCATCGTACTGGATCGGGTGGATGCTAAGGACGAGATTGTTGCCGAATATACTGGCAAGCGGAATCAGAGGTAAGGTGAAGTTTAGTTTTGCCTTACTTGTGTATTAAAAGCTTTGTTTTTGATCTGTACAGATACATGAATCCACCTCGCGCAATATTGCGACACATTGTATTATCCGATTTTAAAGAGAAAGTACCGTTGGCGCAATTCATAAAGAAAGAAACGGAACCGGTTTTAATGTACGACCCTCTGCCTCCCCTGGATTCGATTAACATTTATAATAGGTGAGTTGTAAGAAACGAGAGAACTGTTAGAATAGTACTGGAAACCATGACTTTTGTATGTTTTAGGCCCACCATAAGTCCTACGGCTCGCAACGTGATAAATGCATCACCATTTTCGATGTTTTTCCAATCACTTCTACCGAGTTTCAGTCTGCAGCAGCAGCAGCAGCCAGTTCAGCTGGCAAATCGTAATCGGGAACTTGGAGAGGGTCCTGCGGGAGGAGGAGCTGGTGCTGCTGCTGCTGCTGCCGCTGGAGCTGGAGCTGGCGGGGACGGAGCAATTGCCAGCCTGCAAGCATACACGAACTCGCTCAATTCGATTGTCGATGCCATGCGAGATTTCCTGTCGGATATTCGCGTCCTGGAGCGACCGAACGATGCCGATGTAGATGATGATGAGAGCACTGATGAGAACGAACCAAACAACTATCTGACTTAAGTTGGTGGATGGACGAAAACAATGGTCTAACTGGTTAGTGGCATGTTTTTCTTTTGTTGTTTTGTAGCATTTTTGTTTAAAAATTAGAAACAAATGTGTAGGTACATGTGATTTTGAAATTTGATGAAGCTATCAAATTTTTAGAAACATAATCAATTATTCGCTCATTTATTTTTATATATGAAATTCTTATTGTTCGTTAGTCGTAGTCACAAAAGGCTTAATATATCATTGTTATTTTGGAATGCAAGCATATAAAACAAAACAAAACACTAGGAAATCGTTCATTTTTGACAAACATTAATTATGAATGTTAAAATGTTAATCCTCTTTGCACACGGCAAATCATTGATTATCGATTCATGATCCATGATCATCGATAGAACCTTTTCGTATTATGTTTATCACGATTGCTAAAAAAATAATTAATAACCGAATCAAATCAGATTCTATCATATTGTGCTGCACTGAACTGAGTTGAAAAAAAAGTCGTTTCCAAATCTTTCATGCAATTAAAAACAATACAAATATCAGAATACCGCTTTTTCACACGTTCATCGTATTACACGATCAAAACTAGTTCGGATCGTATATTTATCAAAAGAAAATAAAATCAAATCAATTGATGGTATATATGCATATATTTACATAATCGTATTGGCAACCTAAAACGGCCATTAATCTATTGCTTGTACGTAAAGGTTGAATAAAAGAATATAGACGTTTTATTGAGCTTCATCAACATTTGTTCCGATATTAAGCAAGCAAGCATAATCCGCATATTTACCGATATGATTCAGCCCAGATGGTAGCGTTTAATCTGTACGAAATGTGACAAAATTAATCTTATCAATATTTTCAGATACCATAAGAGTAATAAATTCGATCAATTCATGAGTGGTCTTTTATGTAACACACACGAGGAGAAATGTGTTGTGCGATGGTTTTAACTGTGATCAATATCACAAGTCAGTCACTTCTAGTTCTCTTTGGGCTAATTGTACCACACTCAGTTTTTATTTTCATTGTTATTAATACCAGCTTTTTTGATGTCGCAGATGTGCGATCCTTCCGGGGACCAAACGTCGATTCGGACTACTATCTCATAGTAAGCAATATTCGCGCCCGGTTGTCAAATGTATTCAAATCGAAACTAACGAGGAAAATGCGCCTGAACATTCGGTGGTTATCAGCGGAAGGAGTTGATGCCGAGTACTTTCGATTTCGAAAGACTGATGAGCGGATCGGTGAACAACTTAGAGAGAACCTGAACGAACAGTGAAGACACATCCACGACGCGACGTGAGTACTACAGCGCGAGAAGTGTTGGGTACTACCAGAGCTGTCCTGCACTAAGTGCATCAATTTTGCTTATTTAACTGTAACACTTTAACCAAGCCAAATTCGAAAATATTATGCATGGGGTATTTATAGAGTCTGTTATTATCCATAAGATTGCTGAACTAAGTATTGCTCTATCGTATTTACGGCGCACTCCCAGTTCACACTGAGTGGTGCACAGAGAGCGCTCTTCGTGCAACACCCAGTGTAAACTGGGAGTGCGCCGTAAATCATATAGATATCGCAATACTTAGTGCAGCAATCTGATGGATAATAATGGACTCTATAAATGCCCCATACATAACATTTTCGAATTTTGCTTGGTTGAGGTGTTACATAAGCAAAAAAGGTGCACTGAGTGCAGGACAGCCCTGGGTACTACTTCCAGTGAGTGGTTTGACGCAGAGTGCCAACGAGTGAATCGAGAAGAATCGAGCCAGAAGTCGCATATTGGCTGCGATTGCGACACGCCAGAGCAAAGAGTGATACCGAGATGTTAGAGCTGCCGAAAAGAAACTTCACCGTCATTAGAAACGCCAGCCCTTAGATTACGTTTTTGCGGAGGCGGAGAATTGCTTCGAGAGGCACGATACGAGAGTAGATACGATCAATAGAATCAGGAACCGGACCGTGGCAACTATTGTTATGTGCAACCACAACTTTTACTTACTTACTTACTTACTTAGGTGGCTTGCCGTCCTAAGACAAAGCCTGTTGAACAAAATTTCTCCATGTAACTCGGTTGAGGGCTACCGCTCTCCAATTCCTCGGACACCGAGTACTCTCCGCCAGATCTCGCTCCACCTGGTCTAACCATCTTGCTCGCTGCGCTCCTGGTCGTCTTGTTCCTACCGGATTTGAGGCGAACACCATCTTTGCAGGGTAGTTGTCCGGCATTCTTGCAACATGCCCTGCCCATCGCATCCGTCCAGCTTTAGCCACCTTCTGGATACTGGGTTCGCCATAGAGCTGTGCGAGTTCATGGTTCATCCTCCGCCTCCATACTCCGTTCTCCTGTACGCCGCCGAAGATCGTTCTTAGCACTCGTCGTTCGAAAACTACGAGCACTCGCAGGTCCTCCTCGAGCATTGTCCATGTTTCATGCCCGTAGAGAACAACCGGTCTAATAAGCGTCTTGTACAGGGTGCACTTTGTACGGGGACTTAGTCTGCTCGACCGCAATTGCTTGTGGAGCCCATAGTAAGCACGACTTCCGCTGATAATACGCCTCCGAATCTCACGGCTGGTATCATTATCCGCCGTTACCAGTGAGCCAAGGTAGACAAATTCATCGACTACCTCAAACTCATCGCCGTCGATCAATATACTACTGCCCAAGCGGTGTCGTTCGTCCTCGGTTCCGCTGGCCAGCATGTACTTTGTTTTAGACGTATTTACCTTTAACCCAATCTTTTCTGCTTCGCGCTTTAGTCTGGTGTACTGTTCAGCCACCGCCACAGATGTTCTGCCGATAATATCCATGTCATCGGCAAAGCAGACGAATTGACTAGATTTGTTGAATATCGTGCCCCGCGTGTTGATATCCGCTCGGTTCATAACACCTTGTAGCGCTATGTTGAACAGCAGGCATGAAAGACCATCACCTTGACGAAGCCCTCTGTGTGATTCGAATGAACTTGACAATCCACCCGAAATCCGAACACAGCACTGCGTACCATCCATCGTAGATTTAATCAGTTTGATGAGCTTCCTGGGGAAGCTGTTCTCGTCCATGATTTTCCATAGCTCTTTCCGGTCGATGGTATCATATGCGGCTTTGAAGTCAACGAATAAATGATGCGTGGGAACTCTGTATTCACGGCCCTTTTGGAGGATTTGCCGCAGTGTAAATATTTGATCCGTTGTAGACCGACCTTCGACGAAGCCGGCTTGATAAGTTCCCACAAATCTATTCGCAATTGGTGATAGACGGCGGAAAATGATTTGGGACAGCACTTTATAAGCGGCATTGAGAACGGTGATCGCTCGATAGTTCTCACAGTCCAACTTGTCGCCCTTTTTGTAGATCGGGCAGATAACCCCATCTTTCCACTCCTCCGGTAGCTGTTCCGTATCCCAAATTCTAACAATTAGTCGGTGTAGACAAACGGCCAGCTTTTCTGGTCCCATTTTAATAAGCTCCGCTCCGATGCCATCTTTTCCAGCTGACTTGTTGTTCTTTAGCTGCATGATGGCCTCCTTAACTTCGCCTATCGTTGGGGCTGGCACCTCTTCCCCGTTTGCTGCACCGTCGAAATCGCTTTCCCCGCCGCCATAGTTTTCCGCCAGAGCGCCATTCAGGTGTTCGTCGAAGTGCTGCTTCCACCTATCCGTCACCTCACGATCGTCCGTCAGAATACCGCCAGTTTTATCCCGACACATTTCGGCTCGCGGCACAAAGCCTTTGTGGGATCCGTTCAGTTTCTGGTAAAACTTCCGCGTTTCCTGAGAACGATGCAGCCGCTCCAACTCCGCATATTCCTGCTCTTCCAGGTTGCGCTTTTTCTCCCGAAAGATTTGGTTTCGCTGCATCTTCTTCTGTTTGTGTCTTTCCACGTTCTGACGTGTGGCACTGCGCATCTTGGCCGCCCGCGCAGCGTTCTCCTCATCCATCACCCTCCTACATTCATCGTCAAACCAATCGTTCCGCTGATTCCGGGCCACATGCCCGATGGAGCTCTCCGCTACACTGCTGATGGCTGTTTTGATAGTGTTCCAACAGTCCTCGAGAGGGGCTTCGTCCAGCTCGTCCTCTTCCGGCAGTGCAGCTTCGAGTGAATGCGCGTAGTTTGCGGCGACGTCTGGCTGCTTCAGCCGCGCGAGATCTAACCGAGGCTGGCGTCGGTACCGAATGTTGTTCACAACGGAGAGTCTTGGGCGCATCTTAACCATCACTAGGTAGTGGTCCGAGTCAACGTTAGCGCTTCGATAGGATCTGACGTCGATAATGTCTGAGAAGTGCCGACTGTCGATCAAAACGTGGTCGATCTGTGATTCTGTCTGATTTGGTGACCTCCAGGTGTACTTATGGTGGATTCTGTGCTGGAAAAAGGTACTACGTACGGCCATATTCTTGGAGGCGGCAAAGTCGATAAGTCTTAGGCCCATTTCATTGGTTCGCTGGTGTGCACTGAACCTTCCAATCACCGGTTTGTATTCCTCCTCCTGGCCGACCTGAGCATTGAAATCCCCGATGACGATCTTGATATCATGTTTTGGGCAGCGGTCGTATTCACTCTCCAACTGCGCGTAGAATTCATCCTTGTCGTCATCGGTACTTCTGAGGTGAGGGCTGTGATTGATGATATCATGTTTTGGGCAGCGGTCGTATTCACTCTCCAACTGCGCGTAGAATTCATCCTTGTCGTCATCGGTACTTCTGAGGTGAGGGCTGTGCACGTTGATGATGCTTATGTTGAAGAATCGGCCCTTGATTCTCAACCTGCACATTCGAGGATTGATTGGCCACCACCCAATCACCCGTTTCCGCATCTCGCCCATCACTATGAAAGCTGTACCCAGCTCGTGTGTGTTGCCGCAGCTCTGGTAGATGGTATGTCCATCTCTGAACGTACGTACCGTTGAGCTCTTCCAGCACACCTCCTGCAGCGCTACGACGTCGAACTTGCGGCTCTTCAATACGTCGGAGAGCACTCGAGTGCTCCCTTGGAAGTTGAGAGATCGGCAGTTCCACGTCCCGAGTTTCCAATCCATAGTCCTTTTTCGTCGCGTGGGTCTATTCCGATTGTTCCAGTAAGAATATATTTGTTCTTCGTTCCATGCTTTAATATTTTTCGTGGTGACGGCTTGCAAAGCCTGCTACACCAACCCCCTGTTTCGCCGGAGGGCCAACGAAGCTCGAAAGAGCCCTCCTTTCCTGTCAGCATACGACCTTGGCTTCCACCGGGGTTGGTTACCCGATCTCCACCAAAGTTGCTCGTATCCCGGCTGGTACCACGAGGCGGTAGGAATAGGAGTTGCTGAATAAGAGGCTATGAACCACTGTAGGGTCTATTTTATGCCTACACGTGCACAAGGCACCGACGGTACGCATTATTCAGCCGTTTACCAGCCATGCAACCACAATGTTTCCCTAATTACCGAGAGATCTGAGGTGGCTAGGCGTTAGGAACAACACTTCGACTTTCCCCGAAAACCCACGCTGAGAATCGCGGCTAACACGCTAACAGATGAACAGCGTCACGCGCAGTACCTTGTAAGTCGCAAGCGCCTGCATAGTGTCATCGTCCTGCCAGTAAAAACAAGTTAGATTAAAACTTCTCGGGTGGTGGTTTCTACACTAGACGGAGGAAGAGGCACAATTTGTGTCTAAAAATAACCGGGGTATAGGGGGTTGTGCAGTCTCCTTTTGTTCAGCGCCTCTGTGGGTCATAGGTACACGGGTACCAACGAGCCACTTGCCCTGACGGGTGTTGTGGGTTCAAATCCGGTTATAATCTCAGATTATAGCTTGGTTCGACCCATGCACCTTCCAGCATTGGACAAAAGGTAGGAGTCACAACGACTACTTGTTGAGCGTCTAGAATACGAATAGCTTGGTGAAATGTATATAAATGTACTCGAATTGGTATAATACTCATGGGATATGCATGATTCATAAACCGCTTAGTCATGGACGTGAACATAAGATAATGACGTCTCTTTTAAAATATTAGTACTCTCTAAATGCTAATTGAATTAAACATTGCGTTTGGTAACCAGATATGATTCTTTTGCGTGTGCGCAACATTTCCCGTAAGGTCGGAAAAATGAGATAGGTGATTTGTCATTCTATGAGCTAATTTCGAGAACGAAGTTTGATTTCGGTCCCCTACCCTTTCCGCTCTTTTCCATCCAACCAAAAAAAAATTTCAATACTTTCCCCTACCGTCCCTTCAGCAATTGTAGAACCACCGTTTTAAACAATATTAATATATATGCTTGACCGCATTTCAAGTTCAAAACTAAAAACACGAGGTTGGTCTAACAGTTTGATGCATTGTTGAATGGCCAACAAGATGGAACGGTCAACAGAAATCGGATAACGATTGAAACAATGGATCCACTAACTTTGGATGAGATTAGAAAAGGAACGAGAGCTGAAAAACGGCAAAGCAGCTGGAAAGGACGGCATCCCCGCCGAACTTTTGACAGTTGGAAGTGAACGGCAGTATTATGCAATCCATCAGGTTATACTAAAGGTATGGACTGAGGAGGAGCTACCTACGGACTGGTTAAAGGTCTCATATGCCCTATGAAAGAAAGAGAAAAAAAAGTTTCTATAGCTAGCTGAACAGCGTGGTAAGTCCACTTTGGCGACTTCCACGCGAAGATTAGCTCAAACAACGCGGACTTTGAACGCCAAAAATGGTGAAGGAGCCTTCTTGATGACGCAACAGACGCAGCGCTGATATTTCATCCGACCATATCACTTTATTATCGCTGAGATACGTTTGCGCGTCGCAAGTGTCCAACGACGGAATGAAAAAGTTGGGTGCAGTTACGACGTCCGCCAATTGGAGAATCCTGAGGTGAAAAGGGCCTCTGTTGAACAGCTTGTATCCCTAGCCTCGGAGTTGCCCCCTGGTGGAACCGTCAGGGGGTAATGGACCGGCATCAAGAACGGCTTCATCACACCCAGTGGCGAAACCCTCGGCAAAGCGTGCAGCGGACGGAGGGAATGGATCTCGGACAAAATTTGGAGGAAGGTCGACAAGCGGTAGGGTGGCAACTCAATTTGTAATTTTAAACTCCAGTGTTTTGTCTCGGTTTTCCTGGCTGATTTTTTAATTTTTTTTTTCATTTAGCTTAAGAGTGGCTACAAGAATAAAAAAATCTAAGTTATTTGTGTTGATTAGTATGCTGAGAAGTTTGCCGGGTTTTCTATTCCTTTTTACTTAATATGAAAGAGTTAAGAGTTTTATTCAATTTGTAAAATTCATAATTGTGGAATGTGGCCAAAGATTATTTCACATACCCTTTGCGCAGCAAGGTAACTTGACTCATTTGGCCAGTGGGCTCAATTGGCAAGAGAATAAACTACCCGTCTGTAATTCCAAATACTGAAACTAATCGAAATCGAAAGGGCCCATGCGACCTCGATAAGATGGGAACGGATAAACAATAAAAAGGATCGTTGTCGGCTTCCAAACACCGCGAAAACCAGGATTGAGCGTCACGAACTAGGGTGACTAAGATAGCAACTCATCAACGATACGGCAAGCTGAAGAGGGCTGTCAAGAAGTATTGCAAACGGGACAAGAGAATCCAGCTAGTTGAGGTAAGAGATAGGAGCACCGCCAATAGACATATCCACTTATTGTAATTTTTTTACTGCCTTAGTGATATTAGCATCAATGCGAGGGTGTCACTCAAGCGCAGAGTTAGCCAATTACTGATTGAAATAGCCTAAGTCAGTGGGAGTGAACATTCGCAATCCCTTTGATTTCACCGTAAAGGTTGAGGAGATGGCAGATTTTCAACATCTTGGTAACCAGACAACTCCAGGCGGTGGTACGAAGACTGATATAGACACACGAATCGGGATGGCCAGCGATGACTTTTTGGGTCTTTGAAATATTTGGCGCTCAAATCAGATTGTTTTACTGACCCTAACAAGAACTTTTAATTTGAATATGAAATCCGTTTTATTGTCTGCGAGACGTATGCATCAGTTGAGACAACCGCAGGACATTATTCGGGCTTGGTGGTCTCACACTTGCAATTTCAATTCGGAACTCGATCGTCGATATCACCAACGACAGTTGGAAAAAGAGATTCGGCAGAGTAAGTGGAGGTGGACCTGACCTATTTTGAGGAGAGGAGCGAACGAAATCTGCAGGAAGACACTCAACTGGAATCCGCAAGTTCAACGCAGAAAAGGCAAATCTAGCGTAGTCTAGTCAACTGTATTCAGACTTCTGATGCGAATTTCTCCTGACTACAGACACAAGTAATTAAGTCATCAGCAAGTATCTGAATTTTTTTTTTGCCTGCTTTTGGATGAAAATTCCTGGTTTATCCCGTTTTTTTCTGATCGAGTTGGCACCCTACGAGCGGAGAGAAGCGAAAGCCGGCATCTGTGAACCAGATAGGCTAAGACAGTTGCCCATCAACGATACGCCGAACTGGAGTCGCCCTAACATCCGCTGTTCTAGCATCCTCGTCAACAACGCTCATCCAACGGGTACTGGGTCTGCCTCGAAGTCGTCGGCCTCTGTCGGATTCTCTGCTAAATATTGTTTTCGCCAATATGTGACTTCTGGCTCGATTCTTCTCATCAGTCACTCGATGGCAGTCTGCGTTAAACCGCTCACTGGAGGTGGCTGCAGCAGTAGTACCCAACACTTCTGGCGCTGTAGTACTGATCGCGTCGTGGATGTATCTCCACTGTTCGTTCAGCTTCTCTCCGAGATGTTCACCGATCCGCTCATCAATCTTCCAAGAGTACTCTGCAGCTCCTTGCGCTGATAACCGCTGAATGTTCAGTTATATCTTCCTCGTCGGTTTCGATTTGAATATATTGGACAACCCGGCGCGGATCTTGCTTACTACGATGTAGTGGTCCGTATCGACGTTTGGCGCCACCGGCAGATTTTATACACAAAAATTCGATTACTTTCTTAGAGCCTGTTGATCTGTTCTCTGCGATTTAAAGTCATCAGTGTACATTAGTTTGCATCCAACTCCAAGCAGCGAGGCTATATTGTTGAAAAACAACACAAACAGGAGACGTTCCATGTTGCTGCCTTGAGGCACACCCAACAAGTTAGTAAACCGGGAAGAGAAACAGAAGTCAAGCTGCATACGCTGAACTCTGTCGCACAAATAGGAACTGAGTTATTCCGTGAAATTCCGAGATGTGCCAAGTCGCGAGATTTTCTATAGGAATATTCAGTGGTCAATACGATCGAACGCTGCTTTCAGATCTGTATCGATTGCGTCGATTTGCCCTTTTTGTTCCACGTGGGAATTAAAGGATTTAAAAAATACGTTTTAAAAACAAACTTGGAATACTCCTTTTAAATTGAACTTTATTATCTAATTCAAGTGTACACATCTGGATTTAGCTTCAATGAATCAGCGAATTGCGGCGATTGTTCCTTTAGGTTTGAGCTATATATATAATAAATCGGCAATACTATCTCCGTCCTATCTGTGTTGTTCGTGTTGTAACCCTATAAGTCTAGAATAAACATTCTTTCAAATCACTCAACTAACAGACAAATAAAACAGAACAATAAAAAGTAGACATGTTTCTTATGTTGTTACCCCGGAAGAAATACTTGAATGATGTTGCACGTCTCATGATGAATATATTGTTTTTTAAGGTACTGCAAAAAAACTAGTTCAGCTAGTTCTCTAGTGCCAGTAAATGCATTTGAACTTATTTTGGATCGCCGGATTTTGCGTCGAAAAATGCATCTCTGCTGTACACATAAAATTAAAAATTTGACAATACCAAATTCAAAACGAAAAAAAAAATGTAAAACTGATTTTTTACAGTTCACAATAGTTATCTGCAGGAGGAATGAACGTTTTTGTTTTCGTTTTCTATCGTGTCAATCGATACAATCGAGTGCTTCACCGCAGGGGGGGATTTAGAATTGTGTATCCGTTCTAATCCAACTCGTTTTTTCTCCTTTTGTGAAACACTGCCAGTAGTAATTGTTGTTTTAGTAGTAATATTAGCAGCAACAGCAGCAGCGGTGGCTGGCACGAAAGTAAATTAGGTGATAAAACTACGTCATGGTTCCGAATACTGGATTGTGACGGCAAATGCCTGGACCATACTCTTCGTAGGCAGCTTTCGAGATGTGCCAAGTCGCGAGATTTTCTATAGGAATATTCAGTGGTCAATACGATCGAACGCTGCTTTCAGATCTGTATCGATTGCGTCGATTTGCCCTTTTTGTTCCACGTGGGAATTAAAGGATTTAAAAAATACGTTTTAAAAACAAACTGGGAATACTCCTTTTAAATTGAACTTTATTATCTAATTCAAGTGTACACATCTGGATTTAGCTTCAATGAATCAGCGAATTGCGGCGATTGTTCCTTTAGGTTTGAGCTATATATATAATAAATCGGCAATACTATCTCCGTCCTATCTGTGTTGTTCGTGTTGTAACCCTATAAGTCTAGAATAAACATTCTTTCAAATCACTCAACTAACAGACAAATAAAACAGAACAATAAAAAGTAGACATGTTTCTTATGTTGTTACCCCGGAAGAAATACTTGAATGATGTTGCACGTCTCATGATGAATATATTGTTTTTAAGGTACTGCAAAAAACTAGTTCAGCTAGTTCTCTAGTGCCAGTAAATGCATTTGAATTTATTTTGGATCGCCGGATTTTGCGTCGAAAAATGCATCTCTGCTGTACACACAAAATTAAAAGTTTGACAATACCAAATTCAAAACGAAAAAAAACTGTAAAACTGATTTATTACAGTTCACAATAGTTATCTGCAGGAGGAATGAACGTTTTTGTTTTCGTTTTCTATCGTGTCAATCGATACAATCGAGTGCTTCACCGCAGGGGGGGATTTAGAATTGTGTATCCGTTCTAATCCGACTCGTTTTTTGCTCCTTTTGTGAAACACTGCCAGTAGTAATTGTTGTTTTAGTAGTAATATTAGCAGCAACAGCAGCAGCGGTGGCTGGCACGAAAGTAAATTAGGTGATAAAACTACGTCATGGTTCCGAATACTGGATTGTGACGGCAAATGCCTGGACCATACTCTTCGTAGGCAGCTTTCGTGTGACAGACCTGGTAAAATTCCGGCTGTGTACCGAAAATTGAAAGCATTATTACGAGATAATCCACTCGGATATTCGGCTGGAAGAACTTACCGTTGATGCCAGCATGCTTCCACCGAACCAGACTGCATATCTTTGCATGTGATGAGAGATAACCGAAACATCGATAGGTTTTGGCTGAAAGCAACATTTATTTTTGGTACAACTGGACATTCAAGCGTTATTCAAATTACCTTTATACGTCCCTCGCTTAAGTTTTCACTAATTCTCAAACGAGCATCTACGCTACGTTTGATGTCTCGTTGTAGTCGACGACCTGCAAAAGAATAACTCAATTTTTATCCCAATTCCAATATAGGTACAACGCCATTCAAACCAACCAAAATCTCTGAACATAGTCGATCCTCCACTGAGTACGATATTGTTATAGAGCGGCCTTCGCACGTCGATGGGACAGTTCTGGATAACCGTATCGACTATCTCCGACAGCGGTGTGGTAAAATCCGGATTGGAAAACTCAGGATGGAAAAAGATCTCCGGTCCTAGGAACCTTTCGTAGCCTACATCGACACCAAACGGCTGCTTGGTGATGGCGTTGATTCCCTCGTAGTGGCGCATCCATTTCGTCGGTTCAGCATCGTACTTAGCAAATTCTTTGGCAATGTCCGGGCATATATAACTGAACCGTTCTTTGATAGCCTTGGCTGTTTCTAGACTTTGCTCCGGTGGAATGCCGACTTCGCGCTCCCGCAGCAAACTTTGAATGAACGAAGTAATATTCCGACCGGCGATCGGGATATGCTTGATACATGATCCAATGACGTAACCCTCGGCCACCGGAATGACGTGAGTCACGCCATCGCCACTGTCTACAACGATACCGGTCAGAGTGCGTTCCTCGACGGGACGCGAAGCCCAGCTGGCGGCCAGAGCTAATACTGCTTGCACGGCAATATACAATCCGGGAACGTTGAACGTTTCGAACATTATTTCCGCTGTGTATTCCCGATTTTCCGGGGTGTTTAGCGGCGGTTCCGTTAGCAAGAAATGATGATCCTCCGGTTCGGCTCGTAGGTACTTAAAAATGCACTGCTCCAGAAAGCGCTCCATGAGATCCCAGTCCTCGACCAAACCATGTCGTACGGGGTACTGAAAGTTAAACAAACAAAGCATCGAAATTTATGTCAAATGTAATTCCTAGTACATATGATAAGTAACAAGTTGGAAGATGACTCATGTCTTTCTTAAGAGGAGGAGTCTTCTAAGTCGCCAACCTACCTTAACTGAGTAACCCGTTGCATCAAATGCTTCGTCTCCGATAAAGAAATCTAAATCTTCTACACCCTTTGTAACACGGCGGGCACTTTGGTCACCGACTTTGGCCGTTTCCTTAATGGCAATTGCCGATGGAATGATGAACTGGGGTTCCTTGTTTGCAGCGAAACCAAGCTTGGTGTAGCTAGTAATCACGAGCGTAATATTGACAAGTGTTATTGATAAGAAAATTAGCAGATAAAAAAGCTGCTACCCTGGTACCGAAGCCGATTTGCTCAAAAATTTCATACATACCCCGTTCCGACATCGATAACACAAGCTGGTAGCCTTCCAGACATTTTCGACGAGTTCCTGTAAGCACTTATATTACACTGAAACGGACACGAACGACAAACTACGAATTACACTTTCAGGGGCAAATATAAAACAAGTTTGATGCTAATTTTGGTAAAAAGTTTAACCACACCTTGGAATTGGATAAGAAATTTCCAAAATTCGTCACCGAACCGACCCGACGATGCAATTTTTTCTACACTTTGACAGAAAGGTTGACGTTGACAGATGAATTATAGCCGCCCTTCCAATTTTATTTGGCCGCCAACAGTATGTCTTCAGTAGTCTAAATACGGCAACAAAATAAGCCGAAGCTGATGTGGTTAGCAACCGACTTGGTTAGCAATTAATGTTAATTACAAGGAGAATTCTGGCTTTAGTTTTCAAAAGGTCGCATAATCAACCCTTTTACATGCATTATGCGACCTTTTGAAAACTAAAGCCAGAATTCTCCGGCTTTGATTTTCAGAATATTGCATAATCAACCTTTTTGCATGCATTATGCGACCTTTTAAAAACCACCATCTGTACCACCCAAAGCGCACTATCGCTAATAAAAATACTATTTTAGCTTAAGTCGCTTCCTCGATCGTTTCGGTCTCTTCGGTGCACTTATTGCTTAAAATGTAACAAAAAAGTGCGCTGAAGATACCGAAACGGGTTAATGTAAAATAGCACTTTGGATGGTAAAATTTTTCAAATTTTCCTTGCATTCAGCAATACCTGCACCATTATATCCATTGTGTTTCGGTTGTGGTTTTCCGTTTTAATTCCGTCCTTTTGATGTTGCGATTGAAAACCGTAGTAATCAACGTACATCATTCGGTTTTGTTCTTGCCCTATCTGCTAAGGGCAAGGGCTACGCAAAGCTCAATAAAACTACCCAGGTAACCAATAGGCATTTCCAATGCAATTTAAGAGCAAGCCAATAAGCATTTAAGTAGCCTTAAATGCTACTTAAATGCTATTTTGGCAAAATATGCGGCTACTTTACTGCTAGCCCTCTTATAGTGCTGACAATGCTTATTTGCAGCTAGTTACCAACAAGAAGAATTTAAATAGAATTGTAGATGCCAATTTACAACAGTTATGCAGTCAAAAAGCTGATAAACAACAATCTGCAGTATAAAACGCCAGGGATGCTAATAAACGACTGATTTACTGCTTATTTTAATGCTTATTGGTTACCTGGGTAATACAATTTAACCTACTCAAGCAACCAAAAGTTCGAATTTCACTTAAGGAACAAACTTGAAAGTTCATATTTGGTTCAAATTTAGTTCAGCAGAACTTTCTTGCTGAACAACCAGACACTACATTTGTAAACCGAACTTCATTCTTATTAAAGTACCGTTAATATCTGTAGCAACTTGAAAGTCCAACATGCAGTTTGAAAGTTCAACATACAACTTGAAAGTAACTTAGAGTTCGGATAATGGTGTCTAAGGAAGGTTAACAAGCTTTATGTCTATGGAGCTATAGCTTGCTAAGCAGCTTTGCCTGTAATTAACCGAACTTCAAAGTTGCTTTGAGCTCGCTGCAAAGAGCGCTGAGCAGCTTCTGAAGAAACTTTGGCAAAAGTTTATAAAACAGCACTTGTAGTTCTATTTTTATACTTTTTCATTTTCTACCTCCGCCTCCTCCTAACTTTTGTAAAGTCGGTTCATGCGATTAAGATAGACCATTTAAAAAAAGCCTAACTAACACCGACCGCTACTGGATTTGAACCCGAGCGTTCCTCGTTGCGTGCCTATCCTGATGCATTGCTCCATCTCTGACGCCGCTAGTGACATGAATTTTGCCGATGAGTTGTTCTTAAGTGTAAGTTCGTTTCGGGGCTGTGATAAATGAGAAATTAGCACATCGAGTAAAAACGATGCTAATCGCATATTCCAGCAACGGAGCAGTGGTATGC
The DNA here is from genome assembly GCF_943734655.1 of Sabethes cyaneus. Classification (NCBI taxonomy): domain Eukaryota; kingdom Metazoa; phylum Arthropoda; class Insecta; order Diptera; family Culicidae; genus Sabethes; species Sabethes cyaneus. The sequence goes on along the minus strand of NC_071354.1, from coordinate 215,554,527 downwards.
GCCTTAATATTTATAAAAAAACAGTCGATTATTAACCGAAATTAAATACCTTAGTTAATGAGAAATGTCATGAATCTGCAAAACAGGAAGAAGTGGGAAAATATTCCCCCAATCTTTTTTATTTTGAAAATTATCGGAGTTTCTTTTTGGGCTGAACAGTGTTCTATATAGCGACTTAAGTGAACTTTTTGCGAACTTTCTAGTTCTGTTGGAAGTTACTTTGTATTCCCTTCGAAGTTTAAACATCAAATACAAACTTGAAAGTACGGTTAATTACATAAAAATGAAGTTGAATAGAGTTCTATACATGATCATTTCGTTGGCTGATTAAGCCCGAAAATCCCCTTTTATCGGAACTTTTGGTTACTTGGGTAAGCATCAGAACGCTCCTTTATCGGAGGCAGAGATGAGAGACAATACATACATGATATTCAGATCTCAGATGTAAGTTATTCTTTGCTACTAGACCAGCTTTATTTTCTCCATTGATTCTTTTGCTCGTTTTGCTTACATTTGCGGCTAACTCCGCGCAAAGAATAACTCTCACTCGGTTCGGTTTGTGTTGCCGTTCGCCTCTTTTGAACTGTTTGCTTTTCAATCATAATATTCTTCTCAAAATTCTTCCTGAATGTTCTTCCTGCATTGCATGCACATCCCTGGCACGAACGTCATTCTCATGCATTTTTCTTGAAGCCGTTTGAGCCAGGCTTGCTGGCTCGATTTTACGTCAAATTTGACAGCAGCTGTAAGAATTACACAATCATACGGTTTTATGCTTCAGAAAATTAATTGTTACATTTGGGATGTAGATAATGATACATGTTTGTTTTTTTTTCTGTTATCGGCAACATAAAAAAGGAAAAATTCTGACTTTTGATAGTCTTATTTTTTACCATAAACGAAAGATGGAAAACAACACGCTGCATTCGTCATATTGCGCAGTATTAAATACATGCGTTGTCTCGTATAAATTTTGTTTCAAAATTTGTTGTCTACCTCTATTACCACCACTATATCGGAGGGCGGCTTCAGCTGACAGCTATCGTGACAGGGATCTGATTGCATGCGATGGACCAGATAAATTTTATAAAAAAATGAATGAATTTTACTCAACATTAGCTGAGTCCATTTAACCGTGTATGACGTTTTGATGATGATGCGCAGTGCTGACGAAATGACGATGACAGTGAATGATTATACTGCTGGGTGGTTGGTTATTGATAGTCTGTGTGAAATACCTAAATAATTAGATTTTACGTGTTTTCGAGTCACAAAATTACGATAAAATTGTTGTCTATTGTGGATGGTGTTTTATCTATGCGTCTGTTCTTATCGCGTAATATGATGTTGACTTTAGTTGAAGTCATTCTAGTGTAAATACAATTTACCTTTTTCACTCCGTGAAATCAACACAGTTTCTTTGGTTTCGTTGCAATAACAAAGGATAGCGAAATTCCTCCAATATTGCAAGCCTTCTATTATAGGGCTAAGTGCAAGTAATTGCTAAAGCACATCGATTGTAACCTTCGTTACTTGCTCATAACAGCTGGCGAACCTAAAGGGAAAGTTATCAGCATTTTGTTTTGAGCAGTCATTACTTAAATAGTAGGAGTAGGCGTGTGGATCGAAGGGCGCTAGACGTAAGCAGGAAAAGAACCCGTCATCCAACTTTCTGCATATTGAGAACAGACTAAAGGTACGTAATCGATGATTCATTGCTTTGTGAAAAAAGTGATCCAAGAAGCTGTTTCCAAAATTGTTGTGCCTTTCTGAGCTGAGTCTATAAAATCATTCCATTTGTCTTCAGTTCAAGGACATTGCAGTTTGCTCTTATCTGCTGATTTGCCTAATTAGATTAAATATAATTGCTTTGTTGGCTTTAAATAAATGAACAATTTTCTGATTCCTTCAGATGAGTTATTCTTCGTTCGAAAATAACGGGAACGGGTCCAGTACAATCACAAATGAAGCCGATTTTCAAAAGTTGGCCCAAACCATCGCTACCAGTATCCAGAAAATTCTCCAAAATGGTAAATCTCATACCACTTGGCACATCGCAAGACAATATGTCTAAGTTCCTTTTTCAAATTACTTGTAGTTTCCTCCATGCAGCGAATGGTCAACCAGTTTGGAACGGCGCAAGATTCCCCCGAGCTTAAGCAACAGCTGTAAGTATTTCGTTGCAATTAACCATTAGACTAGCATGCTCATGGATCACCACACTTTCAGCCATCAGATTCGAACCTATACCCAAAGATTGATTACCGATACCACGAATCTATTGAACGATTTGGTCAACTGCAAGGAACGTCATTTGAAAATTCAGCGCGATCGTCTGGTTGATGAGTTTACGGCAGCTTTAACGGCATTCCAATCGGTGCAAAGGAAAACTGTCGATCTGGAAAAGAATGCAGTGCGACAGGCTAGGGGAGCGCATGTCGCGCTCAATAAACCACCCGGGTCGAACAATTCCAGCATGGGCAGCTATAATAATTCGTCGATGTTTGAGGATAACTTTGCGAGTGGCCAACGAGGTCAAACACAGGAGCAACTGCAGGAGGAGATCGATCTACAGGCTTTGGAAAATCAGGAGCGTACCATTCGTGAGTTAGAGGTTTGTGCTTGTGTTGCGTCACATTCGGGCAATTGAAATTGATTGCCCTTATTATGGTTTCAGGACAATATCCTAAGTGTTAACGAAATCTACAAAAAGTTAGGCGCTTTGGTGTACGAACAGCACCATCAGGTGGATTCAATTGAAGCATCCGTCGAAAATACAAGCGTGTATGTAGCGGAAGGCGTGCAGCAGTTGAAGAAGGCCAGCGACTATCAGGTAACTGTTTTGGGTTGAAATATTTGCCCAAAGATTATTATTGAGTCATTTTCCTTATGAGCTTGGTCCATATTGATGTATGTTACCATACTTTGCGGTAACAAATTGCGCAAAAAGTTCTGGTAAACAACTGGTTCTATATAATGGCATGGCATACCGGAAATTTTTGAAGGGTGCGGTTTATACTCACAAGCCAATGATCTGGCATGGCACGATCACCGACTCAATTTTGATTTATTTGACCGTACGTACCGCACCAGCCCTGCAGATTTTGACAAAGTTGTGTATGGGACTTTCATAGATCTAGTTATTATCAACAATATTGCTGAATTAAGCAATTAAGCAATACTATATCTTTTGTATTTATTGTGCTATACGATTGATTTTTGTTTGTTTGTCGGAAGGTTTGACCGCAGTAGACTGATACCCAGTTGGTAATCAAATTAACGTTCTTTTGGTTAAGGTGTAAATTAGAGCAACCCTTTGAAACGCTTATTAACCAGCAACTTGCTTTTGTCTCATCGAAAACGGCAGCAGTCTTAGCAATTGTACAACATTACTAAAAAGTAGGTATAAACCATTCGATAAGACATTTTCTGAAGCTGGGTCTTAAAAACTAGAACAGTTACTGTTGAAGGAGGGATAACGAATTCAAGAAACGTCTCGATTCTGATTCGAGGGTCTATTCCGAATTCTGATCAAAATGTATGATTTAACACAAGCAGAGGAGTTCAGAAGGTGTCTCTCTATGCATTATGTAATTTGGGACCGAAGTCTGAGACCGAAAGCAGTTAGGGCATGGAAATTTTTGGCGACTTTGAAGATAAACTCTGTCTGTTGCTTGCCTGTTGCAACTGTAGTTATGATGCAAAAAAAAGTTAAGGCGGTATCCAAAACGATACCAAAGTTACGCGATAAATTTTTTTTTTGTTAAAAAAAATGACGCACTTCGAAATATTGGCACATAGCACATTATTCTTGCTTACTTACTTTTTTACTTCTCCTTTTCGGCGACGACACGTTTATCGAATCCATGCCGAATTCAACAGACGTCTTCAATTTTCTCGGACTTGGGCTGCCGCTCTCCAGATGCCCTGTTGCTCTAGCATTCTCGTTAACAACGCTTTTTCAACGGGTACGGGGGGTTTGCCTTGAAGTCTTCGGCCTCTGCCAGGTTCTGCAAAATTCTGTTTTTGCTGGCATCCTTGCTACGTGGCCAGCTCATTGTAGCCTGCCGTCTTTTCGTCGCATCTTTGTATACTTTTTTTCCTGTATGGACTCATAACTGAATCGTTCGCACCTTGAAGTCTGTAAACAAATGGTGAGTTTGTCCCGGAATTCATCTAGGGTTTGTCAGAAGGTAAATATTTGGTCCTTCATGAAACAAAAACCGCACTGGTATTCAACAAAGGTTTGCTGCAACGACCTCAGTCTGAGAAACAGGATGCTGAAGAATACTTTGGATGCAGAATTGAAGAGAGTAATGCCTCGGTAATTGCTGCATTTGAGTCCATGGCCCTTTTTGTAAATAAGGCATACTTCCAACCAGTTCCTAGGTAATTCCTTCTCAGTCCATATCTTTAGTATAACCTGATAGATTGGACAATACAACCTTTCGCACCCGACTTTCAAAAGACGGGGATGCTGTCCTTTTCAGCTGCTTTGCCGTTTTTCAGCTCTCCCGCTGCTTTCCTAACCTCGTCCAAAGTTCGTGGATCCACAGCTTGTCCATAATCCTCAATCGTTATCCTATTTCTTATGACCGCTCCGTCTTGTTCACCATTCAACAATGCATCGAAATGTTGTTTTCAACGTCTAGCCACCTTCGATCTTTCTGTAATCAGGTTCCCCTGGTTGTCGTTGCACATAACAGGAGTTGACACGGTCCGGTCCTTGATTCCGTTGATCGTATTGAAGAAGCTTCTCGTATCGTGCCTCTCGTGCCTGATGTTTCTTACGACGGTGAAGTCTCTTTTCGGCAGCTCTAGCATCTCGTTATCTCTCTCTCTACTCTAGTGTATCACAGTTGCAGCCAATATATGACTTCTGGCTGGATTCTTCTCATCAGTCACTCGTTGGCACTAGTACCCAACATTTCTCGCTCTGTAGTACTGATCGCGACGTGGATGTGCCTCCAAGTTCTCTCCAAGTTGTTCACCGACCGGCTCATCAGTCTTCGGAGAGTACTCTACTACAACTCCTTCCGCTGATAACCGCCGAATGTTCAGTCGTATCAGTATCTCGTTGGTTTCGATTTGAATACGTTAGACGACCGGGCGCGGATCTTGCTTACTACGAGATAGTGGTCCGAGTCGACGTTTGGTCCCCGGAAGGATCGCACGTCTGCGACATCAGAAAAGTGCCGGTCATCAACCAGAACGTGGTCGATCTGAGAGCAGGCATCTCCATTAGGGTGTCTTTAGGTGTGCTTCCAAATGTTCCATCGTGCAAAATAGGTACTACAGATAGCCATTCCTCTGGCTGCAGCGAAGTTCATTAGCCTTAGGCTATTGCCGTTTGTGGTAGAATGGAGGCTTTTTTTTAACGAGTAGGGAAATCTGCTATCAGACACCTGAGAAGACAACTCAGGGAGTGGGGTTTGGTATCCCGACCCCCCTACTGGGGCGTGAGGATCCAGACCCACTAAAACCCTACTCGAGTCTCCAGCCTCAATCACCCCTGGCACCACCTTATCGGTATTACTTCAGGGAGGGCTATTGTGCTTAACGCACACTCTTAGATAACTACTGGACTATAGTAGTTAGGCTGTTTATTCGCCGTTGATCGGCTTTCCAGCGGTTTTGTAGCTCAAGTACGATCTGGGTAGCAGCCGCGTTGACCGCTCCCCAGACGTCCGAGCTAGAACACATCCTTTGGACTAAGTTATCCGGAGTAGTGTCCTGTCCGCTCACTGCCATCATGTTGCTTCTCACGCCCGCGAAGCGAGGGCATATGAAGAAAGCATGTTTTGCAGTTTCCTCAACGTCCACGCATTCGGGACACGCGAGGGACTCCGCATGCCCAAACTTGTGCAGATAATGTCTAAAACAACCATGCCCTGACAGAATTTGTGTCAGGTGGAAGTTTACTTCGCCGTGGCGCCTGTTGACCCACCCGGATAGTTCCGGGATAAGTCGATGTGTCCACCAGCCTTTTGTGGAATTAGACCATGCCCGCTGCCATGTGGTCATCGAGGCCGATCTTGTGGTACTCCGTATGCCTCTAGTTCCACGTTGGTTGAAGCACTCTACGTCCTCGCTGATGATGATACCAATAGGCATCATACCCGCTAAGATGCAGATTGCGTCATGTGAGGCTTTCTCTACCAATAACGGGACGAAAGAACTCTTCACGTCCGACCTGTGCATTTGTATCCCCGATGACTATCTTTATGTCATGTGACTATCTTTATGTCACTTGAATGTCGTGCCCGTATAATAGAATTTCTGCGCGGAATTCGCGTTCTTCCGTCTTCGGCCATCGCATTTCCTGGATGGCTGCAACCTCGACCTCCATCTTCTGCAGCTCTCTTGCCCTCTCTTAAAATTCCGTGACAAAAATATTTGCGGTTGAACGGGATGTTTCAGCTCAATGTGGTCTTCTACCTTAACAACAATTTAAGTAATAACATTTTGAGTAATTTTTTTTCACCATTTTAGATTCAAAATATTAAAGATAAACGAATTTCAAGTATTTTTTCTGAATTTATCAAACTTCTACCTGTTACCCATTTTCATCAATAGACCTTTGTTTATAAACGACCCCTTAGATCACATTTCTTCTTGTAACATGTTTATTTCAACAGGTGGCTCAATGTGATATTCTAGAAAGGCTTTTGCGCATAAAAGAGGAATATTTTTGCGGAAGACTGTTTTGCTTTATCTGTATTAATTAATAAGATATAATAGATTTTAGCATAACAACCGTCTGATGAAAAATCCGTATTGTAAGCTGACTGGATTGTGAATTGGTTATACTAGAGAATGCTTCGCTTTGATGTTCAGCTTCGTGCTAGTTAAGGATTAGCTACATGTGAGCTATGGGTGTCGAACACGGTCGATGGTACAAATTGGTACTTTGCTGCGTGCAGGTGCGTGGTCCGTCTAAAGCAAATGTAAGCATGCAGATGCCGAATATTTGTGCGAGTCGAGTAGGGATGTTTAGTTGGCTGATGAGAGTTCAGAACGAGTTCAGGAACTCCCAGAAGTGGCCAACAAGTTGTTTTGCCCGTTTGTTCGGGATCGGGATGATCCTCTGTTTAATGTGAAGAGATTCGTCTGTTTAATGTGAAGGGCAGGTAGCTGGCGGGCGACTTTGTACTCGTAGCCAGCATTTCGGCATTTGGGTGGAGAAAATGTCGATATGTTTCGCACAGGTTGGTTCTTCAGCAGTCGTATGCCACGGTCGTGTGTCCGTAACGATGTTAACGTAAAGCAAATAAGATAAAGGCGCGATTTGGCTAGACCCGCGGATTGCACGATTAGACGAAGCCACAGGGAGCATTCGACCGTTGTTTTACAAGCGAATGCATATAACAGTTAGTTAGATTATTATGATAAAGTTGTAAAATATGAAAAGGTATTTTGGCTGTCCAGTGCAATAGCCTGAACAGTGTTTCATGTAAAAGTGTCCATCATTTAGAGTCCAGGTCTTGTACGGAGAAAGGACCTTAGAAGACTCCAATGATTCCAAATGTGGCGTGAGAATCCAGATCGATGAGAAAGCAGTCCAAAACTTGTAACAGGGAAGCACTGCAGAGAGCGCAGCTGACCTGGGCTTCGTTTTTGGTACCTGTTCGAAAGTCGGTAGAGGGAATCATTTGTGACCCGACATGGGCAAAGCCGACTGAATTGTTGATGTGACATGTGAAGTGTTGGCGAAGCGGAGACTCCGGTCAAGGGGGTGGCGAGTGCATCCAGGTTCGACTTGAAGGTTGCATGTTAGCATTTTGTACTTGATGGAGCTGGTGGCCATGGGCCATGGTTTGGTGTGCGGGTGGGGTCGGCTCCTGGGCTGTCAGGGGTCTGTTTATTCCCTTACAGTTGTGTGTTTTGTGTTGTGTGTGACTAACAAGTTGACCCGTCTTACAGATGTAAGAATAGGGGCGATGCTTTAGTTGGGGGTTCAGGTGCCGAGTTAAAGTGATTACTGAGCCTTATTGGGTTTGTTAGAAGAGGTCTTACATCGCTGGAGTTTCTCATGAGAGGGTTACTTCACTAGGAGTGTTGCTTCAGTTGTACAAGCGTCATGACACAGGGATTAGAGCTATTTTCCTCAAGTCACTGAGCTAACAAATATCAAGTCATTGGGGCACTTCGATTCATGATACGAGCCACTGCTCGTGGCAGGTGCGGGCTCGTTTGGGATGGAGGACGTTAATGCAAATAGTGAGAGTTTGGTAACCCACAGAAGGTGTTACCAAGCTGAAAAGGGATGTTTGGCAATCCTTTGAAACATACAGGAACTTTTCGTATACGTGCGGTATTCACATGATGTTTGTAAATGCTTCTAGATCTTTAGAGTGTTTTTTCAACAGAGCTCAATAAGCGCCATCTGCTCATATAAATGGATGGACTTGTGACTTCGTACGTCGATGCGATTCAGGTAGAAGCAATGTTGTGGATTCTTTTTCAAGGATGTTTCAGAGCTCAACAAAGGTATATAGTGGAACTGTTTTACTTGATTGATGGAGGAAATTAAAAAGGCAGTAATCAAAGATTTGGAAACTCAGTTCCTACTGAGTCCAGAGCGGCAGCACTCATGGACGACTTGACGCTGTTAGGCAAACTCATGTTACATGGAGATCGAATCGTGATATCAAGCTAATTGTGAAAGAGAGTCGTCTAACTCACTTATTTTGCACATCAGGGATGTATGTCGTGACATCCAACGCCAAAGCAAGAACAAACCCCTTCTATAATACACGTTTCGAACCAGTACTTTGCAACTGGAGTTTCACCAAGCTAGACCGTACCAAGACGTGCTATTCTGACACATACTCTATCGAGCAATTTGCAATGGGAGGCGGCTGAAAATGAAAGCATGGTTGGGATGGAGTGCCATGAGCTGAGAACCAGCAACCGGCCCCGCGTGAGAGATCTGCTTTGGGGAGGGGAGAGCCAGTTTTTGTGCGCAGTTTAGGTCCAGGGGCTTTGGAGTCTACTTTTGGAGTTTGAAGTGATTGATGTGGGCTGGTGTGCTGAAGGTTTGAAACGCGGCTGGAGGTGCGCAGGGTGAAAGTGAGCAGCGGGTCAGGCGACAGGATCCACGGCTTGAACGTCCCATTGTCGGAGACATGAAGTACCAAGTGAATGGAGGGACCAGGTACTGGATATTTGAGCTCCTGTGTATCTTTTGCTGATTTGTTTAATTGAAAAGCTTTTATAAACTATAGATTCAAGTAATAAAACAGGGAGAGATGTAACGATGTGTTATTTATAATAAGTATGCCTAACGAGCTGAACTGGTCATCCTGTAGTTACTTATATGAAAAGAGATAACAACTACTTATACATGACTCGAAGCTGTAGGTATTGGGTTCGGCAGCAACAGTGGATTATTCTAGTGTAGACAGTCGGACAGTACGAACTGACTCTCGAAGCGTCTATGACAGGATTTTACAATCCCAAACAAGAGGCTTTTAATTATTACGATTAGGAGCTCGTTTTTGCCCATTGTGCGTTGTTTGAAACTTATGATACTTTCTGAATGATACCTGCAAGTGCAAGAAGATAAATAGAAAACTGCATTAGTTCAGTAAATTTTTAGCCAAAAAGACATGATTATTAGACAATGCCACAAAAGTATATTATGGGACCGATTGTTAGTTTCAATAGCTTGTCTCGTGACTCCCTGATCATTACCAGCGAACTTTGTCGAATAGAAGGTCAAGTTTCGAGAGCGAAGAGCAGCATAAATTTAATAATTAAATCATTCATAAATCATAACAATTTGTCGAAGACAGGCTCATACAATAATTCATGGCACTACAATTAAATTGCTTTTTTACGTTTAACTTTGTTGCAGAACAAGGCCCGCAAGAAGAAGTTGATGTTGGCCCTGATAGCAGCGGGCATCTTGGCGGTTATCATTCTACTTATCATTATACGAAATTAGGCCATTTTGGTCGACCGCCCGAAGAAAGAAGACGCCATACGACCGGAAACCGAAACGTGTAAGTTTAGACGAAAATTTTACATCGCGTCAACCGAGATCTGTGTCATTTCCTATTTTCCGCTTGTGAACGATTGTTTCCACGAAATTGACTTTTCTTCGCAGCGCGCGCGGAAAGGTGTTTATTTTTCTTTTCAATACCGATATTGACCTACTAATCTGTATAGTAAGTAATGAAAACCTTGGATTGGCGGAGCCGTCCTCAGAACAAACGTGATAAAAATCAAGTACATAATGTGAATTGCATGCAAACCGCACTACAATAAGCATATGTAGCAAGCAGATAATGAAACCAATGTTGGTGCAAACTTGGAATATAAAAATCATACCGAAATCTTTAAGTTTTTAACCCTACACGTCGTTGTGCTTATTTGCAATTTGGTTGAGCATCTTCTCAAGCATCAACCGTTTACATTTATTTATACACACTTACACCAAAACATTCTTTAATAACACTGTATTATGGAAAATGTAGTTATGGATCCCCTAATGCCCCTGTTCGACTAGGTATATATTGCAAATATGTAGTACACATATGTGACGGAAGAATAATAATGAAAGTTTACCGCTAGAAAATTATATGAATAAAAACTGTCAACTGAGAACTGAGATCATCTAGAGAGAACAAAACGCGATCCGAAATTCATTATGGATAGTTTATCGGTCGTAAGCGTAGCCAAATGGGAGCAAACCGAACCCACTTGAGCCACAAATGGTTTGTTTATATCGGGTTTGATTTTGTATATTTTTCTACAAATCATTTTCTCATAACAATCCGGGTCCGAACGTCGTATCATTCATGCTTTCGAGTCATTCATCCGGTTGGCCAGTCTGTCTGTCAGTTACTCAGCCATCAGTTTCGAAACATATGCACGGCACGACGGACGACGGGTCCCGAATGTGTGAGTAAACATGTGCAACCGCGCCGCCGTGCCCGTTCGCATGGCGCGCAGCAAGCATAAGAAGGCTCTGCCGTCGACCGGACCGGCGACCTCCGCCGAGTGGTTTGTGATGGCGATGTATACAGAACAATAAAAAATCTGGTGGGTATCATTTAGTTAATAAAACCCTTTTTTGCTGAAGTGATTTCCCTGTGGGAATCGATTACTGTTGTTGATGTAAACAGCAAAGTACGGAACGCTTTCCGGGTTTAACTGCACGACCGTGTTAGTTCCTGAAAAAGCGATTTGGGTGGCCGAAAATTGAGAAGCGTTCTGTGCTGGGTAATGGTTTCAGATATACAATCGATACAATTATGGTTGTCTTTACAATATTTTTCATGTGTATCTTTTTTCTGACATTTGATAGTTTGCATTGTTTTATTTACATCTGAAGATTTTTTAATTTTATTTGAAGACTAATATATTTCTTGATGCTCAAAACACCAAGCTCAAACGCCAAACGAATTCGCTCATGCAATGAGCGCGGTAGACACAGGGGGAAACACGGCTAGACCAAACACCCCAGCCGCGTACGGTATCGCACCACACAAATTAAAATGCTATCAAGTAAATATTTACCGTGCCATAAAACTTAACCACAAAGAGGCTTTGAGAATGGGCCAAGCAGCGAGCGAGCGTACGCAATGCGATTGTTCCCCGGAGGGGGTCATTATTATTCCGTTGTATTGCATCGGGAGATTCCGCGAGCAAATTATCTGTCGGGAAAGCGGATACAGTCCTCCAGGCTTCGTCATCCAGTGTACGTAACGTAGCCAACCCGCGCCCGGTTGCGGATAGGATTGGCAGGGTTAATTGATTTTAAACAGATGCGGACGTCGATGAGATAGATGGCGTTGGAGCGCATCGTACCGCCCTGGCTGGTTGGACGGGGCAGTAGCTGATGGGGAAATGGACGCAAGGCGAGAGTGCTTTTACCTCATCGGAATCGTCCAGCTCGCAGTTAAAAGCCGCCTCCAACCGGCATCCAGTGGACCGCTCTGGCATGTTTGTTTGTTTTGGAGTGTTTCGCCAGACTGTTGGACGCGTTTTATTTCCTCTTTCCATGTGGTTTGTTGAGTTGACTGTTTCCAAAACAAAACCCATTTACATTTTCTTCGCGGTAGGTGTGGGAAGCGATTTTTACTGTTGATTCGTCAAATCGAAAATGAAGTACGGCTGAAGATTAGAGGAGTCGTAAGGTTTCGTACGGAGGCTGACCAGAGTCAACAGCGAAACTATACTCCTCTATTGTAAGGTACATACACCGACCATTTCGAATAAACATTTTCATTAATCATAAAGATGGAAATGAAGTACCGAGTGTTTGTTTTGTCCATGTTCGTATAGTGTTTATAGAACAAGTCTTCATCAAAATATTTATTGAAAAAATACCATAATATTTATTTGTTTTAAAGCTAAGATCGGATCATGCGTTTGGCTTTCAAAAATAACAAAATTAATAAGCGAACATGTTTCTTTTTCATTCTATCCTCTGGGTTTCTTTTGTACTCATTCGTGTAAAGGGCTTCTATTCCTCCAAATAGAAAGAATATTAAATTTATCTTCATATCACCATGTCTGGTGACGGCTGATAAAGGTTTAATATTGTGGTTACAGTTTTAAAACCTGGTAAGTTTATGCCGCATGATTCTTCGTTCAAAATCGTTGTAGTTCATGACATCGGACTTTAATTTGCAGACTTCGAGTTCCTCTAATCATTTGTCACTAATTGCCCAACGTTTATGAGCGGCTTAGTAGAATACGAAATCAAATGATACGCTTTTTGTTTATGACTTGCAGGCTTCATCAGTGTCTATTTTCGAATGTCTTGAACTAATTTCCCATTTTTGCTCTTCGCACCTAAAAAAATTTAATAAGCCTTGATTGACTGGACTTTGCAGTAGTTCAAAAGTGGCTCAAAAGTTATTTCCTGCGCTTGTTGTTGTCATTACGAACCTGTTCACCTCTTTTTGATTCATATATTATTCCACATCTGGTGAATGACTCGGGAAGGGTGCCAACTCAACCAGGAAAAGACCAGGAATTTTATTTCACCAGGAAAAAGCGAGACAAAACCAGGAAAAAATTCTGATGTTTGCTGACGACTTAATTACTTATGCGTCCATGTCCGCTAGTTTGGCAGAACAAAATGTTTCAATTCCCAAATAATGACGGTAATCCGCCATGGCCTTGATCTGCCGTCAGGAGCGTTTCGAATCAATAGTCTGAATACAGTCGACTAGGCTACACCGCCAACAGCCTCTAGATCTGCCTCTTCTGTGTTGTCCCTGCAGGTTTCAGTTGACTGTCTTTCTGTAGATTTCGTTCTCTACTCTCCTCAAAACATGTCAGATCCAGGCAACGATTGACGAAGACCTGCGGTTGTGTCCGCTGAAATACATTACATCTCGCAGGCAATAGAACGGATTTTACATTCAAATTGAAAATTCGCGTTAGCGTCGATAAGATAGACTTACTTATCTTACCAGGAACACTCCTACACCTTAGTGCGCCTCAGATATTTTCGTGATTTAGTCGGTCGAATGCTTTTTTGAAACCAACAAGCACTAGAAGAAGACAGCCTTGGATTTCGATGATTTACTGGAATATTATATTGAGCGTCGTGATCCGATTCACACATGATCGGCCGGCACAGAATCCAGCTTGCATAGAAGAGTTTACCCGTACATTGGTTGGTAGCTAAAAGTTGGTTAAAACTACTCAAAATGCCCTTAAAGTGTACAAACTCAGATTTTCAGTAGTTCTTCAACCACAAAATTGGTAGTAGGAAGTTAAAAGTGCGTTATTTGTCACAGAGAATAATTCAATTATCGGTATCAAGTAGTCAAAATTGGTTAAATTTTCCCACAAATTTTGAGTTGAAGGGCATTAAGGGCACTTTAAGGGCATTTTGAGTAGTTTCAACTAAGTTTTAGCTAAATCCGGCCTATTTACAGGTAGAATCATTTAAGAGTGCACTATCGAAGAGTAGCATCGTTTTTTTCTGGATTCGATTGAGGATCACCTTTCAGAGTACTTTATGAGTGATACAAAGCACCATGATACCGCCCTAGTTCCCACATTCAGATAGGTTCCCTCAGAGCCGGCGTTTTAGACCGGCAAACCCGTGCGGTCGCACAGAGTTTCGCGCTTCGGAGGGGCCTCGCGCTTGGTGATGACTTGAGAAAAATGTTAAAAATTGGCTATTCAGAATATATTTGCATGATTTTCATTGTTGCCTTTTCTCTTTTACTTAACTGCAGAGTGTAGTGCCAAGAAAAAATCAATGAAAGTGCCAAACGGCTCAGCTCAGCTTGTACGCCGATTGTTTACGAAGGTTTCGATCAGATGGGCACTTAGATCTTTTGAACCAATGAAATCTCCAGGTCCGGATGGCATTCTATCCATTTTTTTTTACAGAAAATCACTAAAATATCAGGAGACGGCACTTTGTGCTTTCCTTGATATTGAAGGAGCTTTCGATTACACGTCGTTCATTTCAATTATTACGGCTCTTTTTCAAAACGCAATTCACCACACTCAATGAGCTAGATTCAAGCAATGCTGTCGAGCAAAGAAATCACAACATCCTTGGAAGGTCACAATTTTGGTGATCAAAGGATGTCCATAAGGAGTTCTCTCCCTGATAATCAAGCTGTTATGAGCGTATTCCTTAAACCATCAGCGTAGAAATTATCGTCAGAGAAAAGTTTAACGCAGTACTGTCAAGTTGTTTGTTAGGAGAACGCTAATTTGTTAGAAGGAGGATTTGTTAGGTTGTTTGTTAGGACGGGCCTAATATAAACCCCACAAAAACAGTCGCTATTTCTTCCCCTATACTGATTGGTGTCAGGCTGAGCTTCAGTAACCGCCTAGATATCGTAACAAAGCATTCCGTTGAAACCAAATACATGGTTGTAGAATAAACAGTTAAACAGTTTATCTACCCAAATCATGCAGTAGCTAAGAATCTGCTCAGCGTAACTCGTAGTGAACTACACACAATCACGGGACTCGTAACTGGACACTATCCCGCTTTTGATCGTTTCGGCTTCCAGGGCCGAAATTCTACAGACACATTCCGCGGGCCGGTATACCAACCAGACATTTTATAAAAGTTGCTTTTAGCATTATTGAATATTTTTTCATAATTGGGCAATGTTTGAACCTTTCAAAACTGCCATGACTGATATTCTAGCATTTGCGGAAGTTATATAAAACGTGTATCGAAAATAAATGAAATTTACAAGAAATAAATAATTTTTCGTGATATTTTTAAAAATACTGCTACAGTGCGCTAAAACATTTCATAATATCATTTGTTTTCGACCAACTTACAAAGGAATATATGCTGAATCCATTCCAAAAATAGTTTGGATGTAATTTTGCAGTTATTTTGTATTTCAAGTGGATTAAATAGGGCCATTTTTTTGCGTTGTAACGTCACGAAAAAGGTGTACTTTTTCGCTTTCGCAGAAAAGTACAAATTCGAACAATCTAATAATCCGTATTCTCTTTGTACTCAAAAATACCTTTAAAACGGTGCCTAAAGAATATTGATAAGTTAAGTAGAACCTAAGTTACAACTGGTTGAAGCTCGCGTTGTAACGTCACGGCGGGCAGCCGGACGGATTCAAAACAAGTGAGACATAAGTAATAGCATCGAAACCTTAAGACATAGCATAATAGTTGCTTCAAGAAAGTTTCTTCATTTAAAAAGCACTTTCTAGTGGTGAAAAAATATTCGGAAATTAAGGTGTCCTCAAGCAGACACAAAAAATATTTTCTCTATTTTAATTTAGAAATCATTGCTGTCTACAGAAAATTTGTAAAAAAAACTAATTTCAAGAAACTTCGTTGAATACTGAAGATTTATATTTCTTACATGAAAAAAGTTATAGAGCAAAACTCTTAGAGACACCCCTAAAAAAATTTTTTTTCGATCTAGTTCTTCAATAACGCTTCGTACGCCTTTTAGATGTTCTAAGAAATTGGTAATCGAATTAAATTGCACATTTTCGTCGAAGATAATAGAGATCTATCTTTTTTCCTTAAGGAGCTATCCCTTGTTTCTTTTATTTATACTATATATTTATAGATAGTGCCTCTACTATTTTCGACAAAAATGTGCAATTTAATTAGATTACCAATTTCTTAGAACATTTGTAAGCCATACGAAGGGTTATTAAAGAGCTAGATCGAAAAAAAATTTTTTAAGGGTGTCCCTAAGAGTTTGGCTCTATAACTTTTTTTATGTAAGAAATATTAATCTTAAGCATTCAACAAAGTTTCTTAAAATTAGTTTTTCTACAAATTTTCTGTAGACAGCAACCATTTCTGACTTAAAATAGAGAAAATATTTTTTGTATCTGCTTGAGGACACCCTAATGTCCGAATATTTTTTCACCACTAGAAAGTGCTTTTTAAATGAAGAAACTTTTCTGAAGCAACTATTATGCTATGTCTTAAGGTTTCGATGCTATTACTTATGTCTCACTTTCTTAGCATCCCTCCCACAGCGCGACGTAATTTGTGAACAACCCCACAATTACGTAGGCGAAATAGTGAAAGACAAATTAACAACACATTTTTGGATTATCCCTTCTGTACAGAGGGCAGCAACATTGATAATTAACGCATATTAAATGAACAAATTTTTCGTGACGTTACAACGGAGCTACGACCCTCTCTGTGCAAAGCAGAGCGTTGTAACGTCACGAAAAGTAAAAGCTGTTTAAAAATTAACTTCACTAACTATCGGAATTCTGAAAACGGCAAGTTGTTCAGTATTCATCTCTTATCAAATCATAGAAGAAAATCTTTAGATAAAATTTGAAAGAGAGCAGAATTTTCATGTTTTTTAACAGAAGAACCAAAAGACGTATTTCTGGTGCGTTGTAACGTCACGCTACATATTTGCTTTCCAAAACAATCTGGGCAAAGCAAATGCTATTAATTTGTCCACTTTTAATAGGAAATTTTATGCTCTTTCCAAATATATAATAATATTTGGGGGTTTCTTAACGATTTTCCCAGCTAAAACATAAATACTGTGCAAAGAAAAGTCAAAACGTTGTAACGTCACGGCGGAATGTGTCTACACGAAATCGGCGGACGAGGTGGTGGACGATACCGACAGTACGATTGCGCTGGAAAAGTTTGGACAGAAGGTTTTAGTATGGTAAGCTATTTGTACTTGTGGTCTGCGATGGGTATTTTCCTCACAAAGTGTGAAATAAATGCTCAAATTTACAAAGATGATTAATTGTAAAAAATATTGTGGCTCCTCTACAAACAGTATCAGTCTCACCCTCTCTTTTGGCCGAATTTGGCATCTGTACATTGCGCTAAGCCTGTACTACAGTGCCTTTCAGACAATAATATCCAATTTGTCGAGAAAAACATCAATCCACCAAATTGTCCGGAGCTCTGACGTTGAACGTTGAACGATTGAACGTTACTGGTCGATTGTGAAAAGGATCTTCAGGAGGGAAGGAACAGTTTCCCAAAGCACGGAGGAATGCAAGAAAAATTGAACAGCATCATCCAGGAAATGCACAAAAACTAGTGTGCAAAATTTGCTGGGAGGAGTTTCACCATAAGTGCGCTCATTCTTCAGGACCTAATATTTTGACTAATGTAAGCCATGTTATTGTTTCAAGTCGTACTGATCTTCAATAAACCGAAAACAAAAATTGAAATAATAATCGTATTTCATTTTTATTCACGGATAGATGTTGCTAAAGACTTTTTGATACAGTCCTTAGTCGGTTCATCTTCTCCAGTGGTCTGTCTCTTGGCATAATGGGCCGAGATGAGGTCCGGCCAAAAGACCATATCCTCTTTCGCATGATACTTCTTGATGAAGGCGACAATTTTCGGCAGGCACTTCGTACTGTATATCTCCCCATTCACCGCAAGTCCCGAAGAAAAGATCAGCAGCTTGGCATACCCTTCTTGTTGTTCGTTAGCTAGAGAAAGACTTTCTTCATGGGGAAGTCGTAAAGTTTCGGTCCTCTGCCAGTCGTTACCGTCCCTTGTCAAAAAGGTCTCGTCATCCATTATGACCACGCCATCGCGATTCGCCTGAAAATTTTTTTCACCCGCACTTCAGGTACCTCGACTGAACTTATTTACTTAATCAGCTCCAGGCCGTAGTTTCCTCTGCTGTCTGCTGAAGAAGTCGTTTCCATTCCACTCGATCCATGGCCGCAATTCGCCAGCCATGTAGTCTGCATAGGGTCCGCAGGTCGCCTTCCACTTGATCGATCCATCTTACTCGCTGCGCGCCCCGCCGTCTTGTTCTAGTCTGATCATTATTAAGAACTTTTTTAACCGGGCTGTCGTCCGACATCCTCACAACGTGCCCAGCCCATCGCAGGCGACCAATTTTTGCGGTGTTAGCGATGGGTGGTTCTCTAAGCAGCTGATGCAATTCATGGTTCGTTCGCGTCCTCCACGTTCCGTCTTCCGTCTGCACTCCGCCGTAGATGGTGCGCAACACCTGCCGTTCGAAAACACTAAGGGCGCGTTGGTCCTCCACGAACATAGTCCATGCCTCATGGCTTTCAGTCCGATGTACGTTTCCGCCATCCTCTCAAAGGTACGTGTAATGATGTCAACGTCGTCAGCGAAACCAAGAAGCTGGACGGACTTCGTGAATATCTTGTCACTCGTGTATATCCCCGCTCTTCTTCTCACACCCTCCAAAGCGATGTTGAACAGCAAACATGAAAGCCCATCACCGTGCCGTAACCCTCTTCGAGATTCAAAGGGACTCGAAACTGCCGCTGATACTGGAACAACACACATTACTCGATCCATCGTCGCCTTGACCAATCGCGTTAGTTTATCCGAAAATCCGTAGTAGTGCATAATCTGCCATAGCTGATCTCGATCGATCGTGTCATACGCCGATTTGAAGTCGATGAATAAATGATGCGTGGGCACGTTGTATTCGCGACATTTCTGCAACACTTGCCGAAGTGCGAAAATCTGATCCGTGATGGCACGGGCACCCATGAGTCCCGCTTGATATTGCCTCACGAATTTCTTTGCAAATGGTGATAATCGACGACATAAAAATTGGGAGAGTACCTTGTAGGCGGCGTTCAACAGTGTGATTGCGCGGTAATTACAACAACCCACCTTGTCGCCCTTTTTGTAGATCGGACACACGATGATTTCCGTCCACTCCTCCGGTAGCAGCTCCTCCTCCCAAATCTTGACAATGACCCAGTGCAGCGCTCTAGACAGTGCGTTACCACCGTATTCCAGCAGCTCACCGAATAGCTGATCAGCCCCAGCCGCTTTACTGTTCTTCAGCCGACCGATCTCTTCTGCTACCTCGAAGGTCGAGGGGATGGTATTCTGTCGTCCTCTGCACGTGCTCTAAGATCTATTGCCATATCGTCACCTCCATGTTCAGCTATATCGCTGTTAAGGTGCTCGACTGAAGCTTCCTCCCAAAAATGTCAATTTTGACCAGGTACTTCTTCACTGGTTGGCCGGTTGCTCCGACCTCCCGGCCCAAGGCGCAGTTTTCCATCCGATGCTCTTGCAAACCTCCGATGTGGAGGTGGCAGTACGAAGAAAGCATCGAGCGTCACGGTTTTGCTTCACGGTTTTTATCATATCTGCTGCAAATTAATTAATAACGCTGTCAATTTTTTCTTTACACAACAAGGTTGCTATGATTGGCGATGCATAGGTTCACTACCAGGTGTGAGGGTAATCGCATGATCATGAAAAACCTCTGAAACAAGTCCATTATTTTTAGTGCATACTTCGCATGTGGGCCTTCCTTGGCCGCTCATCGCTAATTTCCCAGGCGTATCCGAAGTCGCAAATCGCCTTCGGTTTGGTAGAGCCATTTCGCATATTGAGTCCCTTTGTTCCTAGTACCGGTGGGTTCTCGGTGGGTTCACAATCCACATAAGTATTTTTCTAAAGAAAACTATGCAATTATGCGATTTTAATGAAGTCATATTGAGTATAGGTAGCGTGAAGTAGGTAAATGACAAAACTTGAACCTTTCTGATTTGGATGAAACTTTACCAGCGTGTTTGATAGGAGGAAATATGCACCTTCCACCGATTTTGGCACCATTTTGATTCAAGACTCATTTTTAAAGAGGGCGAATTTATTTTCATGTGTACAGGGATACCTCGATATAAAAGAATTTATTATTTCAGAAAGTTGTCTCAGATCGAAACAGGATTTAAAAAAAAAAAAATTTGCATTAGCAGTCGCCATTTAGGTCCTTGTTATGTGTTTACGTTTTTTAAATTGTTTATCATTGTTTGAGCTATTAGTTTTTTACAATTTTTAGGATTATTTTGAAATAGTGCACATCTTCATGGCGCCGCTTCTGGAATGGGAAATCAGCTCTAGTGTCGTTACCAACTATGTCAAAGGAATTTGTCTTATATCGAGGTTGTTTTATAACGGGGTTGTCTTCTCGATCCCTCGAGGTATCCCTGTACTACGTTTGAAAGATTGTATCTCGAAAACTATCGATTGTTCAAAAATTACGTCATAGGAAAAGTTGTAAAAAATTGATTTCTAAACACAAAAAAATTATGCACTGGAAAAGCGCCGTAAAAGAATATTCCAGCACTGCCAACAATTATGATGACCAGAAAACAACTTTCAATTTTTTCACCTTTATTTATTCACCGTCGGCATTCATCGAGTTTAAATTTGTGATAATTATTTTTTCCGAGCCCAGGGCCAAGCAGACTTTTTGTCGCCTTACCGGGCGGGGAAGGCACAATGAATCGCTAAATTAAGCTCCCAGTGGACTTCTTTTTTCCACACTCACCCACCGTCGTCTGTCTGTCATTTTTCTGCTGATCCACGCCAAAAAGCGTTATTAGAAATAACAACTTAAAGGAATGAAGAGCATCCTATCATAATATTTTCTTTCACTTACAAGTGGTCGCCCCTTACAAAAATAGACTCACCGGCCACAAAGAACCAAATGTAGCTCGGAGAAAGTACCTACCATCGCAGATGATTTCTCATTAGTCAGCCTGCGATGGACATCCTTGCTCACATTGCTGCAGCGGGATAAAGGCTGAATTAATTTTGCTCCTTCATTGTCCGACGCAGAGTTCAGTTATCCAGCATCCATCCTGCCCATAATAGCAAGAAGAGAAATTTCTTCTGGGTTTTTGCTAAGCTTTCCTCGAACCCGGACCGTC
This sequence comes from Sabethes cyaneus, assembly GCF_943734655.1. NCBI lineage: Eukaryota > Metazoa > Arthropoda > Insecta > Diptera > Culicidae > Sabethes > Sabethes cyaneus. Next base: position 215,533,375 of record NC_071354.1, on the reverse strand, counting down.
ACGAACCTGCTGCAGATACAGTGGGTGGTTAGTATTTAACGATGCGATTGAGTCATTACCATATTTTTACCTTTCACCCGTACGGTGATGTGTAGATTTTTTCTCTCTCCTCCTCTTGATCCTGAAATCCATCCCACAGTGCGTGTATAAACAAATCACACGCATATTTTGTCGAGTCAATGTTTTTCTTTCATTTTCCCACCTGACGTACTCGAGCGATCGAAAGAAAAAAATCCTCCAAAAAAGGGGGAAAGTGCATCCGCAGTTCAACAAAGCAGGCGCGTTTAAAGCCAGATGAATAGATGAAATTACTTTCACCTAATTGCTTATTATTGCCATCGAACAACTTTTCTATCAGTCTAGAAACAGTTAATGAAATTGGTAGCTTATTTTTAATGTCACTTATTTCTGCATTCGATCCTACCCCAAGGTTCCCTACACAGGAACAATTAATAAGATTAGCAAATACTATTAATCTTCGCAATCACGCACGTTTTTTTCTCGTTTCTCACCATCATCAGTGCTACATGACAGTGAAGCAACTAAAAAGATTTGTAAGTTAATTCCTTGAGCTGCTGGCCGTATGAAAGAAGATAAAAAGAATTAACTTCTACAGCCCGTCCATCCAGATCCAGAAGCACGGAGGCCACAGTCAAATGGGATAAGATTGACTGTATAGGCCCGAATGCCTTAATCCCAATTATGGGCCTAACGTATGGGATTTTTTGCCTCGCCTTCCAGAGTTGACCACAATCGCCAACAACAGAAGGCAATGACTGTGAGACAATGATGTGTGATTTTTCCTCCCTCTATGGCCGCAATAAAAGTTGCCTCAAGTGTTTACACAAGAATTTCCATTTATGAAAAGAAAACACTAGATAGTGAAAGAAAGCGCTAATGAATAATATGCGGGAAGGAATGTGAACACTTGAAAGGTGCTAAGAATAACAGAAGTTAAATAGATGTCACCTTGCAAACCGTGAAGACCATCCATTATTAGGTAGTTCGGTGTAACAAAAATTTGATTTGGTCAGTTGTGAAATTGTATGAACTATTTCAACGGTTGACTAAATCTCATAGGAATCTGAAGATTAGTTTGGAATGCTTAAGCTTAAATGTAGTGTTAATTGAAAACAATTTAAAAATTCATTTTGTGAACCTGTTTTTAGTTTAGAAAAATTATTTATGCCTACAAAACTTGCCTACCAATTTACAGTCCATAAATTAAAGTTTTATTTTGTGTCTAATTTCAAGCCTAATTTCAGGTCTAAATTTGAGTCCAAGTCCAAATCGAAGTTCAATTGTATGTCTTTTTTCGAGCCCAATGTTGAGCCCATTTTTTATGCTCAATTTCTAGTAAAATCTCAAGTATAATTTTTAGTCAACCTTAATTTCGAATTTCAAGTAAACTTTCGTGTCTAATCCCAGTCCAATTTGAGCTCTGATTTTCTATTTCAAGTGTGATTTCAAATCCAATTTCGAGTTCAATTCAGGTCTTATTTTAAATCCAATTTTATATCCCATGCCTGCCATATTTCATGCCAGTACCCATTTCAGTACATACGAGGTTCTCTGATAACTAATGGTTCTAAGTTAATCGGACTCTTGAATATCCTTAATTGTCATAAAAATCTCCTACAAATCCTTTTTAGGGGGCAGTTCGGAATTTAATGTTACTAAGGGATAATCAGCAAAGTCACCAGATCCGGTTGGATATCGAAAAAAAATCTTACATAAATTGATTGTAAAAATTGATTAAAATACAATCATTAGGTGATGCAAAAAATCAAGTTGATTTTTATCCTATATTTTACAGACTTCATTCTAATAATGTTCCCATTTAGGTCAAGTAAGATTTCTGTTAATGATGATCGAAATGTTCTAGAACAGTGGTTCCCAACTGTATGCAACTGTATGTTTATAGGAATCTGTGAGTGCCATTATTTTAACGAAATATTCACACTCAATTCTTCATTGGATGCTTGGAGGCTGGTAAATGGCTTGGTAATGCGTACCATCGGTGCCTTGTGCACTGGGCATAAAATAGACCCCACAGTGGTTCACAGCCTCTTACCTAGCAACTCCTACCCCAACCTCCTCGTGGTACCTTCCGGGATACGAGCAACCTCGGGTGGAGATCGGGTAACCAACCCCGGTGGAAACCAAGGTCGTATGCTGACAGGGGAGGAGGGCTCCTTCGAGCTACGTTGGCCCTCCGGCGATACTGTGGGGTTGGTTGCGGGCTTTGCAAGCCTGAACCACTAAAAAAACCAAAGCAATGGACTCCGTAAGTAATAATAATAACTCTAATCGAAACAATCGGCAAAGACCCAGGCGACGAAAACGGACTAACGATTGGAAATTAGGAACATGGAACTGTCGGTCTCTAAATTTCCTCGGAAGTACCCACGTGCTTTCTAAAGAAGTGAAGAGCCGCAAGTTCGACATCGTAGCGCTGCAGGAGGTATGCTGGAAAGGAACGATGGTACGTACGTATAGAGATGGTCATACCATCTACCAGAGCTGCGGCAATACACGCGAGCTGGGCACAGCTTTTATAGTGATGGGCGAGATGCAGAAGCGGGTGATCGGGTGGTGGCCGATCAACCCCCGAATGTGCAGATTAAGAATCGATTCTTCAATATAAGCATAATTAACGTGCACAGCCCTCACCTCGGAAGTACCGATGATGACAAAGACGAATTCTACGCGCAGTTGGAGCGTGAATACGACCGCTGCCCAAGACATGATGTCAAAATTATCATCGGGGACTGTAATGCTCAGGTTGGTCAGGAGGAGGAATTCAAACCGGTGATTGGACGGTTCAGCGCTCACCCGCAAACGAACGAAAACGGCCTAAGACTTGTCGACTTCGCCGCCTCCAAGAACATGGCCATACGTAGTACCTTCTTCCAACATAACCTCTACCATCGGTACACCTGGAGATCACCCAACCAGACAGAATCACAAATCGACCACGTTCTGATAGATGGTCGGCACTTTTCAGATATTATCGACGTCAGAACCTATCCGGGCGCGAACTTTGATTCGGTTCACTACCTAGTGATGGTAAGGATACGTCAAAAACTATCTGTTGTGAACAACATACGATACCGCCGCCCGCCACGGTATAATCTAGCGCGACTGAAGCAACCAGAGGTCGCCGAAAACTACGCGTTATCTCTCGAAACCGCGCTGCCGGAAGAGGGAGAGCTGGATGAAGCCCCTCTTGAAGACTGTTGGAATGCCGTGAAAACAGCCATTAACAGCGTAGCGGAGAACGTCCTAGGCAGTGTGGCACCGAATCGACGTAACGAATGGTTTGACGAGGAATGCCAGTAGATATTGGATGAGAAGAACGCAGCGCGGGTACAAATGCTGCGTAGAGCCACCCGTCAGAATGTGGAGCGATACAAACAGAAGCGGAGGCAGCAAACCCGACTCTTCAAGGAAAAGAAGCGCCACCAAGAGGAGAAGGAGTGCGAAGAACTCGAACAGCTGTACCGCTTTCACGACACACGGAAGTTCTATCAGAAACTCAACGGATCTCGCAAAGGCTTCGTGCCGCGGGCCGAAATGTGCAGAGATAAAGATGGAGGTATCTTGACTGATGACCGTGCGGTGATCGAAAGGTGGAAGCAGCACTACGATGAACACCTGAATGGCGTGCAGGCGGAAGACCATGATAGCGGAGGAAGTGACCACATTGGTGCAGCAAGCGACGAAGATGTGCCACCCCCATCGATAAGGGAATTTAAAGAAGCCATCCAGCGGCTGAAGAACAACAAAGCAGCGGGAAAGGATGGCATTGGAGCGGAACTTATTAAAATGGGCCCGGACAAGTTGGCCGGCTGTCTGCATCAATTGATTGTCAAGATTTGGAATACGGAACGACTACCGGAGGAGTGGAAAGACGGGGTTATCTGCCCTATCTACAAGAAAGGTGATAAGCTGGATTGTGAGAACTACCGAGCCATCACTATCCTGAATGCCGCCTACAAAGTGCTGTCCCAAGTCCTCTTTCATCGACTATCGCCAATAGCCAATAGATTTGTGGGAAGTTACCAGGCCGGCTTCATGGAGGGTCGGTCTACAACAGACCAAATCTTCACCCTGCGGCAGATCCTCCAGAAGTGCCGCGAATTCCGAGTCCCCACACACCACCTGTTCATCGATTTCAAAGCCGCATATGATAGCGTAAACCGAAAAGAGCTATGGAAAATTTTGGACGAAAACGGCTTTCCGGGTAAGCTTACTAGACTTATCATGGCTACGATGGATGGGATCTAGTGCTGTGTGAGAATCTCGGGTGGATTGTCGGACCCATTCGAATCTCGCAGGGGACTTCGACAAGGAGATGGTCTTTCCTGCCTGCTATTCAACATTGCGCTTGAAGGTGTTATAAGGCGAGCGGCGATCGAAATGCGGGGCACGATTTTCAATAAATCCAGTCAATTTATCTGCTTTGCTGACGACGTGGATGCTGTCGGCAGAACGTTTGAGGCGGTGAAAGATCAGTACACCAGACTGAAACGCGAAGCAGAGAAGATTGGATTGCAGATAAATACGTCTAAAACGAAGTATATGCTGGCGGGCGGGACCGAGCGCGACAGAGCTCGCTTGGGCAGCACCGTGGTAATCGACGGGGATGAGTTCGAGGTAGTCGACGAGTTCGTATACCTTGGCTCGCTGGCAACAGAGGACAACAATACCAGCCGTGAGATTAAAAGACGTATTATCAGCGGAAGTCGGGCCTACTACGGACTCCACAAACACTTGCGGTCGAACAATCTGAGCCCCCGTACCAGTGGCGACTCGTCCGCATGTTCAACCTGTTCATAGGACAGGCAACAAAATCCAGCCCGACAAAATTGTTTTCATCACTCATTCGTGATTTCGTTTGCACCGACGCATATACAATACGAATTTAGTTTAGTTACGAAGCTGATGAGCAAACCGTTCAACACGACGTTTGAACGTTACTTTAGAGATTAGCACCAGGAACAATGTGTTGGTACGAAGGAGATTTAAAAATAGAAAATTCGCAAAATTTTCTCATTAGCTTGTTCATCTTTAGCATTGGACAACTTTACGCACATTGCTTGTGGTGCGTGTAGTGTGGGCTTGTGCGCGCATCGCAGGAAGGTGGTTATTCTTGAATTTGGTTCAATAGGTAAATTGAACGAAAAGTTTTTGGTTCGTAGTTAAATTAAGAGACGAGTTTGCTGGTAAAGTAAACCGTCGTATTCCGTTGTTATTTAACTAATAGGGGTATTCACGTAGCGCTTGCTATGTTGCGTATACTGAGTATTGCATATTTATACTGCGCTACTCGCATAACAGTTCCATCTCGCATAGAAACCGAAACTGCAATGCGGATTGCGGGAGTATATACACAAAATACACCGTTTACGCAACATAGCAAGCGCTACGTGAAAACCCCTAATGTTGGTTTTATGATTAAAATATAGAAATGCGATAATAAAAATAGCTGCGTATCAATTTGTATTTTTCGCTGGTTGAACAGGTAAGCAAAACCCCCACGAGTCGCCACTGCCCCGTACAAAGTGCACACTGTACAAAACGCTAATTAGACCGGTTGTCCTCTACGGGCACGAAACGTGGACACTGCTAGAAGAGGACCTACGAGCACTCGGAGTTTTCGAACGGCGGGTGCTAAGAACCATCTTTGGCGGAGTGCAAGAGAACGGTGTATGGAGGCGAAGAATGAACCACGAGATCGCGCGTCTCTACGGCGAACCAAGTATTCAGAAAGTGGTTAAAGCTGGACGGATACGTTGGGCAGGACATGTTGCTAGAATGCCGGACAACTATCCTGCAAAAATGGTTTTCGCATCAAATCCGGTAGGAACTGGAGATCAGTTGCCATGGACCGGAACAGATGGAGAAATTATACTGCGCAGGCCTTGTCATAAGACGTTAGGCTAATTAAGTAAGTAAGTCTTCATTGGATGCAATGACAGTTTGAAACGCCTACAACCTTTAAGACATAGAGATTCTTTTAAAATCAATTGTGTGCATCCTAAAGGTTGAAATAGTAATGAATGACCAGCCCACAGCTTATTATATTAAATATGATTATGCATAATTTGACATGTTTCAATAATTTTACTTTAACTCGCTTGTGGCCTTTAAAAGGGACATTCGTTACAAATAACCAATTCGAGCCAAAGCAAGTTCATCGCAAATATGACATGCCACTCGACAGTTCTTCTCTTTTGACATGAATGGGAACAGGAACGTAAGTTAGCGGCGCCTTTCATGCCTCCAAACGCCTACATGCTAAATTTGGTTCCATTTTCTTGTTTAGTGATTAGTTATGAGGAGATTTGTATTTCATTTGTATGGGATCCCCCCTTCTTAAAGAAGGACGAGGTCCTAATGCCAAATTTTGGTTCCCTTTGCTTGATTAGATCTTGTATTTCATTTGTATGGGAGCCCCCCTCTTAGAAGGTGAAGGGGTCTCGGTACACCTTAGAAAAAATTCTTACCTCCAAAAACACCCACATGCCAAATTTGGTTCCTTTTACTTGATTAGTTCTCGAGTTATGAAGAAACTTGTATATTATTTGTATGAGATCCCCGCCCCCTCCTGAAGAGAGGAGGGGTCTCAATTCACGATAGAAAAAATTCTTGCCTGCCCCCCCCCTCTTACACCTTCCTTAAAATTGCTGGTCATTTTATCTATCCATCTATCCTCGATTGGGCGCACTCAGGCGGATTTTACGGGTCGTGGTCTTCGGGTAAAAATGGGATCGAATGGGTATTCAGGAACGATTGTTTTTTGGGCATAATGCGATGATGCTCTATCCGGCCAAAACACGTATTATCCATCTGCATGATGTTTTTGTAGAAACAGGATCAAAATTTTCTTCAAACATTCGTCTGGTGCATCTTAATTGATAGCCAAACCAGAGGGCTTGTTGTTGAAGAAACGAGAAAGAGAACGATGTCCTTCTGCGTCCATAATTTTGGCTAGTCTTCCACTACCTTGTTTGCGAATAGTTGTTGGGCATCTTAGGATATGGTAAACTGTCGAAGCCGTAACATATTCGCTTTTTAAGGTTGTACCGTAAACTTTTTCCCAGAGGTGGGCACCGCTAACCGAAATTTTAGCTTCGCTAACAGCTAATCCGCTAAAGCAAAACGTTAGCTTCGATAACCGCTAACCGCTAAATCAACCAACAATTTAGCGGAAGCTAACGCTAACCGCTAACAGCTAAATTTGCTAGCACTGTAGAATCAGCATTACTTTGATAAGCGTTGATTTCGGCAATAAAAGATTTTTGTTTCAAAGGTCTAAGAAAAATACCTGAGATAATTCCGTGCAAAGAATTGCAGGCATTCATGAAAAATGTTTAAAGAACATTATCGCTTAGCATATTATCACATTAAAAGGGTACAAAACATTTCCATGTTTCATGACATAGATTTCTCGATTTTTTATTTACACTTGAGCATTACCGGTAAGCGTACCAGTAGTGGCGCATCTAGTAATAAAATTTCAAGTTTTTAGTAAAAATACAATGAAATCAGAATAAAAGGAATAAGAATCAAAAGGTAGACAATTTGTAAAAAAATATTTTGTAGATAATAATTTTCCTTGGTTGTTGTGAAAACTTTATTGCGTTGCAATTTGGCCCAACACTTATGAATTTATAAAACTAGTGATGTCCGAGAAAATCGAAAATTCTCCCTGTTTTCAGTGAATGTTTTCAGTGAATGTAAGAGGCCTCGCAGTTTTTAAATATCGATTTATTTGAGTCCGCGTACAAAAGTAGTCCTCTACGAACTTGAGACAGCAACTTTGTTTACGGAAAGTGCACTTGCCGTATTTGAACGAAAGATGTTGCGGACTATTTTTGGCGGAGTACAAACGGAAAGCGGAGAGTGGCGTAGGCGTATGAACCATGAGTTGTAGTCACTATTTGGAAAAAGTTGGGAGACTACGGTGGGCCGGCCACATCGCATGGATACCGAACGACTGTGCAGTAAAATCCGTTCTCTTCAAGAGCCCCACCGGCAACAGGAATAGAGGTTAGATGGTTTGACCAGGTTGAAGCCGACTTGCATGTGCCGAGACGCGTAACAAATTGAAAACAAGTAGCCTAGGAGCCAGAAGTGCGATATTTCTCATAAATTTTCCTTCTGCCAAAAAAAAGTTAGCGGTTTATTTAGCGGTACACAAATTTAGCGGAAGCTAACAAAAACGCTAACGGTTATAAAAATTAGCGAAAACGCTAACCGCTAATCAAAATGTTAGCTGAGCTAACTAGCTGTTAGCGGATTAGCGGAATTGTGCCCACCTCTGCTTTTTCCCGATATTTCTGTGGAAGTTCGTAGAAGTGTACAACGCGCTCGCGGAATGCTTCTTGTTTTGACGCCATTTTTAGCCAAACTTGGCAATAATAAACAAAACAAAAATACTGACAGAAAGAGAGAAAGAGCTAACATATACACACTCTCATTTCTCCCTGAGCTCGTTTGTTGTTGAGTATAGTGGCCTCGAAAAAAATCCAAAATTTTAGTTGTCACCCGTTAGACTTATCTTGGGACAGTGTATAAATGCTATGGAGATGTAAGAAGAAATTTGTTCCATGACTCGAGCCCTGAAAAGTTGCCAAAACCACTGATGATCCGAGATTTGTCCTTCTATTGGTTCATTTGCGGTCGTTTGTGTTGGAAAACTAACTAACTAACTAACTAACAGTGACAGGCGGGGCTGACGAAATCTCTACTTCGTCGCTATACTACATTTTATAATTCAAATAGTTTAAAATGTCCAGGACAAAGGACATTTACGAATTCGATCTAACCATCATTTTTCCTCTCATCATCATCATCATCATCATCATCATCATCATCATCATATTTGAAATATGACATTCTGGCCTTTGACAGAGAGATCTCTGAGTCAGTTCGCGAAGTTCACGCACGACCGGAATGCCTTCGTCTGCGGACATAGGCGTGTCGGGTATGCTTGGGGCTCTACCTGTGTTTTAGTGGGCGACCGACATTGTTTGTCTTGGCAAGTAGGACTGGCGTTTAAGGTCTCCTTGATATTCTGATGATGACAACACAAAAGGGTCCAGCAGAGCTTTTTACACTATTAAGTGACCAGCTGGATAACCCAAAAAAAAAAGAAATTACGTATCTTATTTCATGTCCTCAAATACAAATTTGATCTAATATTTATTAAGTTCAATTTTATGACTAATTTCAAATATATTCTCGAGTCCATATCCAGTCTTCCCCTATGAAATGTGATGCTGCCTCATGATATAATCCTGCGTTTTTGCGATAAGTAAATTAATTGCATAAAAACAGATCCGCCATACTACGATTATTCATTTATTAGAGCTAAAAGATGCTTCTGAAAATGATGTACCCCATTTTCTGTGTATGTCTGGGCACGCCAGTGGAGGGGTATCATCCTCGAATAATCTTTAAAATGCTTTATAAAATATTTGGCAAGTCTTGTACCTAACTAATAGCTTCTGAACACGATACTGACCCTATTAAGCCGTCTCCATATCTCTTCTCTGTATAAATAAGTTTGATTTGGATCCTACTTTTAATTATAAAGCAGTGTTGTGTGACCCATTTTTAATAATAAACATTTACATTATTTTGCCAGTTAAAATAACTAACCGATTAAGCCTTTTTGAGTTAAAACTGTTAGCTCGTACCTAATATGGTCATATAAGTAAAATCGATCAACAAAGAGCAGCTCTGATTGTTACTTTTATTTAGATTTCAGCTACTGCGCTTTTCGATGGGCAAATCTAGCAAAATGGTTACATTTAGCATGCTCAACTGATAAGTATTTCAGGGAAAAAAAAGATTGGCTCAATTATAAGGACCATCAATGAAACTGTTCCGCCATGTGTCTAAAAATAACATTGAAAAAATGCTATATTGTTCCAAATGATTTCCCTCCAGCTTTAATCTACTTACACGGTATCCATACGCTGCAGATTGGACGTAGGTAGGTAGGTATATGCTTTAGATATATCCGTACACACAGTGGATGTGGAAGTCGGAACGAAAAACAGCTTTTCCGGCAGTGTGGTGTAAAGCTGAATGAAACGTAGGGCGATTACCTCTACTCGCATCCCACCTAGTTGGCTTCCGACAGGCGCAGCCTGTGGGGTGAGGCGGTGAGAACCGACGCGCATGCATTTCCAATTTCCCGTTCCTTTTGCGGTCCTCTATGATGGTTTGGTTACGCAGCGAATCGAAGCTCAGGCACAAGCGAAAAATTACCCTCTACATATAGGGCAATGCATTGGTAAGTGGCCAGAAAGCGAATACCCCATGGAACAGGTATATAAGGCTAATTTGAGCGAGAAGAGTGAGTGAGAGAACTTCCGAGAATGGTTGTCTCAGAAATAGAAACGCCCTCCCTCGGCGACTGTAGTCGATCTGGTTGTCTCTTTTTCGCCTGGTAGTTGCTATTCGCCGGAGTTTTACTTCCGATTCCGAGATGCCTTTGAGAAATGGGTTTGGGCTGTTGATTGTTATCTCCGGGGCAGACATCCAAACTGAAGGACGCACAGATCGGATGTGAACTATCATTGTGGAAGTCGCAGATGCTTTCTCAGTTGGAGTTGGATGCTAGACGCAGTAACGGTTAAGCGACAGAAATAATGGTGAACAAACTGGTAGAATGGCAACGAAGAAAAGAGTTAATTTTCAATTAGAATTCTGGATGGAAATAGCAGAACTGTGTTATTCAAAGATTTCGATTTTCCCGAAAATGCGTTAATTAAATCTTCCTGAGTTCGTCTTCATTGTACCAGTTTATGTTATGGCAATTAAAATTCACTGAAGTTTCCAAATATTATACCATCAATCATATTTCAGGAAGGTTTTAGGTGTCTAGTCATTGGATTTTAATTCTTGGTAAATCGGCTTGTTTCGAAATTCGGTTTCAAATAGAGGAGTTTCATCAAGTAGTTAATGAAGAGCATTACGGCATTGCTGCTCAGACTTATTAATGACTATCAAGTCTCATTCTTACTTCCGATATCGTTACCCGATATTTTGCGAGGTTGACAGCTAGAGTCATTGGTCAATTACTGTCCGCCTCTCCGTTTTTATAAAGTCACCTTTAATCACACTTAGTAGATTTAGTTTATTAGTAGAGGAATTTATTTGAAAATTTGTTTTACAGAATTTTTACAGAATATTCAGTAAATTCCATGCTTATTTGAAGGATTGATTTGAAAATGGCCTTCCTTTTTTCATCACATAGAGCTTTCACGTTTATAACCATGTTTTGAATTTATTTAAACCAAACGTTTTCTAAAATAAACCTGGCGTGATGGAATTTTTTATATTTTTTGTTTAATTTAGGTTAGGAAAATCAGCAAAAGTCAGTCAAGGAGTTAGCCCCATGATATCAAGATTAGTGCTTTTAATATTATCTGTCTGCAATAGCTTTACTTAAATTTACTGTATTCTCCTTTAAAAAAGTTCTTCCTGTTAAAGTTTTCTATTACTACAAAGTATCTTAAAGATGTGAATGACATGTGAATTGACATGTGAATGCTGAGATGAGATTTCTGCTTAATAAAAAACAAACCGCTAATTTTTTTTATCTTTTCATTGTCGATTTTTGAAAAATTTGATTTTTTTTGAAAAACTCATCGAAGCACTCAGAAACGTTTTCTTGATACGCATAAAAGTCTGAGCCACCAACCGAGTTGTTTACAAACAGAAACAAATTATTTTGTCAATGGTTTATAATTAATTAGGGTAGATGATCCATTAGTTGCGCCACTAAGCGCAATATAACTTCATTTTGCTTGTTTATTGAGGTATATGCTTCAATTAATGCTTGTACATTGAGAAAGGAATTGACTAGATATTTTTACTATAGAAATTGTCGATTGACGGTAGAGCGTCGAAAATATACTAATAACTAGCTGACCCGGCAAACTTCGTGCTGCCACAAATTGTGCTATTTAGTACTCAAAGTATAAGTTAAGTTTTGCAGGTATTTGAGAAGTTTATACTTTGATGAAATGGTTTGCAGACCACCGGATTTTCACAGAACATTTGTTTCTTACAACTGTGCTAAATCGTTAGTTAGGAATGGAAATCTTTTTAAAGTCTTAAAACTTATTGTCATTGGGATTGAAATTGCTATTGGAAATATGGTGATTTTTCAATTTCCAGTACCCAGCAGTTGTCAGCTGGTGTCAATTTAGTTTTTGGTAAATGTTAAGAAAAAATAAATGAATCGTTTGTTTGAGAAACCCCACAAGCGCCATTTTTATAAAAATCTACTTTTAAATAGTTTTCGAATCCTTGAGGATATCTACACCTTCCCTCAAAATTCCAGACAAAGTTAGTTCCACGAACCTCTTTTAATTGGGGTTGCAAATATCCGTTTGTTTGAGAAACCCCAAATATCCATGTTTCCGATAATCACCTAGAGCGGGGCTGCGATAGGTACAAAATTATCATTCAATATTTACGTGCAATGTTGTAAGCAGTATTCGCAACCCAATTCAATAGATATAAAAATGTCTTCGAAATCAAAAAATTACGAATTGGACACAGACAAAAAGAAGAAACATAGTGTTCGGCGGACTACAGAATACAAGGCGAAAGTTATTAAAAGTAAAAGAACGGCGTATAAAATCGAAAAGAAAAGGATGTTTTAGCTGAAAAAGTTAGAACTGATTGCAAATGCAGATAAGCTTGGATTAGTTCGTCGACAAGATAAACGTAAATAACCCGTACTTGTAATCTAGGTACAGTAAAAACTGTAGCAATCTCGTTCCAGAAATCGACAGACTAAACTATCCATGCGTTTCTCACAAAAGTAGTAACCCACCATTTACTACACAATGTTAATAATAGCACAATATATAAATAAAATGTTTAGTCCTCTATTTATCTTTTTTGTTAACTCGTTGCTATTCCTAATGTGAGTAATCCGTCGAGCACTCCCGAGTAACTGTAAAATCAATAGTTTATCATTGCGAAGTATTTAAGGTGCTGTTCACGTATCTCCATTTCCTTTTGGTATAACGTAATTTGAGAACAGGCCCTTATTCTCAGATTCTGTTCCATAATCATAGTACGGTTGTTATTCAAGATTTAAAATGTTTATTTTCTTTTTATAATATCTTTAATAATTACTATTAGTAAAATATCAAGGTATTCTATTCGATGTGAATTCGTGTTACTGTGGTCCATTTATGCAATTCAAAAACCGCCGTTATTCCATTTACCTTTTATTTTTTAATAGGTAAATGCAAACCATGATAAAAATTTGGATTAAAAAGGTACAAAACTTTTTCTAAAAATTTTATTATTCTGCTTCAAAATTTTTAATAAATAATATTTAGCGCCCGTCCCCTCTTCTTCTTCTTAGCGGTACATACTTTTTTAACATCCTCAGTGATATGGTAGCAAATTACATACTATGAGCATGGAAAGATCACAAGTTTGAATAGAAACGACCTAAAACTACTTAAGCTCACCGTCAATTTCTCGTTTGTTTGAGAAACCCCAAATATCCATCAACTTTAAAGCCTTGCAATTTCAGCAAGAATCATTATTTTGATCAAAAGATAAGTCTACATAATGTATTTTAGATATTATCATAGAACCTTATACCAAAAAATATAAGGATTGGTTCAAAATTTTGAGAAAGTCACTTTTTTGTTGTTTTCTAACAATAGTGTCGAGTGAACTTGTGGGGTTTCTCAAACAAACGATTCAAATGATAAACTAAATTCGATGGATTTGGAAATAAATCGTGAAAACTATCATTAATTTTGACAGGTCATAGTATATTCTACTGCAATGTTTACATATCAGTGTATTATCATAGTAGAACTAAACGAAATTAATTTCTGCAAAAAAAATGTAGGTGTGTGTTTATTTAACCCTCAAATCAGTAGATTCTACCATGGTTTAGCCTTTATACTATATAAATATATAGTATAAAGGTATAGGAATCACTCGAAAAACCGGAAATGGAAAGAAAGTCTTGCGAGCCGAGTGCCAGGTACCATTTGACTCAGTTGTTTCTTTCTGTGAAGCATTTCACAGACAAACATTTTATATTTAAACTACGCCAAATCCTGTCCGTTTGAACGCAATTTTCTTTTGCATAACTTTAGATTAATGTCATGTGCATAATGTAGCACTGAGAGTAGCGCAAGTATCCCCTTTTCTTGACTAACACTTCTACTTCAAACTTCTACTAGAACATGCTTCTTACCCTAGAAATGCACATTTTGAGTTTTAGTTGCCTGGATAATTCACATGTTTCATTGAAATTTGTGCTTCATTTGTATGAGAGTCCAACCATTGGCATGAGCTCGGATGTGATAAGACATAGACTCAGTTTATACTTTAGAGGACAATTACGATAAATCGAATATTTTTAATTTTTAAGACAATTGTAATTCTGTGTGTGGTGAAATTTATTTATTTGTAAGCCTATGTTGTAGTATATATTTAAGAATGGGTAAAGGGCTTAAAGCCTATATTCGAAAATACAAATCGGAGCCCCCCGAGTTTCTGATATAGATGCAGTGATCCACAGCCTCTTATCCAGTAACCTCATATATCGTACGGCATAGTATACATTTTATTTCTATAACACGGGCGTAGCGCAACGGTGAGAGTTAGCGGGGCGTGCTCTACTCCGTTCCAGATTCAGTCCGGTGTTCCTCAAGGCAGTGTTTTGAGACCTTTACTGTTCGTTCTTTTCATCAACGATCTTTGCGGAAAATTGAAATCTCCGAAACTATTATACGTTGATGACCTCAAATTTTACCGTGTAATCACAACACAGTGTACATTCTGCATACAAAATTCTCTCCCGCATCCCGTTTCTCAAACTGAGGCCGTTGCAGGAAACCTTTGTAGGCGAATACCAGTGCGGGTTTCGAGAGGGACGCTCCACGGCGGACCAAATGTTCACCTTCCGTTCACAATTCCGGGAATTCAACTTGCAGACTCATCATTTGTTTATAGACTTCAAGGCGGCGTACGATTCAGTTAAACAAAACGAGCTGTTGCAGATTATGCTTGAACAAGGTTTTCCAACAAAACTGATTAGGCTGATACGTACTAACCTTGATGGTTCAAAATCAAGCGTCAGGATAGCGGGTGAGACAACGGACTCGTTTATGACGTTAGATGGTTTGAAGCAAGGTGACGGACTATCGAACTTGCTGTTCAACATTGCATTGGAAGGTGCTATTCGAAGGGCCGGCGTGCAGAGAAGCGGTACCAGCATCACGAAATCTCATATGCTCCTAGGGTTCGCGGACGACATCGATATTATCGGTGTTAACCGTAGAGCTGTGGAAGAAGCGTACACGCATCGTAAAGAGGAAGCTGCGAGGATAGGGCTTATCATAAATTCTACCAAAACAAAGTATATGGTGCCTGGTAGAGAGCGTGGTAGCCCTTCGAGTGTTGGAGCTGCGGTGGTGATAGATGGAGATACTTTTGAAGTGGTCGAGGAATTTGTTTACCTTGGTACGTTAGTGACATGTGACAACGATGTGAGCCGTGAAGTGAAAAGGTGGATAGCGGCTGCCAACAGGACCTTCTACGAATTACGTAGCCAGCTGAGGCCGCATAGCCTACAACTCCGTACAAAACTTGCGCTCTATAAGACGCTAATTCTCCCGGTGGTACTCTACGGCCACGAAGCGTGGCCGTTGAAAGAGAGAGACCGACGAGCTCTTGGAGTTTTCGAGCGTAAGATCCTGCGATCAATTCTTGGCGGCATATTAGACGAAGGAGTGTGGCGCAGGCGCATGAATCATAAAATATACCAACTGTACAAAGATACGGATATTGTGAAGCGACTAAAATTCGGCACGCTACAATGGGCTGGCCATGTAGCAAGGATGCCGGATGAGAGACCAGCGAAAACAGTATTTAGCAGATAACCCGACAGAGGCCGACGACTTCGTAACAGACCCCGTACCCGTTGGACGAGCGCTTTAGACGAGGATGCTAGAACAGCGGGTGCTAGGGGCGACTGGAGAGTGGCAGCCCAAGACCGAGTAATGTGGAGATGGCTCCTGAATTTGGCATGGATTCGATAAGCGGATTGTCGCCGAAAAAGTAAAAGTAAGTAGTAATCACAACACTAACAGACTGCTGTGCACTTCAAATGGACATTGACGAGCTCATTGAATGGTGCAGATTGAATGCGATGAAAGCTTACGTCAACAAATGTTGCATAATCTCATTCACGCGGGTACGTGCGCCGATTGATTACATTGTGGAGACAACCAGCTTAGAACGTAAAGGCGTCGTGAAGGGCTTGGGGATTCTCATCGACAGCAAACTGAAATTTGTGGAACATATCTCTGCCATTACTGCCAAGGCATATGCAATGTTAGGTTGTCTGAGAAGGAACACCAATTTTTTTGTTGATGTTTATAGCCTCAGAACACTTTACTGCTCGCTCGTATGCAGTGTTCTCGAATATGGAGTGCATGTTTGGGCACCATATCATGCTGTTCACGTCAACAGACTCGAACGTGTACAAAGGCAGTTCATTCGATACGCTTTGCAGAACCATAACCCATTTCCTCCCAGCGTTGCGAAAACGCAACGCACTTTCATTCTATTCTAGAGAAGGCCCGGTTTAAGATATCAACTTGGACTCTGAGAAACAAAGATAGATTGGAAAAAAATCTAATCGACCTGTTTTTGCTCAAAGGTCAGATGTTACATGTAACATAATTACAGCTGTGACAAAACAACAGGTTTTGCTATTTTCAGATTGTTAAGGAAAAATGCTCGTAAAACTCGATATCATTTCTATTAACGCCTGAGCTATCAATCAGTGTTAGTAAGAATTGGTTGCTTGCCAAAAAACACTTTGTTTCATAATTTTGATTATTTTTGTAATTTTAAGATAGGTTTAAAGCTTTGCGTTGCGAAAACGCAACGCTAGGAAGTAACGGTATTCAAAATTTGCAACGGGAACGTTTGTTTTCGTTCGTTCGCTGCGGTGTTTCATTTGATATCGTTGCATTTTAGTAAACAAATGAATGTAAATCTTATCTTTCGCTAATTTAAATTATTTCGGAAACATTATAAAAGTACATAACATAGAATTCGCAGCTTCAAACACTGATGGAAGATGGAGAAGCCGTTGTGATATGAGCGTAATAAAATTGTTAAAGTACCTTTGCCTTCGGAATATCTGGAGTCATTGAGTGATGGCAACGACAGTTTCATGGACCCAAATTTAAGATGATCTTAGCTGGATTAGCTAAGATTTCCTGAGCAAAGCTTAATTCTGTATAGCTACTGAGATAGGTCTTAAATTCTATCATGCTTCGATATTAGTTATTAATGAATTCACGAAATTTAAATCAGTCAAGTGTATAGTGAGTATCTGCTCTTATCTATACCCCCTATCTATCAACTCCCTCTGAAAGAGTTCTGAAAGAGTATCCCATACAAATGTAACAAAAATTTCTGCATAACTCGAGTACTAATCAAGCAAATGGAACTAAATTTGGTATGTGAGGGTCTTTGGAACCAGGATTTTTTCCATGGTAGTTCTAGACCCCTACCCATTCTGAGAGGGATAACATGTTGCAATGCATTGAAGGCGTTCATGAATCGGGAAGTCGGTTCGTGCTGTGAGTAATTTGTAGACCTAAAAGGTGGGTCAAAAATCCTACGTCGTCGGAGCGTGACTGCACTATCATTAAATATCAATCGACTGGTCAGAGGTTGGCTGTTTGTTCGTTTTGAGAGAATGTTCGTGAAGAATATGATATCGGCAATCTTGTGCCTCGAATGGACCGTATCAATATCCACCAAAGAACAGAGATCGTGGTATGGCGGTAGATGTTCTCCGTTCCATCCGAGATTTCTGAGAGCGAATCTTACAAATCTCTTCTGACTCCCTTCGATACGGTGTATGTGCGTTATATACAGCGGGCGCCAAATAACGCTAGCGAAATCGAGCTTGCTTCTGACGAGGCCTTTGTAGATCGCTAGTACTGCATGAGGGTCATCGAGATCACGGCCAAATCTTCGGACAAGTGCTTTGACAAACAAGTGGTCGTGGGTTCGAATCTTAGTAGGATCAGGCCATTCGATGTCAAGTGACTTTAGCATGGGTTTATTCTCAGGCCCCTCATTACCCTATTATAGTTATAGTGGTACTGGTCAGCCTCGCCAGGGATGGCTGCAATTGGAGACAGTACTGGCGTTGAGAAGAAGGCTGGTAAAGTAGATAGCATTGAAGGAAGGGTACGTCGCTCATTGAATGGCGACTATAGCAAAAAAATTATGTAAGTCAAACGCGACACGATTTTGTCGAGTCACTCGACTGAATCGACCGATAAAGAGCTAGCGGCTCAACTGTCAGCTCGTGACACCTGAGTTTGCTTTTGTTCGGGCTATTCATTAAACCGCTATGATACCCGCTCTCCCCACACGCGACACTCGACAGTGACGAAGTCGGGTCGAGTTGCTCGATGTGACTTACAGAATAGGGCCCGTATGTGTGGCATTTGACAATATTTGCTCGTTGGACGGTCGTTTATCCCGGAAAATTCAACCTATTTTGATTTTAAATTTTTGATTTCTACTAGTGAAATTATCCCCAAGGTCAGGCAAAGGATTGGTGGATTTTTTTAAGACAAAAAAGCTGATGCCCACCTTCTTTTGAATCTGTGCCACTGCTCCGTCTGTTAGTGGAAATATACTAAATAGCGTATAAAAAAATGCAAAAAGGTGCATGAACGAAACAAGGTGAAGATTTGTTTAGTAGAAACCACAAAGTTCACTACAAATTGGAACAAAATAGGAAGGACATAATGAATAATGCTGTTTGCATATTATACATCTGTCAGTCAGGTTAGTTACTAAGCATGTTATTTTTTAATCACTTTCTGTGACAATGGAAAAGTGGATAATGTCGAAATGTAAGGGAAGAAATAGTGTGTCATACTTGCAACCATCAGTGTCCTCTGTTGTATTTGTTGTTGAACAATGCATTATGCAATTCAACCACATTTCACTTATTAAGAGACTGTAAATTGCATACATTCACGCCTGTTCCGACAAATAGACGCCACAGTACCATTCAACCATTCACCATTCCCTCCATCCACAAACCATTCAATGAAAGTACTAAATTTTCCTAATTTAAACTATGTTACATCCACTTCAATAAAGATTTATGATGGTTGAATTGAAAATTATCAGGTAGGATAAACTCTGCCAAATCCGGAAATTTAAACGAAGCAGCCTTCGGCCAGGTCCGGAACTCAAAGGTGGCACCTGACGTACATCGTTTCATGTTCCTCTCTACTTCCAGTTGCAATAAAAATTTATTGGTTGTGAAAAGATTTTCGGAAATTATCCGTCATCCTTCTGCTGTTCTGCTTCCTTTCTGCATCACACACAATACGAAAAACATATTTTGCTCCATTTTGTGCCGATAAGTATTTGCTCTCCACAGACAATCCAACAATGCTGTGAGCATTGTGGCGGGACTTTATGGTGGCGCAGGCTGCAGCCAGGATCTTTCTTCGACGAGAAACATAAAACACGACGAGAAACATAAAAAGTAACGAAAAGCAGATTTGGACTGGGATTTCCCAGATAAGAAGCAAGCTTTCTGCTCTAATGTGGGATGTGAACAATGGTGGGAAATTCCAAACGCTGCGGGTAGTTCTTCTTTCAGCAATCAGCATAAAAATGGTGTACATGCAGCCTTCGATACAACGTGGTGTTGGATTCCCGTTTAGTGCAATCTAATGTTGCATTTATTTTTAATATTTCAAACGCAAGATTGGTAGCTTTCAATTTTTATGAATACGTTTCATTTGTGGATTTTTCTTCTCGAGATTACGTAAAGTTGGTAATCGGAAACTTATGATAATTGGTGAATTGCTTATTATTTCGTTAAAAATCTGGAAAATTTGGAACATTTCAACAAAGCACAGCATAAAAGGACAATTCAATCCTTTCAAATCATTACACGTTTCTTTGCACCTCCAGGTTATTGTCGGTACCTGCCGGATCTCGTTTGGTTTTTGTTTCACATACCGAATACCTGGGGATCGTAAACGGGGTATTTCCCTATTTTGTCGAAGTTAATTTTGCTTGCTATTGATCCGCTTTGTCCGCTAACCACTAATACTGATGATGATCCGCCTGAAAAGCTCGGTGCCCACACGCTGTGTTTGGAGCTTAACATGAATGAATTCCCATCAGTAGCACTGCACTGGCTGGGTAGAAACTGAAAGGACCCTGGAAGGCGGCCGCCGGCGCAGGCTCGCTCGTTCGAGTAGGGGGTAGAGAGATGTTTATGACTCCTGCAATTTTGCTTTCTAGTTGTTAGTTTGTCTCCACCCCTTGCAGAAAAGTTATCTTCTGGTTAGCCGGAGCCGGAAAAAGTGAAGACGAAGGCCAAAACTTATGCAAATCTGCTTCTGCGACTGGAGGTTTTTGGCTGGCTCTTTGTGTGCTGTCGAGATTTAAGACACAATTCCGCCGGAGTTTATTATTGTTTTGGGTTTTCGGGCATTTCCAAGATTATTATTCGCCACACGAGCTGTATCCTGCAAGCGGTCTCGTCTGGTATGGCTTTGTCGAAAGCAGCGGGAAGCCAGGCTGTCTTTTTGCATCTTAGCATAGTATATAATACTTCCTGTTTATAGACCGTTTGCGGTTTTCGGGAGATACTGAGGCATTGGTGTTTTAAAAGGATTGCTTTATCTTGTGATACCGGCCCAAATGAGTGAGTGCAATTATTTTAAACCTCTTTTTATTTCACACTATCACCAGATTTCCTTAATCGAATACCTGTTTGGTCAAGCACATGTTTCACCAGAACACATACTATGGAATGGAAATTTCACCTCGAACATCTCTAATCAATGAACCAAGCCACCTTATGCTACCGATGATGATGCAAATTAAGTCAAAAATCTCCATCTTTCTACAATCGTATTGCTTGGTGAACAAATATTTGTCTAGTGCTCAAATCTTGTCACGATACAGGCCTAAGCTGCGGGGCTGCTTCGCATCGTAGCGTGGTCGTGCGCTGTTGCGGCTCGAAAATGACGAAAAAGTGGACGGACAGCCAAGAAGACGTCAGATCGCGTGCATCATCGAGTCAAATCAATGAATGCAGCACCGAAGGCACCGGCTGCCAGCAACCACTTTTGGGGTCACTCCTAAAAGCGTGACAAATTTCGAGCCTCACCCGGAAGGGGGCTTCTAAACGCCTACCTCGAATACCAGAGGGTCTTCTTCGCACGGAGCGACGTATTTATTATTCTTCACGCCTGTTTTCGACGACCGAGGCGACGTGTGTCACCGTCCACGGGTTGCTTCCTTCTTTGTTTGTACTTGTGCAGATTTCAATCGTTCGGGAAGCTCTATGACCACTATGACAATTCACTGCCCGATAGATCAAAGAAGTCTGTGCTTTTAGTTATAAAGTTCATTGGAGTTGGAGGAATTCACTGTTAAAAACAAAGTTGATAAAGTGATTTTACTCTAAGTACAAGCATAAGTTCGTATAATTTGAAGAGTTTTTATATACTTGTAGCTGGGTGGAGATGTCATTTAAGTGAATATAAATGATTAAAATCACTGATAGAAAGTTTCTTTTTGTTGGAAGATGCGTTGAAACATTTTTTTATTCATATCTTCACAACAATTTATTCACAACAATTTATTTCGCAGTGGAAGAATGTTTCCCATAATTCGTAAGCATAAATTTTGCTCGAGATCGATTTGAAGCCGGCCGTTCCTACTTACGTGCATTCTTCAGAATAAACAATATTCACCACTACTCCACTCTCTTGGTTGGCCTTTACAAGCATGTACCTAGGAAGGTAGGTAGGTATTATACAAGCGACACGGCCTTTTCACGGTTTCACCCAACGTTGAAAACGTAAAATAGCAGAACCCGAACCGGTATTCGTTCGCTCGCTGTTGGAGAAGATTAGGTCCCGATGCGCGATGATGGCGCGCGTCTGTGTTTGATCTGAAAATATTTACGTTTTAATTACTTTTTCACACTACACACGCGGCATTCGCAGCATCAGATTTTGTCTTTCGTCGGTGACGCGTCGTTACCGAGTGTTGCAGTTTTTTTTCTTGTTCCTGCTTTGTAGCGGTTTTGAACTATAGACTATAACAGTGGCCATATGTGTAAGGATGTATCGAAATGTGGCGTGCCGTGACACCAGTCAGTGTGAGAACTGGGATGATGTTTTTTTGCTACTGGACTAGATCAAGTTAGGTTATGTTGGCCCGATCTAAGTAATTCAGACACACAAACAAAGTTAGTAAATGAGATGATTCAATTAGATGTTTACATTGAAAATGCAACCAAATGAGAGCAAAATATCAATACTGTGCCTTTATTGAAATCATTAGCATTATTTATAAAACAAACGTAGAACACCCAAGTAACAATATAAGTTTTATTGTAGACTTATGGTGGTCTTCAAGACCATGTTTGGTCTCAAATACCATCATAAGAGTGTAATAAAACCCAAATTGTTACTTGGGCAAGGATTGTTCCATATAAATGCAAGAAAATTTTCTCAACAAATCAGCAAAAATATGATCTGAAAACAGCTTTTCACACTGATGGAAACTTAAAAAGGAAACTCTGAAAAACTATGTTGTTGTTCACCAATTTCACGATAGGCTTATGTTTCGCTTAAAATTGAAATAAAATTGATATAATGTTTAAAGAGAAATGAGTCGTCATTGACTCTGTAAATTTTAAAAGCAGTCTTTTGCAACAAAATTTCTGTTCTTGAAAATATATTCCCTGTATCCAGATTGACAAGAACAATATAGTGAATACATTTTTAAAAACAGAGTCCCTGTTTTGCATCCAAAAACTGCCTCCGAAATTGGGCTTACCGACGAAAAGTTAATGACTGCTCATTTCCCCTTAAATAAAATGAAGTCATTGAGAAAAGACAGAATTAGTCTGAAAATTACGTTAAAATAAAAAAAAATATGGAAAGCTTCGCGTACAATAAAAAAGTACCCATCGGTGATCCCAAGATAAACCGGAAGTTGAATGAATCATGCCTGTAAAACAGTGGAAGTTATATTACAACGGAATATTTTGTGCATCAATACAAAACGTGTAGAGAACAGAAAACCAAAATGAAATTTTGTTTTGAAATTGATTAAAAAAGCCACTGAAACGTTGGAAAAAGCTCCTTGTGTTAATATTGGCGTAATCGAATTCGAGCTTATATCGGATTATAGCAAGCATCAACCCTGCTTTCTCTGAGTGACGGCAATACTTTATCTAAATCAGGCAACACTTATTCGCCCTTAGTGGCAGTCATGCAAACCTAACAAAATTTAATTAATTCAATTGTTAACTCTCTACACGATCAGTTCAATATATATTATAGTTCCTGTTTCCACTGCGTTTTTTAATCCTCTCAAGTTATATATTACAAGAGGTTATGGGCGACTCACGGAAGGAAGCAGTCCACGGAATAATTCCGTTTTCCGGGACAGGATACGAAAATTGGAAGTTTCGCGTGGAGAGATACCTGCAGTCTATCGAGCTGTTGGACGCGGTGACAAAGGACGCGCCGACGGTTGAAGCTGAATCGGAAAAGTTTCGGAAAATGGACAATAAGGCATCGAACGTGATAATTTCTTTCATTCACGATGACCTGCTGGACCTGATCCGGGAAAAGAAGTCTGCGAAGGAAATCTGGACCGTGCTGGAAAACGTCTACGCAAAGAAGTCAGTTTCTTCACAAACTTTCGTTCGGAAGCAGCTGGCAAGACTCAAAATGGCGGAAGGAGCGTCGGTCAAGGATCACCTGAAGACATTCGACGAGCTCATTCGGCAACTAAAATCTGCGGGTGCAACGCTTCAAGAAGGAGACGTGGTTTCGCAGCTTTTTGCAACATTGTCCGAATCGTATGACCCCTTAGTAACGGCCTTGGAGAATCTCAGTGAAAAGGAGTTAACCCTGGATGTCGTTCGAGAACGATTGTTGGCCGAAGAGCTGAAGAAATCCGATCGAATGGTGGATACGGGTAAAGAAAAACCTGCCGCATTCGCCGGATTCAAGCAGAAGCCGAAGAAATTCACGGGCAGGTGCCACAGGTGCAACAAGAAGGGACATCTTGCAAAGAATTGTCGAGCCAAACTGCAAGCTGAAGCTAATGTTGTGGCTGACGACAAAGCCGTTGCTTTCATGGTCGGTAAGAATAAACCCGCGGGTACCAACCAGAGCAAGGTCACATTTAAGCTTGATTCCGGGGCCAGCCATCACTTGGTGAGAGACAAGAAATATTTCATGTCACTGGAAAAGCTTAAACAACCTGTGGTAATCGGTGTGGCAAAGGACGACCAGTCAATGACAGCGTGGCATCAAGGAACGATTTGCGGAGTCAATTTTCAAGGCGTGAAGATGACTATTAACGACGTACTATTAGTACCGGATCTGCGTGCAAATTTGTTATCCGTCAAAAGGATGGCCAAAGCTGGAGTGACGGTGAGTTTCGGACCAAACGCTGGTGAAATGATACAAAAAAATTCGGTAATTGCGATCTGCCCTTTGAGAGGTGACTTTTACGAGCTAGATGTGTTCTTTTCGGATGGCTGTGCGAACCTGTGTGTCACTCAGGATGTGAATCTCTGGCATCGTCGATTGGGCCACATTGGCGTTAGTAACCTGGATTTACTCGTGAAGCGTAACATGGTTACAGGAATTGCGAGCATAAAAGGAAAAATAAAATTTTGCGATCCATGTGTTCTCGGGAAACAGTGCCGCGAACCATTCAACGGAACCCGACCGCGTGCAAGCCGGCCTTTGGAAAGGATACATTCCGACGTGTGCGGTCCGATCACACCTGTCGCCAGGGATGGTTCAAGGTTTTTCGTCTCGTTTGTGGATGATTTCACACACTTTGCCGTGGTATATCTCATCAAGAAAAAATCTGAAGTTTTCGAAAAATTTTGTTGCTACGAAGCAATGGCGAGAGCCGCGCAAGGCCTCACTGTGTCGAAGTTGACCGTTGATCAAGGCCGCGAATACTGTTCCAATGAACAAAAACGGTACTATGATGAGAAGGAAATTCAAATCGAGCCGACGGCAATTTACACACCTCAACAGAACGGGGTATCAGAAAGATTTAATCGAACATTAGTTGAAAAGGTTCGAGCAATGCTGTACGAATCGAAGGCCCCAAAATCCATGTGGGGTGAAGCGGTCCTTGCTGCAGTGTATCTAATAAATAGGAGCCCAACTCGTGCGGTTGCTGACATGAAGACCCCAGCTGAACTTTGGCAAAAGAAGAAACCCAATCTGGCGAAGCTTCGAGTATTTGGGTGCAAAGCATTTGCGTGGATTCCGTCGCAGCAGAGGAAAAAGCTAGACGCCAAGAGTAGAGCTGCGGTTATGATAGGATATGCTCCAAACGGCTATCGCTTATGGGATCCTAATATCAAGCAGCTCTTTATCTCTCGGGATGTTAAATTCGATGAATCATCCTTTCCATTTGCAATGAAGATGGAACCTGAAGTGCCATTAACAGTAGTACCCTACGATCCGGAAGTCGATTCTGTCTACGATCAGCAAAGTGAACCAAGCCTGACGAGTACACCAGATGCCGAGCAAGAGGGGGAAAACATGCAACAAGGTGTCGGATCCGGTGCATCAAGCAGTTCTGATGACGAGTTCGAGTATAGTGACCACGATGACGGTGAGCAGCCTTCAATACCAGCAGCGCTCCCTTCGCAACAAGAACTTGGTTCGAACCTTGAAACGGCAACCACGAGGCGCAGCGAACGGGAGCGCAGGATTCCTGGTAAGTTGAAAGATTTTATTACCGGGAGAATTTTTACTGCTGTAAAATTTCGCTCAACAGACGCAGATGGCTGCAATGGACCTTCATTTGAACCCGAACGTCCACTTCCCGATGTGCCTGGTTCCTACATTGAGATCTTTGGCCGCCCCGATGAACGCAACTGGTTGCAAGCCGTGAAAGAAGAACTCAACTCCATGAAACAAAACGACGTCTGGCATCTAGTGGAACGGCAGCGCGATATCTTTCCGATCAAGGCGAAATGGGTTTTTTGCATCAAGGAGGACGAAGATGGCAAACCAGCCCGTTATAAAGCGCGCTTAGTTGCTAAAGGCTTTCAACAGAAGGCAGGATTGAACTATACAGATACTTATGCTCCGGTAGCAAGAATGGCGACGATCCGAACTGTACTCGCTGTAGCAGTTCATAGAAAGATGTACGTGCATCAGCTAGACGTGAAGACAGCTTTTCTCTACGGAGACCTTCAAGAGAACGTGTACCTAGCTGCTCCTGAAGGTGTTACTATTCCGTCAAACACGGTGTGTAAGCTGAAGAAATCCCTATACGGATTAAAGCAGAGCCCTCGCTGTTGGAACAACAAATTAAACGAGGCACTCTTGGCAAAAGGATTCGTACGCTCCAAACACGACTACTGTCTGTATACTCGGACTACCAAGAAAGGTATTGTGTACGTCCTTGTATATGTTGACGATCTCCTGGTAATCGGAGACCATTTGGATTCGGTCTTGGATACGAAGAAGATGCTTTCGGAGCAGTTTCAAATGACGGATTGCGGAGAAATCAGCTATTTCCTTGGAATCAAGATACGATACGACAGATTAACAGGAAGTCTTTCGCTCTCAAATGGACCTGGAATCAATCGTGTGCTCACCAAGTTTGGGATGGTTGAGTGTAATGCTGTCAAAACACCAATGGAAAAAGGATCTCAGCTGCCAGTTCAAGATACATGTACTACCAACCAACCATATCGAGAACTACTGGGGAGTGTAATGTATACAATGCTGTGTGTTCGTCCGGACATCAGTTACTCCATCGGATACCTTGGCAGATACCAACAGAATCCTGGTGACCTCCACTGGCAGTCACTGAAAAGAATTGTTCGCTACTTGAAAGGCACAAAGGAGTTAAAGCTGCAGTACACCAAGAAGGATGGTCATACTTCTCTCGTAGGATTCGCCGACGCAGATTGGGCTTCAGACGCCGTAGACCGAAAATCGGTTAGCGGCTTCGTGTTCCAAGTATTTGGCTGCACAGTTTCCTGGGCTAGCAGGAAGCAGCAGACGGTAGCCTTATCATCCAGTGAAGCTGAGTATGGTGCACTGAGCTTGGCTGTCTCGGAAGGCTTATGGCTGAAAGGAATTCTTATGGACCTTTACATGATGTCATCGGATCAAACGTTCACCATTTACGAAGACAACCACGGATGTATTTCAATGGCGAAGAACGCAGAATGTAAAAGGGCGAAACATATTGATGTCAAGCACCACTTCTTGCGTGATCACGTCAGCAGGGGAACGCTGAGGATCGAGCCGATTCCAAGCAACAATCAACTGGCAGATATATTTACTAAAGCTCTGGATACAGCACGATTCCAAGCTCTTCGGAAGCTCCTTGGATTATACGATTAAGAGGGGGTATTGGCGTAATCGAATTCGAGCTTATATCGGATTATAGCAAGCATCAACCCTGCTTTCTCTGAGTGACGGCAATACTTTATCTAAATCAGGCAACACTTATTCGCCCTTAGTGGCAGTCATGCAAACCTAACAAAATTTAATTAATTCAATTGTTAACTCTCTACACGATCAGTTCAATATATATTATAGTTCCTGTTTCCACTGCGTTTTTTAATCCTCTCAAGTTATATATTACAAGAGTTAATCTTATCTAAATAAATCTAATTCTAATCTTAATTTGTGGCTCGAGCAGCACTCCTCCATAACTCCGGAACTCCTGGATCATTCTCCACCAAACTTGACATGTATGTCTTTTGACATGAAGGGATAGTCGTAGGGGTGCTGACAAAAAGGAAAGCAGCCGTGCCGCTATCAAGGAGCAGATCCAAATAAGTGAAAGGTGCTGCAATTGACGAGAGGGCAGGTTAAAATAAGGAAGAAAGGCTAGGTATCTTCGTTCTTTAGGGATTTCCGGAAAGTAATTTGATGTAAAAGTGAACAGGGAGGAGGGACGTTCAGATGAGGAAAGGGGTTTTTTTCTTGCTTTATGGAAATTTTTCTTACGATAATAATTGTACAGCATTGATTCGATTTTGGGCACGTCTTGTTTTTAGCATGGTTCGGTATTGGTACATGTGCAAAAAATGAACCGTAAATCAAAAATCATTTTTGTTTTTTTCGAAACAAAGATCACATCCCAGAATGCTTTTTTCGAATACTGGCCATTCCAAGCCTTAGCGGACAATTCCCGGTTTGGTTTAGTGAGTTTTGCGCTATGCTTCGTAAAAAAAGGAAACTATGCCAATTATAAAACTTGCACTTTGATGCAATATTGAGATGCATTGGAAAGGATAAGTTCGATAATTTAAGTAAGGCATCCGACGTGATTATCGAAGAAAACATTTAAGAATTTCGTGAAAATTTCCAAAAAATCTGCAATGAGATTCACGAAAGTGGAGTGGAGTGTAACATACCAAAAACAACAATTTATGACACCTGATCAGAAAAATTTATTCTTAGAAAAAAGAATCATGTATTGGCCTATTATTGTACAATAATACCCATTTTCATCGTGTGATAACCATCTTTTTATTTTTAGTGGTGACCCAACATGTTTGGCGACATTTTTGCTCTTTCTCTACAGCCAAGTGCCCATAATTTTCCTATTTTCAAGCAATAAGTTCGTCTATATTTAGTCCCGTTCACTAAATATAGAGTTACCGGTTCTTACGTTAGCATGAAAAAAGTTTTTGTAGCAATAAGTTCGTAGTCTTTTCAGAAATTTGCTTTATTCTGGAATAGCGATGTATTTCTAGTGCAAAAATGCATTTTCAAACTAAAGTTTTGAGCAAATGTCAAAGGTGAACCAACCGCGACGACATTCCTACTTCATAATAAATATGTAAAACATCAATTTAATATGTTTATCGTGTGCCGGATGTAAATGGTTGGATTTGGTACTGAAGAATTGGACTTATAAAACGACCCAAATTGGATTTTATATTGGACATTAAATCAGATTTGAATTTGGATTAATTTAGACTTTAAGCTTTACAGGCCGCGTGACGAATTTTTGCAGTAAATTTCAAATAGCAATAGCTCATGGTTGCGTAAGAATATTCAAATATATCTGGCAGCACTGAATAGCTTATGCTGTTGGGTGTCGGATGTCAACAAACAGTGTTGAATAAACTGATAGATGTCGAAGCAAAAAAATAATCGATCGGTCGTCATCGTCTTATTGCGCGCCGGAGCAAGCGTAAAGGAGATAGTTCGGTCGGTTAAAGTGTCGGAAAGAACAGTGTACTATATAAAGAAGGCTTGAGAAAGTGATAAGTTATCCCACACCCCAAGCAACACAGCTTGTTATAGAATAGTATAACATTACATACATCAGAACTTCTCTATTACCAGAAAAGCGCAAAAAATTGTAGTCTAATCAAACAACAATTGAAAGAAGTATGTATCAGGTTATTTCATCCCATTTTAAAACGTTATTATAGCATAAGGTACAACTTGTTCCTCCAGTAGTTGAGATTTAGTAATGGAGATATAATAAAAACTTTGTGTTGACATGTTGACAAAAACAAACATTATTCATTTGATATGAGCTGTCAAATAAATTCATGTTATCACAAAACATCTCAAAACCTTAATAATAACGACACATGTTTTCAAAGTACGTTTATAGTACTCTTAAACGACTACTTTCTTTAAAGAACTTGTTTTGTGTGTTACTTGGGACACCTACCGGAAGGCATTAAGTGCCGTTTCATTATCACTAAACGGAACAAAGTCAAAAAAGTGGAAAGAATGATCAAAAAGAATCAAGCGAGGTCCAGGTTTGGACTTCTCAATCCGGCGAGTAATGGTCAAAAACCTGTCGTATGCACTACGCAGAGGTTAATTTATGAATGCTGCGACCAAATCACGGCGATTGGAGAAAGCTAAAAAACTTCTGAGTCGGTTGAAGCATCCTCATCATAATGATTCTGTCTTTTTTTTCTCTGATGAAAAAAAAACAATTAATCATGATCAAAAGCTAAATCGAACGAATGACAGTTGTCTTGCACCAGATGTCAACATAGTTTCCGACCCATGTGATGGTTCTAGGCGTAGTCCCCAGCGAGGGGGGTAACCAAGGACTTAAAGTAACAGACGATGTATACCTAAAGCTTCTGAAGTATGTTGTTGTTCCGTGGATGAACAGTTGTTGCCGTCATTTCATCTTACAACAAGACGGAGCACCTGCTCATAATGCCAACAAAATACAAAAATGGCTTGCTGAAAATGTTCCGGAGTTTTGGGAGAATGAAATTTGGCTCTGATATCAAACCTTTGGCAGTCTCGAAATCAATCCTTTAGAATATTTTGTGTGGCGAGTCGTCGAGCGGGATACCAATAGGACGCCTCACTCACACCACGCTTAGGTCGCTCACAGTTAAGATTATCGATGTGATGACGTCTATGGTTCGAAACATGGTATGCGGCAGTTTCCGGAAGCGTCCATCAGCAGTCAATTAAAAGGAAGGTGGTTTTTTGAATGAAATAATTTACAATTCCGAAATGTTATGAAAGAAAATGAACCACAAAACATTCCTCCCATATATGACTAACTGGTGTTAGTTTTCTAAAACATGTCATTTACTGCAGGAATTCGTCACGCACCCTGTATTTCTAATTGATCTGAAAATTGAACTTGCAATTGAAGTTGAAATTGACATTGAATGTGAAATAGTACTAGAATTAGGATTTATTTGGACTTAAAGTTTTACTCAAAAATGAACTTGAAATTGGTCACGAAATTAGACTCGAGGTTTTACTTGAAATTAGACATAAAATTGAACTCAAAATAGAAATTGGGAAAGTCTCACTAACAGCATACCTGGACGCCCCTCGTGCCTCATGCTGGGAACTGGAACCTTTTGATTTAACTTTGTTTTCATAATTATGAAAAACAATCGTGCTTCGTCAAAATATTCCACCACGTTGCGGACCAGTACCGAATGGAATTTGAACGACGTAATAGACTCCTGGAACATCCAGAGTGGTCTGGATCGAAGTTGGCTAAAGAGTCAAAATCAACTATGCTATGCTAATTATGCAACTGAGCTATGAACCAAGAGCTTTAGGGGGCTCCATAGCCGCAAGGTTACCGAGTCAGCTTTAACAAGCGAGTGCCTCCCCTCATTTACCCTTCCTTAATGCTGAATTCTAAATTTAGCCACTGAAGCTTCTTGGCAGTGCAAAAGTCCCTCCTAAAGTTAAGTGTACTGGTCAGAGGAACGAATGAGTCCTCGCCAGGGATGGCTGTAATATG
Source organism: Sabethes cyaneus (assembly GCF_943734655.1). Taxonomy (NCBI): domain Eukaryota; kingdom Metazoa; phylum Arthropoda; class Insecta; order Diptera; family Culicidae; genus Sabethes; species Sabethes cyaneus. The sequence continues at coordinate 215,501,992 of NC_071354.1, read as the reverse complement.
GGATAGTACTGGCAGTAAGGAATAAATGGGTAAAGTAGATCAAGCTTTGAAGGAAGGGTAAACCCCAATACACACAAGCACGCATAAAATTTAATAAGCATATCGCTCATTCAATAGCGATTATAGCAAAAAGAATTGACAAATTTGAGTAAAAACTGCCGGCGTGTCGCTACCTGTTGCGATGGTGAGAAAAACGAAAACAAATGTCAGATGCGGTACATTTCATAAAAAAATTTCAGTAAATTTAATTTTTAACTGGTTTTCAATTGAAAACTTTACTAAATTTTTATCAGGTTTTGTAAGAAATTTGCTGTTTTACAAGTTATTTTAGAAACACTTTTAAAATAGTGAATTGAAAGAGCATAAATTTGAAGAATACATGTAAAAGTTAGTGTGGCGACTTAACTAATCGAACGCAGCAGTGATCCTAAAGCGGTTTTTGCATATTATTGGAATGTTTTTCTACTTTACAAAATCTTTATGGTTGTTTTGTATCGATTCAAGTCAAAGTTCTGGAGATTCGAATATCTTTCAGTCCTATCGAACCATGTTGCTCCGGCACTACATGAAAATATGAATGTTCTCTTTAGTTATCCTGTATCTTGCTTGCAATAGTCTGGTTTATATTAATTTCACAAAAAACAAGTTTTTTACCACTCAAGCACGTGGATTTTTATAATATAGCGTGATATGTAACCTGTTTGCTGTCACATAAATGTACAAAAACATTATTTTCTTGTATGTACTGTAAACAAACCACTGACAAAGTATATACCAAAAATAAAGTACTCAATTTTCTTACATTTTGCAATAATAATTTTACTTGTACATTGTTTCACTACATTAAGAAAATTAAAAAAGTGAACTATTTTCCGATTCTTCAAGCAAACTGTCAACTTTCTCACCGTTCGGCTAGTTCCAAAGACCACCACCGTCAGCGCATAAGTCTCTGTCGAACAGGTCAATTGCAGTACAGGCAGGGTTGCCACATGCACAGATTATTCTGTGTTTAACAGATATTTGAAAGAAATCGCCTGTACAGAATCTGTATGCACAGAATACAGATTTTCGCCAAATTACGCAGATTAAACAGATTTTTGAGCTTTTACATGAGAGTGAAAGAGACGGAAATAGTCAGCAAAATGACTCTCTATCTCTTTTACTCTCATTGTTTTGCATTGGACAGATTTTTGCACAGATATTTTTCCTCGTCGTACAGATTGTCAGATTTTTTCAAAAAAAAAACACAGAATTATATGTGGCATCCCTGAGTACAGGTCATACAGCAAACACCCGGGCGAGATGTGGTAACACTGTCAACCAAGAGTGCTCTGTTCGTGCCGGCTGCAGAACTTTTCGTAATTTTTAATAGTTTTCTCAGTTAGTATCGTTAAAAATAGTTGTAAACGATAAATAAGCGTATTTTACACGTGAAAAGCATAAAAGAAGTTCCGTGAAAGTGAATTTTTCTGCGAAAATCATCTGGGAAAATAACATAAAGTTCTGCCAGTTTGTTTGACGCTGATAGTGAAAGCGAGATGGCACTATGTGCTACGATTAGCAGCGAGTAGTTGCGAACAAAATGCGTAACAAATTTTGCTATTTGGTGTGAGTGAGATGTATCGAGTTGCTATCTCGCAATCGAATAAATCAAGATAAGTTGCTATTCTGTTCTTGTGGTTCCTGCACGGTGGCGAGTGATTCTATATGATCTGCGGAAGTTTCATTCGGCAAACGAGCATAAGTATTCTGTTTTCATTCGTGTATTGCTGCCGCGAGTAATTGCTATGCAAATTGCAAATCACTTTGACCAGTTATTGTAGATAGTGGGCAATATTTTGGAACTCTTGCTGTTAAATTAACGATAGTTATTGATATCGATAAAATTGCTTTTCTATTAATCGATACTTTTCATGAATTTGCGAGAGTACTAGAGCCACTAACGCTAGAGATATGCAATGCACGGGTGAAAGCAAACATTTGTAATATAGAGCGATATTATTATTATTTCAATTATTGATTTTATTAAATTTATTAAACCAATACGCGCCAGAGTAATGAAAATTATTCTGGAAGTGTGGATATTTAAAAGTATCCATGCGGGGCTTATTGTCGATGAAGGCGACCTCGGAATGTACGTGTATATCCAGGCATTCTAGAAATGGGTCGCTGGATGAACAATAGAGCTATCACCTTCCATCTCCAGGACTAAAATTATTTGCATATAGAGACATAAACTTTCTAGTTAATAGATGCAAGTAATTTTTTTACATAAAAGCGCTGCCGGTCAGCGGACGATGGATTGTATCACACACACACACACACACACACACACACACACACACACACACACACACACACACACACACACACACAGGTCATACAGCAAACACCCGGGCGAAATCAACTATACTGGTTGCTATAATGAGTCCACACAAAAAAAAAGAGCTGAGGAGAAACATATTGAGGTGCGGTCAATCCAATCCTGGCATCTCCATCCGAAATATGGCTAGAAGGTACGATGCCAACTATCAAACCACGCGGAAGTTCCTCGCTCGGAAAGGTTATAGGCTATAGGCTATAATAGTGCCAGTAAATATCCAGTAAATACTCATTGACAAATTTTGGGCAATAGCACACCATACGAACCGTTGCTTTTCGAGACATGGCGCTTTTCTAGTGGTAGTAAAATCAAAATTTCTCACTTATCTATGTTTACCTACCTGAAAAACAATAACTAATCATATTTTATTTGTGATACAGTTACTTTGTTGTACTTAATTTTCATGAATTCTGCCTAATTTTGATAAAAACAAACTTTTTCTATACCTCTCCATAGCATCTTACTACAATTCATCCGAGAGCCCGGAAAAGTGATTTGATACCATACGAGAGCCAGCAGCTTTTTTTGCGTCATTTCAATTCGAAAACATTAAATTTCGCAACATGAACGCAATAAATAAATACAATGTTTACCAACTATTTATTGGTTCAGGTGTCAAACGTTATATTGCGATTAGCGATAAACACAAAAAAAATTGAGATGCATGAGAGAGTAATGTTGCAGCGTTGAGTAAATTTATTGTCGCGCAAAATTGAGCTGTTTCCGAAATGTACCATATGCGTTACAAAGTAACGACATCTGTTGTATTATTCAATACATTGATAGTTTCAAGCATACTCTCACGCATGGCGTATGATGAAACGCTAGCGCCAACTTCTGTTATTTATTATCAGAAACTAGAGGCGGTATCCTATTGTCAAACAACGACTTCGACGCAGCGAGGGGATAGTCAACAGTGCTAAAGAAATGCGTTCAAAGTGAAAGAAATATGCTGATTCAGTCGCATCTTCAACTGTGCAGTGTATTATGAGTTCCAGTTGGAAAAAAGGACGAGATTTTATCAGAACTAGAGAAATGCAATTACGTAATACTGTGAAATTTGAAGCTGAATAAAAATACTACAATCCAGTCCTTAATGCGGTTTGTGCAATACTCCAGCCTCGAATTGTAGATTGTTCTACGCGTCCAAAATAACTTTTATCGAGAATTTGAAATTATGGTATTGAAATCAGAGTTAAAATTAGAGTTGATTTTTTTAATTGGAATGAAAATTCTGTTTACGAAAATACATTCACTGTGTTCAGATTTGCAAGAAGAATACGTCCAATACATTTTTAAAAACAAAACTTCTATTTTGTGGCCAAAAACTGCTTTTAAAATTCGATAAGCGAATGACAACTCATTTCTCCTTAAAAACCTACAGAGAAGGTGGGGCACATGCCCAGTGTGCCCATCCCAGGCACGCCAGCATGCCTATTTTCGATGGTTTTTGTAGATCAACAGTAGTAATTTTCCTTTCAACGTAAAAAAACACATTTGCTTCTGCAAATGTTCTACACCAAAATTACGACAAAAACTTCTCTGTCGGAATAAACGACTAATCACAGCCTCGTTACCACGCGTCAAAGATAAACAAAAGAAGCTTTTCTGTCTATTTTTCAACTTGTCAGCTAATATGTTGTTGAAGTATTTTAATTGACCCTATGTTTACTTGTTAAAACAAATCGACGGATTTTTTTTCACCCATCCATATACGTCAGTTTGTGAATCGACGCAATCTCGAATGGAATCGCCATTCGAGAGGTAGGTCACTACTGCTGCGCCACCACTACTACGTTAGTCAGCTCAGCGACGACGACGGTGGTCACAGATGGAATTATCATGCTCTCAAAGAGGCACCATACCAGCCCAGTCGGTCGGACGAGAGTTAACTGCAGTAGTTGGGAACTAGCGTGTAGCGTCCATTGACGCCATTGATGGATGCAAAGTTGCGGCGCAGCAGCACCCGATGGAGACATAAGAAGTAACTAGAACCGCTTGTAGAAAAAAGTGGAATAATAAAATAATATTATTTCAGTGATTATAGCGAAAATAAATACTAGCAAAAACGTGGGGGAAGTAGCATAGGAAATATCGTTTTTTACTGATTCAAGAGCCGGCACGGGAGAGATATCGACCGCGCGGTAGCCATAGCAAATTGCACTTTTCTTTCGTCGTTTGTGTGATCGCCGGGGTGATGACTGATTGAGCCAAGTGTGTGAAAGCAACCTGCGGAAGTGAATCGTTTGCTGTTGTCATCCTACTCCTACCTATGAGAAAGCTTTCCAGAAGGGATTTACCTAGGGGCAGGGCAAATAAGTTGTCTCGCTCTGATACAGTGGCAGGTAAAAGTCGCTGCATCTTTTTCCAACACCGCCCCGGAGAATGCTGAGTGGAAGAGAGAACACGACAGCGGAACACAGTCATCATCGCTTGCTCAACCCCCGTTGAGCGAATATGAATGGATCGGTGTGTCTCGCTCACTCCGGATGGAAGTGTGGTGGGAAGAAAAGAGACGGAGCGTGGATTCTGCCGTAACCATGGCACACTGGGATCGGATGAATCTGTGGTAGTGTGTGGCCGCCTGTGCGCTGATGTCTGTTTTTACTGCTGCTCGCTGGTTGCTGCGCTTCGTTAAATCAGTGTCGTCGCAGCAAGAAGTGAGGAAAATCATCATCATCGGTCCCGCTAGTGTGCTAATCGGTCTTGACTGTTTTTGTATATTTTTGGACGTCCAAGAGTGTTGATATGTTATTTTATCGTTGGAACCCGTCGCTGCAATAGCAAAATCTGCTGCTTGCCCGTGCTCTCGTTTTGCCGCCGCATGTTTGTGCCAATTCTGCATCGGAGAATATCATCAGACCTCGGAGGCCACTAGTCGGAGTCGGTAACGCACCGGTCGTGGATGTGTTTTTCTGTTGTTTATGATAATAAAGTGAAATTTTGATTGAAAACAATGTCGGTGTGATATGTACCTTCAACCGTCTCGCCTTTTTCGTAAATGGTCCGGGTTTTTATTATTATTGGAAGCAAGACGATTAGTGAGAGAGTGTGTGAGTGGACTCAAGCTCGGAGAAAACCAGTTTAACGAAAAAAATATTTGCACAAACTTGTTGTGGAAGATAATATTGTTGGGAATAACAAATTTAGCTGTTTAAACTACAAACAAACAGCAAGTGATCCAGCGGAGACACGCGACCTCTTTGGCAGCTGATATTGTGTTTGAAAAGTGTACCCAGCCAGGATGCATACCTTGTTTACGGATCAGAACACTTTCTCGCGGCACTACGGTCATGTGCAGCCGGGATATCCGGCCAACACCGGAACCATGGCTCCTTCTCATCATTACCCGTACGATCAATACTCAAGATATCCGTACGCTAGGTCCGCCTACGCTCTGACGGCTGCCCATCAAAATAAGGAAATGGTGAAACCTCCCTATTCCTACATTGCTCTGATAACTATGGCAATTCAAAATGCTGCCGACAAAAAGATCACCCTGAACGGAATCTATCAGTACATCATGGATGCCTTTCCGTACTATCGGGAAAATAAGCAAGGATGGCAAAATTCGATTCGGCATAATCTGAGCTTGAACGAATGCTTCGTCAAGGTACCACGCGATGATAAGAAACCAGGTAAAGGCAGCTACTGGACACTCGATCCCGACTCGTACAACATGTTCGACAACGGATCGTACCTTCGCCGTAGACGACGGTTCAAGAAAAAGGATGCCCTCAGGGAAAAGGAAGAAATGGCGAAGCGCCAAGGTATGATGCTAGAGGAGAAAATGGGTGATATAAAGCCAATCAAAATTATGGGCGCTTCCCATCTGGATGGTAAACAATTTAGCCATCAGTTCAAGCGAGAGCCAGGACTTGATCTTGCTGCGCAGTGCATGGTTAAGGATAGTTTAACGCCTACGATTCTCAACTCCTGCCACGAAACGCTGGCTACGCAAATGAATCACCTTTCAACCGGTGACCATGGCTTCACGGTGGATTCTTTAATGAACGTCTACAATCCACGGCTTCACCATACGTCCTATCCGTACCACTTCAACGAAGACCAATTGGTGACAACATCGACGCAATACCGTCACCAGCATAGTACCGCCCATCATCCGCCTCCACATGGAGGATGGTACACGCCAGAGACTCCACCGGAATCGATTGGGAATACCTCCGGAGGCAGTTCGTCAACACCGACCATTCCGACATCGACGCAGCATTCGTCCGGCTTTCGGGACATGGTTTTCGAGCACAGTCAAACCAACTGCCAACTGGATACAGGCAGCCCGAGCAACAGTATAACGTCCGCCAGTCCACCGGTTATTCCAGGCACGACAAGCAGTTCTGCGGCAGCTGCAGCCGCCGTCGCAGCCGGACACCTGACCGCCGGTAACCTCAGTCATCTTGGACATTATCGGTCACACGTCGGCTACTACCAGGATTGTGGTATCAAGTACGTGTAAGAAAAGGTATCCGGGGCTTTAGGCTATGTGTACATTGTTCAGATCGCATCTCTCACGCTGTAGTAGGTGCTCTCTTGCTGAAGTGCGCTTGAAAGCATCAATCATTCATCGTTCCGTCGGCTTAGTTGCTGGTTTGCTATTCAGTACCATATGTGCTCTTCAATTCGAGAAGCTTCTTCGCCGAAAATGAGTGCTAGTTGGCCTTGAAAAATATTTCGATTCGTGCTTTTTTGTGGGAATTCGCCGTAAATTTTATAGGGATCGAGTTTTACTTTTTTTTCGTTCGTAGTGTATGTTCGTGCGTACACAGCCTGATTCCACCGATTCCAGACAAATTAGCTACAATCTACCCGGCAAGAGAGCACCACAGAACGAACAGACGCAATTAGTTTTAAGAGGAAGTAAATACAACGACTGACGTGCGGTTTTTATTTATTTTCATTATAAGTTCGCAAACTGTTTAGATTTAAGCGAGCATCTCATTCCTTAATATTTTTCTTGAAATGCAAAACTAATCGGTGCAAACTTGCAAAAATTCGGTATAGTGTTGTTTCAAAATAGACAGTTAATTGGACTCTGTAAATGTTAACAGGATTTTTCCCGAAGAAAAAGAAACGTCCCGGCAAAACGATACGTGTTCTCGTAGCAATTTCTAGAAAAAAAAAGTTTAAGAATACTGTACATAATAGTGAAAAATTATTACATAACGGTCAAATCGAATCGTCCGCTAAATGTACCATGGCACAAATCTGCTTATCTATGTGTGTAATGTATTATATGCCGTGAAACCCACTTAAAGTTCGATTCAAACAATACCCAGGAGCGGATAGGTGAATGTGCAAAGCTAGGCATAACCAGATTAAACTTTTAAGCAAACCTTGTGATGTATCATAAAATTGGATCTGTGAGTGTGTATGTGTATGTGCGAGTCTCAGCGAATTGCTGTCCTACTGTGTATAGATTGAATTCTAAACTACAACATTATACCTAGCAGAACACTGTAAGCCCGAAGCGAGTCGCTTCAGTTTTTCGTTTTTTTTTTGTTTCTGTAAAAACTCATTTCCATTTTATTTCTGATTCAGCATGCTTTCCACCATGCTTCTTCGGTACCCTGAACGAATGCACGGCAGAAATCGAGCTTCTATATTTATTGTTTAGAGAAAAAGGTTTAAAACCCACAACAGATGCAAGTTTTTTTTATAATGATGTAAATGTACAACAAAAATCAAGAAAAGGCAAAAAAATGTATAAAAAAGTTCAACCAACCTAGCGTGGGATGCATCATTCTGTTATCATAGTAATCTCTCTACGTGCATTGCAAGATAGTATAATCTTACTCTAGTATTTAGTGATAAATTCAACTATTACGATATTACAACAACGACAGAAAAGATAAAGAAACATGAATATATTGATCAAAATGATTATACAACTTGTTTTATTTACTACTCTACTCGGGAAGTGTTACGAAGTTTGAGAAAGCAATATGAAATGCGGTTTTAAATATTTGAGATTCGATTAATGTTGTTCATCTAAAGGTGACGTAAGTATTTGGAGTATTCAAAATCCTTCAACTTTAGTTCCAACTGACTTTTATTTCACTCCTAATATGGCTACTTATATTAGCCTGAAAAAATTAGAATATATCTATCTATCTATCTTGATCAGCTTGAAATTTTATCCTGATTTTGTCGTAAATAATAAATGCCCGAGGTAATTCAACATTCTCTATTTACTTTTCATTACTAGTGCCAACGTCGATCCACAGGCATGTGAAAACTGATCAAAATTCACTCGAATACTAACGCCGAATGTTGACGAACGTGTAAAATTTTATCCACCAATCGAAAGATCTTGGTCCACTGATTAACTTTGCTAAAAACCGTAACATTCTTTATTGCCAGAATCCCGAGATATATCAAAATACCGCGTGGGTTGTACAAAATACAATAGCGCAAGTAACCGTTAGTAATAAGTGCTTTTTCGTTTAACATTATGAAAGTTTTCTGGAAGCAACTAATATGTTAGTACCCATTGATCCCTGGTCATCAATCTATGTAGTGAAACCGAATTTTTTCAGTCCTGGTTAGAACGATGTGTTGGTGTTTCGAACTTAACACTGAAATATTTGCTATTTTTCACAATGATTTATGACCAAAAGGTTGCTGTAACCTGCACTGCATTTATTTTTGATATTATTGTTATTTAGCGAGAGATAAGCTTATCGAAAGCTTATCTCAGCTGGCGAAAGGCTTTCTAAACAAAACGTCGTTTGGTCGTTCAATTTATCGCCTAGATCCGTAGCAGCATCGCTGCCGCTGGCGTGCCCAGATCTAAATAGAAGGTGAAGCAAGTTTTGGCGTGGAAAAATCATCGTAGAGTAGTGGATCTATTTTCACGCAAATATTTACTTATCGCAAAAATATCGGTTGATTAGATTAAAAAGTCCAGAATTCCATGTTACATTATGAGGATTTTTCACATTTAATTTCATAGAGAAGGTGAGAGACGTGCCCCATCCTTGCCGCCCCAGCAGACTTAAGCCTAGAATAGAAATTGAACTGAAAAAGGAACTTGAATTTTGGCTTTAAATTGGTATGAAATTGGACTTAAATCCCAATTAAAACGTGAAGCCTGTCTTCAAATTACATTGGAACTTGGACTTGGATGAATACCTCTCATTCAAATTAAAATTAGACATGAAATAGGGCTTCAAGTGGCTCATAAAATAGAGCTTGAAATTGGATTTGAACTCGCACTTGAAATTAATTTTAAAATTGAATATTTGTATTTGAAATTTGCCGTGATGTTAGACTCAAATTGGCATGAAATTGGACTTAAGTTTGGACCAATTCAGACTAAAAGTCTTACGGTAAACTTCCAGTTGTAGTCGTACTGTACTCGAAATTGAACATAACATTGAGTTTGAAATTTTACTCGAAACTTTACCTAAAATTGGGATTAAATCGAACTTCAAATTGTACGTTCCTAAAAATAGACCTGAAATTGGTTTTGAAATAGGACTTAAAATAAAATTTGAATTTTTACTTAACATCGGACATGAAATCCGACCAGTTAAAACCAGTGGCGTTTTCCACAACAACAGCCAATAACAGTGCGTTTGTGAATGCTAATTGACATATAACAGCATGTTATTAAGCATTCAACGTACCACAAGCAAATTAACTAATTTTTGAAGTGTCGAACAATAATTGATGTTAATTTTTACATCATCCGCGTAGCACTATGTTTACTTATTACATATATACCAGATGGAATTGAACTTAAAATCAAAGTAAAATTGGTCTGGAAAGTAAACTTTGAATTGGACTTGAGATTAAAGTTCAAATTGGATTTTTTGGGACTGTCCCGGATTTGAATGGAGCATCCTAGATTACCAAGTGTCCCTGAAAGTGTCCCGCATTGATTAATTTTCTAATCGTGCCAGTTAAATATTGAAACACTCAGATAAACACTTTCAAGAAATTTTCTATTTAGGGTATGTTGCTGCTTCGTCGTAATTGCCTATTCCCGTCCTATCCAACTCAAATTATTAAAAATATCTGCGATTTTTATGACACACAATGCAAAATTAGTTATTCCCTAATATTTTAGTTTATTGACTATCATAGGCGATCAATCAAAGTGGGCTGAGATTTATTTAAATGCCATTTTTCATTAAAGAATTCCTAGCGGCCAAATTTCCTACATTTTTTCGAGCGACAAAGAAGAAAATGTCGACTAATCATTTTAATTTCCGTCATTCATAAATGAAAATAACTCACGCAAGGCAATGTCGTTACTCTACAGCCAGGAAAACTTGCCTGACCTGCAGAAATTTTGCAGAATAATATTTGTCATGCCCTCCTACACAAATACATGCGCGCTAGCTTCGTAAACATTATTGTGATTTTTAGTTCGGACGATGAAAATTTTTGATGGACGGATTTTAAAACGGTACGACGAATTTTAGAAATAAAGTCAGTTGCGTAATTTCAATAATATGCTTTAATAGTCGCTTTTCAGTGATTTCGAAGTTCACGGATCGGAAGGTAAGTGTGTTTTAGTCAAATCAGCACAAGAACTTTTGGAGTATCCATTAAATCCATCCAACAAATGATGAAAATTAGAATGGTTTTACTTATTACGACGGGAATTAGAAAAAACCCTACATTGGAAATTCGATTTTGAATTGAATCTGAAATTGGACTTGCATGAATATCTCCCATTCAAATTGAAATTAGACATGAAATAGGACTTCAAGTGGCTCATAAAATTGAGCTTGAAATTAGATTTGAATTCGCACTTGAAGTTAATTTTAAAATTGAAGCTGCACTTGAAAGTTCGTATTTGAAATTGATCTTGAAATTTGCCGTGATATTAGACTTGAAATTGGACTTATGTTTGGGCCAATTCAGACTAGAAGTCTTACGGTAAACTTCCAGTTGTAGTCGTACTGTACTCGAAATCGAACATAAAATAGAGTTTGGAATTTTACTCGAAATTTTACCTAAAATTGGGTTAAATCGAACTTCAAATTGTACGTTATTAAAAATATACATGAAATTGGTTTTGAAATAGGACTTAAAATAGAATTGATTCGGCCATTCGATCTCTAATACCACCTGTCGTTTTACCCATTAGTATTCGTACCCTGACGACATTTCCGGCCCACCGTAGCCTACCGATTTTTGCCAGATGTACAATGGTAATCTCTCCAAGCAGGGCCGGAGCCAGTACCTACATACGCCTCCATCACTCACCGCTTTCAGTTTATACTCCGCCAAAAATCGTCCATAGCGTCTTCCGCTCGAACACGGCAATGGCGCGTGTGTCCTCCATAAGCAACGTCACAGCTTTAAGTCCACAAAGAACTATCGGTCTAATAAGCGGTTTGTGCATTGTCAGTTTCGTACGGCGGCGTGTGCCTCCCGATAGTATCGTTTGTCGAGGAGTGGTAAAGTAGACCCGATTTTCCGCTTGTGCCGTTGGATCTCCTTATCAGTATTGTTGTCCACGGTCCCCAGCGATCCCAAATACACGAACTCATCTACTACTTCCAGTTCGTCGCCGTCAACGGTGTTCTTTCCATGGGAGGCGCGCGTTTGTCTCCTTTAATCTTCTTTCTTTCATATATTTGGTCTTCGACACATTTATTTTTAGTTCAATTCTGCTAACTTCTGGCGCCAGTTTAAATTAGATCTAAGATTAGATTTAAATTATCCAAGACTAGACTTTAAATACGAAATGAAATTGGAATTAATATTAGACCTGAATTCGAACTAATTTGGTCTTGAAGTTTCACTTCAGATTGATCTTAAAATTGGATTTATATTGGACTTGAAATATTTGGATATGAAGTTTTATTTAAAACCGAACTTGAAATTGATCACGAAATTAAGGTCTGATTCAGAGAATTTTCAAGTTTATTAGAAATAGAATTAAATTAGACTTGACATCAAATGAATTGAAATTAGATTTGAAATTAAATATGTAATGGATCTAAATTTAACTAGAATTCGTACTTAAAATTGCGCTGTAAATTGGATTTGAAATTAAGCTTAACATTAACCATGAAAATGGAATTGAAATTGAACATAAATTGAATTTAAATAGGAATTGAAATGAGAGTTGAAATTGAACAAATCTCAAAGAAATAATTTAAATTGAAAATTGAGCTTGAAATCGAACATGCAATTAAGCTTGAAGCTTAAATTTAATTTGAAATTGCACTTAACATTGAATTCGCAATCGGACTTAAATTGAATATGAAATTGAACCAGACGATGAACGTCAAATTGAACCTCAACTTGAAATAATTTGGACTTAGAGTATTACTTCAATTTGGACTTGAAATTGGATTTAAAATAAGACGCAAGATTGTACTTAAAATTGCATTTGAAATTGAACGTGAATTATGACTTGGAATTTAACTCGAAATGAAAATGAAATTGAATGTACTTTGGACTTTTATTTGGATAAAAATTGAATTTAACCCTCTAACGGGCAAGATCGTAAAAACGATGCAATCAAGCTAATGACTATTTTTTCATGGAAGTACATTCAAAAGAAGCTCATGTGTTGATTTTCGTGCAAAAATAATTGTCTGGAGGAGCACCAAGTCAAAAAAGTCTAATTTCTCTTTTTATTTCCCCATGTCTAACGCTCTATCCAGATATTTTTTTATTTCAGATATATTACAAAATTGAAATAAAGCATGCAAATTATACATACAAAAATTTTGAGGTCAATCATTTTAATATTTTTTTGAAACGATGGTTCTACAATTGATGAAGGGACGGTAGGGGAAAGAAATGAAAATTTTTGGTGAAGGAGGGGAAGAGCGGAAAGAAAAGGAGGGGGGATATTGGTAGCTGCGCTTAACAAGTAGTCATTTTGACACCCACATTTTGTCCAATGCTGGAAGGTGCATGAGTCGAACCAAGCTATAATCTGAGATTATAACCGGATTCGAACCCACAACACCCGTCAGGGCATGTGATTCGCTGGTACTTGTACCTCTGAACCATAGAGGCGTTGGATCACAAATACTATAAGAAAAACTTCTTGTCAATATTTTTTGTTTTGTTTATGCTTGCCTTGTTTTGCTTAAAAGCGCGTTGTACACTTCTACGAACTGACACAGAAATCTTGGCAAAAAGTATACGATACAACATTTAAAAAGCGAATATGTTGCGGCTTCGACTGTTTGCCATATCCTAAGATGCCCAACAACTATTTGCAAGCAAGGTAGATGAAGACCAGCCAAGATTATGGACGCAGAAGGACATCGTTCTCTTTCTCGTTTCTTCAACAACAAGTCCTCTGTTTTGGCTATCAATTAAGATGCAGCAGACGAATGTTTGAAGAAAATTTTGATCCCGTTTCTACAAAAACATCATGCAGATGGACAATACGTGTTTTGGTCGGATAGAGCATCATCGCATTACGCCAAAAAACACAGTCGTTCCTGAATATCCCATTCGATCCCATCTTTACCCAAAAACCACGACCAGCAAAGTCTGTCTCAGTTCGCTCAATCGAAGATTTCTTTGGGATTTTAAGTTCCTTGGTGTACAAAAATAACTGGAGAACCACGAATTGCAAAAAGTTGAATGGTAGAATCAAGAGATGCATGCGCAAAGTTGACATGACGGTCGTACAACGCTCCTGTTTCGACGTCAAACAAAAGCTTCGCCGAACAGCCGATTACGGACCGTTTTCAAATGTACACTAATTTTTTTTCAACAATGGATAATGTATCATTAATTTCGGTAGATTAGGTCTTCTTCATGTATCTTTGGTTCTTTTTGACAGCTGAGAAAAAAAATCCAAAATTTTAGTTGTCACCCGTTAATACAGTTACATATTCAGTCCGTCCTATACAATCCCAGGTAACCAATAAGTATTACCATAAGCAGCAAATCAACCGCTTATTGGCAAATCTGGTATTTTATACTGCACGTTGTTGTATATTAGCTTTTTGACTACATAATTGACATCCAAAATTGTATTCAAATTCTTTGTGTCGGTAATCTGTTGCTAATAAGCATTGTCAGCACTACAAGATGGTTAGCAGTAAAGTAGCCGAATGTTTTGCCAAAATAGCATTTAAGGGCCTTAAATGCTTGTTGGCTTGCATTCGAATAGCATTGGTGATGTTTATCTATCACCTGGAATCTTTTGTACTCTTTTGGCAAGTTCCTAAATCGGGGCTTTCCAGAAATAGTACCTTATTTTAAGACTTTTGCAACGTTGTATTTAAATTACCGAAATTCCTTTTTAAACGGAAGTTGTGGACAAATCTCGAAGCTGTCCCATCCACAACGTCATTCCCCTGCATCATAATATACTCTATTTGCCCAAGTTACGGTAGAAATAGGCCAGGGGCAATCAGTCAAATTTACTCATTTCTTATATACACACACCATAGAGATTTCTGTAGGAAAGTTATAGAAAATAAAAAAATTAACAAGTTTCGTTTTCAACTACCTGTAATGGCTGTAATGTGGAATTATATAAAAATCCACAGCGTGTGATATTCAGAAACGATTTGTAGAACGTCTGACTACAAAAAATCCGGAAGTAGTAGATTGACAAAGGTAGTTGATCATAAAACTCGTTCTAACCCTTCGTTACTCGCGGCTGTTGTATTTTGTACAACGCCTGTGAAACGTTAACTTTGTCACGGTATATCCCAGGATACTGGCAATAAGGAAAATTACTATTTTCAGTAAAGTTGATCCGCCGACCAAGATCTTTTAAACGGTGGAAAAAGTTTCATAAGTTTTTCACCAAGTGGCATTAGTATTCGAGTGAATTCGGTTAGGTTTTAGCATGCCTATAAATCCAAGTAGGCGCGAGTAACGAAAGGTTAAAGCAATTCTCGCGTAACTTTTCAAAAGGACCTAAGTAACATTGAGAGACTCTCTTTGGCGTCCCTCTCTTCTGATTATTACGGCGATATAAATGCATTCTAACAAAAAATTTCCTCACGCTTAACTGGATAGTGACGCCAGCAACCGATCCATGCAAAGCTGGTGCTTTAAAGTGCATTTGCATTGCCGTGGGAGGTGAAAGAGAAGAGGCACAAAGAGAATCTCTCATTGTTACTTAGGTCCTTTTGAAAAGTTACGCGAGAATTCTCGTGTAACTTTTCAAAAGGACCTAAGTAACATTGAGAGACTCTCTTTGGCGTCACTCTCTTCTGATTATTGTGGCGACATGAATACATTTCAACAAAAAATTTCCTCACGTTTAGCTAGATAATTACGCTAGCAACCAATTCATGCAAAGCTGGTCTTTTAAAGTGCATTTGCATTACCGTGGAAGGTGAAAGAGAAGAGGCAAAAAGAGAATCTCTCATTGTTACTTAGGTCCTTTTGAAAAGTTACGCGAGAATTGTTTTTTCAAAGGAAACACGTAGTTGTCATCGAGAGACGTAGAGAAAATGGAGAAGTTTGAACTATTCGCTACAGTAGTAACCTGGTAAGCTAGAAACAATAGTCTCAAAATAAGCATTAAACCAGTCACTCGATGCATTGAAAAATAAAAAATAAAATGCATAAATTTACTGCATAAACGCAGTAACTGGTTACCCGAGAAATTACATTCTAACAATGAGCTTTGATGATCCTTTAATTAGCCCACTGACTGGATCGCACGTTAGTTAAAAAGCTAAAATCATTCAAGTTATTCTCCGAGTGTCCGAGTGTCGTTTTTAAATTTTCACTTTTTCCCCGAATGACGATTGAATTTTCGTGTTGAAAGTGACGACTCAGACAGAATTACCGTTCTGATTCAAACTTAGAACAGTCTCAAACTTCGAACACTTCAGAATAAAATTCTCGTTAGTATCGCTAATATGATAAAATATTGTGTTTATTATACACCATCGTGTTCGTTAGAATGTCCTCTATACGGTGAGGTATGACATTGAACTGTAGGACTCCGTGAAAGAAATCAGCAGGCGTTGGAAAAAAGTGAGAACTCAGATTTTAACTTTGTTCGCATACTCTTAGCGTTTCGTGCAAAAGTAGCTGTTTTTTATTTTGTATTATTTTACCAATTTTAGAACATTTACCTTCCCACTTCGCGATTATTAGGTAAGTGCAAGATATATATGTACTAAAGCATAGTTAAAATACAATATTTCATGCATTATTTCAAAGATATTAGACAAATAAAAAGTGTTCGAAGTTTGATGCACGTTTTGAGGTGTGATTTAAACTTCGAACACCTACGAATAATATCCGGTTTTTCCGGATTTTCGTTCGGGAAAATAAATTATCTGCATTGTAAAGCTGTACAAAGTTAACTTGCTTTAATTGTGGTACATAGAGTTTGAAAATATTAGCAATTGACTACAGAAGTACGGATTGAAACTAATTATTGTGTGAAAAATTTAAATCATACTTTTAAGTGGATTTAAAAAGACAGTGTTTAGAAAAAGGATGCAATTTCACTTATTTAGGTTGAATGACACTAAAAACATTAATACTTTTCAAAGTAATACAAGTGTTCGATGTCTGAGACTGAAATATTTGAGCTTTGAATGTCGACCATGAAAGTGTTCGAAGTTTGAATCAAAACCGAACACCTGTTTTTTAGTGTTTTTCAATGTAAATTAACATTTTATCCTCATTTTTAAAATTTTAACACGAAAATAATTAAATTGTCATGCTATTAAACCGTTTATGGGAGTAGAATAAAGATGTTTTCGTACATTTTTCTTTGAATAAAGTTTCAGCATAGCTTAAGTGTTCGAAGTTTGAATCAGAACAGTATTCCCTTTTATCTCCTTTCAATGATTATTAGTTGCTCATCAAAAATGTTCATTTTTGTATTGTATCACATAAGCCAAATACTTTTAGAATCTGCTTTTATTCCTCATTAATAAAATGTACTGTATAAGAAGGATAAGGAAGGAAGAAGGCAAGGATAAAAGAGTGAGTAAAGGTGTTGCTCTTGCTGTGCAAGTTCTACTTCCATCAGTATTGAATCCAGAATCTCGGTGCCATAATTCGCACTAGCGAAGAAGAAGAAGTTATTATCAAACGGAAGAAAATTAGAAGCGTCGTTTTCAGGATTAATTTTTGTATAATTAAATTTATGGATTGTTGTACTATGGAATTGCAGTCTACAATCCGTCCATTCATGTTCAAACTGGATATTATTATACGAAGATCCCTGGTTTCAGAATTGGACGACACATTACACATACACTTGCCCTACGCCAAGGGTACGTTCGTGCTTTCTATTGCAGCCTCTTTTTATGTTTATCTCAACTCATATCTAATTCTATTTAGTCTCTTTGATATTAATGGATTAAAGTGTACCTTCCGTACCAGAGTGTTCCAAATATGAAAAAACGCAAAACATGAAAAGAAAGAGATTTGATGCTCAACATACATAACTCTATAGAGTGGGGATTTTTTTCGAAAAAGTGGTTTATCTCTATATCGATAAATGCCGCTATGTTAGATTCAATCTTTTAATGTCAAAAGAAAGACATTTTGTTAAAGAATCTGATAATGCAGTAGGGAGGAGAAAACTCACCAATGTATTGTATAAACATTAGTTGTTACATAATTGCAATTTCCACAACTAATTTCCATGACTCGTTTACCGGTGCTAAAAAAATTAATTGAGCTCCGGTAATACGTCATAAATCCAATCCATTCCCTGCCAGCAGACCTCCAATAAATCCATCAATCATCAGCTAATTAACGTCTAACATCAGGCAATTTCCGGCGACAAAAAGGCGTTCGTGTTCTGGCCGGCCAAGATCCGCCACACCACACCAGTCAGTAGTGAGTGCAACAATACGGGGCGGTGTTTCACAATTTCGTCCCGGTTTCCAGCAAGCCATCTGGCTAAATGTGCGAGACAGACACTTTTGACCGTGCGCTAATGCAAAGAAAAAATAATAATACTAAAACGCACCTACACCCTACATAGTTAAATGGACTTCCTCCGCCAGTTTCGTTGGGCAGGAGGCTTTCCTACCTTGGTGCGTCTTCCGGAACGGAACGCCGTCCGCTCTGCCGGTAATAAAAGGCAACATCAACACCGTAAGCAACGAAAACAAACGCTTCGGAACCTATAAATTGCTTCGATCATCTTATCCTCCGCCGCTGGCCGCCGATGCCGATGCCGTTGTTTGTTTTCACTTTCTCTAGAAAACGGTTCTTAGGCAAGGTAATTTGAACGAAATTAATCATAAACAGCGGAATTTGTTAGGTTTTCTTTCCCTTAAAGTGCAAAAAATAGGGAATGGACCAGGTGCCGAGAGACAGTAAATGTGCGTAACTTCCGGTGTGCTCGCTTAGTCGAGGTCATTCAGATCAAATGGGCCGCTGGCTGGCCGGATTTAGAGGGTGTGATGGGGTAAGAGGTAAAATCTTGGTGAATTTAGTGAAAGTCGGCATCTAACATGACGAGAACGTGGTCTGCTTTTGTAGTATTAATAGGTATTTGACCTTGGTTTGTTTGCTGAATCGGACAGTTTTCCCGGCTGCGAGATAAAACGATTTTTGCTTCAGCCGATAGTCTTGTTCCTCTATACTCATTCCATGCTGGTAATGTGCAGAGAAGGAAAAATGATTCGTCTGATATCCGGCTTTTTTCCGCTGGAAATTTAGATCGCTGCCGTAGTAAAATCAAGCGCATACTAAGAACTGAGTAAAAGCTGGACTGCAATTGTTTGTGTTTTGGACGGGGTAATGTAGTAAGCAAATCCAACGGGTTTGCCAGAGCGCAGCGGGAAAAAGAGAACGGATTTTTTTTTTCGTTAAGATATTAAGGCAATTTCCGGACGCATTAAAAATACTCTCCTTTGGCTCCTCCGCGGCTGCAGTCGCTATGATGATGTGTATAGTAAATTAGTTCGATTTCTATACGGCATCGGCCTACGTAATTCGATCTAATTCGGCCACTAGCGGAGCAGCGGCACCGTCAGCCGGTCGGTATACAGGATTTTGGAAGACGGATAGACTCCGTCGGTCTAATGGAGTGTGAACTTATTTATAGACCCTACGGTGCTGCCCGGAGAGTTTTCCTCTAAGAAAGTGATGAAATGGAAATTGGCAACTTCGACTCTTGGATTTACTTTTTTAAACTAGTTTAGCTAATGTACTATTAATTTTCAGTACACACAATTTTGCTTTTTTTATAAATTGTTAGGAATAATAAAGACAGATTATGATGAAACCACGCGCCTTACCAGGGCCCTGATCGTCATGATCATTTTTGTCTGTCGAGCAATCCCTGGACCACCGCAAAGTTTGTAAACTTTTCACTGCCGTCTTTGTATGGCACAACAAAAGCCTTTTACGGGCACATTACACGCTCCTAATCGTTCCATTCTTTGGGATCAATTCTCACGTTCCTTTTTCTGCCAGGACTCCCATCGAAAGCCTCCAGAAAATAAAGACCACTGATTCGACGGAGCGGATTAACCGATGCCACACTCCCGGTCGAAATGTGGTGTAAAATTTGTTTCTTTCAACTTTTTGCACTGTAGCAAAAGAATTAGTTTTTTGTTATGTTCCTTCATCCGAACCAAAAAAGGAACATCTCACTCTTATGCAATAGAAAGCGAAGCTTTGAAAGAGGAATAATCAAACATTCGGGCCATGAAGAAACAGAATCAATTAAAAATCGATCAAATGTGTACTTGCTTTCACGGATGAGCAAATCAAGATTATCTGTCCTCCGGGCTTAGTTGTGCGAAATACATTCGTTTCTTTTTTGCTGGCTTCGTTAGACCGTGCTTCGCGCTCATCATCAGCTCCGATATGTAATTTTATTATGTTGTCAGATTAGGATTCTCTTTTGCCGGTTACCAACCACTACTGCTGCTGTCGGTTGGCCAAAGCTGAAATAACACAAGCGTCCTAAAAAAGTGAGGGGCAAAAAACTCACACGAGCGCCGTAAACAGAAAGGATTATAGTGGATCCGAAATCGAGCGAGAATGAAAAAATGTAGCAATTCGAAGGCATGTTTTCGGTAAATGGAGGAATTTAACCTGCGGGAATTCTGCCGGGCGACCGGCAGGCAAAAGGTGTTCTAAAATTAGGATCATTGCCGGCCGGGAGAACGGACACCCACACTGTTGGTATCGGCAACGAAGCCAGTTCGGGCGGAACATCCTTTCGATCGATTTTGTTATTTTCATTGATAAAAACTGTTTACTTTGAAAGCACGTGTTGGGCCTGAACAGATTGCGCAGTCGTGCAAAAAAAAAGATGTTTTTGATTGGATAGTTGTAAATAAAAACCGACTGTATTTTCCTTCCAAATTTGAAATACTATTCAAAATTTCTAAAAACAAAAAGGCAAATTTGTTGAAAATCACATTTGGCTAAATTCAAAAGTGATTAGCAATGAATCGATTTTAGACAGTATTGACATAGCAGGCTGCATTTATTTACGCGTCAAAAACAGCTATATAGAGCATTACACGGGAGCTCTTAACCATACTTTTTTTAGACAGCATCTGGTGGTTTGTTTACCCGGTGTTAAAGTTTGATTTGAGTTTTCTATATTTGTCCGTCAGATAATGATAAAAAAAATTTAGTTTTTATTTAAGAGAAAGTGCCTTACATTACATCTGATGCGGTAATCCTTCACGAAATTTCAAACCGAAACCGCTGGATGTGACAAAATGTGTCATTTGACGGCAAAATGACGTCATCGCAAAATGATCTATATTTGTTGATCAGATAATTAATCACCACGACTTAAGCCCCAAACACAATGCATACGGATTTCACTACGTTGCGGCAATTTGGCAGTTTTTACATGGGTTTTCTGTCAAATTTCCGCAACGTAGTAAAATCCGTATGCATTGTGTCTGGGGCTTTAGACCGTCATTTTTTCAAGTAAGTGTTAACTAATTTTACTGAATACTGGGTATAATCTAATCGTGATGTAATTCCTATGCAAATTTTAAGCAAACTTACTCGTAAATCGATGTGATGGAAAATTAAAACAGTTTTCATATATGAGAAAAACAAGTCATGAGGTAAGTATGCCAAAAAAATACAAATTTTATTACTATTAAAGACTTGTTTTGAAATTAATTGTGTCGGAAAACCTGTATTTTGAGAAGTTCGTTTATTGATTTAAGAATTTATCTGCTTAATGGAGTTAAATACAAAGCGATAAGCGACAAAACTTAAGAATGCTGAATTTTACAATAGCCCAAAATTAAACCACTTTGTTTGTGGTTGACGGTAGCCCACAGCTATGTTTCACTGAGAACGTTATAAAATAATTACACCTGGGCCCATCCGCATCACCATCATTAGAGCGAATATCGGAACGAAAGCAATTAGGAACTCACTCTGCAAATGTCAAAGAGTAGGTACATACCCACACCGAAACGAGAGCGGCACGAAACTCCTTGAAACAACATAACCGCGGCAGAAAATTCCATCTAGAAAAACAGAAACTTTTAAGTAGCAGCATAGAAATTGTTTTTCCAGACTGCGTACCCACCAGGCCACCGACCGCACACTCGGGATGCTCGCATTGTTCCCTTACGCCCTCCTTTACCAACCTACGGTTCGGTTGTTGTACGTTGTTGAGGGTTTGCTAGCTCTTGCTTCAAGCACGGGACTAAAGTTTGTCACCGAACAGAACAAAGCCAGCATAGATACATACCGCTCATACAGTAATTGATATTTGCGCGCAGATGGTGTGAAAATAGGCAATGAATTGAAAATATGGTAACAAGCTTTTGACATAGGCGTCTACTTTAACGTAGATAATGCATACGATAGTGGATCGAAGCTGAGGTGATAACAAATATATAAATAAATATTGTTTTCGAGGGTTCTTTGAATGTCAGTGCTCTGGATCATGCATGCAGTTCGCAGTTGCAGGAGTTTTGAGTTTCATAAACTTAGTACCCGCAATATTACTTTCATTGTTTTGTGAAACTTTATATGAAAAGTGACATTAAAGTGGAAGTGGCCATCTTCCAGGCATCTAGTCATTACTACCCCGAATAATACCGGAGCCTCTAAAATAGCCGCTTTAATGGCCATATTCGGGATTCCGTCTGGCCTCCGTGCCTTGCTTACCTCTAGGGATTTAGCGATCTCAACGCTATGGTTTGAGATACTGGAACATCGGCCGTGGGACGACTCAGCGGCCTGGGGCCAGGGCCTTGGATCGTGGCGCGGAAAGAGGCCCTCGATGATCCGCTCCAGCATCACTAGCGATCGTTCTGCAAGCGCCATCACGCCCTTGGTCTTTGCCATTACAAGCCTGTAGGCATCACGCCACGTGTTCGCATTGGCACTAGCACATAACCTTTCAAAG
Organism: Sabethes cyaneus; assembly: GCF_943734655.1. Taxonomy (NCBI): domain Eukaryota; kingdom Metazoa; phylum Arthropoda; class Insecta; order Diptera; family Culicidae; genus Sabethes; species Sabethes cyaneus. Next base: position 215,479,304 of record NC_071354.1, on the reverse strand, counting down.
CAGGCTCGCTTGCTAACTTTTATCCCATTCTTAAGCGTTGCGCGTGCGGCAACAAGTGCTACTCGACATTCTGCCCTGCCTTCATCCGAACGAGCTCTTTGCATACGTCTCCTCGCACGAAAGCACGCTCCGCGGAGTTCCGCAATTTCTTCTGTCTACCAGTAAGCCTTTTCTTAGGCATGGTGGCGTCACACGCTTGCGACAGTACCTCAACCAAATGATCAGCGTTCGGATCGGGCATATCGCGATCACCGCACTCTCTTCGGATCGCTTCCACAAATACTTCGGAATCGAAGTCTTCCATCCGCGGGTGGTTGGAGTATTGGCTCTACACGCCTCTTGCCGCCTCATTATCTGACCGACACCATAGCGGACCGCCTGATGGTCACTGTGAGTGTAGCCATTGTCCACCCTCCAGTCTCCTATCAGACCAGGAGTGTCGAATGTCACGTCGATGATAGACTCTGCACCATACCTACTGCAGGTACTTGTGGTGCCGACGTTGACCAGGTCTACGTTGAGTTTTGCCAGAGCCTCAAGCAGAATCCGACCCCTATGATTCGTGCGACGGCTTCCCCACTCTACCGCTTAAGCGTTGAAGTCGCCCGTCACAACCACCGGTCTTAGACCAGTCAGCACGACTGATACTTGGTCTACCATCCGCGTAAACTACTCGATAGACCAACTCGGCGGAGCATAACAGCTGCTGTAGAACACTCCTCACACTTTGGCAACCGCAAATCCGTTTTCTGCGGTTGACACAAACTCTTGAAACGGGAACCTGCTTGTCGTCCATATAGCCGCCGTCGCGGACCAATCCGATACCACCACGATCAGGCACTTGGGCGGCACAGTACAGTCCCTCGCTATATGGCCCGCACCGCCACATCTCCTACACAGATGGCTTTGGTCTGGCCCCTTACAGCTCCAGGGCTTGTGCCCCCGCTCAAAGCACCGGAAGTAGGCCTCCGGCTGCTGGAACACGTTCAAAGGGCATACGGACCATCCCACCTTCAGCTTAACCACTTTCAGGGCTGCATTTATATCTACCAGTGGAAGTCTTATAGTTGCTACCTGGGTTCCCGCCGGTCCCTTACGCAGACGAACTGCCTCGGTAGGCACCACCACGTTACATTACTCCTTGAGAGCTCGTACTAGTTCGCCCGCTTCAGTGATCTTGTCCAGCTTTTTAAGCTGGAGAGTCATCTCGGGCGTTAGTGCGCGAATCTGTACGCTATCGCCGAGAACCTTTTCTGCCAGCGCTTTGTAGGCAGAACCCTTCTCAGCGGCATTCTTTTTAAGCTCACCCAAGTAGCGCACGTTGTCACAATTGAGTTGCAGCGGCTAATATGCGACAAATTTAAATGTAAAACTTGGGTTACAGTAACTTAAAATGTAACAGTTGTGTAACCGAAATAGCGCAACTTATGTAACTAAATATGGTTACATTAACAGTTACTTAATAACCAATAGGTAACATGTATAGGTACAAAATGGTTACTATTGAAGTTACACATAGACTGTAAATTGACTTTTAATTGGTGGCAAATTAGTTATCTTGAAACTTTTATTACATAGCGAAAACAATGCAGCAGGTTACAATATTGCTAGAATACAAGAAAATTATTTCAATCTATGGTTGTCAACGTCAAGCAGTAAATTTAACTGTTGAATATAGAAGAGTGTATAAATTTCGCTTGTTATTTCAACACAAATTTTAATGCAATTTCAAATTTATGGTGAAATGCATGATTCTAGCTTTGAAAAATTCACGCGCTCTTATTTACTCTAGCTTTTCGTTACACACTTCTTTATAAAATTGATTTTTTGTAAAACAAATATGTAGCATATAGAAATTTTAATCGTAATTTTCTGATTTTTAAATTTATTCTTAGTAATAATGAATTAATGGAGCATTCACCTAGAAATCATTAAAAAATAAATTGTTTTCGCTATCACTTAGTAAAATTCATAACCTTTGGTTAACTACTACACCATCGTCCTTGAAGTTTTGTATCATTTTCGGCATATTACACATGAAATGATTTTAAGCAGACACTGTTCATGGATATCGGGAAAAGGTACTTTTTAGTGATTGTTTTGAAAAGAAAGTGTAAATTTAAGGTGAAATTAGCAGTCATCGATTCTGCCAATTTCAAAAGCAGTTTTTTTGTTTGAAACAAAAATTCTGTTCATGAAAATATATTCGATGTGATTAGATTGGCTAGAAGAATGCAGTATTTACATTTTTACCAACAGAATCCCGCTTTTGGGCCCAAAAACTGCTTCCGAAATTGGGCTTTTCGACGAAAAGTCAATGACTGCTAATTTCCCATTAATATCAAAAGATATCCCAAGTAACAATTCCAAGTTTTATTACGTTCGTATAGTGGTTTTCATGACCAATTTCATAAAACTGCTAATAAAACTATGAGTTCCACCAGAACTTTCTGGTGACCGCTATAAAAATACTTTCTGACCAAGTGGCCCACGCCTCAGAATGTTTTCATAACCGCTATAAGAATCAGGTTATAAACTCCTGTAGTCGTATCACGCTCTGCTAAAAGCAGCAATAAAACCGATTAAACTTTCGCTACTTGACAGCCATCGCCATAATTTAAAAAAGCTTTTCGCCTTTTGCTTTTCGCTTTTCGCCAGATAAGTTCGCTAGCTTTAAATATCAACTTGAAAATATATCCGTGAGCAGAAAAGTTTTTGTTTTACTGACAGATCATGCTGAACCAGAATAAAATATCTCATAGAATATTTATTAAATTTTAAGCAATTTCGTTGGTTTGCACTATGTGCGCATTTAATTTCATCGTGCACATTGATATGATAGGTCGATAAAATCAGTGCGCCACTGAAATTTTGCAATTTTCGAAAATTGGTTTTTTTAACAAATTGAAAATATTCAGCTAGTCAACCTCAATTTCTAGCAAAATCATTTTAGTTGCTTCCTCTGACAGGAATACCGATTGATAATGACCTTCTTTCTGCAAAATACTTTGCTTTGATGAATTGTTGTTTGCGAGCTAAAACAAAATACTGGAATATGGCAATATGGCTTCGCATAAAAAAATGATTTTGGCGTTGAACTTTGGTATTCTTCATAATAGCAGCAAAAAACTGTTTGGTTAGGGTGTTACCATTTTAATAGCTCTATAAAACTAACAGATTTATTGCGGTTTGACAAGTAACCGTGATAAGATCAATTTTGATTGGTGCGCCATTTTGTGTTGCTACGCCACACTTATGGTAAGTTTATAGGAGACGTGGTGCAGCCAACAAGTTTTAACGTGGTAATATAAGCAACCACAATTAATTAGATTTATTAACAGTTTTATTATGGTTTTCTAGCTAGCTATAAATGTGTTTGGACTCGTATCCTCTTGGCATTGTGCAATACCACAATAAACCCAGTGGTAATGATTCATACCGCAATAAAACCTTTATAAAATTCAAGTAAAACCAAGTGACTTTGAATTGTTACTTGGGTACTTTCAGTTTGAATAAAACAGTTTACCAGCAGTGTTAATCATAGAAGGTTACACTTTAGTTAAATTCTAGTTGCACGTAATCTTAGCCTTCGACCTGGTTACGCAATTGGCTACGGTAACCAAGATTAAAGCTGTTGTGGTCACCTAGTAACTAAAATATTTCTTATGTTGTCATTTCTAAGTTACCCTGTAACCTATTTTCATTGCCGGTTTCGTTTCGATGTAACTTGATCGTTTTGACGTTTGAGAATAATCAAAATTTGTTTACATAATACCAATGTCTGTGCGGAGAAGATTCCAAGTACCATCAATTTAGTAAGTAAACGCATCTACAAGAGCATTTTACAGCCCGTGTACCAATTGTTTATCTTTACCATTAGTAAAATTCTTGAGATCTAGTTTTTGATCCGTTATGTTTACAAGAAACCGTGAACAAGTTGTTGCGAAAATGTTACTAGCCGACTTTTTTTGTAACCGCTCGTAACGAAAAATTAACTGTTTTGCGATCAGCAAGTTGATGACAGTTTGGAAAAAGGTTTCAATTTCGTCATTTGGTGACTACCCCGTAAATTTTTGAGATTTTTGTCACTAGAAAACTAAAAAGTAACTATTTTTAATTTTATGTAACCTTTTTTTTTTAACTTTATGTAACGAGTTACAAGTATCCTAAATGTAACTGCTGTGCACCCTTTTTTTATTTTTTTGTTTTTATAATTAGTTACAAGTGCTACTTGGGCAAGGATCACGTCGCCCATGCGAGAGGGGCGGATACTCCGCACATCCCCGCCAAGACCCTTCAACTGGTCGTCCCCTCTCATGGCCCTCAAAACTTCCGATTATTTCGGCCCCTTAGTTTTGAGGATAAGGGTATCGCCTTTGCTACTCTTTTTTCTAAACACTTTCGGTGGAGCTCGATCCTCCTTTTTCTTCCTGGCCTTCTTCTTTTTGACCAACTCCCACTGGTTGTCGGACGCTAACAGCGTCTTGTTACCCTCAGTAGGTTCTTCGGTTGGCTACGACGCTCTGCTATCAGGCGCTTCTTCGGGCCCGAGGGGTTTCTTCCCCTGGGGACTGCCTTGTACGTTTGGTGGATGCCTTATTGTCGTTGGACCGCTACGTAGTCGCGAGAGTCACGGTGTGGTCAGTCATTAACGGGCAAGCATCCGTTTGTACAGACCTCAATTCAAACGCCTTCTCGGTATCTTTCTCTACCAGTTTTACTCGCGCTTTCTGCCGCATCAGAGCCCCTCATGATGCGATAAGAGCTAATTACTGTGGAGGGCGCTCTGATACTCCACAGGCTCCGTTTGAGGCTGAGTATTTCTAGAGACCTCCCTCCCCCCCACCATTCATCCCTCACCCTTATTCACGTTTTTACTTTTAGCCATGGATAACAGCTATTAAAACCATCCTCCTTTGGGGGCTTTGGAGCCTATGCTCCCTATGGTTCTCTGTATTTTCAGGTTCATCGAACATGCTTCTACCGAGATCCATCATTTGCAGGCGGAGTTAGCGGAAAACTCTCAAAGTTGTCGATCGCAGGATCTTAGGCTCAAAAACAACAAGAGCTCGCCGGTCGCTCTTTTTTAACGTCTACCAGGAGAATTAGCGTCTTATAGAACGCGAGTTTTGTACAAAGTTGCATGCTATACGGGACCACAGCTAGCTACGTAATCTGTAGAAGGCCCTGTTGACAGTTGCTATCCGCCTTTTTACTTCAAGACTCACATCATTGTCACATGCCAGGGTAAGTCGCTGAGAACATTCCGTTCACCTCATTCATAGAAATGTTGTTCAGTCTGTGCCTTAATGTGCCGCTGAGGTGCTGATCGTGTGAAACCTGTCAAACTCGTCTGCGCCCAGCCAGACTGTTTTGATCGTTTTGACAATAACAAACAATGGCAGGGCTGCCAATTTCTAACATATCAAAATTTAAATGTCAAAAAGGTGGGCCACAGTGTGTCATGAACTGTGAAATGAATTTACCGCAATTGTAATCAATGAGGTAAGCTGTTCCCTAAATTGAGCCTGCAACAATGTTCTAAGCGACTTACCCTTGGTCACATGTCACTAACGTATCAAGATAATAAAATTCATCGACCACCTCAAAGTATCCAAAGTATCTCCAGCTATCACCACCGCAGTTCCAATACCCGAAGGGCTACCACGCTTTCCACCGGTCACCATATACTTTGTTTTGGTAGAATTTATGATAAGCCCTACCCTCGCAGCATCTTCCTTAAGATGCGTGAACGCTTCTTCCACAGCTCTACGGTTAACACCGATGATATCGATGTCGTCCGGAGCATATAAGAGTTCGTGATGATGGTACCGCTTCTCTGCACGCCTGGCTTTCGAATAGCACCTTCCAATGCAATGTTGAACAGCACATTCGATAGTCCGTCACCTTGCTTCAAACCATCTAACGTCACAAACGAGTCGGATATCAAACCCGCTATACTTACGCTTGATTTTGAACCGTTAAGGGTAGCACGTATCAGCCTAATCAGTTTTGTTGGAAAACCACGTTCAAGCATAATCTGTCACAGCTCATTTCGTTTAACTGAATCGCACGCCGCCTTGAAGTCTATAAACAAACGGTGAGTCTGCCAGTTGAATTCCCGAAATTTATCGAGGATCTGTCGCAAGGTGAACATTTGGTCCGTCGTGCAACGTACCTTTCGAAAACCGCACTCGTATTCGCCAACAAAGGTTTCCTGCAACGAAACAGCCTCTGACAGCGGGATTGCCGTTCTTTCCAGCTTCTCATTATCTTTATAGAGGTTGAAGAATTAAAAATTTGAAAATAATTGGAACATCCATTCATAAGCACTGATTAAGCTGAAACATTAAAAATGGTCCATATGGAAACGTATAAGCTATTTTTCCATGCCTATTGCGATTGATCGCTCGTCACAATCAAACCGGGTGAAACGTGATAACGCCTCTCCTCCACTATCGACCATAAAAATCTCCCAAATAAACATGTTTTCCACAAACATGAAAGTTAGAAAAGTGCAGTCTTTCTTTCGGCTTATCCATGGATCGCACGCAGCATCCAAAAACACCCGCGCCGAACTACACATATCTGCACACAAAAGGTGCCGCCGGCCTTTGTCGGTCGAACAAAGTAATCGAAGCATCGATTATTTTTATGATCTGCTGCTGAGAACAATAACATTACCCCGTTGACAGCTTTTATGGCAGTTTAAAAACAGTATATTTGTTTTTGGTTTGTTATGACGATGATTCTCGAACTGATAATCAACAGTTTTCGCAACCTCATTAGAACAGGAATGTTTACTATGGCTCCATCCATCAGCTGAACGACCGACGGCCTAAGTTACGGGCACGATTCTTACAAATTAAGTAAAATTCTCGACGAGCCAAATGGTGTTGCTAATAGCCGTCAACCGACTACTACCGGCTGCTGCAGCCGCAGTAGGAAAGCCATAATTTTGGAAGACGAAAAAGAAATTAAAATAACACTAAAGTGTCAATCAAAATAAACGACATTTGTTTACCTTAGCCGTCAGTGAAAACGAATAAAAATGGCGGTATATACGAGTGGCGTCGGTGGTGGATACTTTTATTCCTATGTTGATGACCATGTCTCGCTCCGCTCGAATGTAAAAAGTAAACGACGGAAAAGAAGAGGAAGGCTCGAATCGGCGTCTCGACTTGACTCGAACCATTCAACTGGTTCAACTATCTCCAACCTCTTTCGAGATTCTTTATTTCCTCCAATTTGTTAGACACCACACGCTGATTATGATGGCTGCACTGCGGGAAGCGAGAATCAACTTCCATCTTCGCTACCCTCTGCGTTTGCTTATCGGACATACCTACTTCTCGGTTAATATCAAACTAACTAGTTCGTAGTATTCTCCCTTTCTATTGGCTTGTATATTTCCTGTCATATTATAAATTTATCGTTCGTGCGTTTTATTCACTGTTCCGAATGTGGCCCTTCCCCTTGTAAATGTAGCTTTCAACGTAGCATGATAGTCGTCCATGTTTGATTGATTTTCTGCACGTTAACTCGTAGCTATCAAATTTTGCTTTTTATTCAAACTTTTTTTTAATTTCCAGCTAATTTCATTCGTTGAATCTAGTTCAGTTGTTTATTGATCAGTACCCTACTGAGGATATTAAAGTCCGCGATACTTAAAGCAGTGCGGAATTCAACGGATCAAACTGGCGCGTGTGCTTCACTTCATTTTGGCGTTATCTATTGAAGTGAATGAAGTGAATTTAGAAAGACAGAAAGAGATAGTAGGTAGAGGAAAAACAACGTTGAGAGGTTGGTCAAAAACTTCGAGCATGGCACGGCACACAACGCAGCACAGCAGAAGCAGCTGAACTCCACTCAAGAGCCTCTAGGGAGAATGTTCGACGAAAAAGTGTCCTCCGGGCAGCACTCGGCTCGAAAGCGCTTCTCGTACTATTTATCTGCGTTTCGCCCTTCTGCTACACCATCCATCGAGAGGGTCCCGCGTCCGTGTAGGAAACCAACCGAACTCATGATGGCAAACCGGCAGAATTGACCTGGGCAATAGGCACGGCACGGGGCAACGCAGACAGTTCGGCGAGTTTTGTTTTGCGTTGGAAGGCACTTGAAGCTGACGAGGTAATTAAATTTTCGATAAATGGATTTTCGAACTCCGCAGTCGGCGAGCTGGAAAGCTTTGGCTAATGAGTTTTTGCGATTAGCCTGCCAGGAGAGTTTGTTCGCTTGAGTGGGTATGCAAATTTTCGCTGTCGATCGGAAACAAATTGGTAGTACTGATGCTCATTTCGGCATTTATAGCAGCCTTACGCGTACCAGGAACCGTAGCTCTTTCATGTTTCTCAGGTGTTTAATTCGCATTGTGTCGCGTGGATTGTTTGAAGCTATCTCTGTGTCTGTACGCGAGCTACTGGTTGCACGGTTGTTGTTATTGTTGCCGAAATCCTCACGGTCGGTGGTGCCACAACACGACCGAGGACTTTAACGGTTGTGTTGTGTTGTGTTGCTGCTACTGCTGACTGGGAGGGTGCAGAAGTTTGTATCTATTTTTCGTACAATAAATTGTTATTTTAATTCCATTCGGCATGGGAACCGCACCAGCTGCCTGCCAATCATCCGGGCCATTCGCCAGAATTGCGGCGGCAGAGTGGTAATTTTCATTGAGTTGTACATTGTCCTTTGACATCGGTAGTAGTCGTAGCTCGTACAACAGAAAAAATGGAAAGAAATCGTTTCCCGATCAAACGAATCTTGCAAAAATATTACTAAATCGTTACTGCAGTTGACACACAAAACGTTTCACAATAATTATATATTATATTTCACAATAATTATATTTTGTATATTATTTATAACATTTCATGACATGCTGAAGGACAAAATATAGGTTTTTGTATCTAGTTATGTTACAAACTATGTACAACTATATTTATGAAATAAGCAGAGGTTATTTAACTACCAAGGAGGCAAAGATTATAATAAAAGGCAGTGAAGATTTTGCTGTAAAGAGTGATTGTTATTTTGTTCTAATCGGGCTAATTCAATCTGGAATAAAGGTACCTACAATAATAATGAGCTAACAATCGTAGCATACTACGCAAAATAATACTTTCTTCAAAATCACTAATATCAGTTTAGAATTATTTGACACACTCTCCTCTAGTGTCTCTAATTAATAAATAAATAAATAAATAAATAAATAAATGAATGAATTTTCGAGCCAAAAAACTAACGACGGTGTTTTGATCTGCGGAAGGAATGTTAGTTATCGAAGATCAAATGCGAGAGACGTGGAAAAATTCTGCATACTCACGTTGAAAACCCAACGTAGTCGGAGGAACGATCGCCAAGGATTTCGTGTTTAAACGTTACCGGAGCACACTATCGTTGGATAGCGCAAAGCAAACCAAACAAAGAAGTGGAACGTGATTTGGCGAAAAGATTTACTGTGGTGCGCAGGCTGGTAAACTGCTGAATAATGCGTACAGAGCCTCTTATTCAGCAACTACTATCCCTATCTTTTCGTGGTACCAGCCGGGATGCGAGCAACCTTGGCACTATGGGCCAGAAATTAAAATTTCGGGACAAAAATATTTGCGGTTAAGCGGCATGTCTCAGCTCAATGTGGTCTTCGGCAACTTTTTGAATAAAAAATTGATGCATAAGCGTTACTTAAACAACAATTTAAGTAATAACTTTTTGAGTAAACTTTTTTTTACCTTTTTGGTTTCAAAATATTAAAGATAAACCAATTTCAAGTAATTTTTGTGAAGATATCAAACTTCTACCTTTTACCCATTTTCAGCAATAGACCTTTGTTTATAAACGACCCCTCAAATCACATTTCTTCTTGTAACATGTTTATTTTAACAGACAGCTCAATATGATGTTCTAGAAAATTTTTGCACATAAAAGAGGAATATTTTTGCTGAAGACTGTTTTGCTTTATATGCATTAATTAATAAGATATAACTGATTTTAGGTTAAAAACCGTCTGATGAAAAATCCGAATTCTTAGCCATGGGACGGTTCAAATATGACCTCCATCAAATTTCTGCTTTCTGCGTTCCCGGAAAATTTAAATTAAAATTTCCTGATTTTGCCGGATAAAATGAGCATCCAAGAGCTTTGTAAACAAAATAACTAGAAGATTCCACGTGTTTTGATATTTTTCTCCGCTCGGCGAGTCGATTTGTTACGGATTTTTAATCGAATTACCGACTTGATTATAATTTATTATAACATCTATTTACCACTACCAACCAGGGCCCTGATAACGTGACCTTCTATTACAAATCGTCACTAATGTGAAGCGAAGACGAGAGAATCAGCTTCATTTATTTGTTTCGACGATGTTGAACCTTGTTACAAACTTCTAAAATCAAAATAAATTGATGAGTAATGAATGACTGAAAAACTAAAGTTTTTCTAATCCTTTTAAAGTTTGTTTTTTTCGATGGATGTCCCATTTGCCTAAACCCCCTCCCCCCTCTGTCACAAAATTGACACCTCCCTCCCCCCGTAAACTGTGGACGTCATTATTGAATGATCCCCATCTGCAAGTATCTGCAATTAGTTTGCATACCAATTTGTAGGGAATTATTAAAGCTATTTGCCCAAATGTGTATTTCAGAGAATACCTGGGAATACCATGGCTGGGAATATCTGGGAATAGTGCGGATTTTTTTTTTCATACATTTTATAACCTAATAAATATGCGTCCTAGCGTCAAACAGTCTTCACAGAAAATATGTATTTCAACATACTAAATAACTTTGTAGAACATTTGTAAACAATAAAATAATCGTGTGCAAAGTTATTGAGTGTAATTGATTTTTAAATGCTCTTTTTTAACACATCATTATATTTCGTAACCGGTAAGAGATAGTTACTTTATTCAGCAAAGTTGCTTATTTTAGTATTTTCTGCAACTTTTGGACAACAAAACTTTTTTTTTAAATTTAAGAAAACAAAAGTTTGTATCACCCTAATAGGTGAATTCATGGTCACCCTAATAGTGCAGGAAGATGCGCTATATTTTATTATTTTACTTCTCCGAAGACACCACCCTTGAAAAACCACACATTTTTTATCAAACGGTTTTTAGCCTAAAAACAGTTATATCTTATTAATTAATGCAGAAAAAGCGAAACAGTCTCCAGCAAAAATATTCCTCTTTTATGTGCAAAATGTTGTCTAGAATATCACATTGAGCTGTCTGTTGAAATAAACATGTTACAAGAAGGAATGTGATTTGAGGGGTCGTTTATAAACAAAGGTCTATTGCTGAAAATGGGTAAAAGGTAGAAGTTTAATATCTTCAGAAAAAATACTTGAAATTGGTTTATCTTTAATATTCTGAAACCAAAAAGGTGAAAAAAAAATTTACTCGAAAAGTTATTACTTAAATTGTTGTTAAAGTAACACGTAAATATTAGACGACCCCTTCAAAAGATGCATCATCTTTTCATTCAAAAAGTTGCCGAAGACTACATTGAGTTGAGACACGCCGTTTAACCGCAAATATATTTGTCCCGAAATTTCAATTTCTGGCCCATAGTGCTTGGTAACGATCGGGTGACCAACCCCGGTGAAAGGTCGTATGTTCTTTCGAGCTTCGTTGGTCCGCCGGCTAAACAGGGGGTTAGCGCAGCAGGCTTTGCAAGCCGCCACCACGAAAAAAGACTGAAGCACGGAACGAATAACAAGGAAATTCGGACTGGAACAATCCCACGCATGCAACGAAAAAGGACTATGGATTGGAAACTCGGGACGTGGAACTAGCCGATCTCTCAACTTTCAAGGGAGCACTCGAGTGCTCTCCGACGTATTGAAGAGCCATAAGTTCGACGTCGAAGCGAAGTACTTTCTTCAAAATCACTAATATCAGTTTAGAATTATTTGACACACTCTCCTCTAGTGTCTCTAATTAATAAATAAATAAATAAATAAATAAATAAATGAATGAATTTTCGAGCCAAAAAACTAACGACGGTGTTTTGATCTGCGGAAGGAATGTTAGTTATCGAAGATCAAATGCGAGAGACGTGGAAAAATTCTGCATACTCACGTTGAAAACCCAACGTAGTCGGAGGAACGATCGCCAAGGATTTCGTGTTTAAACGTTACCGGAGCACACTATCGTTGGATAGCGCAAAGCAAACCAAACAAAGAAGTGGAACGTGATTTGGCGAAAAGATTTACTGTGGTGCGCAGGCTGGTAAACTGCTGAATAATGCGTACAGAGCCTCTTATTCAGCAACTACTATCCCTATCTTTTCGTGGTACCAGCCGGGATGCGAGCAACCTTGGCACTATGGGCCAGAAATTAAAATTTCGGGACAAAAATATTTGCGGTTAAGCGGCATGTCTCAGCTCAATGTGGTCTTCGGCAACTTTTTGAATAAAAAATTGATGCATAAGCGTTACTTAAACAACAATTTAAGTAATAACTTTTTGAGTAAACTTTTTTTTACCTTTTTGGTTTCAAAATATTAAAGATAAACCAATTTCAAGTAATTTTTGTGAAGATATCAAACTTCTACCTTTTACCCATTTTCAGCAATAGACCTTTGTTTATAAACGACCCCTCAAATCACATTTCTTCTTGTAACATGTTTATTTTAACAGACAGCTCAATATGATGTTCTAGAAAATTTTTGCACATAAAAGAGGAATATTTTTGCTGAAGACTGTTTTGCTTTATATGCATTAATTAATAAGATATAACTGATTTTAGGTTAAAAACCGTCTGATGAAAAATCCGAATTCTTAGCCATGGGACGGTTCAAATATGACCTCCATCAAATTTCTGCTTTCTGCGTTCCCGGAAAATTTAAATTAAAATTTCCTGATTTTGCCGGATAAAATGAGCATCCAAGAGCTTTGTAAACAAAATAACTAGAAGATTCCACGTGTTTTGATATTTTTCTCCGCTCGGCGAGTCGATTTGTTACGGATTTTTAATCGAATTACCGACTTGATTATAATTTATTATAACATCTATTTACCACTACCAACCAGGGCCCTGATAACGTGACCTTCTATTACAAATCGTCACTAATGTGAAGCGAAGACGAGAGAATCAGCTTCATTTATTTGTTTCGACGATGTTGAACCTTGTTACAAACTTCTAAAATCAAAATAAATTGATGAGTAATGAATGACTGAAAAACTAAAGTTTTTCTAATCCTTTTAAAGTTTGTTTTTTTCGATGGATGTCCCATTTGCCTAAACCCCCTCCCCCCTCTGTCACAAAATTGACACCTCCCTCCCCCCGTAAACTGTGGACGTCATTATTGAATGATCCCCATCTGCAAGTATCTGCAATTAGTTTGCATACCAATTTGTAGGGAATTATTAAAGCTATTTGCCCAAATGTGTATTTCAGAGAATACCTGGGAATACCATGGCTGGGAATATCTGGGAATAGTGCGGATTTTTTTTTTCATACATTTTATAACCTAATAAATATGCGTCCTAGCGTCAAACAGTCTTCACAGAAAATATGTATTTCAACATACTAAATAACTTTGTAGAACATTTGTAAACAATAAAATAATCGTGTGCAAAGTTATTGAGTGTAATTGATTTTTAAATGCTCTTTTTTAACACATCATTATATTTCGTAACCGGTAAGAGATAGTTACTTTATTCAGCAAAGTTGCTTATTTTAGTATTTTCTGCAACTTTTGGACAACAAAACTTTTTTTTTAAATTTAAGAAAACAAAAGTTTGTATCACCCTAATAGGTGAATTCATGGTCACCCTAATAGTGCAGGAAGATGCGCTATATTTTATTATTTTACTTCTCCGAAGACACCACCCTTGAAAAACCACACATTTTTTATCAAACGGTTTTTAGCCTAAAAACAGTTATATCTTATTAATTAATGCAGAAAAAGCGAAACAGTCTCCAGCAAAAATATTCCTCTTTTATGTGCAAAATGTTGTCTAGAATATCACATTGAGCTGTCTGTTGAAATAAACATGTTACAAGAAGGAATGTGATTTGAGGGGTCGTTTATAAACAAAGGTCTATTGCTGAAAATGGGTAAAAGGTAGAAGTTTAATATCTTCAGAAAAAATACTTGAAATTGGTTTATCTTTAATATTCTGAAACCAAAAAGGTGAAAAAAAAATTTACTCGAAAAGTTATTACTTAAATTGTTGTTAAAGTAACACGTAAATATTAGACGACCCCTTCAAAAGATGCATCATCTTTTCATTCAAAAAGTTGCCGAAGACTACATTGAGTTGAGACACGCCGTTTAACCGCAAATATATTTGTCCCGAAATTTCAATTTCTGGCCCATAGTGCTTGGTAACGATCGGGTGACCAACCCCGGTGAAAGGTCGTATGTTCTTTCGAGCTTCGTTGGTCCGCCGGCTAAACAGGGGGTTAGCGCAGCAGGCTTTGCAAGCCGCCACCACGAAAAAAGACTGAAGCACGGAACGAATAACAAGGAAATTCGGACTGGAACAATCCCACGCATGCAACGAAAAAGGACTATGGATTGGAAACTCGGGACGTGGAACTAGCCGATCTCTCAACTTTCAAGGGAGCACTCGAGTGCTCTCCGACGTATTGAAGAGCCATAAGTTCGACGTCGAAGCGCTGCAGGAGATGTGTTAGAAGAAATCAACGGTACGTACGTTCAGAGATGACCATACCATCTACCAGAGCTGCGGCACACACACGAGCTGGGTGCAGCTTTCATGGTGATGGGCGAGATGCGGAAACGTGTGATTGGGTGGCTCACCTCAGAAGTGCTGGGATTTCAATATTCAGGTCGGTCAGGATGAAGAACACAAACCGGTGATTGGAGCTGACCAATGGGCCTGACTTATTGAATTTGCCGCCTCCAAGACCATAGCCGTAAATAGCACCTTCTTCCAGGAAAGACTCCAAGTTCACGCGTCAGAACGTAGAACGACACAAACAGAAGAAGACCTGGAAGAGCAGGAATAAGCAGAGTTGGAGGAATATGCAGAGTTCATTCTCAAGTCGTGATAAGGATGGCATTATTCTGACGGACGATCGTGGGTGGGGTGACCAACTAATTGTTAAAATTTGAGATACGGAACAGCTACCGGAGGAGTGGAAAGTTGGAGTTATCTTCCCGATCTATAAAAAGGGCTACAAGTTGGGCTGTGAGAACTATCGAGCGATCACCGTTCTCAATGCCGTCTGCAAAGTGCTGTCCCAAATCATTTTCCGCCGACTATCACCAATTGCGAACAGATTTGTGGGAATTTATCAAGCCGGCTTCGTCGAAGGTCGGTCTATAACGGATGAAATATTTACACTGCGGAGATCCTCCAAAAGGGCCGTGAATACAGGCTTCCCACGCATCATTTGTTCGCTGACTTCAAAGCCGCATATGATACCATCGATCGGAAAGAGCTATGGAACAGCTTCCTGATGAAGCTCATCAAACAGATTCAATCTACGATGGATGGTACACTGTGCTGGGTTCGGGTTTCGGTTGGATTGTCAAGTTCATTCTAATCACACGCAGGGTTCCGTCAAGGTGATGGTCTCTCATGCCTGCTGTGCAACATAGCGCTACAAGGTGTTATGAACCGAGCGGATATTAACACGCGGGGTACGATCTTCAACAATTCTAGTCAATTCGTCTGCTTTGCCGATAACATGGATATCATTGGCAAAACATCTGTGGTGGTGGCTAAACAGTACACCAGACTAAAGTGCGAAGCAGAAAGCATTGGGTTAAATTGACGCATTTGTCCACAATGGCGGACAATGACACCAGCGTAATATGGGCTTTACAAACAACTGCGGTAGACTAAGCCCCCGTACAAAGTGCACCCTGTACAAAGCGCTTATTAGATTAGATTGTTCTCTACGGGCATGAAACATGGACAGTGCTCGAGAAGGACCGGCGGAACGATCTTCGGCGGCGTACAGGAGAACGGAGGATGCAGGCGAAGGATGAAACATGAACTCGCACAGCTCTATGGCGAATCAGGTAGCAAAAGCTGGACGGATACGATGAGCAGGGCATGTTGAAGAATGCCGGACCACCACCCTGCAACGATAATGTTTGACTCAAATCCGGTAGGAACAAGACAACCAGGAGCGCAGCGAGCAAGTTACTTAGAGATCTGCCGGTGAGCACTCGGTATCCGAGGAATCGGAACCCACCACTGAGTTAACTGGAGAAACCTTGTTCAACAGGCTTTGTCTTAGGACGGCAAGCCACTTAAGTAAGTAAGTAAGGTTTATCGGTTCCCACTTCATCAGGGCCGCATGTGTCCCTGGGCTCACTAGGAATCCAACTCTTCTTTCTCGAGTAGTATTTTCACTTCGTATAGCAGAATAGAGCAAGACTTGCCCGGATGATGTCTTGTGTTCACCAGTATCCAGCCAGCGCGCCTCGCTCAGCCCCAGAATTTCAAGCTCCAGGCAGTCAGTTTCCCTTGCAAGCTACCCTCACCCTCCCCTTCGGGGCCGTGTTTTCATGCTAAAGATTGGCACCAGTAATTCAGATCGATATATCGATTTCATTTTTCATTTTCTGTAACGTAGATTTTTCGGGCACAGTAAGTTATTAGCCTAAGGTCCCTATCCCGCTGAGAAGGCTGCCATCCCTGTTTGCAAACGATAACCGAGGTTGTGTACCCCAACAGGCACCACGTGCAGGTAGGGATAGGAGTTAGTGAACAGATGTGATAGATTTGCACATGTTCACGCTTTGTCTAACCTTTGACGGAGTTTATTTAAATTTTGCTTGGATTTATTTATAATTAAAAGGATTTACGATAGTAAAACATTGCAAAATTTATTTTAAATGATAATTTAAACGATAATAGCGTCGCACAAACAGCACAAACAGTACAATCCGGACAATATCCCAATGGAATTTGGCTGCCATACAAGTGAGAAAAGTCGAGTCGAGATTACGCAATAAAATAAAATCCAGAAGTGTGATGTAGCATCTAAGATCACATTTAAATGGGATAAGAAGACAAAAAACAAACATTTACTGTAGCAACGAAACGAAATAATATTTATAAACAGCAATAAAAATTATCTTCAATTAACTCCAAATGTGAACACCATAAAATACTTTTCTGTCTAATTGTCTATCGAGATTATTTTCCGGTTCGTAGCGTTCGGAGTTGGCCATAGACATTCCGTCGCAGATGTTTGAATAGAAAATATTTATCGTCTTAATCGAAAGCCAACAGAGTGCAGTTTCTTGGCACAATAATCATTGATGCGGGTTTTAGTTAGTTCCTCTCGTTTAGCAGCAGTAGCAGCAGCAGCACGGACAGTCGTAATGTTCCGCAGCTCTGGGGAGGTGATAGTAGAATGTTTCTTAAGAACACATATCGCTCAGGAAATCTCTTGCTTGCTGGTGGCGACAGTTCACTCTTCTTTCGGAATTTCTATAAATATTCTTGACATTTTAAATTCAGTTCAGGAAGTCAGCTTTTGCAATGTACCGAAGAGAATGAAAGCGTTGCCCTACCCGGGGGCTCCTTGCGTGGAAATTAATTTCGCCAGCTAATCGATTTCGGTATGGAAAAGTGCTGAACCTTGCAACGCTGGAAGCTACATTAAACACCTGTCCCAATATACGCCGGATCCCGACATGGCGTACAGCTGAACAGAACAAAAAAAACATTCTCAGTCCACTTCGACCTTAGATTCATTCAGTAACCGCAAAATTCGTATGCGTGTGATGGGGCGTTTGAATCATTAAAAAGGATGAATAATTAACTGTAAATAAGGACGTTTCTGTAACTTTCCGGTAACCCATTGAATTACCCTTCATCGACCGCGCTGACTACGCTCATGATAATGAGTTTCGTCGAGTTATCATCCGCAGCCAGCAAAGGTAACAAACCCGCACCACGCGCACGCCAATTGCCCCCTGACTTGGCCGGTTCGACCGCGCCAAAGTGACTCGCTTGCAGATACAACATCCGACCATCCGAGGAGGAATAATTTTAATTAATTGATTATTTTCTTTCCAAACAAACTCTCGCGGCAATTCAATTAAACGGATATTATAATCATAAAAATATTATTTTTAATTAGAGCCTTCCGTCGCGGAACGGTGAGTTTTGGAGGCGGCGATATTGTTCAGGTGATGATGATGATGACGATGATGGCTTCGCCACTGCATGTTTGTTCGCGGCGAGGCTAATTAGTTTCTGTCGGCAGGATAAATTTAGCTTCTGATCGAAGGAAATTTACCGGCCACCGGACCGGTTGCACGTTCCGGCAGGTGAAATGCAAGTTCCGTTTCAAAGCATTGGTTTCCAGTGAATCTACGTACTAAAAGCAATTTACTGATTTTTTTGTCAAAACTAACAAAAAGAATTGTTCATTATCCTTTCAGTGAGTTTACTTCAGGCTTTACTTTAGTTTATTTCCAAAGAACAATCGGTTAACCAATCTCACCGCAATATGCATTTCGTTTCGAGACTGCGACAAATGGTTTATGTAAGGGATAAAAATTTCACTTAACCTGTGGCACACGGTAATTGAAACTGATATTTCGAAGGGAGCGGAAAACGTTCCGTTGCCCTCTCAACGTGTGTTTTGTTCGTCTGAGGCACCCATCCCCTCTGGCGGGGCGGGTGTCCTCCTTTTCGGTTGCATACGGAGAAGCGGAAGAAATGACGACAGTTCGAATACGTCAAAGGTGGAAAATGCATTTTCTAACATGCGCTGTACGGTGCGCGGTGATGGGATGCATTAATTCGTGTCACGCTGCGGTAGGTTTCCGCTCACATCAGCATTGATTTTGTGGGTATCCCTCGGTACAGCCATTAGATCTCTCCGTGCGTTCTCTGCTGAGTAACACTGGTGAAAATGAAACATGTCGAAGACGGTCCAACGCTGTAGAGTGAAAAAAAATCGGACAATTTTTCCTTGAATTGCAGGATACTCTCAATCAGCGTCAGCTGTCAAACGGACGAGGAACAGAAAATGGATTCTTTTGTACGAAATCGTTGGCATTGCTTGTCGATGGATGCTCTGTCTTTGAATCGCGTTGAAGACAACTCTTTCCCTCCGACGACGACGATGGCGACGACGACGACGTCGGTGTGTGAAATGTGCACTGTTCAACGGTTACACACTAGAGGCCGGGTTGCGCTAATGTAAACACATGTCAACGTCAACCGAACTCAAAAATCGAAATGCGAGACGGAAGTCAGTGAAAAAGTATAGTTTTCAGGTCGTATCGTAAGGAAGAAAAAAACGAAATCACAAAAAATATCAAATTAGTCGCATCGACGGCATTTTCGGTAGCCGATGGATCAATTAGTACCATTATTGTCAGACTCATAATGGTCTGGTCAGAGAGACAGAAAGACCTCGTTGTACCATTTAATGAAAAGAGTAAAGTAGGTTAATCGAACGGGTAAGGCCGCCTGTAAATGGTCTTCACTTTTATAGTCTCAGGGCCACATATGAACTGGTTTTGAATGGACATGGACAATCTAGTTATTTAGACATTTAGTTACAATATTTTTGGTTTTTGGATCAACATAATTTTTTTTATGTCGCGAGGTAACAAAACCAATGCACAATAAAAAGGGCGAAAAGTGGAACTTTTTTCCTAGTGTTTCTTGTTTTCATTTTATCATTTATGATCTTGAGCACTTATGTTCATATGCATATCCCCCTTAATCTAAAACTATCAAAAGTTCGTCATTACTTACTATAATAAAAATAAAAACATAACTTTTTTGTGTTAGGAAATATAGACATAGTTTCTTCAGCAAAGTTGTAAATATTGTAAAAACAACATTCTTCGCTGAAGAAATAAAATTTCTATCTCTATCGAGTGCTGAACTATACGGCATATTCTTTAAAGCTTCTTTAAAAATTGGTTTTTCATACTTAGCTTTTGTTAGTTGCATTTTACAAGAATACAATGTTCTAGGCAATTATCGAAGCTCTCAAAATACACGTTTTTGCAGAAGATCGCAAATCTCTTGGACCTTTACTTGCTGAGTTATCGCATATTCAAGCTTTAAATTTCCATAGCTTCACGAGCCCATGGGGTAAAATGGGGCAAGCGGATTTATGAAATCAGCGCTTCATCTTAAAGCTTAAGTCGAGTATTATACACTTGTATGGGTTCCGCTTGTCCCAAATCACCGAAATGAGAGTACGGCAAGCATACTTCTTATGTGTTTCGCGTTCGCGAAAGGCTCGATACACGTCCATTTTTTTGTGTTCGTAGATAGACACATGATTTCTTCGGCAAAGTTATAGAAAATATAAAGATAAACAATTTTGCTTAAGTAATGATATTTCTATTCATATCGAATGCAGAGCTATAGAGCATTTTCCTTGGAAATTCTTTAAAGATAAGTTTTTCATACTTAGCTTATGTTGGTTGCATTTTACAGGAATATAAGTTCTATGCGATTATTGAAGAACTCAAAATACACGTTTTTGCAGAAAATTGCAAATCTCTAGAACCTTTCTTTACAAAGTAATCGCTTTTGGCTCGTGAAGCTAAGGAGAACTAAAGCTTAAATAAGCGATAACTTTGTAAGGAAAGGTCCTAAAGATTTGCAACCTTCCGCAAAAACATGTGGTTTGAGTCTTTCAATAATCGCCTAGAACCATATACTCTAGTGAAACATACGCTAAATATGAAAAACTTATTTTCAAAGCATTTCCGAACAAAATACTCTACAGCTCTGCACTCGATAGAGATAGAAATGTCATTTCTTTAGCAAAATTGTTTATCTTTATATTTTCTATAACTTTCCCGAAAAAAACCATGTGTCTATCTACTAACACAAAAAATGGACGTGTATCGAGCCTTTCGCGAACGCGAAACACATCAAACGTATGCTTACCGTACTCTCATTTGGGTGGTTGGGGACAAGTGAAACCCATACAAGTTTATAGTGGTCAAATTAAACTTTAAGATGAAGCGCTGATTTCATAAATCCGCTTGCCCCATTTTACCCCATGGGCTCGTGAAGCTATGGAAATTTAAAGCTTGAATATGCGATAACTCAGCAAGTGAGAGTCCAAGAGATTTGCGGTAATGGGGTACATCCCTCGTAGCTTGCTTCTTAATATACAGGTACCCCTATTTCATAGCTCTATGGTTAACATCGATATCGTCCATGAACCCTGTGTGAGATTTCGTGATGACTGTACCGCTTTTCCGCACGGCTGCTCTTCGAGCGAGCGATTGCCATCGCTATAGTAGATGTGATACTTGAATGTCGTGTACCCCCAACAGGATCTACTACGTGGAATTCATGTTCTCCCGACCACGGCTATCGCATTTCTTGAATGGTTCGACCTGCACCTTCTGCCGCAATCGTGTCGTGCCAGTTCAGAAAGTCGAAAAAGGAACAGTTTTTAATTTAAATATCGGAAAATTGAATGCCGATCAATAAAAATATAGCAAATTGATTAAATCTTAAAGTTGAAAAATCCAGAAATTGTAAATCGAACAAAATGCGAATAATCAAGTCGAAATATCAAGGTGCAAAATTGAAAATTGTAAAAGCAGTAAATTTAAAATGTAGAAGAATCTAGAAGTTGAAAAGTCGAAACGAGGAAAATACATGAAGATGCAAATCGAAATCAAATAGTTTAGGAATCGAAGACTCTAAGTGTCGATAAGTGGAAAAGTCGAATAACTGAACAGTTGATAAATTAGATAGAGATTAAAAAGTTGGCAAAAAGGTCAAAGGCAAACAAAAGTCGAATAGTTCAAAGGTCAGCAATCAACGGTCAATATTAAGTTAAAAGTTACGTCAAATCGAAAGTTGGAATTCAAATCCAAAAATAAACTCAATTAATCACCCGAAATTTGAAAGGCAAATTACAATTGCATAAGTAAAAGGTGCCAACAACGGTTAGTTCGAACAGCATAAGTCTGCATTCTCAAGAATAGCGTTTTTCCGAACCCGACCGAACCTGTGAACACAGTCAGCAGACCTTCAGCTGAACTTTCAGTTGGTTTCGGTTAGAGACATTGAAATTCTCCACTCGCCCAGGCGGCGCGGCGAAGCATTCACGGTACAGTATACCTATAGTTTTTGATGATCGCATTGTTTATTATCCCAGTGCATCATGCACTTCATGTGGCTTCGTAAACAGGAAATTCACTTTTCTCCAAAAATAGTCTATCAAAAGAACTGCTGAAAGGTGCCTGTCGGGAGTTGCTAGCTGCGGTGGCGTTTTCCACGGAATTCGCTTTTTGTTTGCGCTAGGTGAATTTGCTTTTTCTGACTAACCCTAGCGCCAGGGCCACGCTGAATTTGATCGAAAAACATTGTTTGAACCATTTTTCGAGTGTTGCTCCAGAAAATTGTTGTGAGATTAAAGATTTACTTTTCTTAAGTGGATTACACACTGGTAGAAGTTATTCTCCACGGCGAAACGACTGCACCAATTTTAGTTATTTGCGGTAAGTATCCACAAACTGCACGGTTTTTAGTCGTATCGATAGAAATTGGACGTTAAATTACCTTTCAACGGTTAATTAAAATGTGCACACATTTGCGTAAACTCTCGCCCATCGGCTAACCTAATGAATCCGCTTAGGCAAATCGGTGAAATAAAGCAGTCAACAGTTTTTGCATCAGATCAGATCTCCGACTGTGTACAAAGTACTAAGCAAGGGGGAAGACCTTTTATCATTTTTATTGGCCAAATCCAATAAATGTTTAAATTGCAAGCATTGATGTAATTCTTAAATTAATGAAACACTGAAACTAAAATTCAAAGTAATCAATGTTTGTATAGTGAAGTCAAATAACAATTATCAAACCCCTCGCGATCTGGACATTTAATTGACGCAGGCAGACCAAAAGGGACTTCTCAAAGTACGGTGAAGGCGCTTCAATGCCCGGCGGAGAATTATTTGTTTATGCAATAAAGCTGCATTGTGTTTATACATCGTGCACCGAAGAGCCCGACGAGAGAAAGTGAACTGGCTTAGAGAAAGCATGGCAAAAAATACCGTAAGAAGGGCACATAAATTAAAAATGCATAAATTCTAAACGTATACGAACTGAGACCTGAGCTGTTGCAATGCATCTCGAAGTGCGTTTCGTCCACTTGTTTCGTTTGATCTCGATCGGACGAATCACGACGGGGTAGCAGGGTGTTTATGTTCTCATTAGCAGAGTACGCTGAACTGCACTGGACGCCTTTTGAAGAAAATTCGCAAGCCACCTTATTGACGTGCCGTTTGAAGGCGATTTGTTTGAAGGAACATTCGAACTGCAAACTGCAAATGCATCGGTCATTCAAGCCGAGCGATTCGGAGGTGGTCGTTCGGTTGATTGATCAAAGCCATTTCCAGTGTTGGCCGTTTAGATTACCGAACGGAATGTGGGTTAACGATGAATTCTTTGCTAGAATGATGAACTGCACCGTAGATCCAAAAAACTCTTTTTGCTTTTTACGTTTTACTTTTTACTTTTTACTTTTTACTTTTTACTTTTTACTTTTTACTTTTTACTTTTTACTTTTTACTTTTTACTTTTTACTTTTTACTTTTTACTTTTTACTTTTTACTTTTTACTTTTTACTTTTTACTTTTTACTTTTTCCTTTTTACTTTTTACTTTTTACTTTTTACTTTTTACTTTTTACTTTTTACTTTTTACTTTTTACTTTTTACTTTTTACTTTTTACTTTTTACTTTTTACTTTTTACTTTTTACTTTTTACTTTTTACTTTTTACTTTTTACTTTTTACTTTTTACTTTTTACTTTTTACTTTTTACTTTTTACTTTTTACTTTTTACTTTTTACTTTTTACTTTTTACTTTTTACTTTTTACTTTTTACTTTTTACTTTTTACTTTTTACTTTTTACTTTTTACTTTTTACTTTTTACTTTTTACTTTTTACTTTTTACTTTTTACTTTTTACTTTTTACTTTTTACTTTTTACTTTTTACTTTTTACTTTTTACTTTTTACTTTTTACTTTTTACTTTTTACTTTTTACTTCTTACTTTTTACTTTTTACTTTTTACTTTTACTTTTACTTTTACTTTTTACTTTTTACTTTTTACTTTTTACTTTTTACTTTTTACTTTTTACTTTTTACTTTTTACTTTTTACTTTTTACTTTTTACTTTTTACTTTTTACTTTTTACTTTTTACTTTTTACTTTTTACTTTTTACTTTTTACTTTTTACTTTTTACTTTTTACTTTTTACTTTTTACTTTTTACTTTTTACTTTTTACTTTTTACTTTTTACTTTTTACTTTTTACTTTTTACTTTTTACTTTTTACTTTTTACTTTTTACTTTTTACTTTTTACTTTTTACTTTTTACTTTTTACTTTTTACTTTTTACTTTTTACTTTTTACTTTTTACTTTTTACTTTTTACTTTTTACTTTTTACTTTTTACTTTTTACTTTTTACTTGTTACTTGTTACTTTTTACTTTTTACTATTTACTTTTTACTTTTTACTTTTTACTTTTTACTTTTTACTTTTTACTTTTTACTTTTTACTTTTTACTTTTTACTTTTTACTTTTTACTTTTTACTTTTTACTTTTTACTTTTTACTTTTTACTTTTTACTTTTTACTTTTTACTTTTTACTTTTTACTTTTTACTTTTTACTTTTTACTTTTTACTTTTTACTATTTACTATTTACTTTTTGCTTTTTACTTTTTACTTTTTACTTTTTACTTTTTACTTTTTACTTTTTACTTTTTACTTTTTACTTTTTACTTTTTACTTTTTACTTTTTACTTTTTACTTTTTACTTTTTACTTTTTACTTTTTACTTTTTACTTTTTACTTTTTACTTTTTACTTTTTACTTTTTACTTTTTACTTTTTACTTTTTACTTTTTACTTTTTACTTTTTACTTTTTACTTTTTACTTTTTACTTTTTACTTTTTACTTTTTACTTTTTACTATTTACTTTTTACTTTTTACTTTTTACTTTTTACCTTTTACTTTTTACTTTTTACTTTTTACTTTTTACTTTTTACTTTTTACTTTTTACTTTTTACTTTTTACTTTTTACTTTTTTCTTTTTACTTTTTACTTTTTACTTTTTACTTTTTACTTTTTACTTTTTACTTTTTACTTTTTACTTTTTACTTTTTACTTTTTACTTTTTACTTTTTACTTTTTACTTTTTACTTTTTACTTTTTACTTTTTACTTTTTACTTTTTACTTTTTACTTTTTACTTTTTACTTTTTACTTTTTACTTTTTACTTTTTACTTTTTACTTTTTACTTTTTACTCTTTTACCAAATGTAAAGATAGGAAAACAGTCACCGAAAAGCTGTTTACCACAGACATATCGCTTAGTTTTGCAGCCGAACAGCTCAAATATCATTAACACAACAAAAACTGTCCGCCCCTCGCCGTCTACCGGGCAAGGATATTCAACTTCACACCGTAGATGTAACTGTTAAGTTTGCCTACTTAAGTACATAACAAGCCCACAGTAAATAACATCCCGCAAACGGTCTAAATCATTTCAGCAAACACGACTTGTCAAACGCTGTTTCCCTATTTAAAGAGCATTTAACTTTAAACCCTCGCTGCTTGGGGTTTCGAAGCCAATCGAACGACAGCGCGCTTCGTCAGAATTGGTCGAGGGATGAGGTAGGAAACAAATTTAGCTGCAAGGGCTGAAGCTGAAGCTGGGATTGAATACAACCGTGAAAGTGGGAACAACCGGGTAGAGCATTTTCCCGGCGAAGTAGGGCGCTCGAATGGAACACTGCTCGGAAGCGTGAAGCCTGACGAGAGTGCCTGAAGTGGTTTGCCATTTTTTAGCGGTACCCATAACCGTCTGTGTATGTGGGGAGGAATTGTACAATTTGAGCATACTAGAATAGGAAGCATTTCAACGGTATTTTAACCTTGTCTGTCAGGAAAATTTGTGAAATTTTAGTCGTCAATCTAAGGGTGGAATAGTATTTGAATAGCAATTAATTCTGCGCCAACTTTATCGTTATTACACACACACATTTCAACTTGGTTGACCTTAGCCACTGAGCCGTCAAAGTGAA
The DNA here is from genome assembly GCF_943734655.1 of Sabethes cyaneus. Taxonomy (NCBI): domain Eukaryota; kingdom Metazoa; phylum Arthropoda; class Insecta; order Diptera; family Culicidae; genus Sabethes; species Sabethes cyaneus. Next base: position 215,453,271 of record NC_071354.1, on the reverse strand, counting down.
AATGGCTACGAGGAAAAACTGTGAGAACAGAACCTGCTGTTTTCCGTTCAGGAAACTTTTATAGCGCTGTGCTTCTTTCAGCCGACGGCGTATGCAAAGAAATTTAAATGTTGAAGAGTTGGAAGGATAAGAAAATTTGTTTTCATTAGGATTAACCGCCAACTTGATGGTTTCTCAGGCTGCAGGCTTGCAAGTGGAACGGGGGCGGCCCGAAATGGTTCTCAGCAACCACTGAACGTGGCTAAGACAGTAATCTTGATTGAGTTCCAACTGCCATAAACCGTGTTGAATGTGGTTCTATAAAAGTGAAGTAATAAAAATCAATAATCCATCCGCTGCTGTGCACTACAAGTGGCACGGCACGTATCCGTTCCGGCTGGTCTGAGAAATGTGCTTTATGATTTCACAAATAAATAAACCAAAAGAGCACGATTCGAAGAAAAATCACACAGTGAATCGATCACTGAGCGCTCCGAATTTAATGAGTTCTGTCGTTTCACGACAGTTTGAACAAACAAGTTTCATGTGAAAACATGGTTTATTGAATCAAAATTATCGAAGTGAGTTCTGTATTTTTCCGATAATTCAATGTCAATGCATACCTACTTTCATAGATCTCATCCTTTTAGGACCTGCTTGGTGTCATCATATCACGTACATTTTGCCTGAAGGCCTTATCGTCACACCAGCAGCAAATCACACCAACTCGCCCGAACGCTTGCGGATTGAATTCAATCATGCCTGTGTCACAAACAATTGATTCCATCTTTTTCCTCAAAACAAACCACTGATAATTCAAATCCAGCATCCATCTGGCGACATCGATGTGCAACGGGGACACGCTACTCTGATCTACTCCAGAGAACGAAAATCTCGATAAATTATGCATTAGCAATCGAGTGCTCCCCATTCAATTCCGGTCAAGTCAAGTGTAGCATGAAATTATGTGCATGTATCGAGCGGTTTACCCTTTACATGCATCTCTTTGGGTTTTGGGATTGGAATATTCGAAGCGTGGCGCCTTCGTCCCGTTAAAGCATCCTGCATGATGAATGTTGCTTTACTGCTAGTTCTGCCCAGTCTAGTGGAAAGCTTGCAATTGCCTTCAACCGTCTTTCGAAGTCTCCAAGTAAAAGTTCTCGTCGCTCGTCGGGTGCCTTCGCTCGCAGCAAGGAGGTGTTGATTCGGTGACAAAGTGATCATCAATCATAAATCTTTTCGTGTTCGTTCTCTCCAAAATCCAACCTCGCAAGCAGCCAGACTCACTCGCTCAAAGTGGAGGCCGGGTTTTTCTTTCTCGTTCTCCCGAAAGCCGCATTATTAATTTCAGCTCGAGGAAAATCCCCTTATAAAAACAAAACACCAAAATAGAACCCCATCAATGTGGTGCACGCGATGACTGCAGGCCTCTGGCGCTGGCTGGACTCACGGCTTGCTATGCTTAGCGACAGCTGGGTTAGGTTGGTAGAACACATCCCAAGCAACTATGTTAGTTTTATTATACTCTTATAGCAGTTTTAATGACCAATTTTGGTCTTAAATGCCAGCATAAGAGTGTAATAAAACCCAAATTGTTACTTGGGATGTTGTTCTTTGAGACAATTTATTTTCAAAAGAAATGGTATTCGAAGACGCTCTTTCGATCTAACAATTTAGTTACTGAATCAATTCGCAATTTATTTCCCAACTGCATGATCGTGTAAGAAACACTCTGCGTCTAACCTCGGAACGCACGTAAACAAACCCCGTATATGCTTGCACTCCACCGGGGGTTGAAAAGTTAGAGTGATAGGCTTTACCGGAGTTACTACTGCCACACAGTTAATAGAAAGAAAGGCAGTGAAAAATACTTGACATTAGATTCAGGCAGTAAAACTTAGCCCAATGCACCCTAAAGAGACTGCGCTCACGCCGAGAGGCATTGGCAGACGGATTCCGCTGATGCTGATGCTGTTGATGTGGACCATTTCCCCGGGATCCTCCTCGGTTCGGTCTCGCTTTCGACGACATCACCCCATCGCATCGCATCGCATCGCCTTCGCCACGCTGCTGGCTGGCTGGCATTCATGTGGTGGCGTTCTCGGCCGGCAAACGCATTCTATCGGAAGGTGGATGTGTCGGTCGGTCGGTCGGTCGGTAGGTACTGTTTGCAGTTAGGCCAAACGCTCGAGCTCTGTTTACACTGCTAAAGACGCGCATCTTAATATCTGTTTCATATGTACGGCAGGTTTTTTCCTTTCGTTATAATTTATTCAATTGATAAATCCTATGAAAACATTCGACGATTAATAAAATATAAGAAATCATTTCCTTGCTCCTTGCTCGTTGCGGTTGCCTACCTTCCATAAAATCTGTGAAGGGGCTCTACACTGTTCCAAGTGCATGCAGGCGTCACAGTTGATGGCTACAATATGTTGAAGGGTGGAAGCTGGGTAATATAATTTTTCATCGTCGTCACTTCATCAAGACGGCGAGACCAAGAGCACTGCGGTTTACAGATGATGCGCCCGTTGAAAATAATAATTTATACGTGTGTTCCTATAAAATTTACCGCGGTCAGGAGGATTTTGATTGCGAATAATTAACAGCTCGGGTTAATTATGCACTTACTGCTCATGGTTTTGAAATATACCTATGGCATGCAGTTGTTATGATTTTGCTGCAAACTACATGCTTGCTTTTACGATTCATTTCAGCAATTGGTAGCAGTCATTCTTTTCATATCTCCATGAAACACGTTCGGGCGTAAATCCTCCTATTGAAATGTGTCCAACAAAGGATTAAATCATCCTATTGTGTAGAGGCGAGAAATTCAATATTCAGTGCTCGACGGGTGATATCGCCTACCAGTCAGCCAGCCAGCCAACCAACCGACTACACCCAGTACTCGCGGTTACCGATATGATTCTCATGCAAATTAACCGCTCCATTCAACATGAATCCTCTTTACAGTGTACGGTTCATGTTTTAATTCGTTTTCATATCGTTAGGCCGAATAAAATGCCAATATTTTAATAGAACGGAGACGGAAGGAAAGTAACAATTGCCTATTTTCACGGCTGGCACGAGGAAGATAACTTCTACACAAAGTTGTCAGTTACAATTGTTCAGTGCTCAACAATAAGCAAAAAAGGCACAATAAAACATTGTGACTGGTTTTAGGTGAAGTAATGCTGTTATGATAAACCAGCCCAATTCTTTGTGGGATTTTGATTGATTCGGTTTTTTGCCAGATATGCTGTAATCCTTGCGTGTAGTTTTAATTTTATACTGCATTTTACGGATGTACATTACTAAAAAGTGATTGAGCTCTGAGCGCTAATAACCCATCGACTCCAATACTTTATTCCATACCTTATTTTTGTCATTTATATTATTTTTTTACCCTCCAGCATTGGACAAAAGGTAGAAGTCACAACGACAACTTGTTAAGCGTAGCTATATATTACACCCCCCCCCCCCTTCCTTTCCACACTTTCCGCTCCATTCCCCTCCATTCCCAAAAAATCCTTCTTCGTTACTTTCCCTTACCGTCCCTTCATCAATTGTAGAACCATCGTTTCAAAAAAATTGTTTCTAGTATATTTGCTAAGGCAACGAGGTATTTTTATTTTACTAGCACAGATATTAGCTTGATCATCAATCGGTCCACTTTTTTTCTACTACATTTTTTGTTTTCAAGTTTTAAATTTTCTAGAAGTCTTGAATTTTCTGGCGATGAGTATTTGGGTTGGCTATAAATAACAACCTTTTGGAAATGCCCTGTAAGACCGACCAAACATGTCCAAAAATGATGATGGACCAAAAGAGATGTTGTACGACAAACGGGCGAATAACATCACAGTTCAATGAAATATAACTTACTATATTACAGTTGAATTTGGGAATCTTCAATATATAATAAGCGATCAAAAACGCGTCTGCTTTAGTGTACTATGCGAAATCAAGTGACACAGCTCAGCTCATTTACCCTTATTCTGCGAGGCGAGTGACGTGACTATGTTGCAGTCACCGCGAATCAGGTGACAATTGTCACCTAGGTGACTCGCCTTGTCACTTAGGTGACAAGGGTTTCTTACGTAGGTGACACGATTGTCACTTAGGTGACTCGACTCGCCGTGGCGAGTCACGGCGAGTGACAATTGTCGTATTGAGTCATGTGACTCGCAGAATAAGGGTAATTGTCTTATTGAACGTCAGTTCTTATGGCGTTACTACACGTTACTCGATAATTGAGTATAAATGTTCAAAAGGGCGTATGCCACATATAGCAGTTTTGAATATTCTAAAATTCAAGAAAATATTGGAAAACTTACCTTTGAAAAAAAAAAATTCAAAAGGATTGTGTACAAGACCTACGTTACGGCTTGGGTGACGTAGGACTACGTAAGTCTCTTTGTAGCGATAGTACCATGTATTCTTGTGTAATAATATGATTCTTCAAAGCTACATGCGTTGTATTATAACATTTATCATAATGCTTTCCTGTTATCTTGCAAAAATTAAAGATTGTTTTTATTGCCAATCGTTCCCTCACGTTGAAAGGATTTAACCAACTGAATCCCATTTTATCAATAGCACATTTTTTCACAACACTTCCAACAAAACGGCTCACATACGCATCCATACAGAATTATATTATAACCGAGCACTACAGCTTTAGCACATTTTTCCAACACAGATATCAAATCCGCCTAGGTTTAATCGTCTCACCGTAAAGAATATGCGATTTGTTGTGAAAAGGAGGAGCACTTGTGATTTTTTTGGCACACTTCCATTACAAAGACATTTAAGGTTTAAGCGTGTTCGTAAGAAATTTGTTGGCACGAGAGGGCTTTGTCACTCTTTCTGGCGTACTTTCCAAGCAAAAACGTCAAAATGATCTAGAAGTAGAAGTTGTAAAAACAGTGTGTGATCAAACGATCAGAAAATAAGAAAAGACAGACTCTAAGATGAGAAGAATTGGGGAAAAATTAGATTTGTTGCGTTGTAAATGAGCTATGTTTAATCACGGTGTTCAAAAATCTCGTTGAGCTTGATACGAGGAAATTTTGTCACTTGTTTTGGCTTACTATCCAAGCACAGATATCAAATTGGTATAAGTTTAGATCGTCGTACAGAATCTTCGACCCTTTGGAACGGGAACATTTTGTCACTTTTTTTCTAAAATCACCTTGAAACTATTATGGCGTCTTTTCCAACCAATCACGAAGCGAGAATTTCCAGTTCGACAATGTTTCATTATTTTCAATTTTTCAATAGTGCGTATTTTGTTCCGTTATTGTTGTGGGTGCGTAGAAGTTTTTTCAATCGATTGGCGTAATATATTTGAAATTGAACTGGAAATCGCTGAGCTATTAGTGCTCAAAATCTTTCATTTTTTCGTGATGCTCGCAGTTTTAGACTTTTTGGAATGACACCTTATCTCAAACCTTGCCGTAAAACGTAGTCCTACATCGAAAAGTTTGTTTTGATCATCAATTTTTAATCTTTAGACAGTGAAAATTTCACGACAGCATTATTCTTCGTTCTTGAGTAATGGTCGAAAAACTATTGGCCAGTTACTTATGTGCCATCCCAAGCAACAATGTGAGTTTTATTGTACTCTTATGGCGGTTTTCATGACCAATTTTGGTCTTAAATTCCATTATAAGAGTGTAATAAAACCCAAATTGTTACTTGAGATATGCTATGTACGCAAATAGTTCAACATTCATCCAACCATTGTGACTTTTATCAATTCCCCATTCAACAGGTAGTTGCTGCAGTATTTCCGGTAGTAATCTTTGAACCAGCAAAATCACGTCCAGAGGAATAGTGCTCTGGTCCAAAACTAAACATGAAAATTATGTTTGTGTGTCTATCAGCATGTTGAATCTCAAGCATATTCTTATTTCCCGACGTACCCGTACCATATTCTACGCAGTTAAGACATTTTTATGATTCTTCCGCTATTCTAAGTATTCTAGATTTAAATTAACAACATAGATAGCAACAACGTGTAGTGCTACGGTCTATAATATCTGGTAAAAAATATGGAAATTATAAGTTGATCAACAATTGAGTATATTTTTTGCTTTGTAAACTTATCCATGGTGCCTAATTCTGCGCACTTTCTTGCCCATGTTCATAATTCTGCGCATGTTTGCTCCTAATTCTAAGATTCGCTAAGATTGTCCTTCTCGGAAATTAACATATAAATATGTTAATTTTGTAAAAGCACAATCTTAGCGTTGGTGCTAACGACGATGTTTTTTTGCCATATAAAATACTTTCAGTTTCACGTTAAATTATTTCGCTCTCAAATATTATGGCCCGTTTGTGAATAATGGCGTAATATTCAAAAGACATTTATAAAAAAATAACGCAATGATCATAGTTATGCACAATGTTAAAAAATACTTATATAAAGAAAAATGCGCAGAATTAGGAACTGCGCAGAATTAGGAGCGGTCACGGTAGTCATCACTACCTTAAGGCCCAGACACAATGCATACGGATTTTACTACGTTGCGGAAATTTGATAGAAAACCCATGGAAAATCTGTCAAATTGCCGCAACGTAGTAAAATCCGTATGCATTGTGTCTGGGCCTTTACTAGTTGGATGCAGCAAAAACGACGTCCCGTCTCCAGTCCTTATATAAATTCTTCGAGGACCACTTCTGCAAATTCTTCATTTAGCAAGTATTCTTTAACTTATGCAAACCGTATAGCACATCGTTTTTGATACTTCTTACCAATTTCCCAGGCGTCTCGGGAGTTGCAAGTCGCTTTCGACTTTCTATCTTGTCCGTTTGGCCTTTCTGTTCCTGATTCTCGGGGGTGCTGTTATCCTCTACGCGATTAGAAGAGACCCAAGAGTATCCCCGAGACCCCGAAACACGTACACAGCACATCACACGCTCCAAGGTAGCATTGATCAGACGCGTCAGTTTGTCCGGAAACCCGTTCTCGTGCATTATTTGCCAAAGCTCTTCGCACTCGACTGTATCATATGCTGCCCTGAAATTCACAAACACATTCTGCGTGGGCGCATTGTATACCTGACATTTTTGGAGAATTAATCGGAGTTAGAACATTTGATCCGTAGTAGCATGTGCTCCCATAAAGCCCGCACGGTACTGCCCTACGAATTCTCTTGCTATTGAGGATCAGTGCTGCAATTTTTCGACTGAAAATTTAAACGCCGAAAATTTTTTAATCTCAATGTAAAGGATTACGTTTGACAGAAAGCTTTTTCGCACTCATTTATATTTTTTGCCTCTCGACTGCTAGCATCTCTTTCACTTACACACAAAGCCGTATGAGCATAGTTGTCATTCCTATATATTGAGCAGTGATTGACATACAATATCAATATCATTAAGATCCTGTTGATATTGAAATAGCACTATCATTGAGATGCTGTCAATATCATGAATGTTTAATATTAAATGCTTAAAAATTATTGTATGATTCAACAATTGAGTTAGATAATATCAATGAAAATGATAACATTTGACTTTTTAATTTCAGATATTCAATGTCATCAGCGTCTTAGTGATATTGATATTGACAGCACCATTCAATACGTGATAGAGCCTAGTGAATGAACTCGTCACTACCAAAATAATTTTGACGGATTGAACTGAAATAAACCTTCACTCGGCTTCAGCGCGTTGTTTTCTTTTTCTATTAGTGTGCTATGATGCCGATTTTGACTGATAGTTGCATTCATTTTCATCGGAATATTCGGAATATTGATATTGAAATTGAAAATTCGCAGCCCTGTTGAGGATAGACGGCTATTGGGGATGGAAGGCGGCATGGATAAGCGTTATGCCGCGGTAATTATAGTAATCGAGCCGACCGTTTTTTGTTGTTGTCCACTCCTCCAGTAGTTTCTCCTCCTGCCAAATCCTGGAAATTATCCAATGTTTGTAGAGTTCTGCCGGAGCACGGTCCTTTCTGGCGGCTCTATTAGTCTTAAGCTGTCGGATTTCTGACCGAATCACTTCAAAATTAGGAGCCGGGCCGCTGCTATCATTAGTGAGCCCTCCAAGGTACCTCCATTCCGCCAACTTTTATTATATCGCCGGAAAATGAGCAACCTTGGCGGAGATCGGGTAACCTATCCCGGTGGAAACTAAGATCGTATACTGACAGAGTAGGGGGAATCATCGTCCTTGTGTCAGTGTGGGAAGCAAAACAGTACTGTCACGATGGTCCTCCGACGACACAAGAGGTTGGTGCAGGCCTTATAAGTCATCCGTAAAACATACCAGTACAGGAACTGCCCACGACATGACGTCATCGGAGACCTCAACGCTCAGGTTGGGCAGGAGGAGGAATTCAGATCGGTAATTGAAAAGTTCAGCGCACACCCGCTTACGAACGAAAACGGCCATCGACTTATTGTCTTGGCAACCTCCTCCTGGCCATACGATGTACCTACTTCCGGCAAAACCTCCCGTATCAGTACACCTGCAGATCACCACAACAAACGGACTCGCAAATCAACTACGTTTTGATTGGTGGAAGACACTTCTTGGATATTATCGACATTAGAACCTTACCGTAAACATGGATTCTGACCATTGCATTTTGATGGTTAAAGCTGCGCCAAAGACTTACCGTTGTTACCAATATTCGGTACCATTGCTCGCCACAGTACAATCTGAAACGACTCCAGTTACCTGAGGTCACTACTGAGTATGCGCAATACCTGGAGGCTGCACTGCCGGTTGAGGTAGACCTAACGAAGACTCTCTCAAGCAGTGCTAAGAGAGCGTTAAAGCAGCCATAAACGGCGCAGCGGAAGGTGCCATTGGATTCGCTTAGGGGATTCGACGTAGCGACTGGTTCGACGAGGAATGCCAGAGAACATTAGTCGAGAAGAATGCAGCGCGGTACGTGGAACGATATAGACAGAAACGAAGACAGCGATCCCAGTTTTTCCGGGATAAGAAGCGCCGCCTGGAAGAAATGGAATGCGAGGACATGGAACAGCTGTATTGTTCTCAGGAAACGCGTAAATTCTGCAAGAAGCTGAACGTATCCCGCAAAGGCTTTGTGCCGTGAGCCGAAACATGTCGAGATGAGGGACGGGACGGGACGGAGGGATCTTGTTGGATGAACACGAGGTAATTGAAAGGTGAAAGCAGCACTACAATGAGCATCTGGATGGCAGCAGGGAGAATGACTCACCAGTACGGCTGATGATGTTAATGTACCGACCCCCTTCAATAGTTGAAGTGATCGAAACCATCAGACAGCTCATGATCAATAAGGCAGCTGGCAACAATGACATCGCAGTGGAGCTTATCAAGATGGGCCCGAATAGGTTGGCTACCTGTCTGCACCGACCGGCTGATAATCAGGGTCTGGAAAATAGAACAGCTACCGGAATAGTGGAAGGAGGGAGTAATATACCCAATATATAAGCAGGGCGGCAAGTTGCAATGTGAAAAGTATCGAGCGATCACCATTCTCAACGCCGCTTATAAAATGCTTTCTTAGATCATCTTTCGCCGTCTATCGCCGCTAGCAAGCCAATTAAGCCGCAAGTTATCAAGCCGGTTTTGTGGACGGGCGATCGACAACGGACCAAACCTTTGTGCTGCGACAGATCCCCCAAAAGTGTCGCGTATACCAATTCCCTACGCACCACTTATTTATAGATTTCAAAACCACCTGTGATACTATCGACCGTGAAGAGCTATGGAAAATTATGGACGAAGATGACTCGGGTCGTTGATGACGTCGGATATACAACTGCAGCAGAGAAATACGCAGACGCACTCTTACCGGAAATCGTGCTTACTACGGACTCCACAAGACCCTAATGTCTGGTAAGCTTCAGCCCCGTATCAAACGTACCATGTACAAAACGCTAATAAGACCCGTAGTCATCTACGGGCACAAAACGTGGACAATGCTCGACGGAGACTGGAAAGCACTGGCTGCTTTTGAACGTCGTGTGCTTAGAACCATTTTTGGCGGTGTATGGAGGAGAAGGATGAACCAGGAGCTGGTGCAGCTTTTTGGCGTACCCAGTATCCAGAAAGTTTTTAAAGCTGGAAGAGTACAACGGGTGGGACATGTTGTGAGAGTGCCGAACAACAACCCCGCAATAATGGTATTCGCCTCGAATCCGATTGGTACCAGACGTAGAGGTACGCACCGCGCTCGATGGTTAGACCATGTGGAGCATGACCTGGAAAGTGTGAGACAGTCGAGAAATTGGAGACGGACGGAACCTTACTATGCAGGTCAAATAATGAGGGATATCGAACCCGGATAAGTAATGTTTTTCGGAGAATTGTTTCCACCTGTCGATCACCTCGCGCTCATTTTTGATCAGAGTCGCTTCCTCGTCCCTATACATGAAAGGTTTCGGTGTTTCACAGATTGACAGATTGATTCACTATTTGTAGAACTTAGACGTGTCATTATCCAGAAATAATTGCTCTAATTCTTCACAATCTCTGTCCTCCTTCTGGCGCTTCTTCCTTCGGATCGCGGTCAACCGGTTTCTTGCTTGTCAGTAGCTAAGCAAAGCAAAGTCTTGGTGCTACATTCCGTTATGGAAACTTGACGTTTTGTTTCTATGCGACAGACTTCGCAGCCACCCTGCCAGCACGGTTGTTTTAAAGTTGTTGTGGTAACTGAAATATGACTAATTTCAGTCGTAATTGAGTTGCTCCAACTAAACGGACCTAAAGTATGCTACTTGGGCAGCTGTTAGAGTACAGGACAATTGCAGGGCCAGTTGCTACGATCCTATTGACCCTAACAGCCTCCCCTGCCGAGATTCGACCTAACGACGACTGGCTTATTAGGCCACATCATACCTCGAGGCCAACTGGGAGGCACTTCTGAGGTATCAATAATAAATTTTTAATTTCATTATAGATTTATGGTTAATTCTGATTATCGATTAGACGTTCGATGATTTATTGATTAAATTGATTAATATCATTTATCACGACCTTAGATGAATCAATGAAAGGTACAACTTTTTTTTATAACCACCCTATATTAATTTTATTAAATTAAATCTACTCCCGCCCCAGTTGGGAAGTTCAGCATGTAAAATATTAAAAAATCTGTGTATTCTGTGTAATTCAAAAATGCTTCAACCCACTAAACGCCATAACTGCTGATCGTTAATAGAACCCCGGTTCACACCACATAAGCTTTGACAAATTGCTGGAATGTTTTTCCCGCGACAACCAAGTCTTCCAACCCGCAAGCCAGCGGTGATTGCAATCACCGAAGCATTTTTCTTTTCAACGTGTTTCTCTACTCCCGGATCGGAGACGTTGCTCGATGGTTGGGGTTTTTAATCAATAAAATTTGTAAATTATTTTATTCAGTTACAATCAAACTCCCATCATAGAAAATCAGGATATTTTAAAACATGGTAGTAGGCTACTTCCAAATTTAATCGGAGAAACGAAAATCATAACTCTAAAATATTTTAGAAAACATCACCGCCAACTCGATCGGTTTCATTCCAGCAAAAGGGGAACGGCATGTGTTTAACCACGAAACAGTGACAGCAGCCAGCAGTGGTATTCAGGCGGCGAGTGAGTGAAAGATTTAATGACCCGTCATGTTAACCTAGGCAGGCAGATCTTTGCATTAAATCCGGGGGACTTCGGTCGGCATTAAGGCGTCCGGCCTGCCAGGCTGATCAACTAGGCGTTTTTCACCTCATCCAGCCGTGGCAACCAATCCGAGTGGGGTGACAATTTGTCCGACCCGGATGGGACATGACACGGAAATCTGGAAGATTTGTTTCGGGCGTTCGCGCGGAGACGAAGCGGAATAGTATCACGTTCCCAGTTCGTACCTTGAGCTGGAGTGCATTCCTGGCGGGGTTACACCCGTGTTTCGAGAGTCTCAAAGACTCTGACTAAGCGAGCGTACCTAGCCAGCACAGGTGGATGATGTATGCCACTTGGATTGGTTTAAATGCCTCGTTGGCATGGACCGAACGGAGAGCGTGACAAATTGCTATTTATAGGGGACGCGTGGACTCGTTCAAAGCGGATTTTCTACTTGAGTAGAAAGGATCTGATGCTTATTGGGAATGCTCGTGGAATTGATTGAATATGAGACGTTGTTACCGGTACTGAGGTAAGTACTAGTTTAGATTGTCAAATTGAACATAATGAAATGCTTTTAAAACTCTGACATGACAGTCGATTTTCAGAACTTTCTGAAGCGCATTTAATACGTATTTCTTTTTAAACCGCAGAACGAAAGTTGGGCTTGTTTTCTTTGGACCATTTTTGACTTATTTATTGTCGCTTCTGAGCAGCGCACTGCTGTATAGCAAAAGTACAAACGCGCATTTATGAGTGATCAAACCCACTCTGGAAGCACTGGCTTAACACGCAGCCGTTCACTAGAAAAACTGACAAACAGTTTACGGTAATAGATTTTCGTCGAAAATAACAAGTTATTAGTGGGAAATAAATAATTGCTGAGAATCGCTCCCAAAGCAGCCGAATGATGGGCGACGGTTTTGGCCTTTTTGGTGTATATAACTTCAGCCAGTGAGTCAGTGACTCTGTTTCGAACCGCGTCATTAAATCTAATGATGACAGTTGCGTGGTAAATAGGGTTTATGGGCTACCGGCGCGCCCGCCGTGATGTGAGAAAATTCAAGTATCATTTTCTGGTGCGGTTTTATTGCCGGTTGAACAGTCAGTCGTTAGCACGGATTATGTTCTGCGTCTGATTGAGTTGTTAAATCAGAACTGTCATCGAGCGATTCGTTTACAATTGACATTGGAATATTCATAATCTCGAATGATAAATGGATTTTGGTAGCGGAGACTTTTTTAAGGGTTTAGATTGGATTGATTTTTTGTGACATTTCTCTTGGAATTTGGCCTTCTATCCGATTGGCACTAAAAATCCTTCCAAAGCGGATACCGAAGCAAGAATTAAACATTTGGTCTTATTTTACTACATAACAAAGGTTCCTTTCAACATTCGGTGTACTGAATGAACATAATTTCTCTCAAATAATGGGTCAAACTAACCCAACTTTAAAACAGTTTTTTTTATCTGTTAATCGCATGCACGAAAATAAAGCGAAATCAACAATTCAACCGCAACCGCACAAGCCCATAATCGCGCCTACGAACCGATCCGAACAGTACCTTTCGGGCTTATAAACCTCCAAGTGCTTACATTACACAATTTCGACGTTTATCTTTTCACTAATTTGGTGGGAAAATATTTCCACAAGCCCGGCTGCTGCCACTACTATAGGCGCAAGGCACAATGGCTATACAGTGCAGTGAGGCAAACGGAAGAAATCTCCCAAAAATTGAGCTCTTATTCAACCGGAGCAGCCGTACCTACTGAATGGGGGCCGTTGATTAAAAACATTTGATTGTTTTCCATCGAGTGCCACTCTTGCTTTTAGATGAGCCTTTCCCGGTCCGTTCCGTATCTCATGTGTGAATTGTTGAGATTCTCGGGGGGCGCTGCTCCTCGCTGTTAGAAGCACGTGAGTGAGTCATTTCGGCGCGAGATGGTTCGATTGAGCGGTGCAGTTTCCCCACGATTCTTCACAATAAAACATGTTGCTATGTGATGGGTAATCGCCTCTTCAGAAGTGGGTCTGCTTCTTCCCCAAGAAAGAGAGAGAGCAGCCCGCATAGGCCTCCGTTCCGTACAAACAGTCCACATTGATGTGGTTTCCTAGGCGGAATATTAATTTTTTCTCACCATTCTTGACTGAATTCCATCAAATTCATCGATCTCCGGCTGATGCTGGGTTCCCATGGTCGTAAACAGAAGAAATTGCGGTGCTTTTATACTCAACATCTAAATTAACATGCTTTAGATTTGCAATGTGACGTCGACCACCTCGGAAGTGGAAAAGACACATGCGCAGAAAATATGGCGAAAATGAAATTGTCAAAATGTGCACTCGAGATCCTCACTCGCTGCACTTTGATGTGCAGCCGACGCGGGCCGGGCGGAACTGAGGATGCCGTTTCACATCTCAACACCCCGGAAAGATGTGAAGTTTTTCGCGTACGTCAACCGTGTTGAAAATGAATCAAAGGCCGGAGAACCGATCCGAGCGCCAGTTGTTTGATGGCTCATTTGAAATCATCGCACATTATTATAGTTAGTTGCCAGAGACATTTTGTCGCATTAATTTTGACTGACGTGAGGGGAGTTGCGAGACAAAGCGGAGCTTTGATGATTCGATTGATATAAGATCACTCAAAAAGGGGTATCTGTTCATTACGAATGCAGCAGAAAAAAAACACGATAAAACACGAAATAAAATAAAAAAATATAAAAACAATGCGAAAGCACGTTACTGCAAACTTAGAAAAACTCTTAAAACTTTTTTTTTTTAATTTTTACTTTGATTATTTTAGATCAGTTTTCTACAGGTGTTTCTCGGTTGACTGTCCTAAAGCTGCGAAAACGGAAAACTATCCTCTTAACTCGTACTACAATATTCGTTATATTTTAATTTTAGCAGGAAACTAAACATTACTCGATTTTGAATAGATTACTTCTACTTACTTTAGTAGCGACGGTCTGTTATCCAGCCTCAAACGAAACGAATTATCTCCAGTACTGTCGGTCTGCCGCGTTCTCCAATCCCTTCGAACTTTTTCCCTAGTGTATTTTGCTTTCATTTTATCATTTATGGTCTTTAGTACTTTTGTTCGTATGAATATCCCCCTGAATCTGAAACTATCAAAAGTTCGTCATTACTTACTATAATGAAAATAAAAAAATTACTTTTTTGTGCTATGAAATATAGACATAGTTTCTTCCGCACAGTTGTAAATATTGTAAAAACAACCAACTTTGCTGAAGAAATGAAATTTCTATCTTTATCGAGTGTTGAACTATAGGACATATTCTTTAAAACTTCTTTAAAAATTGGTTTTTTCATACTTAGCTTTTGTTAATTGCATTTTACAAGAATACCTACAATGTTCTGGGCAATTATCGAAGCTCTCAAAATACACGTTTTTGTAGAAGACCGCAAATCTCTTGGACTCTCACTTGCTGAGTTATCGCATATTCAAGCTTTAAATTTCCATAGCTTCACGAGCCCATGGGGTAAAATTTATGAAATCAGCGCTTAATCTTAAAGCTTAATTTAAGTACTATAAACTTGTATGGGTTCGGCTTGTCCCCAACCACCCAAATGAGAGAACGATAAGCATACGTCTTATGTGTTTCGCGTTCGCGAAAGGCTCGATACACGTCCATTTTTTGTGTTAGTAGATAGACACATGATTTATTCGGCAAAGTTATAGAAAATATAAAGATAAAAAATTTTGCTAAAGAAATGACATTTCTATCTCTATCGAGTGCAGAGCTGTAGAGCATTTTCTTCGGAAATTCTTTAAAAATAAGTTTTTCATATTTAGCGTATGTTGGTTGCATTTTACAAGAGTATATGGTTCTAGGCAATTATTGAAAGACTCGAAATATATGTTTTTGCGGAAAATTGCAAATCTCTAGGGCCTTTCCTTACAAAGTCATCGCTTATTTAAGCTTGATTTCTCCTGAGCTTCACGAGCCAACTACGCGCATTCACTCGAAGCTGCACTGCCGGAAGAGGACGAGCTGGACGAAGCCCCTCTCGAGGTCTGTTGGAACACTATCAAAACAGCCATCAGCAGTGTAGCGGAGAGCTCCATCGGGCATGTGGCCCGGAATCAGCGGAACGATTGGTTTGACGATGAATGTAGGAGGGTGATGGATGAGGAGAACGCTGCGCGGGCGGCCAAGATGCGCAGTGCCACACGTCAGAACGTGGAAAGACACAAACAGAAGAAGATGCAGCGAAACCAAATCTTTCGGGAGAAAAAGTGCAACCTGGAAGAGCAGGAATATGCGGAGTTGGAGCGGCTGCATCGTTCTCAGGAAACGCGGAAGTTCTAGCAGAAACTGAACGGATCCCGCAAAGGCTTTGTGCCGCGAGCCGAAATGTGTCGGGATAAGACTGGCAGTATTCTGACGGACGATCGTGAGGTGACGGATAGGTGGAAGCAGCACTTCGACGAACGCCTGAATGGCGCCCAGGCGGAAAACCATGACGGCGGGGAAAGCGATTTCGACGGTGCAGCAAACGGGGAAGAGGTGCCAGCCCCAACGATAGGCGAAGTTAAGGAGGCCATCATGCAGCTAAAGAACAACAAGTCAGCTGGAAAAGATGGCATCGGAGCGGAGCTTATTAAAATGGGACCAGAAAAGCTGGCCGTTTGTCTACACCGGCTAATTGTTAGAATTTGGGATACGGAACAGCTACCGGAGGAGTGGAAAGATGGGGTTATCTGCCCGATCTACAAAAAGGGCGACAAGTTGGACTGTGAGAACTATCGAGCGATCACCGTTCTCAATGCCGCTTATAAAGTGCTGTCCCAAATCATTTTCCGCCGTCTATCACCAATTGCGAATAGATTTGTGGGAACTTATCAAGCCGGCTTCGTCGAAGGTCGGTCTACAACGGATCAAATATTTACACTGCGGCAAATCCTCCAAAAGGGCCGTGAATACAGAGTTCCCACGCATCATTTATTTGTTGACTTCAAAGCCGCATATGATACCATCGACCGGAAAGAGCTATGGAAAATCATGGACGAGAACAGCTTCCCCAGGAAGCTCATCAAACTGATTAAATCTACGATGGATGGTACGCAGTGCTGTGTTCGGATTTCGGGTGGATTGTCAAGTTCATTCGAATCACACAGAGGGCTTCGTCAAGGTGATGGTCTTTCATGCCTGCTGTTCAACACAGCGCTACAAGGTGTTATGAACCGAGCGGATATCAACACGCGGCGCACGATATTCAACAAATCTAGTCAATTCGTCTGCTTTGCCGATGACATGGATATTATCGGCAGAACATCTGTGGCGGTGGCTGAACAGTACACCAGACTAAAGCGCGAAGCAGAAAAGATTGGGTTAAAGGTAAATACGTCTAAAACAAAGTACATGCTGGCCAGCGGAACCGAGGCCGAACGACACCGCTTGGGCAGTAGTATATTGATCGACGGCGATGAGTTTGAGGTAGTCGATGAATTTGTCTACCTTGGCTCACTGGTAACGGCGGACAATGATACCAGCCGTGAGATTCGGAGGCGTATTATCAGCGGAAGTCGTGCTTACTATGGGCTCCACAAGCAATTGCGGTCGAGCAGACTAAGTCCCCGTACAAAGTGCACCCTGTACAAGACGCTTATTAGACCGGTTGTTCTCTACGGGCATGAAACATGGACAATGCTCGAGGAGGACCTGCGAGTGCTCGGAGTTTTCGAACGACGAGTGCTAAGAACGATCTTCGGCGGCGTACAGGAGAACGGAGTGTGGAGGCGGAGGATGAACCATGAACTCGCACAGCTCTATGGCGAACCCAGTATCCAGAAGGTGGCTAAAGCTGGACGGATGCGATGGGCAGGGCATGTTGCAAGAATGCCGGACAACTGCCCTGCAAAGATGGTGTTCGCCTCAAATCCGGTAGGAACAAGACGACCAGGAGCGCAGCGAGCAAGATGGTTAGACCAGGTGGAGCGAGATCTGGCGGAGAGTACTCGGTGTCCGAGGAATTGGAGAGCGGTAGCCCTCAACCGAGTTACATGGAGAAATTTTGTTCAACAGGCTTTGTCTTAGGACGGCAAGCCACCTAAGTAAGTAAGTTCACGAGCCAAAAGCGATAACTTTGTAAGGAAAGGTCCTAGAAATTAAGAAGCGACTTGAGTGTATTTCGTTTTGGCAGTATTAATGGTAAGTCCCAATATCGCTGCTTCCAATAAAAAGGTCTAAAGGCTACTTCCACGGCTGACGGTTGACTCCGACGATATCTCAAAACCAAGAAACATGTGAGATTTCGTGATGATAGTCCCGTTTCTTTCCATGTTTGCAATTCGTATATCTAGCTCATTCGAAGGCTACGTTGAGTCAGAGAGTGCATTTCTTTACTTCAGTGCACCCAACGTCACAAAAGCGGCTGAAATCTCGCGCGCTATTCAGACGCATGATTATGACATAAAAAGTTTCGTCCGAAAATCATGTTCTACCGTTATCTGCCACAGATCATTTCGTTCGACAGAATCGCACGCCACTTTAAAGTCAACAAACAGATGATGAGTCTGCAACTGCAATCCCGGAACTTGTCTAGTAACTAACGCACAGTAATCATCCATTCCGTCGTGGGGCGGTCTCCACGAAAACCAGGAAGAGAAACTCGCCGATTAAGCACTCCACTGCCGGCCTTAGTCAGGACAGAATACGGGAGAACACCTTACATGCGGGATTAAGCAACGTTAGGTATGTCTCGATAGTTTTGACATGAGACCACGTCTTACGGCAAGGTTATCATTCCAAAAAATCTATCTCGACAAGTGATCAGGTTTTAAACGCTAATACTCTCAAATCTCGATTTACATCCACTATTGGGGGACGTAAAATAAATCGGTCGTAAAGAAAGAGGACGTTAATTCAAATTTTGGACGTAAAACTTGAAGACGTTAACTCAAATTTTGGACATAAAAAGTGGATGTAAAACGTAATCACGTAAAAGTGAAGCTTAATGGTTTCCTGATCGATTTGCAATATTTTTGCACCAATTGATCGGAAAATCTTCTACGCGACGACCCAAAAGAAGAAAAATATTGTTTCTTGAGGTTGCACTATTGAAAATTTGAAAATAATTGAATTGAAATTTTGACATGTTTTTAGAAAAAAAGGTGACAGAACCTCCCCGTCCCCATAGGTCGAAAATTCTTTACGACGATTAAATCTAGACCTATTTGATGTCTCTGCTTGAGAAGTACGCCAGAAGAAGTGATAAAATTTCCTCGTCCCAACTAGATTTTTTACGTACAATGATTAAACCTAGACCATTTGATGTCAAAAGTTTCTTGTCCAAACAGACGCAAATTCTTTAAATTATATGATTTAAATAAGGTTATCATACCATTAAATATCTTTATGGCATAAGGCTCAAAAGCGCGCGATTTGAATATACAAATCCAACGCACACTATGATATTTTTAAATAATAGGGTAATGTCTTTATCGTCGGGCCACCACGATTTTTTCAGTTTTAGTAACTCGTGATGTACAAGCATTGTCAAACTTATTACTGTGACAGCTAACTTTTCACAATATTGTGAGTTTCAATCGTGTATTCAAACACGCGTACTGAATTCACTAATTGAATCAGTACAAAAAAAGTTTTCCAGGTGCAGTTAACTTTTCTTCAAGAAATGATTCAAGAAATGCAATTATCACGGTAAATATTGAAAATTTATTAACTGTGTTGTGCTCTATTCGAAGGCTATTGAAAAATCCTGTCCAGTTAGGTGTTTGGGTAGGGTAAGGAGGTAAATGCTACAAAACCGCTTATTGCAAAGGTCGGGCCACTTGTGTAGTCATGGTTGGGCCGCCATAATTTTAACCACAGAAACGCAATATTCGCCAGAGAACGTCAGTCGCAGGAAATTTGATGAAATAAAGCAAAATTAGTACAATAAAACATCAAGGTATACAGACCAAAGGGTTGTACGAAAAGGTGCCGTAGGACTATAACAGATCATTAGATCAAACACCAATGTTAACTGCATTTCTGGCATATGTATGTTTATAAGAATCTATGAAGGTTGAAGGTTGAAATAGTAATGAATGAGCAGCCCACAGATTATTGTATTAAATATAATTATGCGTAACTTGACATGTTTCAATAACCTTACTTTAACTCGCTTGTGGCCTTTAAAAGAGCCATTGGTTACAAATAACATTAAAGCCAAAGCACGTTCATCGCAAATATGAACTCCTTCTTTTTTGACATGAATGGCAACAGGCATGTAAGTTAGCGTCGTCGATTCATGCTCGATTTTGCGTCGATTTTGCTCCGGGAAGGTTTTACTAGTTTACTTTCACAGCTTACCGCCTGTTACATAACAGAAAATATGGCACATGCACAAAAATTTCTGATTTATTTGTATGAGAGTCCTTACCCAAGTAACAATTTGGGTTTTATTACACTCTTATGATGGCTTTTAAGTCCAAAATTTGTTATGAAAACCGCCATAAGAGTACAATAAAACTCACATTGTTGCTTGAGTATCCTCCTACCACAGGGGTGGGCGTCTCAAACCTCCAAAAACCCCCATATGCCAAATTTAGTTCCACTTGCTTGATTAGTTCTCGAGTTATGAGGAAATTTGTATATTAGTTGTATGGGAGCCCCCCCTTCTAAAGAGGGGAGGGGTCTCAGTACACCGTAGAAAACAATTCTGCCTTTTGAAAACCCCACATGCTAAATTTGGTTCCATTTGCTTGATTAGTTCTCGAGTTTTGAGAAAATTTGTGTTTCATTTGCATAGAAGCCCCCCCTCTTATGCCCTTCATAAAATTGCTCTCTTACCCCTGGTCATTTGCTGGTCATTTTATCTATCCAACGACGTATAAATTGTTCAGTTTCGTTCAGTAGTTTAGTAGTTTAGCAATAGAAAGGTCCGTAGTAATAATGTGCTTAGAAATCTCATATTCAATTTAACCAGTACGCATGAATTGATGCAATAGGTTGCTCATTCTCTACATACTGCTCATACAGATGAAATGAATTCAGCATTGCCAACATGAAAACAACGATTCTAGAGAATCATTCACGTTCATATTCGAGTTGTTCCCTACATTCATTCATTCTCAATAACAGGGAATGAAGTCGATTGTGAATCATTCATTCATTTTGAACTGCCGACAGCGGCGAACGAAATTACAATAAACGTAAACATTACTCCGAAGTAATTAATTTCCTTCAGCCAGGTTTTGATTGATTTTAAAAAGCAGGTAGTTTAAATAACTAAACTTTGATATCTAAAATATCAGTCAGTTCAAAAAAATTGACTGACTGCAATTCATGAATAAATTGTTTTGAAGAGTAGAAACCTTAGATAGGGAAACACAGTCAGCAGCTCAGTAGTACAACACTCGTTCGCTAATTGCACGAATGAGGCGATGCGATTAGCGAATTTCGTTTTTTAATTGCACGATGGTTGCCAATATTTATTGTAAAACGTGATGCGTTATCATTGTAAAGAACTTTTCACAAGCATTCACACGTACGCTAAATTTTTACAAACGAACTAAAAGCTCGATGAATATGTGTTCAATTAGCCAAAGTTTAGCAAAATTAGCATGAATCTGTTTGTAAGGTATCTACGTATTGCAGAGATAGAGAGTTTGAAATCGGCAACGCTGCATTTTTGTTTATAGCAACCAGCTGGGAAACCACGTGTAGTTTGACATATAACTACTTTTTAGTTGCACGATCGTGCAACTAGCGGACGTGCAATTAAAAGACAGTGCGACTAGAGGACGTACAATTAGCGCACGAGTGCTGTATGCCCATGTACTGACAGATAAAAGAATTGAACTGTATGCGCTGAATGCGTTTGATATTCGCCTTTATGTAGGACTGTCATTTTTTTCGAGCACTGACAATATTAAAGGGAGGAAGTTCTGACTATACCGATTGGTGTATGAATTCGTACACCAAACCAAACCTGCGTTTGTGTCCTGAGACACAGACCTTCTAGTTTTTATTCTCAGTTTTATTGAGATTTATTTGGAAAATAATGCGTTCCTAACACAGAATAACTCTTATCGAATTTTCTAATCGCTTCAAAGTGACTAGAAAATTCTTCTTTAACGCACTTTGTTATCCCGACAAATGTTTTCTGTAAGCAAGCACCGCTACCTACCTGTTAATTTGTGAAATAAACAATTTTTTATTAGCTTTCTAAAAATGTATCACTAACTTTATGAATGAACCGAACCTTTCATTCATCTTTTACTCCGAGCTGTTGCACCTTTTTCACAGTCGGCAACGATAAACAAGTGTTTCAGGAACTGAAAATTTTCCGGAAACTCAAACGCTTTTCTTTTGATGTGCTCTATCACCGACCGACGGTTTGTATCAAACGTGCATCGGAGCACGTCAAGTTGAGTCCAGTTTCTGGCCAGCTTTGATCGTTTTACACACTGCAGGGTTGCATTAGGTTGTTTGTTGTTTGAGTATTTTTTCTAATGTTTTCAATATTTCCATTTGTTATATAAAATATATTAAAGCATCCCAGTAACTTGATTTTAAATAGTAAAACAATAGCAATTATATTGATTTAATAATGAAATACGCACCAAGCTCAAAGTTCTGCCCTGCCACTATATAGTCGAAAAGTCACACGAAAGAATAACACAGCACTTTTAATGAGTCTCTACTGAACTGCGCTAATGTAAACAAAGACACACGGGCAGGTTTCGTTTATGGCAGTCGATCATTATTATGATTCTGCCTTGTACAGATCGGATTCGAGTTCCGAAATTCGACCAAAGCCAATAGCCGCCAGACAGTGTTCGATTTTTTCCTTTAAATCCGCCAGATGGGATTCTTCGATATTTTTGTCTTGTGTACTACTTGACAGGTTCTTCGAAACAATAATAAATTATGCATACACATCATAGGAAAGGTAATAAATTTTGTTGGCGATGTGCTGCTATACTGCCAGTGCGCTTGGCGCACTGGTTTTTGTTGTCTGTTGAGGTGTTAAAATACCAGGCCAACATTGAGAATAAATTACATTATTTTTAATAAAAATTTTAATCTCCAAAAAATTTATGTACATATTTTTATTCAAATTTGTCTCCAGCTTAAAATGAGCTGTAATTGTTTCGTTCAATTGATCATGTATACATTTATAAGACATTCTAATTCAAATGCTGGCTGTTTAACATTTAGTCTTCTACGCAGGATTTCCGGCAGTCAAATGTAAAAAAGATGTTAAGAGCATATCACATGTTTCTACATTCAATGTTATTCATCAAAATGTTTTAGAACCAGAAAACATCTTAACAAGCAAAGGAAAATGTGTTAATATAACCAGAAGAGAAAATTAGCCATTTATATGCAGCACATTGAGCGCGCGAAAATGAGAAATCATTCATCCTTTCAATCGCAATTTAACTATCTATTTAACGAGACGCATGTCGTTGGCGGCGGACGTCATCAGGCAAAGCAGCTAAAGGCAAAGCAAATTGAAACTGTAAAATCCGAAAGGGATTACGCCTTTATATTCCACCAACCAGCAGCAGTGCGGTTTGTTAAGGACGAATAACATACTGTTTCCATAATATGCATAGCTTCAGTGTTGATTGCCTTCGGATATTTCAGGCCCCCGTACCGGGCGGTCACGTGATGCCGGCTGAGTGCCGAATTGGGGTGAAAACTTCGATGGCATTCTGAAAGGGTGACGACGATTCCATTGAACGAATTGATTGCGGAGTTAGGTCATGTATCATACTAAGATTATTGAATAAAAACAGAAATAATTGTTCTTGCGGGAAATTGGTAGGTGTCAGTCGGGATGCCTGCGGGTAAAACTCATCGTGTTGAACCTGTTGGATGAAGTTTCCTTCAACAGAAAGGTTTTGGTTTTTCAATTTTCATAGATAAGTCAAACGTTTCATTGAAAAAATTGAAAAATTACTATAAATCTTTATTGAATATAGACAAAAAATTCGAAAGGTTCATAGAGAAATGCTAAAAAGGCAGTAAATTATTTTCTCTCTCCCTCACACGGAAAAAAGTATCCCATTACCGAAACAAGACGCTAACTAAAAAGCATAAAACCGTAACTAAAATCTGTCTTCCGATCGACCCTTCGCTGCCAAACAAAGTGACCTGCTCTGCGGCTTTGTATGCAAACAGTTCAACTGTGCACCATTATGGTCAATTTAGTAATTTGACTCAACCCGCCGCCGCCGCTGCAGCCAGAACTTTCCGTGTGCAGTAGGACTGCCTTAAAGGACTTTTCTTGAAAGGAAACACGTGTTCCGGATTATCGCCTCGGCAGTGACGATGATGCGCTTGTGTGCCGCCTCTACGCGGAACGGATACCAGCACAAATAAATTTTCCTTCACGTTCAGAAAGTGTCAACTTTCCACGGTTCACCAGCAGCGGACCGACAGAGAAAGGACGCAAGACGAATATAATCGATAACGCGTGCTGATAGTGAAACGATTTCTTGTGGTCGTCATTTGTTCTCATTGGTTTTCCGGTTAATTGGCTCTTATTTCGAAAAATATTTGCTGCACTGCGAAATCTCAAAATTTATTGACAAGTAAAAAACCAATTTCTATGGATATGGCCGTGATGAGTAGGTCAATGAGTAGGCCACGACCACGATGAGGTCTCTACACATCCAAAGTGAGTTAACTACTTTTGACTAACCTTGTACACATCATTGATACGACGTGTTTGACTGCAAAGATATTTAATCCGAATCCAAAATGGAAAATAGACGTGATCAGGACAATCACTTGTGCCAAGGAATCCAAAGCGTCACGTCAGGTGTGTGTGGAATGTTTGTTTTCCCAAGCGAGCCTCAAACCGACAAGTACCAAGCAACGTGAGAACTGTCAAAAATATGACTTCCATTAAAGGACGATCGATCATACAGCGTAATCCCGAAATTAAGCATCATTCCACACACAATTGTGATCGGTTATTGTGTGTGAGAAGATAAGCACCTACAGTTTTGGCACCTTCGGTGATTGCACTGAATTGCCTTGGTCCACAGGAAGAGAAGGGAAAAAAGCAACACGTCATGCTGATGCTGTCGGTGCTAAGGTGATATCTGGCTCCTGATGATGATCACTGTCGGGCATAATGTGTAAAACGGAATCCAACCCAACCGGGAGCGATTGAGCCAAACAAACATACCGATTGACTGAAACTTGAACTTGAGGAAATTTAAGCTATAAATCTGTCCACAGTTTTTTCATGCCCAACTGAATGCTTTCGAAAAGCCGAGAAGCAAGAAGACGCACTGCATACGAATGTTCCTTTGGTCATATCGTTAGCGGATTAATAAATAACGATACTATGAGCCTTAGTGAGAGCTCCCTGATTCTACGAGTGAGTGTGACTCTGCGGAAAATAATGTCAAGTCACTTCAAAGTCTAGCCAACCTGCACACTGTGTCACCGGCGAGGTTTCCTAACTGATTAAATCTGTCATCTTTAACATGTCACTTGCATTGTACGATACATTTCGTAACTTTCAACCAAACACCATAGGAAATTTAGCAAATTTTATACATTTTTTTTAAATAATGCTTCGAACACAGTGCGGCTGATTCACTTCTAGTGAATTTTGCCTAAAAGCTTATCACTCTCTATCTCTAGTTGATTGAAAGATCCTGCAAAAATTGTCACTTTTCTGAATGACATGGAAACCATAGTTGACGTACTTATTCTTTAACTATGCTCTCCCTCCGGTTGTATTCTAATGGGGTCTTGAAAACTGACAACAGATCCGGGTCTTGGAGAAAACTGACAACAGATCTGAGTATGTTTATTTATTTGAAGAGTGGTTTATTCAACCGTTATACAACTAATGTCTAGGAAATAAGCGTTTGATAAACTATTATCAAACAAAATTGTTTCTTTGGGTGTTTCCAATCAATTAAAAAGGGAATGAAAAATGCTTCGATAACTATAAATGTATCGCTGCTTTATGCAAGGCCCCTAAGCTATTCGAAAAAGTAGTCTTGGGAATCTTCTTCTACCATTGCAAACAATTTATCGACGATTCTCGACATGAATTCATGCCAAGTCGATTAACATTGAATACTTATGCTACGAATGTACGCAACTGTACGCATAAAACAGGCATATTGGAGATCAAGGACAGAATAACCATCCTCTAGAGCTGCAGCAACACACAGGAGCTGGGTAGAGCATTTAAAGTGATAAGCGTTTTCCTATGAATAGAGTAGGGCGGGGCATAAGTGCGATGTTTGAAGTAGTCATCAATTTTCGCGAGATATAAAGAAGAACAACAACAAAATATATTTTATAGTGATGCAGCTACTCAATGTCTTTACATTCAACTATAAATCATCTGGAATAATAATGTTATTGAAAATAAATTCTTCATTCTTCTAAACAAGTGCCGATTCGCACTTTTACCCCACTAGCGGGGTAAAAGTTCGATTACCGCGGGGCAAAAGTGCGAAGCTCGAATCCATGAAATTAGCACAGCAGTAGCTAACAAAACCATATTATCGTCAATCTGTGGTATGTTTCGGTAAGGAATATTCTCAATTTACACCTTTCCTATTTTCTGCTGGTGTATTGCAGCCTCCGACAGATCGAAACTTTCCCAAACGTTTGTTTTATGTTTCATCAGCGGAAAAACATTGTTTTTCTTCGACCAACATCTGTAGAGCACAGTTTTCTGCAGATCTTCCATTTCTACTATCTGTAATATAGTGCCAAAAGCTGTATATAAGTTATACATTTTTGCCCCGTCTGTGAATCGCACCTTTACTCCGCTAGGCGCTTGACGGGTTTTGATTAAATTATGGAAAAGCGAAACTGTTATTTTCTTGATTCAAATAGAATTTCGTTTCGAAACAAAAATATTTTTAGGTTGTTATAAAAATTTCGTTTGAAACAAACGAATTTTTTCGCTCCGTGATAGAACTAGAACTCCTTTCCCCGAACAACCCCGTTGAGAATCGCGGCGCGGCTATAAAACTGACGGACGAACAGCGTCGCCCGCAGTACCTTGCAAGTCGCAAGGACTTGCATAGTGTCGTCGTCCCGTCAGTAAAATGAGTTAGATTCTCGATCCATGAATCGAACTTTTACCCCGTCAATAAATCGAACTTTTGCCCCGCTAGGCGCTTGACGGGGTTTGATTAAATTATGGAAAAGCAACATATATTTTGCAAATTCTTCTCACCGCAATTTCAAGAGAGATATCTGAGTGATGTAAAACGCTGCTACAATTTGTGAATAAGTAATATCCTCCTGTTGATATCGTATTTGCCGTACAACGAAATATTACATCAAAACCGTTCTAAAATAACTTTTACCCATAACTCAGCAACTATGATTCGTAAACAACAAATGTTTATGATGGATTTAAGCTGTCAAAGTACTCACCCATCCATGCCAATGTAGTCAATTTACTCGGAATCCGCACTGATAAATCATTGAATCGCACTTTTACCCGCATCGTACTTTTACCCCTCCTTACTCTATAATATGAATATATGGTACTACCACCTGCCTTAGCAGAACATCCGGTCATAGCAATGAGCCTATCATGTCAAAAAGAGTTGAACATATTCAACGATTGGTCATGCTTCCCAACTCTTGTATGAAGGGCCAAAAGGGAATTGGTCGATAAGCAACATCACTTACACGTACCAGGGATTTAGAGAATCTCCTTCCAAGGGCTAAGTCGCCTGAGTCAATCGTTAAATAAACCGTCTTAATGCAGAATGACTCCAGCAGGTGGGGAGAAGAGCCCGCTCATTATCCACGATGTGTTGTTAATCGGGCCAAGATTAACCCTAGAAAGTTGACTGTTTCACTCTCCCTAGGCCCACCACTTCAAACAAGTGCTCTGATGGTCCCTTCCTCTTCCCAATTCTAGTTTATTTATGAAATCTGGTATATATGGATAAAAATAGAACAATCTCACCAGCAGTCCTTCGAATGGAATAGAGTTGCGTCCTTTTAGTTTCCATAAGTGCTTCCAATAATTATTTTAATTTTTTCTTCTGGTATCCAATATCCGTGTGCAGTATTAACACTCGTATTGGCCATAGTTTTCACTATATAGCAGGAGCTGCTTCATAAGCTAAAACGAAAAAAATAATTAGAATAACTTATTTTATGCTTACCTATTAACAAGGTCGTGTGGCTCCGCCGTTTGCCCAATACCTCGATTTTCAGACCAGGCAACCGGGAACCACCCAGTATCGCACCTCCTAGCTTGGCTACTCAATAGAGCATTACCGGGTATGGCCACGTGAAGGCGCTAGGTAGGGACCCGGTTATCAATGATATGGTTGAAAATCATTTCCTTGTTATTCGATCACTGCCTGTTTTTTTCGTGGTGGCAGTTGGTGGCGGAGGGGTTGGTTGCAGGCCAACCCTCTGTTACACCGGAGAACCAGCGAAGCTCGAAAGAGCCCTCCTTTCCTGTCAGAATACGACCTTAGCTTCCACCGGGGCTGGTTACCCGATCTCCACCAAGGTTGCTCGTATCCCGGCTGGTACCACATGGCGGTAGGAATAGGAGTTGCTGAATAAGAGGCTGTGAACCACTGTAGGGTCTATTTTATGCCTACACGTGCGTAATGTACCGACGGTACGCATTATTCAGCCGTTTAACAGCTATAAAGTGATAAGCGTTTTCCTCAGCATAAATTTCATTAACGTGCGCAGCCCTCACTTTGGAAGTACCGGTGACGACAAGCAGGAATTCTACGCGCAGTTGGAGAATGTGTGAGTTGTGTGAATGTGAATGATCCTCCAGAAAGGCCGCGAATACACAGTTCCCCCGCACCATTTACTTGTTGACTTTAAAGCTACATGTGATACCATCGATAGTAAATGGCTATGGAAAATCATGAATGAGAACGGTACTATTTTGGCTCACTGGTAACTGCGGAAAATGGCACCAGCCGTGTAATTCGAAGGCGTATTATCGGCGAAAGACGTGCTTTCTTTGGGCTTAACAAGCAGCTCTGGTTGAACAGATTAAGCCTCATAATATCGGTTGGAGAGCTGCCAGCTTGGTCCATTCATTTTCGTGCTACATTTCAACAATGTGAACTTTGCGCTATGAGGACTTAACCTTACCTTTCCTAATGATTTTAAGCGCAATTTTAAGGCCAAAAAAGCGCTACGATAAAACTGAACTTTGACGTAGTGTAGGGTTTTTTAACTAATCAGTAAATGAACAGCGGTCACGTTTAATTCTGAATGTGCGTATACCTTAGAATACTTTTGTGAATTCAAGTGGAATTCGCAGTAAAAATAAGATCAAATGTGATTGTTGCGTTGTTCAGAAAGTTCAGAAATAAGGCCAGTACGGCGATCACTGATATCTGATAATTAATAGTTCTAAATTATTCGGACTCTCGAATATCCTCAATTCTTACAAAAAACTCAAAAATCTTCATATGGAGGGGCGGCTTGGAATTTAATTTTTGATTGTAGGGATTTTTGTAAGGGATAATTAGCAAAATCACTAGATCCGGTTGGATATCGAAGGAAAATCTTACAATCAATGTAATAAATGATTAAAATACAAATATTAGATGCTAAAATTCATGTTGTTTTTAAGTTCATATTTTACACAAATCATTCTAATGATGTTTCTATTTAGATCAAGTAAGATTTCTGCTAATGATGATCGTGGAGATTGTTCTAGAATGTATAAAATTATCACGAGAAGCAAAAAAATTAGCTAAAGCTACCCGGAGAAAGAGTCTGAAGAAGTAAAGTGAACCGCTGAAGAAAGGTAGGAGCAATATATTAAAATTTTTAGGTAATTTTATAAATTCAGAAGGGAGAGAAACACGTTTTGTTCTAAACTTAACGTTTCGTTCTCGTTCTTAACGATGACATGATTGCTCATTCGACCGTATTGTAAATATATATATATATATATCTATGCAGGTTGCTGGGACAGCATGAGGCTTGGTAGCGGTACGGATTCCCGTTTTAAGTGCGCACTAGTTGTGTGGTCTCGATGGTTGGAAGGCGAGTGCGACTCTATGGTGCAAAGTTTCTGTCGACTACCGCGAACGCCCACGTCAGACTGCACTTAATTTACTTTGTAGACCTATCTTGGGACAGAGCATAAATGCCAGGGCGTGGAAGGTGAAATTTATTCCATGAGTCGAGCCCTGATAAGTTGATAAGCACTAATGGTGCGAGATTTGTCTTCTTTTTGGTTCATTTATGGTTATCTGTATTATAAAAATGATGGTGGGGGACGTAGTTAAAGACAACCGGTGTTAGGTGTGACTGACGAGATCTCCAATTCTTCACTATACTACATTTTACAATGCAAGTAGCTCAAAATGTCCAGGGCAAAGCACATTTACTAATTTGATCTATCATTATTTAACGGAAAATTAGTCGTCATCAACTTTTCGTCGGAGAGCCCAATTTTGGAAGCAGTTTTGGATCCAAAAGCTTGATTTTGTTTGTAAAATTGTAAATACTGCATTCTTCTTACCAATCTGAACACTTCAAATATATTTTCAAGAACAGCATTTTTGTTTCAAACAAAAAAAAACTGCTTTTGAAATTGGCAGAATCGATGACGACTAATTTCACCTTAAAATATGACATCCCGGCCTTTGGCAGAGCGATCTCACAGTCAATTCGTGGAGTCCGCGCAGGGTCGGAACGCCTTCGCCTGCGGCATAGGTGTGTTGGCTATGCTTGGGACTCTGTTACCTGCGAAAATTTACTAAACTCTGTTACTGAAAGTAAATTCGGACGCCCCTCGTGCGTGACCGGCACGCCCCTTGTGGTAGGAACTGGAATCATTTGACACAACTTTGTTTACATGTTTATAAAGAACAACTGGTGCAATGTGCAAGTTTCGTCAAAATATTCCACCGCATTTGGAGCAATACAGAATGGTACTCCAATGACGTAAAAAAACTTTGTAAACTTGGAAAAGCCAGAATAGTCGGGATCACAGCTGGTGAAAGTGCTAAAATGAAAAAAAAAATAAAATATTGAGGTGCGTTAAGTCCAATCCTGGCATCTCCATGCGGGATATGTCTACAAGGTACGATGCCAACTATCAAACCACGCGGAATATTCTCGCTCGAGAAGGATATATACGTCTTACAGTGCCAATAAACATTCGAATTGGCACTTGAAGCAGAGTTTGGTAGCCGAGAGGTGTGCTAGGCGTTTGTACGAGCAAGTTTTGACGAAATTCAACGGATGTATTTGGACCTACGTATAAATGGATTTCAAGCCACTTATCGGTCAAAAATTTTACATTGCAAAACTGGCGGGAATGGCGATATGCCAGGCAAGTATAAGTTCGTGTTTACTAATAAATTCGCAAAGAAGGCCATGACATATGGAATATATGGAAGAAGGTCTGAAGAAACGGATTTTACTAAAAGGGTCATGCTAATTTCTGGTCTGATTTAGCTAGCTATCTCTACTCTAAAATCAGACACGAATGCACCGGGATGGTGTAGTATCTCTAATAAATAAACAAACAACACTACTCTAAAATTGTGCTAGAGTAGTATGCAACTAATGATGCCCATTTCAGGCCAAAACAGATGAATCCTCCAAATTGTCTGAATTTTGGACCCATTGAAAACTTTTAGGCAATTGTCAAACAACGACTTCGGTAAAGCAGGGGGCCGGGACAGTCAACAGCGCAAGAAGAAATGCGTTCAAAGGGGAAGAAACAGGCTAATTCAGAACCATTTTCAACTGGGCAGGACATAACATGAGTTCTATTAAGAAAATAATTCAAGATTTTATCAGAACCAGAGAAATGCAATAATGTAGCACTGTGAAACTGTAAAAGCTGTGTAAAAATACTGCTCCTACTTTTGTCTTGTGGTTTTACTATAAATTTTTTGGTTGAAAAACTACTTAAAATCTGAGTTTGTACATTTTAAGTACATTTTGTGTAGTTTTATTCAAGTTTTTACTCAATCGAATCTAGTTACACGTAAATTTGAAAGTGCACGACCATTTGCTGAAAAAATTCTAATGCAACATTATGGATGATGAAACGAATGGCTCGTTAAAAAGACAGACATTTAAAAGTGTGTCTTGTATTCAGTTGGACTAAATATGACACTTGATGCTTGATGGTCAACTTCCGTTGCAGTATTAAATGAAATGTTACGCCATTATTAAGTCATGTAAGTACAAAACGTATTCTGAGAATCCCATAATGTACTACTCACCCATTTTAAGCATTCTTCATTAAAACGTTATATTTATATAACGTAACGCACCTGAATTTGGCAATATAAATTGAAAAAAAAACGCACGAAGTTGATTGAACCAATTATTGCGCACTTTGCAATATCAACAAAGCTCAACTATTACTGGCAACAAGTGCAAAACGAAACGCCACTCTAATAAGTTCAACACTTGAAAAAGCAACCAACCAGACTCGATGAGCAGAATCACATTCAGTACAGGGCCCCTTCGCCGTTTGTTTGTTGCAGGCCATCGCATCGTGATTCGCCGCTATTTAACTTGTTTTCTAACACAACACTATTGTTTGCCTGTTTACATTTTTCTTTTCACGTTACGTTGCTTTGTTTTTTATCACAACTATCCTACCGACACTGGCAGCCCCCGGTGCGGTGGTCGGTGGTAGGTTTCAATAGTTCGCTAAACGCTCGCGTTCCGATTTTTTGCCTTCTATTATTTTTCCAAACTTACCCAACGAACGAACTGTTGCTTTGGTGGTGTTTTTCTCGGATCGCTTCCTTCTGAACCGACCGCTCCGCTCTGGGTACCTTACCCATGTGGAATCTGCCGCTTGCTGCTACCGACCGTCCGGGTCGGGTGAGATGCGAGCTACCAACTCCAGACCAGGGTTCATCCGCTGCGACATGCCATTGCTGGCGTGGTCAATATTGGCACTCGTGTTACGGTTGATATTTTCATTTTAAATATTTGCTATTTGTGCACGGCAAGTGAGCCCCACGAGGCGCGATGCCTCGGCCCCGGGGAAGGACCCGGGCCCGGCACGCGATCGAATAATTTGAGTGATACCTTCTATTATGATGACTGAGGAACTGAGGGTCGGTTCAAATCGATTCGATGCTTGTGCGATAAGCAGCTGTCATAATTGCGCCTCCTTTGATATAACGAATTATTTTGACAACTTTATCTTAGGGAGACTGTGACCAAAATTATCTCAAACAACTAATTTTATGTCATGCCAAACAAACATGACTCTACGAACCGCTTTCCAATTGCAACAAACATGTTTAGTGGATATAAGGAAAATTCCTGTTGAAAGTTTCCAATTAACAAGCAGCAAACTGGGCATGGCTGACCCAGTTTAACCGAACGAGCAAAGGTGAGCCAGCTGGTAAGGAATGCTGCTGCTGGCAGCAGTCGTCGTCTTACAAACTAACCAACGAACGTAGTAGGATACAGCATCCAGCATACCGCCTGCGTTGTGTTTTCTGAGAAAACATTTCCGCGATGTTACCACCAACCGACTAACCAGTACAAGGCAATCCGAGCAAGATAGTCTCCACCGAACGGCGGCGCGGGTGTATCGTTGCTAGAACAGGACAGCCATAACCTGATCAACAACACTATGGGTCATTTAACCCTAATTAGTTACACTCCGGTTTCACAGCGGAATAACAACCGAATGAATCGAGTCTGTTTTTGTTTTCGCACTAAACATGCAGAAATTATTACCGGCTGCCGGACGCCACTGGCACCGGTTGATTGATATTTTCGATGGCTGGTAGACATTGGACGGCTGGTTAAAAAAAAACTTTAAAAACAAAATAAAAAGTGTATCTTTTTTACAGAAACTTGAAACTTTATGAACTTTATGTTTGTCACTCGTTGTCCTACTTTCTCTTAGTCTTTTTCGATTTAAAAAGTCTTGCTAATTTCGGCAATGAATGTTTTCAACGTAACTTAAAACATTCAGTGAATATTTCAGTGACCATTTGGTTGTTAATTTATCCAACAACTTGTCTTCTCCTCCATATGTTTAATCTTGTCAGCTCACTCATAATGAATCAACCAAAGTACCTATTTGATCTATCATCGTTGGTGATCCACTTATCCACAACAATTCAACAGGATCACTAGGTCTTATCCGCGTTTCGAAAAAATAAACTGCATCTCATTCATTGAAAGAGAAACTTCATTCAGTCAGTTGCATCAATACTTAGTAAATTCCTGGAATTCTCAAGCCAAAACCCAAATGTGCTGGCTTGGCTGCTGCCTGAATGTCTGCCACTTTCTCCTGGTAACTGCTTTCGAACAAGGGAAGCAAACTATGCAACCTAATGCAACCATAAACCGTACACAGATCTAGGAAATGCCATATTCCATATTTCATCCTCTCTTACGTATTTGTTTTTCCATTCACCGCGTAGCAAACATCGTTAGTTTTTTTACATTCGAAATCGTGATCCTTTCCAAACAGATCATTTGTAATGGGACCGCACAAGGGAGTAACGATCGTCAGCTTAGTTACTTGGCTGGGATGCACTTTCCTCGGATGCGTAGCCTAGACTCCTGTCTGCGGTCGCCAGTGATCCAGCCATGAATTCAATCTGGGCGATTTAGGGAGTAAAGTGGCGAGATGGAGAGAAATTAAGGGTCCTTAAATTCGATATTTATTGTTAATTTATTCCGCACTTGAGAGGGTCAGCGAAGGGCGTAATGCGATCGAAACGGACGATCGTCGGTCGTCGCTGCTGATCGTACGTACGAAAAAAAAAACGAAACGGAATTCAAACTTGTCGAATCATCATCACCATCATCACCGTGAATCGCGTTCCAACTTGTGGCTGAGTCTACGTAATAAACGCTGGAGGAACGGAACGGGAGATCACGGAGCCGAGGGAGGATTACAGGTATGTATGGTTGGACGGATGGATGGTTGGATGGATGGATGGATGGATGGATAGGATGAACTGATCAACTTCAATGACCTACCTTACTGACTCACTGACTGACGGTTCCTCTCAAGTCTCAATTGACACTTCACGAGTAAAGCAGGCTGGCAGTGCTGTCAGTATCGGATCAGTTTGTTTAAATTTAATTTAATTTAAAAGTTTTCAATACACATAGTGTCTACTGGGGTTGAAAATTATTGCATAAGGGCGCCTACATAAGGGTTAATCTATTTTTAAGTAATTGTTATAAAATTCTTGTTTTATGTTGTTCAATTTCAATCTCCATAGGGCTGCCTGGGGTAATAACCACCGCCGAGGCAAAATGCACCCCTTTCGTTTCTAAGCTAAAACTCATTTTAAAAACGACCAAGGAATGCTAGTAGATGTTACTACTTTGACTACTTTGCCAATTTAACAGTTCTATCTAACAACGAAAGTTAAATAATAACAAAAATAAGTTTCCAATATGGATAAATTATATTTTTTGCTTAGCTTCATTAACACTTTCTAACTGCTTTGACAGTATTAAAGACTGTACTCGAAAAAAAAAATCAATACTTTCTTTTGTGCATTACATTTTATTTTAATTGATGATATTGATGAAATTGATGAAATGTTAGGTAAGACTAGTTTAGAGTATAATATTCACATGTGCAAAATTTCGTCACAATCTGCAAAGTGGTTATTGAGACGGCTTCCAAGCAAGAAGTGCTTTAGCAAAGAAATATGGGTGCGGTCGTGGAAAATCCAGGCCAATCCTGTTCTAGTGTCCCGTGTGGTAACATTATTCAAGGAGATCTAGATGACCCAGCGGCGAGCTGGCAGCGGAAGAACACCGAAGACGACCGACCCCGTGAAGGCAAGGAAGGTGAGAAATTACTTCAAGTACAATTCGAACCTTTCGATTCGGCCAAGAAGGTAATTTTTCCGGTCTGAAGTTTTGCGTCGGAAAGTCCCACTTGGATGTTTCGGGGACACTCCAGAAGAACAAGGTCAACAAATTTGCCAAGAAGTACTTGGTGCGGCAGGTGATCTATGAGTGCGGCAAATTCAGCAAGTCGTGCACAAAAACCGAAACCATCAATGACCTCCGGCCTAAAGAAGAATGCCTCCAGAAGTGCCTGCTGCCCTTTCTTTGGTCTCACGAAGGTGACACTCTGTTTTGGATGGATCTAGCATCGTGCCATTACGCGAAACCGGTGATGGAATGGTACGAAGCCAACGACATTATTTTTGTACCGAAGGAGACAAATATGTACATCAAACTCGTCAGAACTTCGCCCAATAGACAATTTCCGGGCGATTATGATGAGCAAGCTCCGGAAAACAGGGAAGGTCTTCAAAAACGATCAGGATTTGAAAAAAACGAGTGGATGAATGTGTATTTTTGATGATCATTTTTGTCTGCGGCATTTTTTTTCGAGTACAGTCACCGCACAATGCCCAAGTAACAATTATTATTATGTTTCATTACACTCTTATGATGGTTTTTAAGACCAAAGTTGGTCATTAAAACGGCCATTAGAGTACAAGAAAAATTATTACTTGGGTAGGGAATCGATTCGGCTTTTTTCATTTTGGCTCTCCATTATACAGGGTGACAGGTAGCTTAGTGCAAATATTTAAGGGGGTGATAGAAAACCACATTTGAAGTAAAAAATCCTTCTACATACATGGTCAAATCTCAATCGTTACAGAGTTTTTCAACTTGTATCTTTTTGATATCGACCTATACCGGCCAAGTTATTTTGTACTT
Source organism: Sabethes cyaneus (assembly GCF_943734655.1). Taxonomy (NCBI): domain Eukaryota; kingdom Metazoa; phylum Arthropoda; class Insecta; order Diptera; family Culicidae; genus Sabethes; species Sabethes cyaneus. The sequence goes on along the minus strand of NC_071354.1, from coordinate 215,416,988 downwards.
CATATGAGGGAGTATTTATGTTTTTTGTGAAGAACGATCATTGGAAACATTGGAACATGCAAACTTTGAAAAATAATTAACTGTCCAGATAGGACTTGAACCCTGTCCGTTGGTGTAATTGGATAACGCACTCGACGTGAAATTGAGAGTTGTGAGTGGAAGTCCCACCTGGGCAGTCAATAATTTTTTAAAAGTTGGCTTATTATTTTCCCAGTTCTTCTAATGTTCGTTCTTCAGAAAAACAAATTTATTCCTTCATATGAAGTACGGTCAGAGTTATTAGACATTGTTAGTTTTCGGTTATGTTTCTCTTAAATTAGCTATAGTACAAAAAGTATGCTAGCTAGCCCAATTCTTTTGCTTCCATTCAAAGTCCGAGACAATTTTTTCCCCTGAAAATTATCCTTAGGAGATTATTTAATAAAATTCCATAAATTTATCAGAAGTAAAAAGCTTTAAAATAAGTATTTCTCAAGGCGTTTTCATCAAATTTCTCCTAAAAAGGCGTGATAAAGCTAATAGCTTTTCTCTACCAATTTGGAGGTCTAATACCGTTGTACAATACGTTCTTTGGCTTGAAACGCTTATCTCTTTTAATTTCGTTGCAATTTAATTTTAAACGCAACGTGTTGAGTGTTAAATTAGTATCTGAAAACTGCACGAGTTCATACATCACGCATAGCACACTAGATCACCGCGTGCGACGGACACGGTTTGACGCGTATGGAAAACAACAACAAAACGAACTTCTCGGGTCTTTTTCGGGCGTTCCACAAAACGATTCCAGCATCATAATGTATTTTCCGGAAGAACCGCCGGACAGTCACCTTTACTATTGCTTCGATAATTGTGTTGCAACGACTGGAATATAGTTGTAGATTTTTCGACCGTCGGTTATGTAATGTAAGTAAGTAAACATACATACAGAAGTCTTCGTTTAATTACAAAATCATTTTAATTCAGGGACATTTACGACGAACGCACCATCGCTACCGAGGAGGAGCGTTGTTTTCAATGAGGCTTCGAGAAGAGCAGCATCAGCAAGTGCTCTTGCCGATTCACCATGAAATTTTGCGGATCACGGGAAATGATTTCAAGCCGCGTGTCACAGTGGAAGGTGTGAAGCATGCTGAACCGGGTAAAAATGAGTTTTTTTTAAATTCAAGAGTTGCTGCCTGCGGATAAACTTAAGTGGCTTGAGTTTTGCAGGATTATGCTAGCAAAAGTGGAAGCAAACCCTCAATTTACGAAAAACATGGTTGGTACTGTTCATAGTTGTCAGACCGTGTCCATCGCACGCGGTGATCTAGTGTGCTATGCGCTATGTATATGCATTGCGGATATTTGACAGAAAACCCATGGAAAAGCAATCAAATTGCCGCAACGTAGTAAAATCCGTATGCATTGTGTCTGGGCCTTAATTCGACACTCAACACGTTGCGTAAAATTAAATTGCTACGAAACTAAAAAAGATATGAGATTGACACCAAACTAAAGAACAAATTGTAGAACAGTACCAGAGCTCCAAATTGGTGAAAAAAGCAATCAATTGTATTACACTTTTTCAGGAGAAATTTGATAAAAATGCGTTGAGCAACACTTATTTTAAAGCTTTTTGCTTCTAAAAAATTACCAGACTCTTCATTTGTTTATAGACTTCAAGACGGCGTACGATTCAGTTAAACGAGAGAGCTGTGACAGATTATGGCAGGTAGATAGATGTAGATCCTTTTGAAGTGGTCGACGAATTTGTTTACTTTGGTACGTTACTGACATGTGACAACGATGTAAGACGTGAAGTAAAAAGACAGATAGCGGCTGTCAATAGGGACTTCTATGGATTACGAAGCCAGCTGAGGTCCTGTAGCCTGCAACTTCGTACAAAACTCGGGCTCTATAAGACACTAATTCTCCTGGATACTCTACGGCTACGAAATGTAGACGTTGAAAGAAAGCTGCCAACGAGCTCTTGGTGTATTTGAGCATAAGATCCTGCGATCAATTCTCGGCGGCATATTAGAGGAAGGAGTGTGGTGCAGCCGCTTGAATCATGAAACATACCAAATGATGAAACATACAAAGATGCGGATATTAAGAAGCGACTAGAACACGGCAACCTGCAATGGGCCGGCCACATAGCAAAGATGCCGGATGAGAGACCTGCAAAAACATTTTTTAGCAGAGAACCCGATAGAAGCCGACGACTTCGAAGCAGACCCCGTACTCGTTGGATGAGCGCTATTGACGTGGATGCTAGAGCAGCGGGTATCAGTATATTTTATACACTATTTTTTATATTTATACACTAAAAAAAAGCAAAGCCTAGGTGCTACATTCCGTTATCGAAACTTGACCTTTTGTTTTTATACGACAGACTTCGCAGCCAGCTGTTAGAGTACAGGACAATTGCAGGGCCAGTTGCTACGATCCTATTGACTCTAACAGCCTCTCCCAGCCAAGATTCGAACATACGACGGCTGGCTTATTAGGCCAGCATCATACCTCGAGGCCAACTGGAAGACTTTTTTATACATCGTATTTTACTAAAAGTAAAGCGGTTGTAAAAGGATTTGACCAAAATTATCATTCAGAGGTAAAATGGCAAAACTGTTCTGGCAACTATGCCCACATTGTACTGTGTAATCCAGCTCTAGTGGTTATCGCATATCTTTGCACTGCTTCTCGTTAAACTTCGGAAAGTGAGACAGCAAGCAGTTCGTGTACAACACACTCATGATGAAATTTTCAAGAAGCAGATCATGTACCTACCCGAACCATTCATGGTGCCCAAGAATTCGAAGGAACGGACAGAGGAAGACCCGAAGTCATCAGCTAAACCTGATCCCTCCCGGGCAACGACGCGTCGCCCTCGCTCGTCGTCGTGTGTTTGATTCATCGCATTGACAAATGCGTGAATTGGACACGGACGGACAGTCGTCGGTCGGTCGTGGCTCTCCATCAGGTCAACTGCACCATTTCGAAACATATTTTGAAGCCCTTGAGAAGTGGTAAGCCACTTGAAGGTAAGTGATACACGGCCTGACGTGACGCGGTCATGCTCGGACAGTTTAACCGTTGCGTCCTCCCTCGAAGGGTAATGGGTTGCGGACAAATTCTTTCCGCGATCAGCTCCCCGGATTTAGTCTCAAGTGCTTGGAATTTCTCCTTGATTTGGATTGATAAATTATTGTAAGATTTATTTCTTGATATTTTTCACGATTGATTGAGTAGTTCATAAGATTTATGACACCAGCCTTCTGCTGATACAGGAAATATGCATGAAGAAACCACCACCGTGTCAGCAGCAGCGTCTGCCTTGCGGTTTACCGACGGGAGTTTGCACTAAAATAACAACCACCGGTGTGTGCTTCCGCTTGCCCGGGACGGGAATTGCCAACTCCTATCCGAAATGCCGACAACAACTTTCCGACCAAACCCGAGGACATTCGATGAGGAAGATGAGGTTTTTCGAACGCATGAAATATTAAATAAACAATCGTTTTTCCGTCGTTTGGTTGGAGATTTGACAGACGGAATATGAGAGCCCGTATGCGTTCGAAATCGAAAAGGCGGATAATGATAGGCCGATACCGGGACGGAAGATGGCAAATGGTACGGGAAATACGTTTGACGGTGTTACATTTTGCTTTGAGCTCAGTGCAGAGGAAAACAATCTATTCCCGAGGCGACAAGCTGTCTGGAAAAACAAGCATGCACACTAAAATATTATGCGGGAAGAGGTGATTACTACCATGCTAATACTATATGCAATGTATCATTTTATAGCTAATTATCAAAAACTCAATTAACCTTTTCTCGTCCATCGTTGGTTGCAATACGTATACGTATTTAAAAATTTTATTATCATTGAAATGGAAATAAAAAAATTAAATAAAATGTATGAATAATACAGAAAACATGCTAATTTAGTTATGTCGTCGAAAAACTAACTGAATGAAGCGAAAGTAATAAGAGCTCAATAATTCGAACGAAATTTATAGAAGATAATATGGAGAATATTGGTGACCATCTTTCTTTAAGCTCTGGGCACACCTAGGAATGGAACCAGGAAGCCTCAAACATGGCATATGTATTATTTACCTGTCACATGCTTTCAGAACCAATTGCAGTTGAGGTACCAATTTCCGCTGTGGCATTCAAGTGTTTGCTCTTCTTGCCCCCGGAGTCTCGTTGGTAGTCCTAAGCAAATGGAACAAGTGTGAAGCTACACAAATTCATCTCTTTTTTTCATTCCTGATAGATCAATTTCGGTTGACTCAAATATTTGTCGACTTGGTGCTGCGATGCTTCCGTGTTTCTCTTCTGTTGGGATGCGATGGGAAAACTTTAAAAACAGCAAACACAGCACAGACGCAATGGCTCAAGTTTACCGGCAAGGCGACAGACTGTCTGGTATGTTTGGCCAAAAAAAGGACTCTCCTCCATTAGTGGCGGCAATCACTTGAACACATGGTGACATTATCAAGTTGACGAAGAAGTAGCGGTCCTTTCAGCCAGTCTGCCAGCACACAAGCAGTCAGAAAATTATTGCATGAACATTTTTTCCGATGAGAAACGTGTTCGGTTTCCAGTTTCTCAGCAGCTCGTTAAATTGGGAAACAATTCCAACCATGCGTAATTTATTTACTACACAAGGGTGCTGTGACAGAAAAGGCACGCATCCCGATTACCGGAGTCTACTATACGGAGCGGTTGGCATACAGTGACAACTTCCGAACCATTCACTGGCGAACCGCAGTTGCTTTGTGGGTAGAAAGGGGCGCAGGTTTTGACTAAAGCACCCGACACCGTGCGCGATAGCTGTGCGATAAAGTTATAAATAAGGGCGGTTCCTCGGCGGAAAACTCTAGCAACACCCGACGTGGCTGACACCCATTTGTGACGGTTGATTAACTTTCCTGTGTTAAGTGGGCTTCCTGCTGACAGCCATCACGATTTTTATTTCGGAAATGGCTTTTCGCTTCGGTAGTAAAAGTCTTCTCAGTAGAAAAGTTATTTTGGATGACCTTTTCAAAGATTTTAACTTTGAAAGCGAATATTACGTTAAACAAATTTTAAATTTAATCAATCAATTTTTCAGCCAGACAAAAATCACACTGAAAAGAAGGTCAATAGCAACCCTTTAGGTACTTACTCACGAGTCATAAGGTGAAATCAACCGCACATGCATAGACTTATCACTCGTCAGCCCTGACTGCAGCAGCTGCTGTCGGTCGGTTTGTTTGGATATGGCGCTAATAAATTGCTTCCTTTATTGCCGCGATGATGCGATGAAAAGATCAGACTGCGTGCAACGAAACGCAAAACTGTGGTAAGCACCTACCTCCAACGTCTGCATCCAACAGTGAAAATCTTCACAAATCGATGGACGTTCTGCCTAGTTTGACTTTTGAACTTGCAGGTGACTTTTGCAGACTGGTGTACCTCCTACTAATTAGGAACTGAAATGTCAATTCTTTGTGTGTAGTTTATTGCCATGGTAACCCTTGGTTACAATTTTGCCTGCCAAATGTACAGAAACTGCCTGTCTGATAGAAAAACAACCGAGCTGGAAGTCAAATATTTAATCCCTGCACCCTTTGAGCCCATGATGATGAGTCTAGTATAGGATGCAGATTTACTTACGTTCCGTCGCCATTATCTTTCTTCTTTAATGCGTCTGCAGCTTTGTTCGGCTGTTTTGAATATTTTCGCATAAAACTGCACAGTGCATGGTGCGATAAAAACAAAATAATTTGAAAAAATAAATCCTTGATAGAAATGTTTGTTTCAGTTCACTAGGAACACCATGCTAAGAAATTTACTAGTAAAAACCCATTGAATATACGTGAACTCCTGACTGTAAAAATAATAACTTGATATATATGTATATGAAAAGCAAGATTAAATTTGTTTTTCACGTTTAAACTTTAAGTAGAAATGCTTAAAATGCTCAATTTTTTTGCTCAGAAAAAAATTTGCCTCCGAAAATCCCCACATGCCAGATTTGTTTCCATTTGCTTGATTAGTTTTCGAGTTATGCAGAAGTTCGTGTTTCATTTGTATGGTAGCCCTCCGCCACCTTACCCCCAAGTGCCAAATTTGATTCCATTTGCTTGATTATTAGTCGAGTTAAGAGGAAATTTTTGTTTTATTTGTATGGGAGCCTCCCCAACTCCCCCTATTAGAGGAAGGAGGGGTCTCAATCCACCATAGAAAAAAAATTTGCATCCAGAAACCTTGACTTGCCAAATTTGGTTCCATTTGCTTGATTAGTTCCCGAGTTATGTAGAAATTTGTGTTTCATTTGTACGAGAGCCCCCATTTCTAAAGCCTGGAGACGCTACTACATATTTAGTAGCTGTCTAAAAACCACGTACTTATTATTGGTTGTTGTTTTCGTGCAAACGTTTTATTATAATTTGTAAGGTGCGTAGTTTTTGGTCGTCCCCCGATTTCTAATAGCTCACGTGGTTCATGGTCGGCCCCACACGAACTAGTTCATATGGTACTACATGTGTATTGTGCATAGATACTCTACTGTTTATTTATTAGGTATTTAACTTAACTTTACGGTTTTTGGCACAATGCCATCACGTAGAAGGGGTGAGATTGTGCCAAAGTTTCTGTAATTTTAATATTAGCAATGTTCATTGTAACTAAACCAACTTTCTTTCAGTTGTTAACTAAACTATGCTTTTTTGGCACTATCTCACCCCTCAATTTAAGTTGTTGGCCTTCTACTGAATGTTTGATAGAATATTACAAATGAAACTTTAAAACCGGTCGTCGAGGTGAAGTAAAAATCGTTTCATTAACGCTGATTGAAGCCAGTTTTGAAACGAATCGGCGCTGCTTCAGTTGATACTGAAGCTTCATTACTTCACTGTTGAGTGACGATTTACTATTGTAAGCGACGTTGCGGGCCCTGATCTTGTTTCCTAATTTCGTTATCTGAGAGTTTCGAATAATTTGATGGCTTTTAAATATCAAGTTGTTCTAAAATAAATTGAAACGTGACGTCTGGGTTGTACAATGAAACATTTGCATGAAACTTAAAGATGCTCTACTGTGCCTTAAACGGGTTCAAAAGCTATAATTATTTGACCCACAGTTTTACTCTTTTCATTACTACAGTGGTATTCCGATTATATCTACACCTGGTCTAATCTACCCCCGATTTAAGGTACCCCCGATTTTGTCTACCATTTTGAGCCGTTTTTATCTACCTTATTTTTAAATTGTCATTTCAACCATGCGGCATGAAAATTTGGAAGATTTTATGAATTTTTACATAACAGAGAATATTTCTTTGTATTTTATATGGCATCTGCGGCATGTAGTTATACAGAGAATAGGTATTAAAATGCTAAAGTCAAATACGCAAAGTAACATCTATTTATTTTGTAACGCTTCTTTTTTTCTTTTTCTTTGTGAGATTTTGTGAAATTTGGTGCTAGATGGGTTTGAGCTTCTGTTGGAAAATTTTAATTTTTCCTGAAAAGCTTATTAAAATACTTTCCATTAACTGAATGATGTTCAGTGGTTCGTTTCAGTGGTTCAAAAGTTATGAATTTTCAAAGAAAGAAAGGCGGCAAAAAATGATAATTTTTGGGACCATACTGAGTCAGAAAAGAGAGCCTCAAGTGAATAAGACCACAAAATTTGAATCAAATCGGAGCAATTTTGAATTTCGATAGGGTTTATTTCTAATTCCTGTCGTAGTAAGTAAATCCATTCTAATTTTCTACATTTGTTGGATGGATTTAATGGAATACTCCAAAAGTTCTTGTGCTGATCTGACTAAAACACACACTCACTGATCGGAATGTGAACTTTGAAATCACTGAAAAGCGATTATTAAAGAATATTTGATTATTGATTATTGAATTACCCAACTGACTTTATTTCTTAAATTCGTCGTACCGTTTTAAAATCCGTCCATCAAAATTTTTCATCGTCCGAACTAAAAATCACAACAATGTTTACGAAGCTAACGCTCATGTATTTGTGTAGGACGGCATGACAAATGTTATTCTGCAAAATTTCTGCAGGTCAGGCAAGTTTTCTTGGCTTTCATTTATGAATGACGGAAATTAAAACGATTAGTCGACATTTTCTTCTTCGTCGCACGCAAAAACGTAGGAAATTTGGCTGGTAGGACTTCTGTAATGATACAAAGCATTTAAATAGATCTCAGCTCACTTTGATTGACCGCGAATGAAAGACAACAAACTTAAATATTAGGGAATTACTAGTTTCGCATTGTGTGTCATAAAAATGCTGACATTTTTATAATTTGTGTTGGATAGGACGGGAATACGCAATTACGACGAAGCAGCAACATACCCTATGCCTTTTTTTCATAAAATTGCTAAGTTAATATGCATTATGGCTAATGATTGATAAAAATAAAATGAGTCCTATGCGTAAAATTAAACTGAAATAATTCTTAATTGAGAAAATTGATCAAAAATATCAAAATTTTTTGTTCTTTTAAACTATTTTAGAGCAATTTATTTTTTCCCAAATTTGTCTACTTTCCATATATATCTACCAAAAATTTTCGGAGGGGTTAATAATATCGGTAAACCACTGTAGTAGTCAAAGAATTTCATTAACAGGAAGTTGTTTTTTATGAGTTTTGCAATCTTTTATAAAACTTCTTCGAATAAGGAAACTAAAAAAACTAGGTAGGGTAGAGTAATGGAAGAGTTATGTCAGGGGATAGTATTTAAAGACAATTAGAATGCTCAATTTACCAGTTTCCAATTGGTGCACCATAATGTTGGCTTTAAATACATACCAAAATTGTACGATTCTGTTGATTAATATATCTAAAATATTACTTTTCCTGACATTAGTATGTGCTCCTAAAGTAGTGGTAATATTCCTCTAATAGTGGAAAATTTGCCTATAATAGTGGAATTTTGTTTACCGCCCTTAGTAACGCTTGCAGTGAGCATGGAAGCAGGTGGATAACAGCGTAGGCTTGTTAAAATGCTATGAATTGTTGCGAATTTCTTAGCTAATTGCACCTTATTGGTCTGTTCAAAAGGAATTTATCATTTCTGTACCAACATTCTAAATTTTAGCTACATATACCTTAGATAAAACTGTTAACAAATAAATATTTAACAATAGAGAACTGAAATTCTCTTGGAATTATTCTAAAATTCGCCAAAATTATGAAATGATTCAAGCTTCCACTATTACTGGTACACCCACTATTATTGGTACATCTACCCTAGGATATTAGAAAATACCGGAAATACCGGTTTTTTGCCTTTCCAAAACCGGTGTTTCGGTATGCAAAAATTGGTCGGTACTACCGATATCGGTATTACCGGTACTACCGGTTAGACAGCGCTAATACCAAACGAGATGAAAGTCCGAATGTAATAGTAAAATCCTTATGATTCTAGTATTACTGTCTGGCGCGGCTTGCGGACTAGAAAATGATTCCGGAATGCGCTGCAAGTACTCTGTCATTCTTCATGAGTCATTGGATAGTCAGTAGAGCCAACACCATTTATAACCCGAAACTAAGATAATTGCAGAGATGAAGCATCGCTGCAACTACCTTTTTCCATAATATCACTGCCGGATAGTGGGAGATAGATAGGTTACACACAAGGTTACACAAGGCTGGCAAATGAGTGAACATGTGCAAATATATCACCTCTGTTTTTTAACTCATATCTCTACTTCCACAAGGTGCCGGCTGGGGTACAGTAGCCAAAGTTGCGCACCTGGTGGTACGCAACTTTGGTTGTCGTTTGCAGACAGAGAAGGTGGAACACTCGCCGTGTGGTTTCCGGCTACCTAATCATGCAGTTCGGCGCAGGATTTTCGGAGGGCGCGGCTGCGGGGTGTGAGCACACCGGGAGAGAGTTATTTTCTCAGCTGGCTTAGCACAGAGAGAGAGAGAGAGACTCTTAATCGGTCTGTTTTACACAATCTGCACTTACGCCCTTTGGCGGTTGGTGCCGAATTGTACGTTTGGGCAAAAATTGAGCCACGGGACCTGATCCTGCCGGGAGTCGGCAAATCAGGTGCCCCTAAGTCAAAGTCTATCTCCGTGCCGATGACTGAATGGCTGGAGGCGTGAAAACATGCCAGTCGCGAACGGAGTGCTTTGGGCATCTTGCCCCTACTGTGCCATGCGGGGCTCTGGTACGGTCGATCTTTGTTGTCCCTTGCGTTTCGTGGGAACAGCATAGTAGTCCTGCCCAATTTCCCTTATGGGTTTTACGCCAAGCGCGTTCTGGCCAACTTAATTGGCTTCGCTTACAATTTGCTGTCTGATCTGTGTTGGAGATTGTTTGTGCATATACTCCGCTAGTCAAATAGTTAGAGTCGCACAAATAAATCTTCAACACAAACGGGCAGCAAATTTGTATTTATGCGAAAAACTTTTTAATGGCTCTGTCACCATCGCATTGGTTCAGGAGCCATATTTTCGCAAGGGGTACTTTCATTCGACGGATATTGGAAACCAGAACTTTGCTGTTTTCAGCAAACTGGTATGACAAATCCTCGTTTGATGCCCAGGGCATGCATATTGTTGCATAGGTCAATTAGTGCATGCCTTATCTCTAGTTGACTACTCGAGATATTTGTGCAGTCACAGTAGAACTCGTCGTGGATGATGTCCATAGGCGCTATGTCTACTGTTCTGCATACTTACCACACGATGAACCGTCTCCCAGCGACGATTTCAGAAATGTGGTGAGATACTGCCAATCTAATGGGCTTCCGCTCATTGTAGGCAGTGATGCCAATGCCCATCACATCATTTGGGGCAGCTCGGATATCAATCCGAGAGGCTCTGATTTGATGGAATATTTGAGTAGTACCAACCTTGGAATACTCAACATTGGCAATTGTCCAACTTTCATACGAGCTGGTAGAGAGGAAGTGTTAGATACAACACTCTGCTCTAACAGGATCAGTCATGAGTTGGCACAATGGCATGTTTCAAATGAGACACCAATATCTGATCATTGCTTTATATATTTTGATCATTTGGGTGTCTCCTTGAACGCTGCAACATTTCGCAATCCGAGATTTTCTGACTGGGAACTCTTTGAGGAGGATCTGGCGACGAAATTTCAAGGATTCGAACCGGCGATTGAGTCATCGATCGACTTGGATGTGGCTGTAGATGTCACAACATCTTTTATTGCGGAAGCTTTTGAAGTAGCTTGCCCGCTAAAAACTATTAAAACGACTAGAGGAACACCGTGGTGGAACTCTCATCTCGCGGAACTAAAGAAACGATGCAGGAGAGCCTGGAATAGACGTCGGAGGGATGGCGTGGAGCCTTTCAAGCAGGCCCGGAAAGCCTATGCAAAGGCTCTACGATCTTCAGCACGCACGAGCTGGCACAGGTTCTGTAGCAACGTTTCCAGTTTCGGCGAGGCAAGTCGACTTAATAAAATACTGTCAAAATCGAAAGATTATCAGGTTAATAACATTCGAAGTTCGAACGGTGAATACTGTTCGAATGACAATTAAATCCTGGAATGTCTCTTTTATAGTCACTTTCCGGGCTGTGTGGAACCTGAAGTTCGAAACGATCCAGAAATCGTTTTAGGTGACTTAGACTCATGGGTTTTTGCTCGGAGACTTGTCACAACTGAAGCGATTGAGTGGGCCGTGAACAGCTTCTCTCCATACAAATCTCCTGGAACAGATGGAATATACCCTATTCTACTGCAAAAAGGATTCAAGTACTTCAAACACATTCTGAGAAGGATGTTTGTGTGTAGTATTGCTATTGGGTACATTCCAACTCAATGGCGTGAAATAACCATTAAGTTTATTCCTAAAGGTGGACCCGCGACATACGAGCAAGCAAAAAGTTTTAGACCAATCAGTCCAACGTCTTTCTTGCTTAAATCACTTGAGCGGATTGTTGATCACCACATCCGCGAAACAAGCTTAGTAGAAGTTCCTCTTCATTCAGCACAGCATGCTTATCAAAGTGGCAAGTCTACAACCACTTTATTACATGATGTGGTGGATAAAACTGAGGTTGCTTTTTCACAAAAGGAATCTTGCTTAGGAACTTTTTTGGATATTGAAGGTGCGTTTGATAACGTATCTTTCGCTTCCATTTTGGAGGCTGCTCGTTATCATAATGTGCCTTCAATAATCATAAAGTGGATAGAACAAATGCTTAGTAACCGATTGCTTTTTTCGTCCTTACGGCAAGCAAGCATTTGGAAGCAAAGTGTTTGTGGATGTCCACAAGGTGGCGTTCTCTCGCCTCTTTTATGGAACCTTGTGGCGGACGGCCTATTGAGGAAACTCAATGGTCTAGGCTATCCGTCATATGGTTTTGCGGATGACTATCTCATCCTAGTAGTTGGAAAGTGCATAAGCACATTATTTGACTTAATGCAGCAGGCACTACGCGTCGTGGAATCGTGGTGCCAACAAACTGCACTTTCGGTAAATCCGAGCAAAACATCTATCGTCTTATTTTCAAGACGTAGAAATACCAATGGAGCTCGCGCTCTGCGCTTTTACGATTCGGATGTTGATGTTGTGAACGAAGTGAAGTACGTGGGGTTGATTCTCAACTCCAAACTTGACTGGTCCACAAATATTGATTTCCGAATTAAAAAAGCGTGCATGGCCTTTGGGCAATGTAGACGAGCAATTGGCAACTCTTGGGGGCTTAAACCCAAATACATACACTGGTTATACACGGTCATTGTCAGACCAATACTGGCGTATGGTTGTCTTGTATGGTGGCAGAGAGGGGAAGTTGTGACTGTCCAGACAGAGCTAAACCATCTTCAAAGGATGTGTTTAATGGCAATGTCTGGTGCATTTACTACAACTACTACTGCCGCCCTAGAAGCTATTTTCAATATTAAACCTCTACACTTTCACCTGAAGCAAGAGGCACTAATATGTGCTTATCGATTACACGCGATTGGCCTTTGGCAGTCTGTGGACGGTTCCACTGGTCATACTCGATTGTGGTCGCAAATTGTTGCTGAGAACAAGTTTGCCCTTGCTCCTAGCGATGTAACGCTCATGCGTACTTTCCCGTATAGGACTTTCTCAAGTGACTTTCCTCCTAGAGAGGATTGGATGTCAGGCTACATGGAAAGGAAAATTTCCGACTATGTGGTCTGTTATACCGATGGTTCCTTGTACGAAGGTCGCGCGGGTGCTGGTGTTTACTGCCGTGAGCTGGAATTGGAGGAATCCTATTCGTTGAGTAGTTACTGCACCGTTTTTCAAACTGAAATCTTTGCAATTATGTGCGGAGCTCAGTTTGCACTTCAGAAAGAACTGATAGGCAAGATTATCTACTTCTGTTCTGACAGTCAAGCCGCTATAAAAGTCCTTTGTGCGGCTAATTCTAAATCTAAAACAGTCATCGCCTCCCACACCCAATTAGAAGAACTAAGCATTCTAAATGCCGTTCATCTGGTTTGGGTTCCTGGCCATTCTGGTATAACCGGAAATGAATGGGCTGATGAACTAGCAAGATCTGGAGCAGAAAAGTCGGTTTTCGGACCGGAACCTGCTTTACCAATTGCGGCATGTTGGATAAAACAAAAGATTGCGTCATAGGATCTTTGGATCCTACGTCTTAAATGAATCGGATTTGAGGAAACTAAAATTACGAGACATTTTGATGTTCCTTACCGAAAGCGGTATTGAGCTATAAGCTCTTATTTATCATGAGTATACCCCCAGGGGGTGTACTTTTGATAAGTTAACTACCAAGGATTGCAGTATCCCCTCGGGGGTACAAAAATCTCTCGGTATATATATGTTTGTGTTTGTCCAAATTCCTCATCCACCCCTTCCTATTCCTCCTATTTTCCTTCCCGTCCTCATCAGGTAAATGATGACACGAGCAAGATGGGCAAGGCACAAATCTTCCACATGATTGTGAGGAACGTGCTGCTCGAGCCAAAGATGCTGATACCTGATACACACACACACACACACACACACACACACACACACACACACACACACACACACACACACACACACACACACACACACACACACACACACACACACACACACACACACACACACACACACACACACACACACACACACACACACACACACACACACACACATACAATCACAGCAGGACAGCCCTGCTGATCAACGAACCTCAAACCAAATCAACCATATTGTCATCGAGGGCCGGTTTTTCTCGAAAATCTCAAATCAGCAAGATTTTAACTCGGACCATTACCTAGTAGTAGTACATGTACGCTCAAAACTATCGACGGTTTATACCTTGCGACAAAGCCCTCCTCCTCGGTTAAACATTCGGCAATTAGAAACCCGCAAGTTGCTGAAAACTACGCTCTGTCTTCCTCTGTAGAGCTAGATACTTCGACTCTCGTAAACGGATGGAGTATGATACGCTCGGTCGTCAATGAGGCCGCAACTGGGGTGCTAGATGGTTTGGTATATTGGTTTGACGGGGAATGCCAAGAGCTTGGAAAAACTATCTAAGCATATTCACGAGGGAGAGTTTGTCCAAGTATCGACGAGCGCGAAATGTGTTGACCACGATTCTGAGTAGGAAAAAGCGCCAGAAGAAGGACAGAGATCGTGAGAAGCTGGAACAACTATTCCGGGCTAATGACACGCGTAAGTTTTACGAGAAAGTGAACCAAACTCGTAAGGGCTACACACCGAAACCTGACATTTGTAGGGAAGAGGGAGCAGATCTAATCACAAATGAGCGCAAGGTGGTCGACAGGAGAAAGTTCTTCGATGAGCATCTCAACGGCGGAAGTTAACCTAGGAGTACCTGCAAGCGATAACAGCGTGGCGGATTCCGATCTCAAAGAGACTCGGCGAGAACTCGGTCAGTTGAAGAATAACAGAGCCACCGAGACCGAGTCCCGCTAGAACTCACGCTGCAAAAATCGTAAAGAACCGCCAAGAGTCATCTGCGACGCCTAGGAGTTAGTTACCTTTGGTGAAAACCGTGCCTCTCATTTCGATATCCACTCGTGCAGGATAATCTGACTCCTTATCTCAACCCTCGCCGCGTCTCTAAAGGATTCCAGACTGCCCCCGAGTTGCGCACGAAACACTTCACTCGATCCAATGTAGCTCTGATAAGTCTCGTCAGTTTATCCGGAAAGCCGCGTTCGTGCATTATCTGCCATAGCTGGTCTCGATCGACTGTATCGTATGCTGCTCTGAAATTATTAAATACGTTTTGCATGGGCACGTTGTTCTCCCGACATTTCTGCCAGATCTCTCGGATGGTGAAAATCGGGTCCGTAGACAAATAGTCAAATGCGGCAAGTGAATGTATATTTTCCGTAAGCTAGGTTAAAGTCTCAAGTCTATAGAAAGCTATCGGTCCGATTAGCGTTTTGTACATTATGAGCTTTGTGCGGACGCGAAGACATATCTAGATAGAATTAACAAAAGGGCGAATGTCGCAAATGTAAACAAAATGGTTGAGAGTTACTTTGTGCTGGACCAGCATAGGATAATCAACCCTCACTCGGTTTGTTTACGCTTGCGGCATTCGCCCTTTTGTTAATTCTATCTTCATATGCTTCTTGAACTAAACGTCTTGTGGAGGGAAAAGTTCAATGTTACGTTGGATATCCTTATTCATATTATTGTCGATGGTGACCAGAGAACGCAAATGTGTATATGAATTCATCAAGCACTTCACAACCAGTTCATCACTGTCAATAGTTACTGTCCGCGGGAGACGAACGTTGTTTTTGGGAGCCTCTTTTTACCATGAATTTGGTTTTTTGACTCATTAACGAGGCGATAACAGGAATTCTAAATAATGCTGAATAATGAATGTCACGTTTACTGTCAAAATGTCACCTTCACCTGTTGAAATTTTTTTCCATGTCACCGTGTGCTGTGATCAGAAATTAAAACAGAGTTAAAAGATAATCATGACGTGATGATTTGTTGATGCGAAAAACCAGCTTGAGTACAAGAAAACGTAGGTACATGCGTTTTTCAATTTTGCTTTCTAATTAAGCCCATTGTTTGTACGAGCGACCCCACAGTGCACCGTAGTATAAAAATTATGCTGCTAAACCAGACCAGAGACTAATGATGTGCGACCGGCCATCTCGTACTACCCGCCCACTAACTGCATTGACGGTCCTGCTGTGCTTCATCGAGTAGGTACAGCTTAATGCTGTTGCTGGACACGTCGGAACCATTTCCCGTAGCCATACTACCCGTACACGAACCGAAATCTGCGTGCGAGATACCCACCGAGAACGAGACAAAAGTTAATCCTTTTGTTTCGCCAACAAAACGAAAGTTAATTCGTTGGCTGCTGCCTGCCTGCTGCACTGGCAGGCTACGGCTCCATTTGGCTCATTATGCTTATCTCTTCGCGTCGGGATGCAGATAGCCAGAATTTCGGCTTCGAAAATTAGCATTTTTATGCGCAAAATTCCCACGTTCCGTTTAGAAATTTGCATCCAGACTAGATGAGGTTTGCGGTTGAAAACGGTAAGCCTGGTAATGAAAGCAAGGAATATTTATGAGGATTCGGGATGAAGTTGGATTTCCAGGAACTAAGTGAGAAAATAAGAGATATCAACCTAAACTTGTCAAAGAACAAAAATCGTTCGAATGAAAAGTTCATGACAGACGTTATGCAAACGGCTCCTTCAGGGAATTGAGGCGTGGAAAATATCTCCGCACGTCATCATCGACGGCAATTAGCGTAAACAGTATAATCAATGAAAAAAGGTACCAAAAATGCGTAGAGCTTACTCACGCATTCGCTAATCGAAGCGCTAACTTTGCACGTAATTTCAATTTCTCACCAGCCGGCCCATTTTCCCCGGCCAGGCCAGGCCAGGCCAGGTCAGATCCAGCGAGAAGTGAAAGACGATTACTACGGCTTTGGTGAAACTGAATGAAGCTCGAACGGTTCGGTTAGACAATAAAAAATGAAAATCTTACACCTGTTTGAGTTGCTTCGTAAAGATAAATATTTGGATTGAAATAAGGAAAAGATCGATACGCCGATGCGAGTACAATCGATTTCTTCACCACTTGCTGCCTTTTTTCCCTCGCGTCTTACCCGTTGTCGACATCACCGTCGTCCTCGGTCATCATCATCATCATCATCATCAGAGTTGTCATTTCGACAAAAAAGGCTGAAAGCATCAGCAACTATCACGAACGATTGATTTAATAAACAGTGGTACAAATGGAAAAACAGTCCCGTATCCAGTACAATCAACATTAATTCTGGCTTATAACGTTCTCTTGGAATCGAAGGAATCGAAGCATTCCCACATCTCTCCAATCATCGGCAAGCAGAAATGGCAGAAATCGAATGACGAAAGATACACTGTATGCGGTGTAGACGTAAAAGCACAAGTCGAAGGGGACTAATGCCTTCTCTTTGCCTTATCTTTAGTTCGTAGCCCGAAAAGGCTAAGCGTTACTATGGAAAGTGGAATGAACGCCAACAGAGTCATCTGTGTGAATCAGAACGAAATGATACTTCGAGCTTTATTGTATTTCATTTCTGCTTGAAAAGTTCGTTTGTGCTTTGTGAGCGTGCTCGAGCTCTTTCACTTCTATTGAAAATTAATAAGCACATCCTGCAGGTTTTTTACTTGGATATAACTTTTCGCATCTCGCTTATTATTATTGCACTCAGTTTATACAACTAATATCGGTAAAATTTTGCTGAGTTTTTAAAAATAGAAAAAAAACCCGATTTAATCCACCTAGTGGTGAAAGGAACCTTTGTTATACGGTCTTACTTGGTATTTGAGATAGAAATCGACACGTTTTCGGAACATAATTCATCTATTGGTTAACGTTGCGTAATGCGTTGGTTTACATAAAATTTTTGAAAATTGAATAAGTTTACAAATTTTGAACAAAATAGGAACACTTTTAAATTTTGATAGATCCTTTTTTCATATAATTGCTGAGTAAGGATAAGTAAGTTGTTATTAATTTGAGTAAGTGCAAATAAAAGTAAGTTGTAAGAGGAAATCTTATTCTTTAACATATACATTGCCTAGTAAAGGTCTAGTTTATAGGTTTTTGAACTATGCATAATTTCCTGTAATGCCATTCTATTTGATTCACATCAATAGAGTTTTCTTGAATAATTTTCATCAATTTTTATTAACCTTCGGTTACTCACGCTGTTGTATTTTGTACAACACGTGTAGGTTTTTCAACGCCATATTGTTATAAAGTTACAAATCGTTGTTTAACTAACGAATATTCTTCAATAAACTTATTCTGAGCAAAATGTCAGAGTTATTCAATGCATTAATAATTTAAATTGTTTGAAAAATAGATCAGCATAAACCGCCATCACAGAAACGAAACAATCAGCATGCGAGGTGTACCGCAATTGACCCCAAATGGAATTATCTCTCGTTTCTTCATATGGAAAAATGGTGTCTGTATGCAGCAAAACTAGCCAATGTAAAATGTTTAAAATGTATCCGTCTGCTGGTAGTCGAGTAATTCGTAGTCAAAATTAAGGTATTTTTTATAATCAAAGTTCTACAGTTCCTAAACAAGCAAACATAGAGGTATACTATATTCAGCAAAGTTGTGTATTTTTATCATTTGTACAATTTTGTAATACAAGAAAAAGTCATACAACAATTACAAAAAGAGTAAAAATATAAAAACTGAGTTTACAAATTCATATACAATAAATAAGATTTTTCTATCTTAGAAGTAGAGATGGAAGGTTACTGTCTCTAGCAAAATTTCTTGTAATAATATGCTCTATAACTTTGCAGAGCACATCAATGTGTTATATTGACACTGAAGAAAAATAATTTTTTTTATTTCACTTTTAGGGGGATTAGTCAAAATTTAGATTCCACCAGACGATAGAGCTTTTAATTTCAAGAAACTATTCTAAAGGTTCGATAAACCTAAAACCAAGTTTTCCCAGTCAAACCTCTAGTGCGCCCGTTTTCTTTGGTTTGGGGTTATAGTGCGCGCGAGTAACTGTGTTGCAAAAGTTGGCGCGAGTGTTCGAGGGTTAATATCTTTTGACCGGTACAACCAATTCTTATGAAATTTTGCATATATATTCGTAGTCTCAAAACCTCTCGTTTGATATTAAAATAATTGAAATTAGGTAAATTATCTTGGTTAACATCATTATAAATTATTGTTAATTTTGGTGTGGTGTATACGGTTGCTCATAACTTTCAAATTAAACGTCCAATCAAAAAACCATTCAATAGTGATCTATTAGCATATATTATCTTTCAAATGAGACTAATAGCGCATAAATCGGTTTGGCCATCTCTAAGAAACAGGCGATAATTATTACCTTGTCAAAACAGGTTTTTTAAGCATAACTTTTAAACTACTTGTTTGTTTTCAATTAAAAATTTCTGAATAATTTAGCTTTAATAAGGGCTTTCATTTGATACTAAGATCGTTGAAATCGGTCATGTAGTTCTAGAGAAACCCGTGTCACGTATTTTTCACATTTTTGTTTATAACTTTTAAACGAAACGTCGTGTCACGAAGCAACTCAATAGTGATCTACTAGACAATAATACCTTTCAAACAAAAGTAATAGCGAACGATTCGGTTCAGCCATCTCTGACAAACAGGCGATAGAAAAAATCATTACATACATACACACACACACACACACACACACAGACATTGCTCAAATCGTCGAACCCTATCGATTGGTATATGTGACTTGGCCCTCCGGGCCGCGGATCAATTTCGTGTTTTTCGACCAATTTTTAAACCTTTGTTATAGTATAACAAAGGTAATAAAAATTATCAATATGCACCGATTTTCTTTCTCAGGAGAAATTGACGGCTTACTCAGCTAGTTTTCACGACTTGTACGATGAAACTTATGAAAAATATTCATTTTAGCGAACTGCCAGTGAATTTTCCAGTTCTTTTACTGAAAAGTTTTTAAAATCCTTTAAAGTTCCGCCACTCGAAGCGCTGCTGGCCACGTAGTTTCACGCTTTGCCTTCCTGCATACTGTTTTGTTATGGTAAACTTGGAACATTCGTCCCATCCCATAATATGCATAATATCACATAGAAAAGCTTATGAGTTGGTAGCATAAGCATAGGCTTTACCACATCACCTACTTAAGCCAGAGGCAACGGAAATGCGTGAATGTATTTTACGGATATTTAATTAACTGTACTAGAAGCATGATACCTACGGTATAGTCACAGACAGACAGACGTAACACTTCGAACAAATTTTCTAAATCGTTTCAATGACATCCCTAAAACTTGGAAAAAAACACTAGCATCACATGGTGCAGTCTTCGCGCTACGCAAAGCAGCTTGCTATAAATTTACTTGTATATTATCTGACAACAGCGCCAGCGCAAGCGAGCGGCGTTCTCGTGCAGCGACTGTTGTTTGAGTCTTGGCTTAAGTGAACATTTGAAATGTTCGTTTTTATTGGCGATGGAATGAGGCTTCAGTGTTACGTCTGTTAGTCTGTGGTATAATTATAGCCAAAGTTCTGATATTAACAAGCTGAAAGGGTAGATACAGTTAGGCGTTTTGTACCAAAATAACTGCATTAAGGGGGCATAGTACTTTTTAAATTCTAACAAACCGAATTTTTACGTAGAACTGCGTTTAACCGTAGGGTGTCATTTCATAATTTAGATTTTAGTTAACATCACGAAAATATGAAAAATGTTGAACGTTAATAGCTTTGCCAATAATGAATGGATTATCATGCTTTAGATACCGAGCGACTTATAATCCCAAGGAACAAAACGGCAGCACTTAAAAGAGCAGGTGTGGAATAAGAGTTGTGTGGTAGCATCCGGTGCTGAATAAGCGAATTTGCTGAAGTACGTGTTGTTTAAACGTCATATCCCACATTTTTCCTAGCTTCTAATCAACATCTACATGTTGTTATGTAAGTGTGGAATGAGAGTCGAACAGGCATTGTGCAAACGTATCAGCAGCACAGCTAAGAGCAGGTGTGGAATACCGGTCGCTTAAAAGCTACCGTATCAGCTAAGAGCAATTGTGGAGTAAAAGTGGAATAAGAGTGGAATAAGCATTGCGCAAACGTATCAGCAGTATTACAGAAAGCACGTGTGGAATAGTAGTGGAATAAGGATGGAATAAACGTGGCGCAAACGTATCAGCAGCATTGCTGAGAGCAAGTGCAGAATAAAAGTGGAATAAATGTTGCGCAAACGAATCAGCAGCATTGCTGAGAGCAAGTGTGGAATAGTGATGGAATAAGGGTCGAATGAAAGTTGCCCAAACGCATCAGCTGCATTGCTAAGAGAAATTGTGAAATATGTGTCGATTAATCGTCGTACAAACGTATAAGTAGCACCACCAAGAGCAGGTGTGGAATAAAAAGTGCTTGATGGCAGCCAATAACACCAACAACTTGAATGACACTTTATACTTTACACTTTATAATTTATATAAATAAATTTATATTAGGTACACTTTATTTCTTTTTTTTTTACAGATTAAGAATAGAAAAAATTTGCACACATGAATCTTTGCTGGTCGTGGCAATCCTTTTATTTGTTGTTGTCTGGACGGTATGTATCTTCTCCCTCGGCGTGTCGTTATCCCTCGTCCAAGGCAACCAGCTCAGCTTGACGCTTTGCGAGTTACTCACAATAGATTTGCTCAGCGAGATGAATTGTGTCGGGCTAAAGCTGCCAGAATTGTTATGGTCGGGTGGCATAGTGGCGATACCACCAGTGCTGGTAGCGCCGTAATCGCTTGACCAGCTCCCGCTGCCGGTGTGCGAAAACCCCACTTCTTCTCGTGTCATCCAGTGCTGCTTTGTTTTTTGGATGAAAAAAACTAAATCCGACCCGATGACAAATATACGTACACAGACAGCGAGCAGCGACTTAAAGTAGCGATAAACTCAGGAAGCAGTACTATCTGCGTAAACTAATGACGGGGTGACAAAAGTACTATTCCTCTGCGGTACTAGCACGAACCACTTCTGCTGTTAACTAATCACTGCTGCTGCCAACTAATCACATCACTACTAACTAACTGAACAATCGCACACAATGTTCGCAGCTAGCCGAAAGTTCTTAATTTCCAGTTTCCAGTGAATTTCACTCAGTAGCACCGCTCACCGTCGTCAATAATCAAGAGAAAAAAAACCTTTGCGTTGTGAGTGTGTTATGTTGCTGGTCTTGCTGGTGGTACAAGCGAAATACTTTTGCACAAATAGTTTATTAAATGTTTAACATGTGCAGAATAAATACTTCTAAAGCAATCTTGTACAGCAGATGCCAAACACGATTTAAGAAACTACTCTTCAGCGCTTAAATGTATTTTAACCCATTTTTGTTCCACGCTTGACAAACTTAAACTGGTAAATCCACATCGGCCAAAAACTCGGCGCCTGTCATATGTCAGATTACCTCAGATGTGTTCGTCGATGGCTTCCGACCGTCAGGATGTAAGTTCGAATCCATATGAATGAAAAAAGTATAATGGCAGGCTTCATAAATTTTGAGTCAACCAACGATTTCCTTACTAATAAGTTTCTCATTAAATTATAAAAATACGAATACAAAAGTGAACATAAAAAAATAACGAAACCCACAAAATAAAATAAAAGTACTTCCTGCCTATTTTATTCTTTTTGCTTGTCTAAATGTTGAACTGCTGTGGAATAAACGTAGCTTCAGTACCATTAGCAGCAGTTTAATAAATATATCTATGCGTACTGAATAAACGTTTTACTACACGTTGCCTAACAGTCATACAAACGCATCTTCCACGCCCATATTCAGCACTGTGCTGTTTAAATTCTCCAAAACCAACTGTATAAGCATTGAACAGAGGTGTTTAGATATACTTTAAAAGCAGCTATACAGCATGTGCTGAATAAAAGCTGTCGGTGAAACGTTTAATAAGCAAAAATTGTTCCTTGGGATAGATGTAGCAATTAGGTATGTTTATTTTATTATAACTGTCTTTTTCAATCACTAATTAGTGAAAATTAACGAAACATTTCAAGGACCAAATTTCCATTGGCGTAGCTAGGAAATTTCCCTGGAGGGGGCCTAGGGGGTACCTTCCAAAAAAAATTGGATTGAACAGTTTGAAACCCGCAAACTCGCCATCGTAGCTCTACAGGAAATCTGTCGCAAAGGAGAGAAGGTATGGAAGATCCGTGGCGGCCCAGATTTACCAGAGCGGTGGCACTACCAACGAACTGGGAACGGGCTTTGTAGTGTTGGGCGGAATGCAGGATCGCGTGATAGATTGAAAAGCTATCAACGAGAGAATGTGTGTATTGAGGATAAAGGGCCGTTTCTTCAATTATAGCATCATTAACGTGCACTGCCCGCACGAAGGTAGGACCGACGATGAAAAAGAAGCGTTCTACGCGAGGCTGGAGGCAACGTACGACAGCTGCTCGTCACGGGACATCAAGATCGTCATCGGGGATATAAACGCCCAGGTCGGTAGGGAAGAAATGTATAGACCGGTGCACGCCGACACAAACGATAACGGCCAACGATGTATAAACTTTGCAGCTTCTCGAGGCCTGGTGATCCCAAGCACCTTTTTCCCGCGCAAGGATATCCACAAAGTCACCTGGAGATCACCTGACCAACGTACAATGAACCAAATTGACCACGTTCTCATAGAGGGCCGGTTTTTCTATAACATCACGAACCCCTACGGGGTGCGGGTATTGATTCTGATCATTACCTAGCAGCAGTACATGTGCGCTCAAAGTCCACCGTATACCGGACACGTCAAAGCCGCCCTCATCGGCTGAACATCAGGCAGCTAGATAACCCGCAAGCTGCCGAGAACTACGCGCGAATACTGAATGAGGCACTGCCTTCTTCCGAGGAGTTAGGTGCTTCAAACCTCGAAGACGGTTGGGGCAGAATACGCTCAGCCATCGGAGAGGCCCAAGCAACCAAAAGTTCGAATTTCACTTAAGGATCAAACTTGAAAGTTCATATTTGGTTCAAATTTAGTTGCGTAGAACTTTCTTGCTGAACAACCAGACACTACATTTGTAAACCGAACTTCATTCTCATTAAAGTACCGTTAATATCTGTAGCAACTTGAAAGTCCAACATGCAGCTTGAAAGTTCAACAAACAACTTGAAAGTAACTTAGTAACTTAACTTACGTAACGTAACTTAGTAACTTAGTAGCTTCTGAAGAAACTTTGGCAAAAGTTTATAAAACAGCACTTGTAGTTCTATTTTTATACTTTTCCATTTTCTACCTCCGCCTCCTCCTAACTTTTGTAAAGTCGGTTCATGCGATTAAGATAGACCATTTAAAAAAAGCCTAACTAACACCGACCGCTACTGGATTTGAACCCGAGCATTCCTCGTTGCATGCCTATCCTGATGCATTGCGCCACCTCTGACGCCGCTAGGGACATGAATTTTGCCGATGAGTAGTTCTTAAGTGTAAGTTCGTTTCGGGGCTGTGATAAATGAGAAATTAGCACATCGAGTAAAAACGATGCAAATCGCATGTTCCAGCAACGGAGCAGTGGTATGCGTCTAAGTTACCGAAAAGAAGTACTCGAGTTCAAATCCCCGAGGTTTGTAACCGAGCGTTAGAGGATCGTCTGTGTTTTTTAATATGTGCATGATGTTTGTTTACTTTCACGTTTCTAGGGTTATTGTTAGTAGGGTTAGTTAAATGCTAAAAATTGTTAAAATAGGTTAGTTAGGTTAGTAAAATAAATAAATAAATAATTAAAATTTTGTCAACACACTAAAACAATAAACACGTGACACAGTGGGTACAAGTGGGTGGTGCAACGACAGTCGCCACCAGACTAGTATAACAGAAAAGCTGACGGGGGGAGGAAAACTGTTATACGCGACATGACACATAAAACTACGCGAATATGCGGCCATATGCACAGAAAAATACCGCGAAAAAGCTTCTTCGTGGCAAAAATAACCACCATTTTTCAGATATTCTGGTTGTCGTGTGCTAAACAGCTTAATTTAAACAGTTAAAAGTGCTAGTGAGTGTTGTGAGTGGCTTTGAATTTGTTCAGGACCTTTTATATCCACGCTTTTATTTGTACAACTTTGTACAACCGTTGAGACGGTTTGAGGAAAGGTCAGCACACGATCGGCCTAGCGAGCCCTGGATGCTCGCTACGTCTAACCCGTAAAGGACCAGCGGCAGTCCTCTGGCCTTGGGCCATAATTATCAAGGAGGACATTCCCCTCTCGGCACGGTCATTCTGGTATCGTCCTGGGCCTGTCGATCTTCGTCAAAGAGGGAAGACCAGAACGAACGGACTAGCACCGGCCAGCGTCGCCTTAAGCCAAGCGGCGTCGTCAGAAGTATCTGCGAAGGCAGCAGCGAGAAGCGCGCAGAGCGTTCCCCAGCCTCCCCCGAACAGTAAGTCAGCAGCGGAAAACTCGACCAGCAGCGGCAGCGACAGCGGTACGTACCGGTTTTCAACCTCACCCACACCCACACACACATACACACCCACAATAGAAAAATCAATAAAAAAATAATTCAATAGCTCCTTGCTTTCAAATCCTCCAAACCAAATTATCACAATAGCCCAAGCCAAGCAAGGTGAAAGTCGACTGCATGTTTGTTCGCGAAGCCCCTCTGATTACCCAGTAGTAAGCCGATCCTGGGACCATAGTCACAGGGTCTCTTGCTACTGAGCTTTCCCGGTACACACAGTAAAGACACACCAAGGTACCAGTTACAGGTTTATGTTGGTAGTGTGTGGTAAGTTACAATAAATTAATATTTATAAAAAAACAGTCGATTATTAACCGAAATTAAATACCTTAGTAAATGAGAAATGTCATGAATCTGCAAAACAGGAAGAAGTGGGAAAATATTCCCCCAATCTTTTTTATTTTGAAAATTATTGGAGTTTCTTTTTGGGCTGAACAGTGTTCTATATAGCGATTTAAGTGAACTTTTTGCGAACTTTCTAGTTCTGTTAGAAGTTATTTTGTATTCCCTTCGAAGTTTAAACATCAAATACGAACTTGAAAGTACGGTTAATTACTTAAAAATGAAGTTGAATAGAGTTCTATTCATGATCATTTCGTTGACTGATTAAGCCAAAAATCCCCTTTTATCGAAACTTTTGGTTACTTGGGGGCCGCTACCGCGGCACTAGGTATTTAGCCTCGGAGTACACAAAATGATTGGTTTGATAGCGAATGCCAATAAGCGGTGGAGGGGAAAAAACTGCTTGGAAAAATTATCTAGGAATTGTCACTACAGAGAACCTCGTCAAATAACGACGGGCTAGGAACCAGTTGACAACGATCCTGAGGAGGAAAAAGCGCCAAAAGGAGGACAGAGATCGTGAAGAATTAGAGCAACTATTCCGAGCTAATGACACGCGCAAGTTTTATCGGAAGGGCTACACACCGAAACCTGACATGTGCAGGGACGAGGGAGGGAATTTAATCACAAACGAGCGCGAGGTGGCCGACAGATGAAAGCAGTTCTTCAATGATCACCTGAATGGCGAAGTCGCAGAAGGAAGCGGAACGGAAATTAACCTAGGAGCGCCCATGGAAGATAGTAATGTCCTAGCACCTGATCTCCTGCTGAAGAGCAATAAAGCCGCTGGAAAAGGAAGAGCTTTAAAAACATGGCGGAGATACGCTAGCAAAGGCTCTACACTGGGTTATTTCGAGGATTTGGGAGAAGGAAAAGCTACCGAAGGAATGGATGGAAGGAGTGGTTTGTCTCATCTACAAAAATGGTGATCGGCTAGACTACTGCAACTATCGCGGTATTAGGCTGGTAAACGCCGCCTACAAGGTACTCTCCCAGATCCTGTTACGCCGGCTGTCACCGATAGCACGGGGTTTCGTAGGGAATTATCAGGCGGGTTTCATGGGGACTCGCGCAACTACGGACCAAACTTTTACTATCCGACAGATCTTGCAGAAATGTCGGGAGTATAACGTGCCCACGCATCACATCTTTATTGATTTCAAAGCAGCATACGATACAGCATACGATTTTGCAGATGACTTCGATATCATAGCCAGGAATTGGGCTAAAAATAAATGCGTCGAAGACCAAATACATGAAAGGAAGGGGCTCAAAGGAAACAAACACGCGTCTCCCATGGACGGTAACCGTTGACGGCGACGAACTAGAAGTGGTAGAGGAGTTCGTGTATTTGGGATCGCTGGTGACCACGGACAACAATACTAGTAAGGAGATCCAGCGGCGCAGCCAAGCGGGAAATCGGGCCTACTTTGCCCTTCGTAAA
The DNA here is from genome assembly GCF_943734655.1 of Sabethes cyaneus. NCBI lineage: Eukaryota > Metazoa > Arthropoda > Insecta > Diptera > Culicidae > Sabethes > Sabethes cyaneus. Next base: position 215,389,703 of record NC_071354.1, on the reverse strand, counting down.
ACGCTACGATCAGGAAGCATGCACCGCCGCACGAACCTAACAATGTACAAAACCCTTATTAGACCGGTAGTTCTTTATGGACTTGAAGCCGTGACGCTGCTCACGGAGGACATACGCGCCTCGAGCGGAAAATGCTGCGGGCGATATTTGGCGGAGTACAAACTGAAAGCGGCTAGTGGCGGAGGCGTATGAATCACGAGCTACAGGCACTGCTTGGGGAGACTCCCATCGTACATCTAGCGAAAGTTAGCAGGCTACGGTGGGCCGAACACGTCGTAAGGATGCCGGACGACAGTGCTACGAAAATAGTCGGACGACAGTGCTACCGGCACCAGGAACAAGGGGGCCCAACGTGCACGATGGCTCGACCAGGTCGAAAGCGATTTGCCACTTCTGAGACGACTAGGAAATTGGCGACGAGCGGTACAAGACCGAGTTGAATAGAGACGAGTGCTTGAAACAGCACGTGCCACCCCGGCTCTATGCTGAAGAAGAAAAAGAAGACCTAAATGTTGTGTTTCTCGTCTGCGCGGGGTAAAATGCCCCACTTGCAGTATAATATGCCCAATTGACTTCAACTTAGATCTCTTTATAGTCACATTTGCAAGGGGACAAATTGCACCACCGCAAGTGGAGTATATTGGGCTGCTTTTACTTATTTGAAAAAATATTAAATGCTAAAGCAAATCAAGCGTTTCATACCATCTTTTTTGCAGGGATGTCTTTTTGAAGCTCACTTCTTCACGCAATCGAATCGCAGCAACCGGTTATTTACAGATTTTGACAAGAAAATAGTTTATGGAAATGACGCAAAAAGTTATTGTAGATAGGGCAGATAACCCCGTCTTTCCACTTCTCCGGTAGTCGTTCCGTATCCCAAATCTTGACAATCAGTTCCTGCAAACAGCCGGCCAACAATCTCTGCAGTGCACATTTCGGCCCGCGGCACTAACCTTTTTGCGAGATTCGTTGAGTCTCTGATAGAACTTCCGTGTGTCGTAAAAGCGGTACAGCTTCTTCTCCTTGCTTTGCTGTCTCCGCTTCTGTTTGTTTCGCTCCACCTTCTGACGGGTGGCTCTGAGCCACTGGCTCTTAGCAGCATTTGTACTCGCGTTGCGTTCTTCTCAGCCAATATCTGCTGGCATTCCTCGTCAAACCATTCGTTACGTCGATTCGGTCCGATTCGATTCCACACGGCCTAGGACGTTTTCCGCTACGCTGTTAATGACTGTTTTCACGGCATTCCAACAGTCCTCAAGAGGGGCTTCATCCAGTTCACCCTCTTCCGGCAATGCGGTTTCGAGAGATAACGCGAAGCATTCGACGATATCCGGTTGCTTCAGTCGCGCTAGATTATACCGTGGCGGACGCCGGTATCGTAAGTTGTTCACAACAGATAGTTTTTGACGTATCCTTACCATCACTAGGTAGTAATCCGAGTCGATGTCAGCGCCCGGATAGGTTCTAACGTAGATAATGTCTGACCATCTATCAGAACGTGGTCGATTTGTGATTCTGTCTGGCTGGGTGATCTCCAGGTGTACCGATGGTAGAGGTTATGCTGGAGGAAGGTACTACGTATGGTCATGTTCTTGGAGGCGGCGAAGTCTACAAGTCTTAGGCCGTTTTCGTTCGTTTGCGGTGTGCGCTGAACCGTCCAATCACCGGTTTGAATTCCTCCAACCTGAGCATTACAGTCCTCGATGACAATTTTGACTCCAGCTGCGCGTAAAATTCGTCTTTGTCATTTTCGGTACTTCCAAGGTGAGGACTGTGCACGTTAATTATGCTAATATTAAAGAATCGGCCCTTGATTCTTAATCTGCACATTCGGGGGCTGATCGGCCACCACCCGATCACCCACTTCTGCATCTTGCCCATCACTATGAAAGCTGTGCTCAGCTCGTGTGTGTTGCCGCAGTTCTGGTAGATGGTATGACCATCTCTATACGTACGTACCATCGTTCCTTTCCAGCATACCTCCTCTTCACTTCTTTAGAAAGCACGTGGGTACTTCCGAGCAAATTTAGAGACCGACAATTCCATTCCTAATTTCCAATCGTTAATCCATTTTCGTCCCCTAGGTCTTTGCCGATTGTTCCGATTAGAGTTATTATTATTACTTACAGAGTCCATTGCTTTGATTTTTTTAGTGGTTCAGGCTTGCAAAGCCCGCAACCAACCCCACAGTATCGCCGGAGGGCCAACGTAGCTCGAAGGAGCCCTCCTCTCCTGTCTTGAACTTGAAAAATGTTTGTACGGGGTGTAAACGCTTTTAACAAGAAACACTAGAGAAAATTCAAACAATGTAATGACCGAAAAGCGGCAAAAAAATATTTCTTTCGAATTTGACTCTCCTATGCTTAATGGCTTAATGGAGGCAATAAATAGGCGCAATGTAATAAACAAGTAAATATTATAGCTTTGTCCTTTGGTATGGTTTATTCAACAAATTTACATTCATTTTCACGAAATTAAAAAAAACTAATCACGTAAACTTAACCTGAAAATCGTAGCCTATTAGTACTTTTCGAAATTGTCGAACATGCCTTTTATAGAATCTCTCCGCCGAGTGTCGATCGCGCTATTTCTAGTTGGAGTATTTCCCATGGTCATACTGCCCGTTGACTGTCAGTACCGTGTTCAATCCCACGCCACCGACCGAGCTGACGACGCCATTCTGGTGCTGCGAATGAGGATGATGCGGATGATGGTGATGGTGCAGATGAAGCTGATGCTGCCCTGTTCCCATCATCGACGAATGGCTGCTACCCAGTGGCGAACCAGAATAACCGGTTACCTGTTTGGTTCCTGCACAGTCCATCACCATAGCGGAGTGCTGCGAACTGCCGCCATTGTTGGTCGCCATGGACACGACAACACCACCGCCGCTGGATGCACCGGACGGTGGCGTTTGCGCTCCCGGCGCAGAGCCTACTGTCGACGGTGCCATGGGTGCCATTTGCGAAAGGGATGCCATTTTTAGACCTGTTTGGGAGAAAGGAACGTGAAGCGTTAGATAGAGTTTAACGAATTGTTTGTCGATTAAATGCCAATTAGCAGGGAAACGGTTCCAGAAAAGTAATTTATTCAGATGCAACCATTTAAATCTACCCATAAATGTCTTCCACTTGTTGAATTGTCGTTCAACGTACTTAGCAGCTCGTAAATCAAACAATCTTTAAGCGACGTTAAAATGTTTTCCGTTGTTGCTTCCCACTTTTGCTTTCTACTTTGATTTTTTGCTTGGAACGTACAAAGTATTACATGGTACACTAAAGTTGCTTTTACGCGGACATGTCCCGCGTAAAAAACGCCTCAAATTCGTGACATGTGCGCAATATGTAATTATCGACGAGGTTATGATTGAAGAAACTTAAGATTTTAGATGCCTAAGTTTTTGATAAGAATGTTCTTCTTCGAATTTGCTAATAATTATTAGTTAGAAATAAATACAATACAAACCAAATTTCTAAAATTTAAGTTCAATTTTGCTAATAATAATTTGCAAACTTTTTTGCTCACAGCTTCAAGATACTGATATTAATCACGCGGTTCCAACAACAGGTTCCAATTTGTAAACCTTGGCTTATTCTACAAACGGGCAAGAACGACAGTGAAAGGCAGAATTTACAATAAGCGAAACTGTCAACGAGGCACATTCAACATCGATTAAGATTCCAATTTGGTAGCTCACTCTTTCTATGCGCACTTGAGAAACAAAGAACTCTATTCTACTGATGACAAATATAGTGTTGGGGACTGACTACTCACCATTATCGATAGCGTACGGACTGGTAGCGAACGAGTAGTTGCCGTAGTCCAACATGCTGGCGCTTTGACTCTGCTGCACCGGGGAAGCCGGCGGCGGCTGGGGATCGTGCAGGGACGTGTGAGTGATTTTCGAGTACTGACCGAGCCCCTCGGTCGGGTAGTGCCACGAGTCGGAAAAACTTTGCCCGTTGGCATTCGGATACTCGTAGGAAGGGTACGGCTGCGAGATGTAACTACTCGGCAGTTCGGGCACGGCAATGTCGTATCCGGTGCTACCGGCCGGATAAAAAGCACTACCACCGCCGTACGCTTTCAGTTGCTGTTTCCGGCGGAACCCGCGGGGTCGCCTACGTAGGCTGCCTTCGTCCTCGAACATGTACTCGGCCGATGAATCGATGGTCCAGTAGTGTCCCTTTCCCGGTTTGCCGCACTCCTTCGGCAATTTCTTGAAGCACTCGTTTAGACTGAGATTGTGTCGAACGGAGTTTTTCCAGCCGTTGTACTCCCCATTGAAGAAGTCATACCTGGTGGTGAAGAAAATATTGATTGTTATATAAGGCCATTGCAAATCATATTAAAAGTTTTTGTCACAGCCTGAAAAGCTTGAAAAATGAATGGACGAGTTGAGTTAACGCTTCTAGCATGAAATAGAAATGGAAAGTCAAACAGCGGAATTTCCGAAAATTGGGCTAAAAAATTTTCTTTCGTTTTTGTCTTTTTTTCGTAGATTTTTGCATGGAAATTAACAACGTATATATTAAAAGCAAGAATAGATTTGACTTTCACGTTTAAACTTAAAATAAAAATGCCCAAAATCCATATTTTTTTTGCTCGATTAAAAAATTCTCTTTGTTTTTTTTTTGCCCCCCTCCCCCCCCCTTCAGTGGCCCAACACCGGAGGTACAAAAACTTTTTAAAATATTTGTAACGGCCTAATTGATATTATTTTAAAATATAACAATTTTGAATCATTTTTCATCACAACAGGTTGTTCATGTTTTTATATTTGGGATAATTAGTAGGGTATCCTGCTGCAGGTTGAGATTATTTTTAAATAAACGTAAATAGCGCTTACTCAAATCTTACTCTAAACATCAAACCTAAGCCTTTTCTTATATTCAATTTGATTTAGAATAAACTAGATGCATATTTTCTTTGTAAGCCTTTGTCTTTGTAAGTAAGAGTGGTTCATAAAAAATGGCAAAAAAAAATATTGAAAACTCCTTCGTGCCAATATTTTTTTTGTTTTCCTCCAGGAATTGGTTAAGGCTTTTTTATGTATTTGATATATTTTGAAGTGCTCTTCAACACCAAAGTTTTAATTTTAATATATATGTATTGTGACGATATAAAAAATGGTTATGTTAAAATAGCTTGGCTGTGCTGCAGGTTAAGAAATTCAAATTTTTGTAGACAGAAATTTTTTTTCAACATTTTATCCATTTTTTATGATTGTAAACCTATATAAGACAGGTTAAACTTGTTTGCAATAAGTTTTATGCATTATTATGGTTTATACAGGGTTGACGGTCAAATAAACATTGGCGTCCCCACCGGTTGCTTTTGTCTGCCTTGCCCATTATTTTTGAAGGAAATTGGTCTACCTAAATTTAATGCTTGATATTCGAAAAATACCATATGTACAAATAAAATGGAACTTGTTTTCGTTATTGTAAAAACGAAAAATTTCTCAACCTGCAGCAACAATTTTTCTTTCGCAAATTTTTAGGACCTTCACGGAAATGACCATCATTTCTTTGTTTTTCTAAAATCGAATATTTTGCAATTTTTTCTGCATAAGCAATAGAAAGTGAAGAAAATTAACGCATCTGCTTTAGTGTTTAATTAACCGATTGTTGAGAAAACTTATGCTAAAATGCATTTTATCATTGATTGAACTCTAGGTACGACGTACAACAATGGTCTAACAAACATATTTTTTAATCACATGCATTCGAATTTTCATTAGAGTTTTTTGCCACTGTGCAAAATTTTGTCCAGATTATATTTTCCTCGCATTGCTGGGCAAATTTACTTATATTTACATTACAAGATTGGTTACATTACACTATGGACAAAAATTAGCCAAAAAACAGTGAGAAGTGTGATCCTATGTAAAATTTTACAGCGAATCGCGTGGTGCTCATCCCTTTCATGTTAGTTTGTCATCGGAAAGTATCACATTTTGATTATTTTCTCCTATTTTTAATCATTGTTGCATTGGTTGGTTGGTCTCGTTTATCGTTTATTCAGCCGAGAGCCGAGATGGCTCTTGTCGTATCAAGAATTCTTCTCCATTGTACTCGGTCCTGGGCAGCTCGTCGCCAATTCGTTGAGCGTCTCGACACACGCAAGCCTAGCACGTTGAGCCCCTCTAGTCCTAGTGCCGGTGAGGTTCTTGAAGAGAACGGATTTCACTACACAGTCGTTCGGCATCCTTGCGACGTGGCCGGCCCACCGTAGTCTTCCAACTTTCGCCAGGTGTACGATTGGAATGTCTCCAAGCAGTGCCTGTAGCTCGTGATTCATACGTCTCCGCCACTCTCCGCTTTCCGTTTGTACTCCGCCAAAAATAGTCCGCAACAACTTTCGTTCAAAAACGGCAAGTGCACGTATGTCTTCCATATGCAAAGTTACTGTCTAAAGTCCGTAGAGTACCACCGGCCTGATTAGCTTTATGCGGCGGCGTATGCTCCTAGATCGAAACGTCTTGTGGAGGGAAAAGTAGGTTCGATTTCCAGCTTGAATGCGTCGTTGGATCTCCTTACTCGTATTATTGTCTGCGATGACCCGAGATCCCAAATATACGAACTCATCAACCACTTCCAGTTTATCGCCGTCAATAGTCACTGTCCGTGGGTGGCAAACGTTACTTTCTCGGGAGCCTCTACCTACAATATATTTGGTTTTCGGCGCATTAATTTGTAACCCTATCCTCCTAGCCAGACATGTGAAAGCACGCGCCGCTCCGCACGCCGTGCTAAAACATTCTACTTTGTTCATACGTCACACGCATCCGGTTTCAGTGCACTTCGCCGACTCTCGTACGAACAAATATGACTCCGCACATCGGTGCCAATTTTTTTTGTTAGGTTCGGTTTTATATGTGTTGAGTGGGCACGGAGCGGCACCGGGCGAAAACCGACAGCCGAGCACCCCATTCATACTCTGCCTTTTTTTCTTTCTTTCGTGCTATCTGCGCAGCGCACTTATCTACCTATCCGAAAACATTTTGTACATTTCGTAGCGAATAATATGGACATGAAAGTTAAAACGATTAAAGATTGAATTAACGAATTTTTAAACCATACTTTATTTGAATATTATATTCACATCTCTCAATTGAAAACCCGTTTTCGATTGAAATGCATAATTTAACCAAATCAAGATTTATAAAAGGAAGCAGGATAGCTTTTAACCCGCATGGGACATGCAGGTTCGCACATTAAATATTTCGGAACAAAACATAATCTGATGCTTTGTATAAAAATTACTTAGAAAAAACTGCCCTTAAATCGAAAAATTACCTTGTTTCGAAATGTTTTCCTATAGGTATCATAATAAGCATTACATCGAATCAAAATCATTCTTACTGAGCAGCAGCAGCGGCGGATATGGAACACCAACACGGCGTTGTGGAAGGCACCCGCTACCGTTCATAAGTTTTTACCGTATCGCTCCAAGCAGTTATATAGGTTTTTAAATTTGCGAGCGAAACGGCGTGCCAGTACACCAGCCGGCACTTGCTAGAGCACGGCAAAAGCACGGCAAGAGAACGGTGCCCGAACGTCCTGACAACTCAGTGACGTACACCGAATATGAACGAATGAGAAAGAAAGCAAAGAACGAAGTCATGCAAGCCGTCAAATGGCCCGTCGGTAGTACCGTGCTCGTTGGTGCCTAACCGAAGGCAAGGCACTTCGATCGGGTTTTCATGTTGTCGGGGAGCGTGCTAGTATGTAGCAACGCCAGTGCGTTCTATTATCGAAAGCACCCAGTGCCGTGCGTATGTGGACGGGTGGCAACCGTGTCGCACCGGGCGGTGTTTATAACAAGTCTGCTCCTAGCCTCCATTTTTAGTCTGACGTAGATTGCCTCCGCCGTCCCACGGTTTCTAGTAATGATGTCGAGGTAGTCTCCAAAGGCTAGGAGTTGGCTACTCTTGCTGAAGATCGTTCCTCTCATAGCGATGTCCGCTCGCCGGATCACACCTTCAATAGCGATATTGAATAACATACAGGATACAGGACAGTCCAACCGGTAGTATAGAGCACAACTGTAACATGTGACCATGTCCCATAGTAAATGTAAATATTTATTGAAAAAAATTGTATTTGTTTTTGCATGTTAGGAGTTAGGTTTGGAATAATGTTAAACTTTAAAATTAAATCCCCTATCGAAACGCCGCGGTTACCAAAGGTGACAACACACGGGCCGATCGGTAGCAGAGGAGTGGCGTAACGCTGAGTTCCGCCTAAGCCTGCGAGAGGACGTTGCGAGCCTATCAAAAGGGGTCGAGGCTTTTTGGTTGGGATGGTTGAAGCGATCGGACGTGTGTCCGCCGTTCTGATATATATACGGAGTTTGCCACGTGGTTACTTTTTGGTCGAAAGATTGAGAAGCTTACGAGAAGTGTGTCTCGAAGTGCCGTGCGTGACCAGAAGAAAACCCGCTGAAGCTTCGATCCGTCATTCCGGCCGAGGTACGGCCTGTGTAGTGGGACGAGTACCCGTAGGCCGTGTGGCCGTGTAGTGCGTGAAGATTAACCCCGCCATCCCAGTGTCCAGAGAAAGCTTCTCTTAATATTCCGGTGTGCTAATCCGCAAGTGAAAAGTTGCGACAAGCCGTCGAGGAGCATCCTCCCGTTGAGTAGTGAGTCGGTGCTACGCTATACTGTCCCCGCCTCTGAATATTATCCTCCCACAGTGCTACGGTCCCGTGTTAAGCCAAAACCGACCGCGCGTTCGGGGAAACTAACGATCGACAAAACCAGGTTAGATAGGCCGCCCCCTGGGATGTATGGTAAGTCTCAATGCTCTCATCAACATAAGTAGAACCCATTTACTTACACAACACATTTTCGATATGTATCTTTTTTTGAATAATTTCTCGAAGAAAAGTTCATTGCGCCCAGAAATTTTTTTTGTAAGGTTTAGTCACTGAATGGAGTACGCGTGTTTTGGATACACGATTGAAACTCATAATATTGTGAAAAGTTAGCTATCCCAGTAAGTAGTTTTACAATGATTTATACATAGATAGCACGAGTTATTTGTTACTAAGACTATAAAATCGTGGTTGCCTGACCATAACAGTGGCTCGACCGTAACGACATTACCCTACCAAGCTGGTTTTTCGTGATGGTCGCTCCACGACAAAACAGATGTTTACCCTGCGTCAGTTACTAGACAAGTTCCGGGATTACAACTTGCAGGCCCATCATCTGTTTGTGCATTTTAAGGCGGCGTACGATTCAGTCAAACGGAATGAGCTGTAACAGATAATGCTAACACATGGTTTTTCGATGAAACTGGTAAAGCTGATTTGTGCGACGATGGATGGGTCAAAATCATGCGTCACAAAATCTCACATGCTTCTTGGTTTTGCGGATAAGATTGATATCACCGGAATCAACCATAAAGCTGTGAAGGAGTCTTTTAAGCCTTTTGAATAGGAAGCAGCGAGATTGGGTCTTATCATTGGGAGGATGTTGGTGACGGGGTGGACCTAGATGGGAAACGATATGTATTGGAGCAATTCATATACCGTGGTATGCTCGTAACATGTAACAAGGATGGAAGCCGCGAAGAAAAACGACGAATTGCAGGTGCAAATCGCGCAGCAGAAATTTTGTAGTTTGCCAATTCGTACAGAACTAGGCTCTGCAGGACGGAGATTGGGGATTTGTGATTGGGGTGCTTGAGCGTAAAGTTCTGTGCTCAACGCTCGGTCCAAAATTAAAAAATGGACTGTGGCGCAGATGCAAAACCCACGAGCTCTATCAAGTATACAAATATACTGATACAGTTTAGGTAGTACAATCCGCACCGCAGGTCGCGGTGGGTTGGGCACGTGACCAAAATGCCCGATGAAAGAGTAGCTTAAACCATTTTCAGCAAAAAACCAGGAAAAGACCGTAGGCTCCGGGACAGACCTCTCACGTTCAACTGGAGTTCAAGAGGATTGAAGAGCGGAGACCCAGGATAGACAGTACTGGAGGACTACAATTCGTGGCGCAGGATTGATAACGGACCATTGCCACTAAAGATAAAGAAGAATCACATTAAAAAATTCTTCTACGATACTCGGTTCGAGAATTATGACTTTTTTTAAATAAGCGTTGTCCATGAAAATCGTAAGATTTTCATTAGTGTTTTGTGAAAAAATACGGAGCTCGAAGGGTAGCCAACATCACTGTTGCAGCAGTTCACTGGATGGAATTCAAATATAATAATATGATTCCTTGATATTTCCTTTATTCCTTTATATTAGCTGGAAAATCACAACCAGCGATTGTTCGTGAGCTCAAACACATCGATGTGAATAAAGTGTTTGTGTACGTCTCATAACTCGTTATAATATCTGAGAGTGTGGAGGCTGCTGGGATTGATTTTGTGCATCGAAACGTCAGTGGAAACCGGGTAAGAACTGTCACTGCGAACCGGACTAGCTTGATTGCTTAAAACAGGGAAAGTATTTATTTGCGATGAAATTTCAAACTCCTCGCAAACCCGAGTATGCTGACTTGATTTAAATGGTACTATTTGAATTTTCCGCATCAAATATAAGAAGAAAACGAAAACAATCAATCTGTCACTGAGCTGGTTTCTCTCTCTCAGGTTATAATGATACTGGTAGCATCGCAAAATGCCATGGATATGATCATCAATAGACTGCAACTTCAACTGAGGTGGTTCAAAAAGCGTAGATACAACCCGAGTGAAATCTACGACGAAGTTTCAATCGAATGGCTAAAGAGCTGAAAATATCCGATCGCAGCATCCGACGCATATTGAAAAACGGATTCAAGGTCAAGTCATGCACATCCCAAAAAGCATAAGATCCTAAGCGAAGCAACAAGCAGTTTTCTAGCGAGAAAATTACCCTATTTAGCAATTTGTAAACACTCAAAACGATTGGATTTACTCCGAACGTATTACTTCGTATGAACGGAAAATTTGAACCATCCATCGTACAACGGCCAAAATGTGCTCTTAATTCCAATAAATTGAAGTTGCTAGAATCTTACAAGATACCTATTCCTATGTAAAAAAAATACAAGAAGTAATAAAGTGATAAAAATGCAAGATAAGCAAAAGTAAAAAATCAAATGAATACAAATTGGGACAAAATTAATCGTCTTCTCATTCAGGCGTATCAGGGTAATAACAGCTTTTTCGAAATGAAAAATTTAATTATAAAAATATTGCTGAGTACGTTATATTACTACTGAAGAAATATAGTATATCAAAGGTAAAAACACGATACAAATGATCATGCAGAGGAAGAAGAAGAAGATGATAATGAAGATTAAAAAAACTAAAAAGAAGATGAAAAGTTTGAATAATATTAACTCATATGTGACTTTGTGTTGTTTATTAAAACTCATATCTATTTTGTATTCTTTTATAAAATGTTTTATCCTATAAAAACAACCTGAAGTAGTTTTCCAGAAGCCCTTCATTTCTGAAGTCATTAGAATAAAGAAAATTTACTCATAAAATAGTTAAAATTGCCCCTCACACAAAGAAATAGGGTATGTTGCTACATCGTCGTAATTGCCTATTCCCGTCCTATCCAACACAAATTATTAAAAATATCCGCATTTTTATGACACACAATGCAAAACTAGGTATTTCCTAATATTTTAGTTAGTTGTCTATCATACGCAATCAATCAAAGTGAGCTGTGATCTATTTAAATGCTTTTTATCATTAAAGAAGTCCTACCAGCCAAATTTCCTACGTTTTTTCGTGCGACGAAGAAGACAATGTCGACTAATCGTGCTAATTTCCGTCATTCATAAATGAAAATAACTCACGCAAGGCATTGTCGTTATTCTACAGCCAGAAAAACTTGCCTGACCTGCAGAAATTTTGTAGAATAACATTTGTCATGCCGTCCTACACAAATACATGCGTGTTAGCTTCGTAAACATTGTTGTGATTTTTAGTTCAGACGATGAAAAATTTTGTTGGACGGATTTTAAAACGGTACGACGAATTTTAGCAATAAAGTCAGTTGCGTAATTTCAATAATATGCTTTAATAGTCGCTTTTCAGTGATTTCAAAGTTCACGGATCGGAAGGTAAGTGTGTTTTAGTCAAATCAGTACAAGAACTTTTGGAGTATTCACTAAATCCATCCAGCAAATGATGAAAATTAGAATGGCTTTCCTTATTACGACGAGAATTAGAAAAAGACCCTACGTTCTAATACAAAATAAACCCGAAATTTGGAACCAACACCGCAAAATTACTTAAGAACCGCATATTAACCTTGATTAAAAGAGATTTTTCTGCTTAGTCAGTATTTGCATGCAGTCGCTCCACTGTGCATGGTGCCAGAAGCTGATACACGATGACGCTGAAGAAGTTCGATTGCATGGTGATGAACGACGAAACCTGCGTCAAGCAATTTCGTGAACAGGACTTACATAAGGGTAGCAGACATTTTCAAACATATGAAACTGTCGAGGTTCGCCAAAAAATATCTGGTTTGGTAGATTATCTGAGCCTGAGGCTTAAAAAGTGACACTTTCGTTATATCTGGGACCATTAAGGGACCATACAGGAAACTCGCGTGAACTTGTGTCTGGAAATACGGTGGTTCCGTGCTGCTTTAGACGAATTTGACAACCTGCGATTGCGGAACAAAGGCCATAGCGCGGTATGCCGCTAACAGCGTGCGTGCAGGTGAAGCCAAGGATCGTTCAATCGAAATCGAGGCTTGGTTGAGAAATATTGAACCATCGTCAAACGGAGCCTGAAGAAGGCCCAAAAAACGGATGGAAGCGAGAAGGCTTGGCACGCACTTTTCGCTTTGATTTTTTCTCTTTTGATTACTGCACCCCAGCCAAATACAACTAGAAAAAGTGGAGTATGGGACATTTGTAATATTAGTTACTATCTGCAGTATTGTTGAAAGAAGCATTTATATATCTTTTAGCTACCCCGTGGCAAAAAAGCGCTGCTACCAACACATTACAACCCTGGAGTGCCGTAAATACAAAACTTTACTTTCTTCAGAAATATTGTAGGTGTAGAAAATTACTACCTCTACACATGCCACATATCCCACTCTTTTAAATTCGGCTTAGTTGAGGTGCAGTAATCAAAAGAGCAAAATCGCCATCGAAAAGAGCATGCCAAACCTGAGAGCGAGGAACACTTTAAAGCAAGCTGGCACTCTGCGGCGAACAAACTGCACGAGATTGATGTACAGAATCTTATAGCCAGAATCCCGGCCGGGAACATCGATCAATTGGAAGCTTAGCAGAATAGCAGGAATATCAGAATACAAATTGCGTTTCAAAAATAAAAATTATTTTATTTTTTAAATAGAATTTGACCATATTTTGATAATAACACCCTTTAGTTTGAACTACTTCATCAGGCGAAAGAGTGCTTCTAGTGCACAATTTCGTTCATACTATTGAGAGACGTCGTTTTCAACTGAGCTCTGAACAATATCAAACTACAGAGCTAGTCGTTGAGCTTTTTGTTTATTTGTTATAAAAATATGATCGCCTGCTTTTAATGCTGGAATTGGGGTTTGATAAGAAAAAAAACCCTCCTAGTTGGCTTCGAGGTATGACGCTGGCCTAATAAGTCAGTCGTCGTATGTTCGAATCTCGACTGGGAGAGGCTGTTAGAGTCAATAGGATCGTAGCAACTGGCCCTGCAATTGTCCTGCACTCTAGCAGCTGGTTGCGAAGTCTGTCGTATAAAAACAGAAGGTCAAGTTTCGATAACGGAATGTAGCACCTAGAAAAGTTTCTGGGAAAATTGACTACTTCATTTTTTTTGTTCATAATTCACAACTCTATCCGTGATCAAAATTTCATAAAATCTTGAGAATAAGATTTTTTTTCTGATATACAAACTTGGTTAAAACACACACGGTATATCCTAACACTTATCTTTTGAACCTCTATTATAACTTCCCAGTTCTGCCACAAAAGACGATCATTAAGACTGTCGCAGTGGCCTTTTAACCAAATGCCCTTCTGGCATACAAAAAAAAACTTCCCAGTTACTGACTACTTACTTCGATTGTAAGTACTTGTAGATTTCGCTAAGCGTCCTTCTCCGGTGCGGCGAATCCTTAATGGCCATCACAATCATATTGATGTAGCTAAGCTGAGGCTTCTCCTGTCGTCGTCCCCCGTTAGCTTTCTTGGTCGAACCGGGCTCTCCGGAGCCGGTAGTACTGGTCAGCTGTTGTTCTCCCCCGCCACTGTTCCCAGCTGCAGACGACGGTTTCTTCTGATAGTTTCCACCGTTAGCCGCCGGCGGCTGTGATGAACTGGACAAGGTTGGTGATGCCGCCGGGGTTATCGGAGAAGCCGAATTAGACTTTTCCAGCATTGAACTCTGGTTAATGGTGATGTGACCACCGCTGGTGCTGCTGGCAATCGAATGAACGCTGGTGATCGTTGGAAGAGCTGCGGAAGACGTGGGAGAAATGTGTCCACCACTACTTCCATTACTACGACAGCGTTGCATTGACTGAAGGTCGCCTTGGTTCGGTACCGCCTGATAATTAATCAACGGTGCCTCCGATAGTTTCATCGTACTGATAGAGTTATCCAACTGAGACAAATAGGAACTGCGGGGTTCAGCAAATTCTACATCATCATTCACTTGCGATATAAGGTACGGGGATCGGTTGATATAATAAGAGGAGATCTTGTCAAAGTGATGATACATCGATGGAATCTTATCACTTTCCATCTTGACATCACTTATCTGATAAGCTGGTGAATTTCGATCATCCATCTCATTCTTCACGTCAATCTGCGATGAAGTGATAGCACCATGATAATGGTAATGGTTCATAGCCATTTTATCATCAATGTTCTGGAGGGCCGGATTCTCGATAATATGTGGTGTAGCCACAACTATGTTCGAGCTAATATTTCGATAGTGATAGCCTCCAACCGAACCCGCCACGCTGCTCGAATCAACATGCTCTTCAGTCTTAATCATTGTTAACAACTTTTCGACAAAAAAACTTTAACAGTCAAAGTCTTCCACCCTTTCGCCAAACAGTCTGGCACGGTTTTGCAATTAAAAGAACTCCGGAAGAAATCCGTAAACACTACAGCTCATTCACAACATCGGATTCAATAACCAACAGCTGTTTGTAAATATTTAGACCGCTTGAATCAAACAAAAAATAAATATTTGCTTCATTAATAGATTATTAAAATCAACCACACAATTAGCTTTGGTCACTTGTCAGTCACTTCAGTTAGTAGCGGACTTCTCGCACACGACCGAACCCGACGAAGCGTAACGATCAACTAATTTGAGCGATCCTTTGAAAAAACTAAAACCAAACAAGAAATTTTCCAGCCTCTCGTTTTCCGCTGCTTTTCGCCTCGGCAAGCGATATTACCCATTCCGCCCGCCCGCCAGCCAGCACCCACGCGGGAAGGCGCGCCGCCTGCCGGTGCACTTGCTGGCTCGCTTGAATGTTCGACGATCCTTGCCATGCCATATATTACCAACCCGCGCACACACGTCCGTCCGGTCCAGCGCGGATTGTTTTACAGCCTTTTCCTGCTGCTTCTTTATGTTTCGATGCGATCGCTGCTGCTGACTGGGATTTTCGGCAATCGTCCGAAATCTCTCGGAATCGATCGCAATCAACTCTTTCGCTGTATGTATTAACGCGGCTTCAGCAGCTTGGGATTTTGTTTATTTGGAATAGTGTATGAGTTTGTTATTTTTAGAAATACGTTCCAAAGATTCTGGCGCGGGAAAAAAGTATCGCATTATCCCAATCGAATGCCGCAATGATCGCGGCCGGCCTAGCCAGTGCCCTCGGTATGAACCTGTCGGTATAAAAGAGTATCGGCGTGGGAAACTTTTCTACATTGGGTGATTGGTTTTGAAATCTTTCAAAAATGCATAGAAACCATAATTCCCATTTTGTGCACTTGCCTCGGTAACATCGCAGTAAGGGCAGCAGGCGAAGGCACTCGTTCCTGTAGATTTGCCCGTTGATGGAACCCGTCGTGATGTGCGGCTGGCTCATCTTGCACACTTCAAATGACCTGCCAAAGCAAACACTTTTTGGCTAATTTGACCACCTTCTTCTTGCTAACCTTCTCAGGAACGACCAACCGTGATCAGGCTATGTAAAACTCCTACCCTGGAAACTGCTTTGTACTCGCCTTGATGTTAGTCTCGTCGACGCATGTCGCTTTTGTCAGCTACTTGGTACAGCTTCCTGGCGCGGTTTGGGGCACCGTGTTTTGTTTATCGTTCCAGTTTGGTGCCTTTCAGGCTCTGAAGACGTTGAGACCGACCCGTTTAATCGTTCTTAGGCAAACCAGATGAAAGCATCCGCCTCTTGCGTCACTTCACTATTCGAAAGTTTCGGCAGACGCTTAAACAGGCTTTCACCAGGTTAGCTGTCTTCGGTTCCTTCCGCTCCCTGACTGCCTGACCGCTGTTCTGTCGTCTGGGTCACATGTAGTGACATTACCCGGGGCGCCATCGAATGATATATTTCCGGAGGGTTTTCCCGATCCTTCTGTGTCGAACGGAGTCGAACTTACTACCACGGCGCACGTGGCTTTTTGGCGGATCAGCTCCGGTGCATTCTCGATAACCACTAATTTCAGCCAAAATTTAAAACTTGCCAAACTTCCTCCAAAAGTACTCCTTCCGATAGATTATGATCCAGAGCCTACGAAACCTTCACTTTCAGCCAGGAGCTAAACATTAATTACCAAAAGAGAAACTTTATCGGGACCTCTTTTTTATTTTACGAAAACTCTACCGATCGAACTAGACATAAAATTAGAGTCCCAAAGCTTTGGGCTTTCAAACTTCTCAAACCAGCCCTCTTCTTTGCTTTCTTAACATATGATTACGAATTTCTGCAATTTTCGTCGCGTGTCTCGAATTACAACTTCGAGTTCCGTTTAAAAAGAGCCACTATACTTTCAAATGAGACCTTTGAATTTTTAACTAGTGAGTTTTCCACCTTCGGTGCTACCTGCACAATCATCGAACAATAATAATTAGTTTATTCGCATTTCTTTTTTTCAGGAATTCCTTGCCAAATTTAAACGCAAGGTTCAAATGCTTGCATCGTTTGGGTTTCATACCGCGCTCACCTGAGTGGTTTTGTTTGGTATATTTTAGGTTCTGATTATGTAGAGGTGGCAGTGGGTAGTGAAATTCCGCCTCCACCATATCTCCACCATATCACCGGAACCGAAACAGAATGAAAGCAGATCATCTCGTAGTCGTCGTGCACCGTCACCATCGGCGTTGCACGTTACGGCAAAATTACTCCGTCGCCTCCACGGGTGTCTCCTTCAAGAAGACATTCTTTTGTGCCTCCCCCGCCTCCTCCTCCGATAAGCAATATTGTATCACACAGGAAGTCGCCATCACCACCGGTTGTAAGGGTCCCACGTCGAAGATCAGCTTCTTCCCCGGTAGTGAAGATTCCACGGCACAAATTACCATTCCCTGCGACAGTGAGAAGTTCAACTCGGCAACGTTCGATGTCACAGATTCCTGAAAACGGTGCTGGAGATATGCTATCAATTGAGCAAACTTCGAGCAAAATTCACCTTAAAACCACTAGAAGCTGGTCCTTCTTCAGAGAGTTCCTCTGGTGCTACAACGGTGGAAAAGCGAGAGGAAAGCGTCCTGCGAAACGAAAAAACCGGTCAAAGCTACGAGAAGATAAAGATCGATTGGGACTAGTTTTGCCACAAGCCGGCTGCCAATCTGGTAGAAAAAAAAACAAAGGAAGACAAGATTCGAGAAAAGCTAAAAGAACGAAAAGACAAACGAACGGTTGAGGATAAGCTGAAGAAACTGAAAACATTGGTAAAAGATGAAGAATGTATCATGTGCAAAATTGGGTTGTAAAGAGTCGCAATAAAGTACGGTTGAAGAAGGAAACGGAGAATAAGTTGAGCAGGAAGTACGAAAAGATTCGTACAAGGATCGAGATTTACGGGTGCTACGGGTGGAGCATGATGTGGAAGCTTTCAAAGAAGGTCGCAGAGGTTATTCTGATCCTCAAAGATGTTGATATTTTAGACAAAGAGGCGGGAAACACATTGGTTAACGTGAATATGGTTGATGATGAGCGTTACAAGAAGAATGTTGGCTGTTAAGGATAAAAAGGCCAATCCGAATCTCTACGGACATGATGTGTACAGCCAGGATGAAGTGGATAAATTTGGATTCCCAAAGCAGCGTGATGTTCTAGGAGAATACAACGAAGATGTTGGTGCAACTAAAAAGGCTAGCTTTACGATTGGTTCCAGTGCGGAGCACGAAGTCAACGAAAAGAGGCGACAGTTGGGAATTAGAGCCAAGCTTCAAAACAAGAAACTAAACTCGTTGGACACGGTCCCCTTGGCTCTGGCTTCAGAATACTATAACGAAGCCGAGCTAGCATCGTTCACGAAGCCAAAGAAGGTCAGAAAAATCAATCAGACAAAAATTGCGAGTCGATGATTTGCTCCCGATGGCCGCAGAACCGGTTCATATTAAAATCAGCTGGTTATGCTTTTCTGTCACTTCCGGTTTTCTTGTCAACAGTCAGGCTATTTCCAAATCGTTTCAGGACTTCACACAATGTGGATTTGGGTTACTTTAACGACAAGGTCGTTAGAGTCCATTTATGGCAGTCAGTATGGCACCGAAAATCACCCTTCCCTTCCCTTCTTCAGTGTACCAACATGCTCCCATAGACTCCGGAAACCATCACAAAAAAAATTAGTTTAACCGTAATAAGCCGTAATAAGATCTTGCAACTCGAAGCACTAAACATTGCATTTTATAGGTTTTTTCGCCATCGATTTTTCATTAATTTTTTTCGGCCGTTCCATTCGTCACATCATTCGCGAGACTTAACTTGAGACATAGAAAACTTTAATTTACCACCCAAACAGTTATTTGGTAAGATATTATAATGATTTTGCAAAAACTGTACACTTGAATTTATATCAAAAACTTTAGTTCGTTTCGATTGCAATTCTGAATCCACGACCGTCGTTGTTGTACGTTACCAAGGTAACGGGCGTATATATGGAGTGATGCCAACATAAACATTTGAGCATGAAATTGACCAATTATTTTAGCTATTAAATTAAGGGTCGTAGAGTGTCGATAATATACCTATAAAATTCACTGATACTAAAATTCACCGTAAACAACATTTTATGTAATAGAATTTCTGTCGGATCTAGTTCAACAGCAAAAATAGATACGCGGTTCTACGTTTCATAATTGTTCATAAGGCTTGTTCGCGACAAAATCTGGACACCTCAATTTTGCAATAAAACAAATTTACTAGAAGTTTAAACCATGAAAGAATTTTATAACATTTATATGTGTATCGTTAATAATTATCAAACAAATTAACATTACTTATTTGGTCTGCATGAAAAATTGGCGAACTTTGGAGTTTACCCTTGCCATGAGGGTCAGTGCAGACTTGTTGGCAACCAATTTAGCTGCGTTTGTCCAAGATTTTCGAAATTTATCTATAGTTGTTGCTTGTTGTTTGTGCTGGGACAGCTCTCTCTTCACCAAAGCCTAATACTGCTCGATGGGGCCTAACTTTGGACAGTTAGGTGGATTCGCCTCCTTCGGTACAATATGGACTCCATTAGCATCATACCATTCCAAAACTTCTTTGGCGTAGTGACAGGATGCCAAATCAGGCCAAAACAGCGAGGGTGCATCATGGCTGTGTAGGAACGGTACCAATCGTTTCTGCAGGCATTCTTCACGGTATATTTCCTTGTTAACCGTTCCCGTAGTGATGTAACTTTTGCTTGCTCGACCACAGCTGCATATGGCCTGCCATACTAAATATTTTTTGGGGAACTTGGCTTTCTTCTTTATCCTAAACGCCATTTCGTTTCATGGCAGTGTAAAAAGACATACCAGGAAGCTGTTTAAAGTCTTCTAGGACATACGTTTCATCGTCCATTATAACGCATGGAAACTTCGTTAAATATTCGCGATAAAGCTTACGAGCGCGTGTTTTGGCCGTCGTATTTTGCTTATCATTACGGTTTGGCATAGTCCCCACCTTGAAAGACTTTATGCCTTGTCGTTGCTTAGAAGTGTGCACGAATGTTGGCGACATTTTTATTTTACGAGTAATGGTACGTACAGAAAGATCTGGTCTCCTCCGTAATATTTGTTTTGCCTTCGTATCCTTGTGGTGGTTCCTCAGATCCGTTTTTGTTCCACTTCCATTCTTCCTAGCTGTTGTCAAGCGAGTATCGAACGATTTTAAAACACTGTGAACAGTGCTTGGAGGCTATCCAAGCTTTTTGGTAAGTTTTCTTAACGAGAGATCCAGATTTTGATTGCGACCGCATACAATTGCTTTTCGCACCTGCTCTTCTTTCGACGCCATTTTACGCTGAGCACTTGTAATATTACCAAGTGTTATATTTTCAGAAAGAACAGACATACGTCTACCACTCTGCAAAATATTTCATTCATTGTTAATGTATTTCCGAAGCTGTGTGTGTTTAGGGGTGTCCAAATTTTGTCGCGAACAAGCCTTAACTGATTATTACCTACTACTAGTAATGCTGTTCTGCCATAGCAAAAACAAAACGATAGTGGCAACAAGTACTGAAATCAGTAAATAAGCAGCTGGACTCCTTAACAGCTGAGCACGAGCTGATAGTGTGGGATTTTCATTGCATCTTGCATGAGTCAAAGACTGCCTACTGCGATTTTATGCATTCTTATCGTAACTTCTTAATTTTTCTCGCAGAATAAATAAATAGTGAAATTTGGCCAAATTTTGTTCGCAGTATAAATAAGTCAACATTTCTGTATGTTCGGATTTTTCCGTATTCAACTTTTATTTTAACATGTCGGATTAATACGATAGTGATCGTGTAAAATAGATTTTTGAAGATAATATTATATTGTAGCAAAGATTTGTAAGCTCCTTACTATTGGTTTTTCTCAGAATGTCTCGATGTTGACTTATTTCTTGCATAACACAATTTGTTATAATATAAAAAATTGGTGGCGGATGAAGCCCTCAAGTCGAAGGTAAAATACTTATCACACCTGGCGTGAACAGGATGGAACATACTGGGGCACGTGCACCACCTTCTCTATTCAATTTAAAGTAAAACAAAATGATTCCTTGTGGTGTTACCTAGGAGTCCAATTTGAAATAAAGTTATAAGTTCCATTCAAAGTCCCGTTTCAACACCAATTTTAAATCCAGTTTTAAACCTTATTTTAACTTTAACTTTAGGTTGGTATGAAAAGGGGAAGGCAACTTGGAGAAAGTGCCCACCCGAAGCTATCCCAAGGCTCCAGCCCCCACTTAACGCTTCCACGTGGTCATACCTGGAAATAATTCAATTTGTATAACTGAGTAGCCAAGCTAGGAGGTGCGAGGTCGTGTGGTTTTCGGTTCCTAACCTTACAGTTGTAGTTTGAAGCAATCATTGAACCACACGACTTTATTTTCAAGAGTTAATATTATTTAAACTAATATTTTCGGTAGACTAATGTATTTTCAGAGAGCGAAATAAGGCGCTATATCCTTGGCCTATTGTAGCGTGGCCTCTGGTCTAAATACGAATAGTTCTTCCCCGAGTATCCGGAGTATCGCTTATCCTTTATTAGCAAACATACTCCCAAGGATTGTAAATAAATCATTATCTATATGGAGATTGTTAGGTACGGGACTACGGGAGGCCCACGCTTACTTCCTTCCCCTTGATTTCAAGGAATTTAATGGAATTAGGTATTATTTTTGGTTCCTTTTGATTCCTTGGAATTCCCTCTGCGGTACATTCTGCGCAGTTGGCCTGGCCGTTGACAAGAAAAATGATTGATTCAAGTAATCGTCATTTTCCAGGATGCCCAGGCTGCGTTAGTGTGAGATTAGATTAGATTAGATTAGATTAGATTAGATTATTTTAACTTGAACCTTAGGTTCAATTTCATGACCTTTTTCAAGTTAAATTTCAACTACAAATTTACAAATTATATTTCAAGTTCAATTTGAACCAAAATTTATAGTGCAATTTGAAATAAAGCACCGCCAAATTAATACAAATCCAGCTCCAGCTATCTGACTCTCTTTCTTATTTTTTCATGCACTGCCACGAGTTATTGTGTATTAAGCTATCAACCGCAGTCGTTGCAATCGCTCGTTAGTGCAACCCGAGTAGATGATTGCGATTACTCGCGAGGCCCCCAGTCTTACCCGCGTGTGTAAGCGAGGGCGTAAGATGAAGAAGTAAAGCAAAATCTATAACCATACATGCTGGTGTGGCGCCCACGGGCTATTAGCAGCTCATGAATTGTTGGCATCGTGAGTGGGTTATGCAGAAAGACGATACGACGCTATGCGCTCACGAGTATGCAGGTAGCAGAATGTATGCGCTAGAGATGGTCAGGTTTGGAGCGGGTTCGAGAATCAAAAAATTAATTTTTCGGGTTCGGGACGGGTTCATAATTATTGTATAGATAGGAACGGATCGGGCTCGGATATTCAAATTTTCATGCCCAACCGTCTCTAGTATGCACATAGCACAAGCGGTTGTTTGCACGTCAGTGGAGTAAGCGTTGTAGCTGTGCTTCTCGCTTGATTTGCAACATTGATTTACTCAACTTCAATTCAACTTTAATTCCAAGTCCATTTTTAAGTTCTATTTCAAGTTGAATTTGAAGTAAAATTTCAAGCTCAACTTGAACCATAACAAGTCCAAATTAGTTCGAATTCAAGTCCAATTTCAGTTCCATTTTAGGTCGAATTCCAGGTCCTGTTCCACGTCCGAATTCAAGTTAAATTACAAGTAGGATTTTAAGTTCGTTCAATTCCCAGTTCAACTTCAATTGAAAATTTAATAGTCTTTCCTATTTCAGCTTCAATTTCATACCACTTTTTAAGTCTAATTTGAACTGCAAATGCACAAATTAAAGTCCCTTTTTCAACTTCAAGGCCAATTTCAACTTAAATTGGATGTCCAATTTCGACTCCCATAAAAAGTCCATTTTAAGCCTAATTTCAAAGTCATTCTTAGGCGAATTTTGACTCCAAATCTATCTGCAATTTCAAGCAAAATTAAATCTTGAGGGTTGGGTTGACTCGAGATTTATAGGCTTATTGAATTGTTAAATATTCAACTTTGGAAGCGTTTGGTTAGGTGGACTCTACTAGAAAAGTTATCGCCTCTCTGCTAGATAAATCAACCTTCGGAATGCGTGTGAAACCCTTTTGGCTGCCTGTGTGGCTGGAACAGATCAGAACTCATGTCGGAACCCATATACGAGTACAATATTGTATTTTATATTCAGCTTGCACAGGATGCGAACGGACGGTGCTTGCCATGAGGGAGGATTTTATGGGCAAGCATTTCAGACTCTCGCAAACGCGAACGATCGTAACTGGTCTTTTACGATCGCGTGAGTTTTCATGGAATACGTTTGGTTTCATATGAAAAGTGTTGGAATCGTTTGAAAGTTCAAGTTGAAAATGAAAACATCATTCCTACGAAAGTTAAGCCTTCAGTTAATTTGTTAGCTTCCGAAGGACTCTCAAGATATTCAAGATATTTTGTATTTGTATAGATTTAAAGTAAGAATACACAACTAAAAACATTAAACTAGTTCAGAAAAATATCACGTGTGTGGTCTACTATTCGGGCACGAGCATGAGCAAGTCACACAAAAATTGAGCGGTCCGGCGGTTGTTCATATAAGTCCAGCCGCAATGTGCATACGGCATGAAACAGAACACCACGTGAGCAAAGAATAAAACCAGAAAACTTCATCGATTCCGCATCCTTCCGCGCCTCGGTACACTAGATAACGACGCTCTCTACATCGAAACACAGCGCAGTTGCAAACCGGCCCAAATACATAAATATGTGTGTGTACGTACGCGACGTAATGGTGAAAAATGAGGGCGGAGTTTCGAATTAACCGACCGGTTCACCGCACAGTGACGCCGGTGGATGTTCAAAACCAGGCAAAAAACACTAAAGAAGAGATCAATCGACAGCAGGAGAAACCCCCCTTTCCAGGCTTCCACGTTTAGTTGCACATCGGAGGGTTGCGCTCGTAGTGGTGATCGTGCTGGTAGTGGTAACGGCATCAGGAAACAACCGACGACGATTGGTTACGATTTGCGGTTGATGTCATCCAGCTGGACCGGACCGGTACGGCTGCGGTGATGTGATATGATGTGGGCCTGGGTTCGGGTTTTAGTTGCGATCGGAGTTAATTACCTCCATTTTAGTTTTTGTTCCGATTGGGTGCTACTTTATGGGTGGATATCAAGTTTTCCGACGTCGCCGTCGAGACAAGTTGGTAATAAACGATCCCTTTTTTCTGTTGCTTTCTGGGAGCGGTATGATTTACGATTCTGTTCATATACATTTTTCAAAATGTCGAATTTCTAATCAGAATAATTTTACATACTGATCATTTTCCAGACGTAATTTTTTTTTCAATATTCAATAGTTATCCTAAAAACTTTTGGTTACAGAATCCACAAACAGACTCTAATATTTTCCAAGTCCATTATGAAGACTTTTTAAAATAAATTTTTTAGCGAAGGCATGAAATATGTCCCAGCCTGGACACATTATACATGTTCGAATTTAGATTTCGTAGATTAGAATTTGAATTTGAGTTTATAGAATAAAACCATACTAAAGTTACTTGACATCGAATGGCTTGATTCTACTAAGATTACGATACGAACCCATGATCACTCGCTTGTCAAAGCAGGATCGGTAACCTTGCGGCTACGGAGCCCCCCGAAAGTCCACTAGACTTGAAATCAAGCTTAAAAGTGGGCTTAAACTTATGCTTGAAATTAGCCCTGAAATAGACTTTACTTCGTAGTTAAAATAGGAACTATGTTATACTTGAATTTATCTTTGAAATGAAACATTAAATTGAACCTCAATTGGACTTAAAATTTCACTTGAAACTGGATTGAGGTCGGAGGTCTTCTTCTTATTCAGTCGAGAGCCTGGATGGCTCTTGCCGTATCAAGAATTCCTCTCCATTGTACTCGGTCCTGGACAACTCGTCGCCAATTCGTTGCGCGTTTCAACACACGCAAGTCGGCTTCAACCTGGTCGAGCCATCTAGCACGTTGATCCCCTCTATTCCTGGTGCCGGTGGGGTTCTTGAAGAGAACGGATTTCACTACACAGTCGCTTGGCATCCTTGTGACGTGACCGGCCCACCGTAGTCTCCCAACTTTCGCCAGGTGCACGATGCAAATCTTTCTAAGTTGTGGTTGTAGCTGATGATTCATACGTCTCCGCCACTTTCCGTTTTCCGTTTGTACTTCGCCAAAAATAGTACGCAACACCTTTCGTTCAAAAACGGCACGTGCACGTCTGTCCTTCCTTGTAAGCTTTATGTAATTTACTTTCTGTCCTAAACCATAGCTACATACCGAAGTAACAATTTGGATTTTATTACACTCTTAAAATGCTATTCAAGACCAAAATTAATCATGAAAACCGCCATAAGAGTACAATAAAACTCACATTGTTGCTTGGGTAGCCTATTGAACATAATTACTCCAATTACCCCGGCTTCAATGTGCTCCAATGTGGTTCAATTTCTTGGACACCCCAGATGGATGCCGCCAGATCGCGCTCTGGAGAATAATCGATATAATGCACGTCTATTGAACCCTAAAGTAAGCACGACTTCCGCTGATAATATGCCTCCGAATCTCCAAGGTAGACAAATTCGTTACCTACCCTAAATTCATGACCTTTGATCGTTACACTAGTGCCGACACGGCATCGTTCGGTCTCGACTCCGTCGGTTAGCATGTAATTTGGTTAGAACATATTTTTCTTTAAGGCCCTCATGCATGAATGCATATGTTGGGTTGCAAATGAACAAAATGTTGGAGAGTCATTCCGCAGCGCCGAGCCGAACATTTTTTTCTGTCAGTTTGGTTCGTGGTACTCACACACAGGCGAACGTGTTGGACGAACATGAATTCACCAACATTTTCGGTCAACATGTACGTACGTGTAGGGGAGGGGGAAGGGGAGCTTTAGCCCAATCTTCACTACTTCACGCCTTAGTCTGCTCAGACATCGCCACAGAAGTTGTTTTATCTACAATATCCTAATCATCGGCAAAGCAGACTAATTAGTTAGATTTGCTGAAAATTGCTACGGACTGAGCAGCACACTAGAAAGATAAAAAAACGAAGCAAAATTTTCAATGAAAGTGCGCTTTCATTAGATGGTTTGGCATATCATATCAAGTACGGGTTTTACATACAATGATATTTTCGAAAAACTATGTTGTAGCGTTATTTAAGAAATATTCAAGATTTTCAAAATGCCATCTTTCTCGTTGACACCAACGCTGTTTGATGCTAGCGCTGCTTGCAACTTAAACAGCAAGCATGAGAGACCATCACGTTGACAAACGTTCTAATGAAGTCCACAATCCACCCGAAATTCGCACACAGCACTGCTTACCACTCAACGTAGCCTTAATTGGCCTGATCAGCTTTCCGGTAATGCCATTATCGGTCATGATTTTCCATAACTCTTTGCGGTCGATGGTATCATACGCAGCTTGAAATCAACGAAATAAGTTTGCGTGGGAACTCTGATCCGTCACAGACCGAAACTTTTCAAAGGACCTAAGTTACATTGAGAGACTCTCCTTTGATGTCGCTCTCTTCCGATTATTACGGCGATGTAAATGTATCTCAGCGAAAGTTTTCTTAACGAGTAGCTAGCTAGTTATGCCATCAACCGACTCATGCAAAGTTGATGAGTTAAAGTGCGTTTGCATCCCCGTAGTAAGCGAAAGATGTGACACACGACGAGAATCGCTAATTGTTACTTAGATCCTTTCGAAAAATTACGCGAGAAAAAAAAAAGTAATATTAAAGATCGGACATACGAAAAATGTTGCCATTTATTTATTTAATAAGTACAAATATTCCAAATTTCATTGAATCACATTGAGTATATAGAATTATAATAGGCATTTGTTGTCAGGATAAGTTAATTCGTTTCCATCATGGTGTCACCGCAACAATGCTGCATCAACTGCATTGAAAATCCTGGGTTATTCTCTCATGAATAGGCTGGACTTTTGAACTGTTCCAAATTCACGGTGTGTAGTGTCGTGAAACAACTCGGAGCATGACCGACTATCGACAGGAAACCAGTAGAAAATCAAATGCAATTGATTCTGAATCTCAGCTGGCAGTTGTGGTCCTTTTCGAACGGAACTTGAAGTTGTCATCGAGAGACGTGACAAAAATGACAGGAGTTTCACTACTGGCATGCTCACAATGGGAAATAATGAGACACGTACCGTACCCTAATCCGGTATTTTTACGATAAGTAAATTTATTGTGAAAAAATAGATCCAGCTAGGGTTGCCACACTGCGGCGCACGAGTGTTGCTTCGAGTTTTCAGTATAAAACCATACAAATATAAAATACCTACAGCATAAGACCCTGCAAGTGTAAAAAACCTACAGTATAAAACCCTGCAAATGCAAGCTACTCCGCAACATGCATAACAGAGGGTGTTAGTGACGAAATTGGCCACTCGTCTGGGTGTTCCCGGAAGTCCCCGAAACTTGTCCAGATATAACCAACGTAGTGCTAGGTAGTTGATCTGACTGTCAGTGATCTAGTTTTTAAATTCTGGCGTAATTTGCGGTGTCGCATGATAAGTATTTGTTCATGTTCGATACTGGCTATTTTCCACAGCAATAACTTAATCCGGAACATTTCCGGTTAATCCTAATACAGCGTAAAACCTTTAAAATGGTCGGCAATGAGCATATGTTGCATAAAAAATCAATACCGGCTGTGATTTACGTTCATTTGAGAAGTGTCATTGAAGATTTTCATTTACTTCATATGAGCAATCTGTTCTTTAAAACTTCAAAAGGGCGTAACTCAAACATTCGTCGATCGATTTTTTTTTAAATTGGCTCAGAGGTGTAGGATGGCAATACAAACCAACTGGCATTTTCCGTTTAAATGGCCTATTTTATTTTTTAATAACGGTATTTTGAACACCGTGACGGCGGAAGAACAACGAATAGACAAGAAAAATACGACAATTTTGTTGTAATTTTTGTTGTTCCATGAAAATACGATGGAAAGATGGCAAGATGCAAGGTAGCGAAAAGACGATGAAACGACGGTAAATAATCGACAAACAGGCAATGAAATGCTTGCGAAAAGATATGACGAAGAAGTGAAGACAAGTAGGCGAAAAATCGAAAAACGACAAAAATACGGTTAATGGACGTCAAAAAAACGTAACAAATAGCGACAAAAATGACAAAAAAAAAGCCATACAAAACGACGAAAAGACTATAAATAGATATATAGGATAAAGGTATTGGAGAAATAATTAAAAGTCAGCAAGACAGTGACAGGTTATGCCAAAAAAAGACACTAAGGACGATGCCAAAAACGCCACAAAAAGCAATATAAAATAACCAACAAATCACTGAAAAGAGACAAAAAGACGATGACAGAATTCCAGTTGTTATAAATAACGAAAAACGACCAACAAACGTTAAAAGACAACAAAAAACGAGGGGTCAACACGGTGTAGTGGTTTGCATTCACATCTCTTACGCCGAGGACTCGGGTTCAAATTCCAGTCCCACAGAAACCACGAATGACCTAAGCTGTTAAAGTGACTATAATCAAATTAAAACAAACAAAAAACGACAAGAAGACAGGAACGGCAGAAAAGTTGACACTAAGCAACGCAAAAAAGAAAATTTAAAGGCTTGTATTTTGCCTAACTAAACAATGAAAAATGAAAGAATTTGGAAAAATAAAGGCAAAAAGCGAATGACGAAAGTCAAGATTACGCATTCTTGAATAATATAGAGGAAATATGAAATGTATCATGAACTGATTCGATTTAAAAAAGTATTAATTTGTTTCAAATGCAATCAAGAATACCTATGCGATAAAAAATGTCACTGTTTAGTAAAACTGAGAAACACTTTATAAGAAGAACAAATGTCGGTCAAACTTCCATTTAAATTATAAGTTTGATTTAAATTTTGATTAAATTTTGTAATTTATAACCCTTTCCTCTGTGATTAAAACACAGATGGTAAAACCACCGACGAAGTAAAACTACGGATTTCTCTTCAGCAAAATTGAATGTGTTGTACATATTTGTATTTGAAATGTATTTGAAAAACGATGTTGTAGCGTTATTTAAGAAAAATTTAAGATTTTCAAAATGCTGTCTCTCAGGTTATTCGTATATAATTTTTGTTAACCGAAATGCTTGTTATATTATTTTATCGATCAAAAATACGTAATCGCAGCGATCGCTATAAAATCTTGCAAACCAGAAAAATTAAAATTAAAAAAAAATTAAAACTTTAAGGTGAAATTAGCCGTCATCGATTTCAAACTGTTTTTTTTTTGTTTGAAACATGTTGTTCATGAAAATATATTCGCTGTCACGAAAAGTTAATGACTGCTCATTTCCCGTTAAAGAAATTGAAAGTGAACCAACAAAGTTATTGGTTACTTTGACTACCAGCCCTCCTCTCTGCGCTCTTGTCCTTAACAAACTATCGTAGTAGCGTCACCAGGTGTCACCTAGCCTTTGGTAAAACTATTTTTTTCCAATTACAGACCTGCACGCGTCAGCAGACTAGACGAGCGAGCCTTCCGAGCTAAAACCTGTTGTTCCCACCCGTTCGCCTGCGTTGACGAAGGTCGCAGTGATTGAACTCTCGGGCCCTGTTTACAAACAACGAAACATTGTTTACTCCTATAGAAATACAAACTACTAGCCTATGTTTGTACTAAACAAAGACCTCATCTTGCACAGGGTAAACCAATTGCAAGTGGTGGCACGCGATAGTATCTGTGTAAAAATAAGCAAAACCAACATTACATATCTCATGAATGGAATACACACACGGGTCCGAGCCCTCTAGCCAAACATTGAGATTTTGTGTACAAAATCATTCACCCGAGGGTATAAACAATTTGTATTTTGTTATAAATTATAAAACTGTTTATCAAATAGCTCGGGAAAGCCCTCGCTGGAGAGCGACGCACTCGCGTGCGCGATCCGTGCGAACCGGATCGGGGAATCCGGCTATCATAAACATTTACAATATCGGTAGTATTAAATATTATTATCTTGAATCAGTTGGAAGAGTGGGTGCGTCGTTTGGTGACCAAGGTCCGAACGCTAGGTTCTGGACTATGCTGAAGTAATGTCAACAATATGTGGACGTGTAACTTATGATATATGTAATTGAGATAAACTAAAGGCCGTCGTTGCCCGAACTAGTCGTCGGTTCGCCACTGCTTGAAACTGTTTACTAACAAATACTGGAGAGTTTTCATTCATCAAAACAAATTGAGAAAAATATTTATCTTCGTGATGCTTTGCATTTCAAGTGCGATTACTTTTTCTATAGGTATTTTGACCAGAAATATTACAGCAGGTCATGATTTCTCTCTCTCTGAAGATTGCAAGTCATGTAAATAACCTTGTTCGTAATGTAATCAGACTTTTTGTTAAAACAAACGTTTGACAATAATAGCTACAGAAACAACGGTAGGACTGTTATCATTTGAAAACTTTGAATGATAGTGAAGTGAAAGACTTAGATATATGTAAATGTTTTGCTAAACGCCTGATCGGTCGTAAATACCTCTACAAGAATTATTAGTTAGTTTCATCCAGAAAACTATTTCACGAGGTAAGCAACCGAATAAAATTGAACTAATCCCCAACATAAACACTGCGTCGAACTCAACTGTAATTGAACAAAAAAATCGAAACCTCATCGATGAATAAAAAATAAATCATCATCGATGCTTTGATCTTCCAGTGTGATGTCTTTCAAATCGCAGGAAACGTTCATCAGAGGCAACCAATCTGGCGGCATCGACGCTTTGTCCTAGACAACACTCTAATGGCAGCGGCGGCAGAAAAACACGTAGGAAAATCAACACCACCTCCTAAGCGGCACAGATGGTGTCAAAATGAGCAGCTTTGGAAAAGCTAACCTTGATCGTTCGGAAAACCAAAACGTGTCGGAAATGAGACCTGATTTAGTTAAACGAAAAATTATTTTTTTGATCGGTTACCATTTCGATTTTTTTTTCTTTCGATTTTCTACGAACAACGGAGTCCGAAAGATTATCAAGCAGAAGCAGGCATGCGGTTTGAGTGAGGATAAACAGACGATTAGCTAACTGTTGTTCACACATCATTCCCCCGGAGCCGGTGCGAGCAGATTCCTCGAACTAGCAGCAGTAGGTCGGCGCGACCGATCGGTAGGATGTATGGGAGTTTTCATCAGCATAACTGGAGTCCAGAGAAAGCGAGATTTCTTTATCAGGTATTTATTGTCAAGATATATGGGCTTTGCCCTTCATCTAATATAGGATACAAATTTAAAATATAATAACAAATACAAAATAATATAAAATGCAGAGGTTTTAGTGTACATGTAATTGACCTCTCAGAAATAGCCTAAGTTTTTCCTTAATAGTATCAGTCGACATATTTAAATTTAGTACATTTCTAAAATTGTTCATTAGCTGCATAAAGCGATAGGCTGGTTCATTGCGCGCGTAGTTAGCTCGACGGTGTTCTAGAGTGAATGGCCTTGGTCTCCTCAGAACTACTGTACCCTGGTTAGCAGTTATCCTGGATTTCAAATAATCGCTGTCGTATCGTCCTCTCTGCAAATTGAGAAAAAAGCTAACGTCCACAATCTGGTATCTATTTTCCAGAGTATCCATATCCAGCAGACAGCACAAATCTTTATATTCCGGAAGATTTCCTCTCCATCCCAAATTTCTCACGGCAAATTTAACGAATTTTTTCTGTACCGCTTCCAATTTGTTCATGTATGTTGCATACATTGGCCTCCACACCACACTTGCACCATGGCTCTGTCCTGCGATGCTTGGTTCAAGAGTTATGAGTTTTTGAAACAAGCGATGTCCGAAAAAAGCGAAAAATTTCCCTTGGGGTTATCTGGTGAAACAGGAGAACACAAATTTTTAAAATTTAGTTCTCGTGCATAAGTCTATTAACTTTGCCCGAGTACAAAATTGTATGAAATTCTAAGGACCTTCAACCCATTTCGTGCGTTATTTTTGAAAATCGGAGCATACATTTCAGCAGATGATAATCAACGACTTCCATGCTAAACCACGACTTCAGCTTGATGATTAGTGTTGATGTCATTCCACCCAAAATATTAGGGTTTCTGCAATAAACTAACTGGCATTTTGTAAAGCGGCCAGATCTATTTCAAAATGGAT
Source organism: Sabethes cyaneus (assembly GCF_943734655.1). Classification (NCBI taxonomy): domain Eukaryota; kingdom Metazoa; phylum Arthropoda; class Insecta; order Diptera; family Culicidae; genus Sabethes; species Sabethes cyaneus. The sequence goes on along the minus strand of NC_071354.1, from coordinate 215,357,359 downwards.
TCGATGATCATTTAATAATGCCTTAGTAGTTAGCACGGTTAACCAGCAAAACTGGACTTCACTTTAATCTTCGCCCCAAAGTGAAACATGAAACGCACTAGAGAGCTCCGGGTTGATGATGTTGCGATGAAAAAAGGCAGAATTTGCCGCACCAGCACTAACCGCGCTGCTGGCTGGCTGCTCGAATAGCATCGAAATGAAAAATGAATTTTCTTCACACATCAACTTTCAAAGGCCCGCGGCAGGACGGAGATGTTGTTGATACATCCGCTTCTGAAATCGGGCGGTTTTCCGACGTGTAAAATAGATTTTTGATCGACCATAACTGATCGGTGTGGTCGTGGTGGGCAGCAGGACGGGAGCAAATGCATTCAAGAATCAAAGTCACATTTCTTTTACGCGGGATGTAAATTTCAGAGCCATGGTGCAGTGACTGGCTGAAGCACTAGGTGCAGCTTGGTGAGGTATACTGCACGATCTATGAATTAATCAACGTAAAAGCATCCAAATGTCATAATTCCAAACCGTGTTTACATTACGGCTAATTATAAGCTTTATTTACGCTGGGAACGCGCTCACGGTTCGGGGATCCTGTAAACAATGCAAACGTGAACGATCTTCCCAGGAAAAGTCATAAAAGTAGAGCTAGCCGTCAAGAGGAAAACGAACATTGATAGTTTGTCGATGACGAGCTGGTCTACGGTGCGGATCGTATGTGTGGACATTCAAGGGCAATAAGCAAACTGTAATACTACATAGGCACCCGTTCCCGCAATGGTGCTGGTTCAGCTCCTGAGCTGAAACTGAGGTTTTACTTGGTAATATGATTTTAAACAAATGCCAACCAGCTTTTGTGACGTGACAGCAAATTTTGACCGACGTCATCAAAATTCAACATTTTATCAAACGTTCGGGAATCTGATATTTATTCTCAGAAATCTGATATTTCCGCGCGTTCGAATTACAAAATTTATGTATTCAAATCAATCAGCCAAAGCAGAGTTTATAACGGAAACTTTGAAAATAAACGGTTCTTTTGTTTTGAACCTACATTGAACTAATTTGGAATATATACTTTTATTTTATGGTTAGTTCAATTTCTTCCCAGAATAAAATGTGTAAAATCGCAAGCTTGCAAAACGATTTATTTCTAATATCGCACTTCGTCAGGAGCTTCAACTCTCAATCACTCCTTTATTCGCAGAAAAAAAACTAACCTGAACAATTTATTTGGCCATGAATTGAAAAATATGTTTTTAACAAAACAAGCAACACAACCGAGACGATCGATACCCTTTCCAGTCTGGTCTGAACCTATTGGAAACGATTTATTTTCCTCCCATTTAATTCAATTAGTCTCAATTTGTCTGCCTTGAGTCAAGCCGAGAGGAAAATTAATTGCTCATTGCTACCTACCAGCATCAGCAGCACCCGACTGAGCCGAACTGGATTTACATGCATAGTTCAACAGCAGTTCGGCAGCTGCTGGCATCTCGAGCTAAGCTAAGAGGAGTTATAACAGACGTGTAGAAACCTACACACCGTCTTGATGCCTCGCACTTTACACTGAACATTAACAGGACGGTGTGTTTCACGAAACACCGAAATGCGAGTTAAAATGGTGGCTAAATGGTTATTTGGCACGGACGTGATAATAATTATAATGCGCTTGGCTGCATACAGTTATAAAAGAACTATTTCAACTAATGCGGTATTACAAAAGAATTAAAACGGAATATATTTTCAAGAACATAATTTTTAGTTTGGTTGAAAAACTCATCAAAGTAAACCATACAATACAGCAGTATAGATTATACTGTAATAAGTAATTCAAAAATTTATATCTCAGGAACCAAGTGTCACAGAGAAGATAGGTTTTCAAAGTCTGAGTAAATAAATTTTCTCAGCAATTCAGAAAAAATATTATTGTTATTATTTTTTTGAGAATTTTCGGCTGTACAGTCGGTTAATTATCGAAAGCGGCTTTTTTATACTGCCTGACGTTTCGGCCTTCGGTTTTGGTCTTTTTCAGAGGAAATATGATTACGCGTTCTTGTCTAATCGTTGATTGCCAACGCACAGAAGTTTAAATTTCATCGGCTCCAAATCATTGGTTCCGTGAGAAAATAATATATACACCTAAACCTTTTGACCGTAATGCACAACATATAGTGACATTTGGCATAGGTCAAATGTCAAATGGTCTTTACTAGTGTTGTTGTCCGCAGTCAACTCATCTACATCTAGTTCGTCGCGTTAACCGGTAACCATGCGGGAGAGGAACGCGTTTGTTTCCGTTGAGCCTCTTCCTTTCATTATTTGGTCTTCGACGCATATATTTTTACCCCAATCCTCCTAGACTCGGCTTTCAGTCTGGCGTAGATTACCTCCACCATCACAAGATTCCTGTCTATGATATCAAAATCATCTACAAGGCCTAAAAGTTAACTACCCTTGGTAGAAATCGTGCCTTTCGTTTCGATGCCCGCTAATCGGATCACTTCCTCAAGAGCGATGTTGAACAGTCTGCCGTCGCCTTGAGAGTGTCCCCGAAATGCATAAGAAACACATCACTCAATCCGATGTAGCTTTGATTAGTAATTAGCTTGGTAATTCCCTATGAAACTTTGTGCTATCGGCAACAACTGGCTTAACTTAACAGGAGCTGGAAGAGTACCTTGCAGGAGCATTTACCAGCGTTATACCGCGATAGTTGCAGCAGTCGAGCGGATCACCCTTTTTGTAGATGGGACAAACCACTTCTTCCATCCATTTCTCCGGTAGATTCTACTCCTCCCAACCAAATCTTGGAAATAACCATGTGTAGAGCCGTTGCCAGCGTTTCTCGGCCATGTTCAAAAATCTCTACCAGTTAGGTCCTTACCAGCGGATTTGTTAGCCTTCAGCAACCCGATCTCTCGTTTGACTTCTTAGAGATCAGGTGCTGACATGTAATCATCTTCCATAGGCACTCCTAGGTTGACTTCATTGAGGTACTCATCCAAAAACTGCTTCCACATATCGACCACCTCGCGCTCGTTAGTGATTAGATTCCCTTCTTCGTCCCTACACATATCAGGCTTCAGGCGAAGTGTAACCCTTACGAGTTTGGTTCACCTTCTCGTGAAACTTGCACGTGTCATTAGCTCGGAATAATTGTTCTAATTCTTCACGGTCACTGTTCTCCTTCTGGTGGTTATTACTCCTCATAATCGTAGTCAACTAATTCCCGCTTGTCGGTATTTGTAAAATCATCCCTCTTTTTTAACCAACCTTATCTTTAAACATTGAATCTAGCTCAATTTGATGTCCTGACCCAAGAAACATTTATGCGCTAAATAAACATTTTAGCAGCCATAGCTGAATATGCATCGAATAAAATTTATGTAAACAACTGTACAATACTTATTCAGCCGAAATTGGAGAACTCATACAACCTATTTTATTCGAGGCGGAAAAACACTTGTGCAGCAGTTATATCGCCTCTGTGCGCCTTGTTTCCAGCTTTGCGCAAATTGGTTATTTAAACGAACCGCCCAGCTAGCATCGAGGTACGATGCTGGTCTAACAAACCAGTCGTCGTATGTTCGAATCTCGGCTAGGCGGTGCTTGCTAGTTAGAGTCAGTAGGATTGTTGCACTGGCCCCGTAATTTTCCTGTACTCTAACAGCCGGCTGCGAAGTCTGTCGATAAAGAAGGGTAATGTCTAAAGACGGTATAAACCCACGGCTTTGCTTTGCTTTTTTGGTTATTTAAACACGCGCAAAAGCCTCTATTAAGCTACATTACAGCTTCAAAGCAGCTATTAGCAAGCCCGAAGCTTGACTTAGATGTTTAAGAGCTGAAAAAAGGTTTTTATCTCTAATACTAAACAATAGTTCAGCCACAGGTTGAATAAATTCAGCTAAAAAATATTTGATCAGCCTGAATTGTTACTTGGGTAGCTGCTTTCAAAGCTGCAATGGAGCTTAATAGAGGCTTTTACGTGTTTTTAAATAACCAATTTGCGCAATGCAGTCAATTCTATTTTTAGAACAAGAAATAGTTTTGCAATGCTTTTTCAGTCGCTTAACCAACGTCTTATCAACCTATATGCAGCCAAAAAAATGATCTATTTTTAAATTTAAAACAGAATAAACGCGTCATATTTATTTTGCTATGGCGTCGTATGCTATGTTTTAAATTTAGAATAACTTGAATTCGTATATGCAAGCTAATTAAAATTGCATGTCGTCAAAGCAAAATAAATTTGACGCGTTCCATTTTTGAAATTTAAAAATAGATTATTTTTTCGCTGCATAAAGGTTGATGAGACGTTGATTAAGCGACTGAAAAAGCATTGCAAAACTATTTCTCGTTCTAAAAATAGAATTGACAGCATTGCGCAAATTGGTTATTTCAAAACACGCAAAAGCCTCTATTAAGCTCCATTGCAGCTTTGAAAGCAGCTACCCAAGTAACAATTTCAGGCTGATCAAACGCTTTTATAGCTGAATTTATTCTATCTGTGGCTGAACTTTGGTTTAGTTTTAGAAATAAAAACCTTTTTTCAGCTCTTAAACATATATTTAGTGATTTTATCAAGCTTCGGGCTTGCTAATAGCTGCTTTCGAAGCTGCAATGGAGCTTAATAGAGGCTTTTGCTCGTTTTTAAATAACCAATTTGCGCAAAGCTGGAAACAAGGCGCACGGAGGTTATATAAAGGGCGATATAATTGTTTAACAAGTGTTTTTTCTGCCTCAAACGAAATAGGTTTTATAAGTTCTCCAATTTCGGCTGAATAAGTATTGTAGAATTGTTTACTTAAATATTATTCGTTGCATATTCAGCTATGGCTGAATAACAATGGTTGCTAAAATATTTAATCAACGCATAAATGTTTCGTGGGAGGGTTGTTTATTAAGATGACAAATTGTTTATTCAGCTAGAATAGCACAATTATTGAGAATATTGACGGGTTATTGAGAGGTTGAAGATGCGCCCAATCTGCTTGTGACACTATTATGTGGAGCAGCTGATTTACAGCGCATTCGTTGGGTGCTTAATCACTTATAGAATACAGAGGCCTTTACTTCAATTTATTCAGTGTCTACCACCTGTATTCAGAGTTAAATCAGCTGTGACCAAACCAGTAGTATTTCAATTCAGCTTCGGTGTATGTCGGGGAAAGTGAAACGTTATAGAAAAGTGACCTCCTGTTAGTCCATGTTAGTTTTATGATAATTATAGTTACTGCAAATTAATCAATCTGGTGCTATCAACAATTTCGTGGAAATTGACGAATGTGAATCAGTGTTGAAAATGATAACCCAGAATAGTTATTTATTTTTTCGGTTTAATCGTAGTTGTAAGCAAGCTCCTTAAGTAAGCTAACTTCGTCAACTCCATACCAGTTTCAAGCCAGTTACTTAAAGTTGACTAGGACTAGAAGTCATGCAAAAATTGTCTAAATCGCTCATGAAAATTTTTTGGGAAAGGAGAGGAAAGAGTGGAAAAGAAGGGGGGTAATAGGTAGCTACGCTAATATTAATACCTGACCGCATTTGAAGGTCAAAGACTAAAAACACGAGTTTGGTCTATATCATACGAACGGAGCCTTTCTCCGAAAACCCGCGCTGAGAATCGCGGACTAACACGCTTACGGACAAACAACGTCACACGCAGTACCTTGCAAGTCGTAAGGGCCTGCATAGTGTCGTCGTCCTGAAAGTAAAAACAAGTTAGATTAAAACTTCTCGGTCGGTGGTTTCTACAGTTGACGGAGGAAGAAGCACAATTTGTGTGTCTAAAAATACCCCAAAAACCAGATACGTCGCTACATTAATAAGGGGGGTTGCGCAGTCTCCTTTCGTCCAGCGCCTCTATGGTTTAAAGGTACACGAGTACCAGCGAGCCACACGTCCTGGCAGGTGTTGTGGGTTCAAATCCAGTTATAATCTCTGATTATAGCTTGGTTCGACCCACGCACCTTCCAGTATTGGACAAAAGATAGGAGTCACAACGACAACTTGTTAAGCGTAGCTACCTATTATTTTCCACCCCCCTTCATTTCCACTCTTTCCTCTCTTTTTCCAAAAAAATTTCATTACTTTCCTCTACTGTCCCTCCGTCAATTGTAGAACCATCGTTTCAAAAAACAGCAATATAATTGCCACTGTCTTATAAAGGGTTAAATTTATATCTTAATCATATAACCAGGAGTATTAAGTTGCGAGTTCTAAAAACCACACAAGACAGAATAGACAATAGTTGGCAAAACAACTATGGATTCTATCCCAACTGTTTTCGAGGTTTGAAACGCCTAACTCCATGGAAGAAGGCAGTGCCTCATCCAGTATTCGCGTGTAGTTCTCAGTAGATTGCGGGTTATCAAGCCACTTGATGTTCAGCCGAGGAAGACGGCTATACTGCTACTCGGTAATGCTATTAGGCCTCAGGAAGCTGCGAAGCGTATACATCGTTGGCCTTTGTAGTTTGTGCCAGTGAGCAGGCTATGGGGTCCTATCACCAGTCTATATATTTCTTCCCTAGCAACCTGGAATCAGAATATTTGGGCTCAAACGGCACGCTCCCCATACTTATAAGGAAATTTGTGCCTGATTCTGATTCTGATTCCCTAGATACCTGGGGTCCGAATTAAAATCCTTCAGTACTGTCAGTCCTGAGCTGCTATTCTCCGATCCCCTCGAAAACCTGCTGAACGTGCATCGTCCTCGACTGCGCACATCCATCTGCTATCCGGCGTGCCCAACCCACCTCAGCCTGCCAAATTGTACTACCTCCACTATATCAACAAATTTGTATACAGGATACAACTCTTTGTTCTTGCGTCTGCGTCACAGAAAACGTCATGAATACGGCTGAGGTCTATCCCGCTATTTTGACGCAAACCATATTATAGCATTATCTGCCACAGCTCATTTCATTTAACTGAATAGTACGCCGCCTTAAAATCCACAAACAGGTGACGAGTCTGCAAGTTGTAATCCTGGCACCTACATAGTAACTGGGGCAGAGTCCGTACGTGGAGTGACCCTTACGAAACAAGCTTGGTATTCGCCGACCTACCTTTTTCCTCAGAATCTTATACCCCTTCATACCTTTTCATACACATCGAAACCTGACCTACGTAGGGATGACAAGGAAAATTGTTTGACTCTTCGGCCCACGATAATTTTTCCTGCCCAGTTATCTAAATGTAACAGGCGAAAAAAAAACTTAAAAAGCATTTCTATTGCACTAATAAGAGATTCAGCTCCCATTTACAAAGCGTTCCCTCCGAAATAACAGTGGCGGTTGATTTGAAACGAATGACTCCATAGTTCAAACAGTGTACATTTGCTGAACCAACCCATCAAGCATCAGTTCAGTTAGTTCCATATAATGGATGCCGCCAAAGAGTGAACATTCGAACATGATCTCTATTACTGATGGACGGGATAAAATCAATTGAATATCGGATTTCACGCGCCCGAGACAAGTGTAAAAATGGAATCAAGCAGCCGGGTCAAAGTCGGGAGATCAGTGCAGCAATTGTTTTTCCGCCGACCATGTGTTCAACTTTTGGCCGCTGGCTGGGCTGGCGCCATACTTGAAGCCGCTGCTGGTGTTGTTGGGAAATAAAACATGCACACATACCGAGCATCGTACGGTGCGAAATGGGAAGGAACACCAATTTTGTGTCTGTATACCCGACGTGCTTTTAGTTGGGCAAATTTCTTGTGGCCATGTGCGGTTTTCGCTACACCTCAATGTTTTACTACGGCTCAGTCGAAATTTCTATTTCTAATTAGAGAAAACTATAATGATCAGAATCGTTGTTTCGCAAACGAGCGCAGCCAAAAACTAATCCTGCCATCTGTTTCGACTGGACGTCCTGAAAAAAACACCGCGTTCGAAGATTTCCTTGTTTTGCCTACGAAGGCAAAACAAATTGTTTGCTCGGTTGGCCACCAAACTCGGCTGTGGTGGTTTGGTTATGGGTCGCATGCTTGAGGATCGAGTCGAGACGACAGAAGGCCACTTATTGTCGTCAGTTGGTGTCACATAATTCAACCATGAATAGTGTGTGTTTTCGCCTTTGCGAAGTGGGTGTCCTAAAGAGGAAGCTTTCTTTTTCTGTTACCAACCGGGTAACCATTCTCGGATTTTAATTCTTCTAGTTTTCTAGGAATGCTGTTACTAAAATTAATGCTCATACTTTGCCTGTTCTGGTATGCGCAAATTCTGATATTTGCTATCCTTCATCAGAGTAACCATTGAGTCAGGCCCATGTTTATTGATTAAGTGACATGTATATTCTCAGTAATGTCAGCTCAGCCTAGGTCTCTAAATCAGGCAGCTAATCGTAATTTTTATTTTTTATATAAAACATTGAATCATCAATATTTCTTGTAATTTCTTGATCTGCAAACGATCGGCAAAAAGTACAAGCTGGACTTTAGATTGTTCACTTGAATTTCAGACTGAAAAGACTGTCAAACCGATGCTCGTTAGTGTTCATTCAGCACCTCGATCAATTACAAATCAACGATGGATGGTTGGGTTGGCTCCCTTCAGCAGCAATCTTCCCACGTCGGTCGACGAAACGCTGGCTCATCAAGATGTGTTTCATCTCCTTAGCCCCAATAATAATCCTCACGCTGGTTCTGCGGATGCATCCGTCGGTGATGGCCGACCGTGTTCCTGCCTGTGCGCGCGCGGTTCACCAGCAGACAGTGAAACACACCAGACAAGATCAGACCAGACACGGGCCCAAACGGTTCGTACATACGCGTCGAAAGCCGGTAACGTAAATATTTAGATTATCGCCAAGTTTAATAATTCATAATCCGAGAAACTCGTTCGCTCTCATGACCCGGCACGATACGGTGAGGTTTTCTCCCAGACCGCACGACCTAACACCACCATGATAGCCGACACTCTCCTTCTGTTGCTTGTTTTACCGAAGATAAGTCAAGGCGTTGACGAATATTTTTGCCTGGAAGGACCTCCTAAAGAACAATCCTTGTCGCCACATCGGCATGCACCGACTCAACGGAATTCAAGTAGTTCAAGTGGAGAAGAAAATTTGTCAAATTTGTACCTTCTCAATTGGATTCAGTCCATCATCTCAACAGGGCAGCAACATTAGTGAATAACCATACCTTCCTTCCTTAGCAACAATTTCAAGGGCCATTACAAGTGCGCTTCAATGCTTCGCAGGAATGGAGAGGTAAAAGAGGAACTTTATTACCTTATTTCGGGTGTAAAACAGATAAACAGTAGTTGTTGATGGCCTCTGCTCCGTACCAGACAAAGGGCACATAAAGAAAAACACATGTTACATAAATTTTCACTGTGCGCTGCTTCAACTGACTTCTAGCCTTACACCACCCACCAGTTCCATACTTCCCGTTCGCCTGCATCTGCAGATGCATCAGTCGGAATGGATCATCAAGGCAATTACTCTTTTGTGAATTCATTCTTGGCTTTGGAATCTTTTTACTAGTCTTAAAGAACTATAGAATGTACCATGCAAATAAATCTAAGCATCAAACAATTATTTTCTGTAGTAAACTTACTATTGTTTGATGAAGAAAAAAGAGTTATTGCTGTTGTAGGCATTAATGTGAAAATAGCTTCATTGAACAAAAAACAACAAAAGCTGTCTTTGAAATGTCTTCCCAAGCCAGCAGCGTCAAGTCCGGACTCCGGAAGTTTATCATTTGACTGTTACAGTTCCGAAGGTTTTTGTTTTGCTTGTTTAAAAGGTTACAAAAATATATATATCCGAGTGATGAGCCAGTGCATTGCGCCGCAGTCGTCGTCAGATTTGTGTGGTCCTCCTGACCGAAAACCGTACTGCAACGGAACATGTTTATTCGAGCAATAGGGGCAATCGGACCGGCTTGAAAAAGTGGCATCATGACAATAAATAAACAGATCCCGTTCCCTTCGGTACCGCAACCAACTTGAGTAAATAAACTCAATGTCCAATTGTGGAATATCAGCGGACAGCGAAATGATTGGGATTGGTTTCACAGAGAGCGAAAGAGTGACAAGATTTCAAATCGAATTACACTATATTCATTGTGCATTGGCAACACCATGAGATGCGAGGCCACGAGACCGTTCGAACAACATTCAAAATAGCTTCACTTCAAAAAAAAGTTCCCGACATCAGCAGCGGCAAGTGATTAGCACTATGAAATTTCAGATAGTGTTAAGCGTTTCGAGCCGGCCGGCCGGTCGACCGGGCCGACGTTGAACTGCTCTACATATTGGACTGCATATCCTTTGAAAACCGATCGCCCCGCCAAGCAATTAGTATAGATTGCAATAATTTTTTAACGTTTTGTGTTGAAATAGGAGATTTTTATGATCAGAAAGACGAAGTATTTGCTCGAAACCAAACGATTATATAGCGCTAAAATTGGAAAACATGCAATTTGAAAACTATATACACATCTCGAAAACAGTTTTTAAAATATATTCTCATAATCTGAAGTATTCTTAATTTTCAACTCCAAGTTTTTGACAACCGAAAAAAGGTAGTTCATATATTTTTTTGAGAATCTCTGGCCACCGTCGACAATGATATGAGTAAAAAAGGAGATTCAAAGGCATTCAAGGAATTCGGACCTGCTTTTCCCTCCGCAAGACATTTTGATCAAGGAGCATTAACCACTACATTACGAAAGCATTTGTGAATGAAATTTTGTTAACCCTCTAAACGGTATTTGCCGGGATGTGTGCTCACGAAAGGTGTAAGTCCCCGAATATGCTCATTTCCCTGATATCGGTTCGCGATTTAGCCCCTGGTAGGTTAGTGTAGGACGCCTAGAGGATACTGGGCGTTGCACTTGTACCCTTATCAGCCGAACGGATTCAACCGAGGTTAAGCTCGTTGACATTTCGTTCGAAAGTTTTAGTTGAGCGTTTAATGGACCTGCCCTCGTCCCGGTTTCCTAGTCGGACCGGGATTGATTTCTAGACACGCTCCTTTACGGCTGGCTACTATTTGCTTGGCGCTTAAGTGATGGTTGTCACTGCTCCCTGCATGAAAACCCATCCGGCCACGTCAAAGATGTGGAATTGGATTTGAAATTCAGATCGAAATTGAACATAAAATTGGAATTGAAATTGTACTTGAAATTGGACATAAAATAAATTTAAATTCGGGATGAGACTTAAAATTACATTTAACCGTTATGTGTGCGACAAAAAAAACACCTTTAGCAGGGCGACAAGGGTACCCGGGTACCCAAAATTGATATTGTTATAACATCAACAATTTTAAACCGATTTCGACGAAATAGGTGTCATTTGAATCGTTTATTTATCTAGTTTTGAATCATTTGGCCATTTGGCCACTAAAAGACATACGGAGCCCGAAAATCCGGAATTCCGACAGAGTGTCCGCTGTGAGGAAGAGAAATGATTGTATTGCAGCAAAATCAGTCATGCGGATATAAAAACTCTAAAGATTCGTACAATGTACTATTTCATATAATGAGATGAATCAGGTTGGCCATTCCGAAGTAGGTTCCTGTGGGGTCATGGGTGGCCAGTCCAGGATTGGAGGTAAAACCTAGCAATATGGGTATCAAAGTTCTTGGAATTAGTTCGGTAGGTGATATTTTTTACATTTCGATGTATTTTGATTGGTTATTTCGAAAATGGTTTCTACGGGGTCACAGATGATACCGCAGGATTCAAGATAATGCTTAGCATTATCAGAACCGTTCAAAACGTAGAACCATCCATTATACATTTGGTACCAGTTCCGAAATTATTAATCAGTACTAAACTGGCCATATCCGTTCAAAACATCTAAAAGATCCGCTAAACCAATTCTAATATTGGATTAGGCACCCAACTGGCCATCTGTAATCCTACAGGGACCCAATTCTGGAATGACCAATGCGATCTAAAGTCACCAATTTATATAATAAGATGAAAAAAGGGTCCACAATGTCAAGCTCAAAACTAATAGCTTTACTGAAGGCTGATATTCTTTCAAAACAAGCGGCTTTCCACGTTTTACCGGACGTTGCTCCGGAATTACCGATTCCCGGGAACTACATGTCATTTGATGGCCAAATGCTTTATCTAATCAAAACTAGATAAATGTACGAATCAAATGCCACTGGTTTCAGCCAAATCGGTTCAAGATACCCAAAGTTATGAGCATTGCAAATCATGGGTACCCGGGTACCCTTGTCGCCCTCCTACGTAATAAAAAAATTCAAGTGACTCTCATTGCTAAACCCCTTTATGGATATGCACCAAAAAAACCTCAATTACTTAAGATCAACGAGTTTTACGATGTTGCAAAATTTCAATGACGTATGTTTTAAATTGAATGAGTTATAACTATTTTAAAACTGAAAAGGTACCCGGGTCCCCTTTCGCACACATAACGGTTAAAATAATACTTGAAATTGGAATTCAAATTATACTTGAAATTGGTCAATCTGAGTTTGAGTTTGACTTAAAATTAATAATATTGGAAATAAAAATTGAATTGAGCTTGAAATTGAACGTGTGATATTGGAGTGGACATTAAATTAGACTTGAATTTGAATTAATTTCTGCATTACTTCAAGCCGGGCAACAAGGAAATAGAAACGAAGTTTTACTTGAATTACAAATAACATTTTTCGTCTTATTCTTCCACACGCTTTACCTCTTTTCTGTTCTAATGTTTGTTTTTCCAGTACCGTTCTTTCATTTTTTGTTCCGATTTATCTCCTTTTGTGCTCTCACATTTCTTCCGTTTTTCGTCTTTTTCTTTGGTTTCCATTTTTTTCTGCCCAGGAAACAACCTGTTCATTGTTCCATGTTTTCTTATTTTCATTCCTGGTTTTCCTTATTATTTTCTTTCCCGTTTTCCGTCTTTCTCCCTTTTTCGTTTCCAGTTTTCGACTTCTTCTAACTGTTTTTATTTGCTTTGCTTCTCGTTTTTCGTCTTCATCTGTTTCATTTTTCCTCTTTTTGATGCCCAGTTTTCCGTATTTTCTATCACATTTTGGCTCCTCTTTTCCTTCCCATTTTCTTTTCATTTTTAGTTTAGTTCAGTTTATTTCATAATACATATCTATTTTCCTTTCATATGCTATTCTTATTTTTTTTTCTTTTTTACTTTTTTTGTCTATTTGTTCCTGTCTTTCTTCACTTCTTTTTCTGTCTCTTTTTGAGGCGTGTAGGCCGCTATATCTCGGAATATTAGCGTTGGTAAAAGGAAATGCTTATCAACTTAGAGACTATATTGGCTCGTTTTATTGTGCCTGATTTTTATTTTTAGGTTGATTTCGAGCCACCGTGAATCTTGTATGTATAAATTAACAAATTATTTATGTAGTACCTGTTTCACGACGGGGTAAATCACAGGTGATGAAGTGATGGGATGTAATATTTTCCGAATTAAACCACTTGCGTTGTGTAGGGATTAACTTAACCAAAAACTTTGTATTTCACTACTTTAACTTTTATTAACAAACCGAAATTATGACCGATCTGGTCGAAGGTTGGATTGGAAGAGAACTGTATTTCATTTCTTTAAGCTGATAATAAGTTACAACGGAAGGTAGCAAAGGTGCGATCCTATCGCAATAATTAGGGTAGATTCACAATCTACGTTCGGAGTTGGATTCTACTTCTGCCATCGCAATTTCCAAATTATAAAATATAGGGTAAACAAAGTAATAAAGTAAATCATAAACCTAACATGACCGGCCACCTGAAATGCATAATTTCACAAGTTTACTTAAAGCTAATTATTTGCTGAATCCGCGATGACATCAGCCTGGTTGGGGGTTGCGCTGATTTCGTCTTCCTCATCAAGAGCGCAAGGTAACGGGCACACCTTGCTTACAGGACGCTTGAAGATTCCGGATGATGTTCGCAGGACTACTACTCGACATACTCCATCTTCACCAGGATGAAGCTCCTCGATCCGTGCTAAAGACCACTGAGTGGGTGGCAGAAGTTGATCTTTCAGGATTACTAATTGGCCAACTTTTAGTTGAACCTTTTCGGGATTCATAGTGGACTGACGCTGAAGCTCCTTCAAATATTCGCCTCTCCATTGGCACCAAAAATTTTGAAGCTTCTGTTGTACTAGCTGGAAACGGTTGAGTCTGTTCATCGGTACATCTTTCCAATCAGGATCAGGCAGGGCTTGTAATGACGAGCCGACGAGAAAGTGACCCGGTGTAATGGCTTTCATGTCGTTCGGGTCCTCAGACAATGGTGTTAAGGGGCGGGAGTTCATGCAACCCTCTATTTGAGTTAGTAGAGTCACGAGATCCTCATGAAACAGCACTGTATTTCCCAGCTGACGATGAAGATGTGTTTTCGCTACCTTTACAGCAGCTTCCCATAAGCCACCGAAGTTCGGTGCGCGAGGCGGTATGGTGTGCCATTTGATTCCCTCCGTTGCGAGACGATTAGCGATACGGTTCATTTCGATTCGATCAGCAAACATTTTATACAGGTCATGAAGCTCATTTTTCGCTCCAGCGAAATTCGTGGCGTTGTCGGAATAAATGTTTTGCGGAATACCACGTCTGGCAACAAATCGTCTAAGGGCAGACATAAAGGCTGCTGTGCTTAAATCACCCACTAGTTCGATGTGCACAGCTTTAGTACTGAAGCACACAAATATCGCTATGTATGCCTTGATAGGAGTCATTTTTCGACCAGGCAGCTTAACGAAAACTGGTCCGCAATAATCAATGCCGGTGTTCTGAAAAGCCCGACTGGGGGTAACTCGAGCATGTGGCAATTGTCCCATAGGTTGTGTAATTGGTTGTGGATTTGCGCGAATACAACGGTAGCATTTTCGGATCGTATTACGGACAGCTCGCCTACCGTTGGTGGGCCAAAATTCATTGCGAGTGACTGCAAGAGTGAGCGAAATTCCGCCGTGCATGGTCTTTAGATGTATTGACATAATCAATAGACGGGTAAAACGATGAAAACCAGGTAGTAGTATTGGGTGTTTTGACTCATAATCCTCATCGGATAGTCTGAGCCGGCCACCAACTCGTATAACACCAGAAGCATCCAGAAAGGGATTTAAAAGTTTTAAGGTGGAGTGCTGGGAAATTCGTTTTCCTTTCACCAGGTGCTTAATTTCTTCTCCAAAGGAGTCCATTTGAACCAATTTTACCAATACGATTTTAGCAGAATTAATTTCGTCGACAGAAAGAACCAAAGAATTAGGGCGTTTTTCCTTTTTAGTGTTGCGGATAAAACGTAAACAATAGGCTATTGTTCGTATCATACGATGGAAGGAAGAGAATCGGTTCAAGATTTCACACGAAGGTGAATTATGAATTACAAAAATAGTCGGTTTTCGTTCAAGGTCTTCTTCCAATGGAATAGTGGATACTTCTAAATTTTGAGTAGGCCAGGTGACCTCCCCCCCGTGCAACCAATCTGGTCCATATTTCCACAGCTTGCTATTTACTAGTTGCTCTACTGTTGAGCCGCGGGATACCAAGTCCGCCGGGTTACTCGTCCCCGGAACGTGCAACCATTTTGCACCATGAGTTATTTCTTGAATGTCCGCTATTCTGTTCGCTATGAAGGTCTTACAGGTGTGAGGTGACATACGCAGCCAATGAAGCACAACCATCGAGTCGGACCAGAAGAAAACTGACGAAAACTGCAAATCCAATGCCAGGTTTACCTTTTTGTAGAGGTGAGCAGCAATTTGCGCTGCGCAAAGTTCTAATCGAGGAACACTGCGTCGTTTTAACGGACTGACACGAGATTTTGATGCCAGCAGCTCAACCTTTATTTTCCCATTATCACCAATTGATCGAGCGTATATAACAGCACCGTACGCTGTCTCGGATGCATCCGCAAAGCAATGCAGCTGAATTTCCCCTTCACAAAATGCATATCGGTTAATACGAAAGGATGCCAAACCGGGTAATTCTGAGAGAAAATTCTTCCACTTTACCTCCACTTCTTCTGGAACCACCGCATCCCAATCCAGTGCTAACGTCCATAAATGCTGAAGAAGTACTTTCGCTCGGACTACGATCGGTGCAATCAGTCCGAGTGGATCGTATAAACGAGCTATCGCTGATAAAATTACTCGTTTGGTAATCGGTTCTACTATTGTGTTTGTGTTGAAGTCAAAACGAAATAAATCCGATGAAGGTTCCCAACTGATCCCCAATGTTTTCACAGCCTCCTCCGCGTCAAACGTTTTGCTAGATTGCAGGGTTAAATCGTCTAAAGGAACGTCTGTCAGAGCTTCGGGTAAGTTACTGCACCATTTCCTCAATCGAAAGCCACCCAAATTAAGCAGCTCAGTCATCTGTGTGCGTAATTGGATCGCTTTATCGACACTCGATGCACCACCAATAAAATCATCCATATAAAAATTATTTTGCAAATGTACCGCTGCTACCGGGAATGAGTGCCCTTCATCTTCAGCCAACTGCTTCAGTGTCCTAGTTGCGAGGAACGATGACGGTGCTAGGCCATAGGTAACCGTGGTAAGCTGATATTTTCTGATTGGATCTTCTTTGTTGAACCTCCACAATATTCGCTGTAGGGGTTGGTCCTCAGTATCAATAGAAACCTGGCGGTACATTTTCTCAATATCCGCCAGCAGTGCCACCTTGTATTTCCGAAAGCGTATAACCAGTGTCAGTAAATCATCTTGGATGACTGGTCCGACGAAAAGTGCATCATTTAATGAGTAACCAGAACTAGATTTTGCTGAAGCATCAAAAACGCTTCGAACTTTAGTGGTTGAACTAGCACTTTTTATTACTGCATGATGTGGGAGATAAAATGCAGCGGGAGGTTCATGCTCATCAATGAATATTTCCCTCATATGCCCTAAAACTAGGAATTCCTTAAGAAAAGCATGATAATTTTGCTTTAGGGTTTCATCCCTTTCCAATTTGCGCTCCAAACTTTCTAAGCGACGATAAGCAGTTTCGAATGAATGCCCAAGCATTTTTGAGAAGTTGTCCTTTTTAGGGTATTTGACTATATACCGACCAGTGGTATCTCTTTTCACCGTGTGTTTATAAAATTCCTCACAATATTGTTCAGTTGGGGTTGTGGTTGGGATATTTACCTCCTCAATTTCCCAAAATTGTTTTAAATTACGATCGATGGATTCTAATGTTTCAGATGTGGAGAGACAACAGACCCATGGTTGAGCATCAGTTTCAGTATCAACCTTTCCCGAAACAATCCAACCAAACTCACTCTCCACGAGTGTTGGCGATGGATCACCCAAATTCATCCGGCCACCTTTGACCAATGTGAAAAAATGCTCGGCGCCAATGATGAGATCCACCTTTCGAGATATATTGAATTCGGGATCGGCTAGAGGTAGCTCAGAAGGGATGGTGCATTTACTAGTGGTGAGGGTGTATGGTGGCAGATACGATGTAATCTTACGCAAAACGAAACCGTTGAACGTAAATGAGAAATTTCCTATTCTCGATTGGATCTCAGTTGTTACCGATGCAGTTACTTTGGCTTTCGATTCACCCACACCAACGACGGATTGGTTGATACGATGTCTAGGTAAACGAAGCTGTTGACAAAGCCGTTCACTCATTACGTTGCATTGGGATCCCGAATCTAACAGTGCGCGCGCCAAATGTCCCCTACCGTAGCTATCGAGAATCACTAGTACCACAGTCGAGAGAAGAACGTTATCCGATCGAGAATCTGCTGCTGCATTACACGTATTTGGCTTGGGCACTGGATTTTCCTCAACGAGTTCAATAAAATTAGAACTTACAGGCTGCTGACGGAAATTTTGCTGCGAAAAATTACGAGCCGAGGTCTCATTATTGGAGTGTGCAGTTTCAAAGCCAGGATGCAATAAAGAGTGATGTCGTTTTCGACAAATACGACAAGAATAATCTGAGTTGCATTCTCTTACAAAATGATCACTTCTAAAGCAATTACTGCAAACCTTTCTAGTGTTGATTAGGTGTAAGCGTTCTCTCAGTGGCATTTTCCCAAAAACAGGACACTTCACTAAAAGATGATATTGATTGCAGGCCAGGCAGTGGGGTTGGGAACCATTTGCTGCTGCATAGGAGTTAACACGAGTGGCGGGGGGAATATACGTTGGCTTTGGCTGTTTCGAAGCGGGAAATTGCTTGTGATGTGATGACATTACCGATTCAGCACCCATAGAAAGCGATTCCATCGCTCTGGATTTTTTCGTCAGGAAATTTATCAAGTTTGTGTAAGTAGGTTCACCATCGTTGGATATATACTCCTCCCAATCTTTAAGCGTACGATCATCTAACCGGCCACAAAGTAGTTGAACCAGTAAACTACTCCAATGTTGTGTGGGTTCACCTAGCTGGGAAAGTATCTTGACGTGTCGTTCAAACTCTTCGATTACAGTGCGTAGTGCGTGTGGAGATTTGCTATAAACCTTTGCAGGACACATCAATGACTGCAAATGTTTCTTCTTTAGCAGATACTTATTAGAGTACCGATTAAGTAGTGCTTCCCAAGCAACTATACAATTGTTCGCGGTTATTGTTAAGGATTCGATTAACTTTAGCGCTTCTCCTTTCAATGCAGATCGAAGGTACTGAAATTTCTGAACGTTGGGAATTTCAGCGGACGTATGAATAAGCGAAGAGAATGAATCATGGAAGGTAAGCCACTCATTTAGATCACCATCAAACTCAGGTAATGCAATAGTTGGAAGTTTCACAGTAGAAGTGTGGGGTAAGATTACCGAAGCACTATTTTGCGGTTGCACGGGAATCGCGGGAGGGGGAGGCAATTTAGAAAGTAATCCACCTTTAATCCGAAAAAACTTCTCTTCCATATTAGCCCTTAGATTCATATTAGCAGCCACAAATGATTCTGAATCGTCAAAAGTTTCATATTCACTTTGGATTGCCTCGAAGGCGTCGATTAGGGTATCCAATTTATCTAACCGTATCGCTAATTCGTGTTGGTCTCGATCGTGATTGAAATTTTGCAGATAATCGTCGATGCGGGATACGGAATCCATGATATTACGACGTTTCAATTCCTTTTGCTTGAGCTTCTTCTCCGACATGATGGCAATATTTCGTGCACGGTAGGCTGTAACAAGCGAGAAGACCCAGGAAGCACCGATTTATTGGAATAAAATATTTGGACAGACAC
Organism: Sabethes cyaneus; assembly: GCF_943734655.1. Taxonomy (NCBI): domain Eukaryota; kingdom Metazoa; phylum Arthropoda; class Insecta; order Diptera; family Culicidae; genus Sabethes; species Sabethes cyaneus. The sequence continues at coordinate 215,338,206 of NC_071354.1, read as the reverse complement.
TCACCTGTGCCTGTCTGAAAGCAGGCCTTGTATTTTAATTATTAGCAGGAACCTCCGATGAAACCAAATGATAGCAACTTATGCTGGGTGTTGCTGGATGATACCGATACGACAAATGGGATAGGTTAGCTACAAGTATGTGTAGCGAGTGGGTGATAAAATTCCGGATGTATAATTGGGGTTCTTCTTGATCATGCACGTCCTTCGGTGTGCACTAATTTTGCTTCCACTTTTATTGGAGAATAAGCACTACTTTTGCACTTTGGGGATATTACCGGTTGGGACAAACCAAAACCACGTGTCGGGCGACCGTGATGTACGGGAGTTAACCTTTCTGTGGGAACCAAAATAACCAAAAAAGTACCGTTCGCGAAATGTATTCCAGTTGGACAGGTACTCACATGTACCTATTTTGCAGTAGGCCTTGTATATTTAATAATGCAGCAATCGATCCGGAACTCCGTTCGTCCGGCGAGGTTAGCTTTGTTGACACTCAGGATCACCTGTGATCCTGGTCACGGCACCAATATGTTTCACGACGGGGTAAATCACAGGTGATGAAGTGATGGGATGTAATATTTTCCGAATTAAACCACTTGCGTTGTGTAGGGATTAACTTAACCAAAAACTTTGTATTTCACTACTTTAACTTTTATTAACAAACCGAAATTATGACCGATCTGGTCGAAGGTTGGATTGGAAGAGAACTGTATTTCATTTCTTTAAGCTGATAATAAGTTACAACGGAAGGTAGCAAAGGTGCGATCCTATCGCAATAATTAGGGTAGATTCACAATCTACGTTCGGAGTTGGATTCTACTTCTGCCATCGCAATTTCCAAATTATAAAATATAGGGTAAACAAAGTAATAAAGTAAATCATAAACCTAACAGTACCATTACATTAAATATAATGGTACTACATAAACATCCGTAATTAGTTAATTTTATTAAATTTATAAAAAAGGTGTATTTGTGATCTTATTTTGACGTAGGACTACGTCTTACGGCAAGTTTTGAGATAGGGTGTCATTCCACAAAATCGAAAAATGCGAGCGTCACGAAAAATGAAAGGTTTTGAGCGCTAATAGCTCAGCGGTTTTCCGATCGATTTTCAATATTCTTACATCAATCGATCGGAAAATCTTCTAAGAATTGACCCAACTGAAGAAAAGTATGGATTCTTGATGGTGACCTATTGAAATATTGAAAATAATGAACCTATGTTTTATCAGAATTCTCGCTTCGTGATTGGTTGGAAGATTCTTAACGATGATCTAAACATATACCAATTCGATATCTGTGCTTGGGAAGTAAGCCAAAACAAGTGACAAAGTTACCTCGTTTCAACAAGATTTTTTAACACCGCGGTTCAACCTAGACCATTTTGATGTCCTTGCTTGGGAAGTACGCCAGAGAGAGTGACAAAGCCCCCTCGTGCCAACAGATTTCTTACGAACGCGATTAAACCTAGTCCAATCTGATGTCTGTGTTAGGGAAGTGTGCCAGAAAAAATGACACAAGTTCGTTGTCCCAACAGATCGCAAATTCTTTACTGCGAGACGATTAAACCTCGGCGAATTTGATATCTGTGTTGGAAAAATGTGCTACAGCTGCAGTGTTCGGTTATAATACGGCTCTGTATGAATACGCATGCTTGCCGTTTCATTAGAAGTGTAGTGAAAAGATATGCTGTTGATAAAATAGGATTGAATTGGTAAAATCCCTTCAACGTGGGAAACCATGGATAATAAAAACAATCTTTAATTTCAGTAAGGTAGCAGGAAAGTAATAGTTTGTGTTCTTGATTTTGTTAAATTGTTTTCAAATGCACAATCTTTTGAGAATTGAACGTATGCAATGTTACTACTTTGATAAACGTTACATACAACGCATGTAGTTTGTATATATGTTGCATATAGCATGTATACATGAAGAATCGATTGATTACAAGCATGAATAAATGCTGCTATCACTACAAAGAGACTTACGTAGTCCTGCGTCACCTATATATGCGGTCGTGTCTTGTACACAACCCCTCTCATTTTTTTTGCAATTAGGTCATTGCAAATCATATTAAAAGTTTTTGTACACCCCCTCCCCCCCTTGGAAATTGCTTGAAAAATCGGGGGGCAAAAAGTTATTTGTAGGATTTGAGTTAATTTTTTTTATAAAATCAATTATCTATGGGCTCTACAGCCTGAAAAACTTGAAAAATGAGTGTACGAGTTGAGTTAACGCTTCTAGCATGAAATAGAAATGGAAATTCAAACAGCGGAATTTCCGAAAATCGGCCAAAAAAATTTTCTTTTGTTTTTGTCTTTTTTCGTAGATTTTTGCAGGGAAATTAACAACGTATATATTAAAAGCAAGAATAGATTTGGCTTTCACGTTTAAACTTAAAATAAAAATGCCTAAAATCCATATTGTTTTGCTCGATTAAAAAATTCTGTCTTTTTTTTTGACCCCCCTCCCCACCTTCAGTGGCCAATATTTGTAATGGCCTTACTGACTACAAAAAAAAATTCGGGTCTCAAATAATGGTGTTTACATAACGAGTATCGTTTCGTATGGCAATTTAGCATCGTTTGTTTTTGTGCCTCGTTTGTTGCATTATTTCACTTTGAAACCGCGTGAAGTTTTCGATAAACTACATTATCCATTAAATTGGATCTCTGTCTAGCTCCCCCTTCTACTAACAACAATTCCTTTCCCGAAATGCTTGTAAAGGTACAGAGGATTCCCTGTTCTTAAGTAGCAACTAGCTTCCTATCCCATCAGAACCCGCATTCGGACGTCCGGCATTCCAGCGTCGGTATTGATCAGCATACAGGAACCTGATAAGGTTGCACAATGAGGAACAGTGTGCTGTCCCAAGCATGCTTTTTCCAGCCATCATTTTGCAATTTTCATCGGTCCTGATCAATAACGGAGTAGCAGCACACGGACAGTATCCTATGCTTATGCTTATACTTATGCTTTACTTCTTTTTCTGTCTCTTTTTGTGCCATATTGCTCCTTTTAAATCCCATTTTACCTCTTTTCTCGTTTTTTTCGTTTCCTCTATCGGTTTTCTTATTTCTGTATTATCATTCTTCTTTTACCATTTGGTTTATCATGTTTTCTGTTCCGTATTCCCTTTCTTGTCTACTTTCTAGTCTAGTTTCCCCTTTTTCTATCTCGTTTTTCAATTTATCTGCCCACTATTTTCCATTCCGTTTTACTTTTCTCTTTGTTTTGGACTCGGTTTTAACCTTTTTTCACTTTTTAACTCAATTTCTATCTTGTTTTTCGTTGGTCTGTTCTATTTTCTCTCAAATTACACTCTCCATTTCCACCTTTTCTGTCACGTTTTGTTTTTCTTTACTGTTTCGTCCTTTTTGGCTTTTGTTTTATTTTTTCTCTTTTTATTCAGTCTGATTTTTCCTCTTTTTCTGTTATAACTTCTACATTACTCTCGTATTTTCTCCGTTCTTTTCCTCCTTTTCTTGCCCTTTTTTCTCTCTTTTCCCACCGATCAAAATAAAACAAACTCATTTGCTGACAACTGAGACACTAACTTTTTAGTGGTCATCTCAGTTTTATTCATCGAAATCGCGTCGCCTAATATTGCCCCTTTTATGACTATTTAGACTGCTGTGATAATCATTTAATGCAACGTACCGCATTTTGCACTGTTAACCTGACACTAGAGTGGCTTTTAGATTGATCTACTAATGAGTTTGAGTTTTTTCCTTCTTCCCCTTCTTTTTCACTTCATTTTCTTTGAGCAAAATCGTGCGCGAGATTCGATTGTAATAATCGTGTAAATCGTGTAAATCGGAGTAGTCTAAATAGGGGCAAATGTCGCAATAATTTTTTTTTGCAATTCCTAGTAGGGTAGATGATCCATTAGTTGCGCTACTAAGCACAATATAACTTCATTTTGCTTGTTTATTGAAGTATATGCTTCAATTAATGCTTGTGGGATATAAATTTATCAAATACAAGGTATTTGTCACAAGGCAAGACAATTGCTTTCTTTGTACGAGAAGCTTTATAAAGAAAAAATGAATTTTCCGATCCAATTATATTGTACCAACAGTTGCGCTAATGTTTCCTTAATTAAGTTTGATGTTTCTTTAATTCCATATGCATAGCTAGGTTGCCAAGTGAAAAAACATCGTAGCAAAACTATAGATGAGCGCCTATAGTTGTGCGCTCCAACTGCGCGTTGAAATTTGGAAAATTGGCATTTTAGCAAATAATGCTTTAATTTTAAATGGTGTAGTCTAACTATCAATACTTCTGAAAACCTGTTTTATATAATGAATGTAATTGTTTTATCTAAAATGCTACGGTGACGAAAATGTGCATTAATAATGAATAGTAGCGCAACTATTGGTACTACCACAACTATTGGATCAAGTAACCTAATGCTTTAATTTTAAATGGTGTGATCTAACTACCAATACTTCTAAAAACCTGTTTTATATAATGAATGTACAGTCAACTTTCGCTAATTGCACTAAGCTCTTAGCCCGTTTAGTGAAAGACTTTCGTTAATTGGGCTGAGATGTCAAAACCGAGGGATATATCAATTGTTTTTGTCGAAATCGTCGCAGAAAGGTTTATAAAAATATACACTTATATTAAATACAGAATCAAAGTGGAACCTAATCTTTTCTTTGTTGAAATTTGGTTCTAGATTGTTTAACAACAATCTAGAATTTCATGCTACAATATTAATATATATTGGCATTTTTAACTGTTTCATCGTGATGCTAAAAATAGGAGGGTCAAGTTCATAAGGGATCGGAAAACGATATGATGCAATTGTGTTTCATTCAATTAATTTTAATATTTTCTATATAAATTATTTTCCACACTTGAATGAACTACATTCAAGAGCCCCTCGGAAGAAAAAATACGCTGCCAGAAATGACGTTTGACTTCGTTTTAGATGGGCTATAGCCCAATTAACGGGAGCCCGATTAAAACGTAGCCAAGTTAAAGATAGCCCAACGAACGAAAGTTGACTGTAATTGTTTTATCTAAAATGCTACGGTGACGAAAATATCAAGTACCCTATGTAAACGATGTTCGCCACCTGGTGGAAAAGTTGGCTGTTAAAGAAATTTCAAAAACATCCCTCTTTCGAACGAAAAGTAAAATTTCCTCTTACCATACCGCACATAGCTTAACAATAAAAGCTGTCAAAAAATCCCAAATGTCAGCACATATAGGCATGAAATTTCCTTGACTGCATCTGTGTGCGCACATCACCACTTGCACTACTGCCGTGTTTTTATACGCACAATTTTATCCCATGACGTCATTTATGAGCATGTGTTAAATAAACAGCCTTGCACCTAACAGCGGTTTTCGAACTGAGTGAAAACCACTGTACAAGAGAGATAGCCAAAAGAAACTGTGACTCACACATCGATCGCCGCATCACCGCAGCAGCAGTTCAGCAGACGGTTTTGCTGGCAGACGCAGTACGTACAGTAGTAGAAAACGAGTCCCACTAGTGAGAGCGTATGCTTTTTTAATCCGCACACTGTTCGTTCGATGCGTCGTCGGTTTGTGCCCTTTTCTTGTTCGTTTCCCGGGGAATTGGTTCCGTTTTTCCCCGCCGCGCACTAGATCGGATATCGTGCAAAACGTTTCTCGGGTTAAGTGAATTTGTTCAACAAGTGTCCACGCGTCCCACGCGATAAAAGCAAGAAAGTTTCTTAAATAATCTTTGGGGAATTCTGTGAAAAAAAGTTGCATGAAAAGTGAGTGAAATTTCGTAGGTGCTGCCACCAATCTGGGAGTGTGTGCGGTGGTGTGGCTCTGATTCAAGTCGGTTTTGGAGAAGGTGGTGAAGAAGAATCCAACAAAGCGAAAGAAGCTCAGTCAGTGAAAGAAGAAAAATGGGTTGTGCTGTGAGTCGAGATAAGGAAGCCATCGAACGTTCGAAAAACATTGACCGTGCACTGCGAGCGGATGGGGAACGGGCGGCCAGCGAAGTAAAACTGCTCCTGTTAGGTAAACATTATTGATATCGTACTTTTAGATCCTTGAAACGGCGAGACCCCGGAGAAACTCGCTGCATAACATGTCATGTTAACCGATTTGTTGGCTTTTGGCTATCGTATCGGATTCAACTTTGCTGAACACTGATACACACCCATGAACTGACAGCCGACAGCACTCACACAAACATGCGGGCAGAATCACGGTTGAATTAGCAGTGCTGCCGACTTACTCTGTGCATTTCCTGTTTTGCTACTTCCCAGTAAAAAAATTTCAGAACTAAACTAAACAAATCTGGCTTTAGTTTTCAGAAGGTCGCATAATCAACCCTTTTACATGCATTATGCGACCTTTTGAAAACTAAAGCCAGAAATATCGATAACAAACAGTTGCTTTCAACCCAGAAAGCAAATATGCTAAAATCAATTATATTTAGTTATTTCGAACTTGGACTATCCGGCAAAGTATGGATTCTTGATGTTGAACTATTGAAAAATTTAAAATAATGAACCTATGTTTTACCAGAATTCTCGCTTCGTGATTAGTTGGAAGATTCTACGATGATCTAAGCCTATACCAATTTGATATCTGTGCTTGGGAAGTAAGCCAAAACAAGTGACAGTTTCCTCATTTCAACAAGATTTCTTAACACCGCGATTAAACCTATACCATTTTGATGTCCTTGCTTGGAAAATACGCCAAAGATTTGTAATTTGTAATTGTAATTTATTATCACTAATATGACGAAAACCCGTCAGCTACATCGCTTTTACTCAAGTCAAGGAAAGTACATTTATAAAACATGGTAAACAAATATTAAATTACAGATTAAAATTTATAAAAAAAGAGTGTCAAAGCCCTCTCGTGCCAACAGATTTCTTACGAACGCAATTAAACCTAGTCCAATTTGATGTCTGTGTTAGGGAAGTGTGCCAGAAACAATGACAAGTTTGTCGTCCCAACAGATCGCAAATTCTTTACTGCGACTGCGAGACGATTAAATCAAGGCGAATTTGATATCTGTGTTGGAAAAATGTGCTACAGGACAGCTGTAGAGTTTCGTTATAATATGACTGTGTATGAACACGCATGCTTGCCGTTTCATTAGAAGTGTGAAAAGATGTGCTGTTGATAAAATAAGATTGAATTGGTAAAATCCCTTCAACGTGGGGAACCATGGGGAATAAAAACAAACTTTAATTTCTGTAAGGTAGCAGGAAAGCAATAGTTTGTGTTCTTGATTTTATTAAATTGTTTCCAAAAGCACATACAAATAACTCTGAAATCTTTCGAGAATTGAACGTATGCAATGTTACTACTTTGATAAATGTTACATACAACGCATATAGCATGCATATATGTTGCATATAGCATGTATACATGAAGAATCGAATGATTACAAGCATGAATACATGCTACTATCACTACAAAGAGACTTACATGCGTAGTCCTGCGTCACCTGCATATGCGGTCATGTCTTGTACACAACCCCTCTGAATTTTTTATATACATACTTCTAAGTACATTTGCTAGTTGCTTTAACTAATAATTGTTTTGAATGGATAAATATGTTTGCTCCATCGAATAGGAAAACATCATGTGCTCATTGGACATGTAATGGCATGTGTGTACAGCAAAAGCCCTATGTAACAATGAGATTCTCTTCGCCTCTGCTTTCTTCAGCTTATTACGGAAATACAAATGCACTTGTATGCATCTGCATTGCATGAATCAGTTTCTGGTATCATTAGCCAACTAATCCTTAAGAAATCTTGCGATGAAATGCGTTTATGCTGCCGTGATAATCAAAAGAGAGGGACATTGAACAGAATCTTTTATTGTTAGACTGGACCTTTTGACAATTTGGGCGAGAATACATTCTCGGAAGCTACAAGCTTCTATGCTGGGCCCCTTACTACTGTGATGAACCACTGAATCCAAGAACCAAAAATGTAGGTGATGAGTGATCTTGCTCAGCGGCTGTAAAGCACACTGGCAGAACTGACGTATTTGTTACTAAGTAGCATTCAACAATTGAATATAACAGTAACCAAACTTATTATGCCTTGCTGCAGTGCCGCCCAGTGAGCTTCGAGGTACGATGCTGGTCTAATTAGCTAGTCGTATGTTCGAATCTCGACTAGGCTGTGCTGCTAAATAGAGTCGGTGGATTTTTTCGCTAGCCCCGTAACTGTCCTGTACTCTAACAGCCAGCCGCGAAATCTGTCGATAAAGAAGGGTTGAGTCCTAGAAAGACGTTTAAGCCCAAGGCTTTGCAGTGCGGCAAATTTGATCAACGGACATGAAATCCCGTTAGTAAACTACTCTGACCGGAATGAAATTTTTATCACGGTCTAATTATGATCGCTCATAGTAGCCAGAATACACTAATGAGACTGTGAGCTCAATGGACTTTCGACAGTATTTTATATACGCCAACATACAAATGCAAATTCTCAAAAAAGAAAATAATCATGCCGTGTCCAATCCTGCTTGGCAACTCTGTTGCAGCACGCGCTATATACGTAAACATAAGCATTCACGTCTACCCACACATCTGCAGAATCCAGACGGTAGGTGCTGACTGACAGCGAGTGCAAAACGCATAACAACCGAAATAACGCGTCAGTTGTTCGAGAGGGGGGGGGAGAATCTTGTCTCGCTTCCGCTGCAATTAACGAACCCCTTCGTCCGGTAGGAATTCCGTTGGATTATGCTATTTCGTGTAGATCTCTGAATAAACTGATAAGAATGTGGATCTTTGAATTTTTGTATCATTTGAATACAGCTTATATCAACTATAATAATAAGCAGAAGTATATTATATTGATCTATTTTTTATATTAGCTCGAATAAGAAAGATATCTTCCATCATTTCAATGCATATGAATCATTCGACCATCATACACGGCTTGGAATATAATGTCAACATTCGCATTAAGGAAATATTGCCAGTACATGCTCAGAAGAACGAAATGATTCACGATCGGCCATTTAATCTGAAGTGCTGCGCAAAACTAAGCGCCGCTGATTAGACTAGTTCAAAGAAAACCCGTTTGATTGTTATTAGTTACAGTTTCTGATAGAACCTGACACAGTAAGAGATCGAAATTTTAAAACTAGCTCAAGGGTGGACTATTAAACTCTCTTCTCTGAAGTAGCAAATTATGTTCTACCTAAATCCATTAGTCAACTATTTATTACCTGACCCTGACACCCATAAGAACATGCTGCTAGAGCCACGAATGCTGATGCCCGATATCTGACACCCTATTTAGCGATTATTATTTTAAAGTTGTATATCGGTTAAGTATTGATTTAATGAAACAATAGGGTGAATTTAGAACTAGGCTGAAAATACCCTCCCGTACCCTATACTGAATCCTTTTCATCGACTGATTTACTATCAGTTTGTTTTCTCCGGATGAGATTCAGCCGGTAGTTTTCATTTAAATTTTCCAGATTTTAGTTAACTTATAAAAAACACCACTATATCTTCGCAATAAAAATACAACGCTAACAACTGTTTCCGCGTAACTTTTTATTACAGAAACTGATTTCTGAATTCGAATGTGATTATGATTAGGTATATTGTGTTAGCTCGAATGAATAAAGATTCGATAAACACACATACACCTTCGGAGTAAAATTATGGGTCGAATCGTCCTATGCTCACATAATCAACACTAAGCCTGTCGAGCTTCAAATGGTTGTTCAGGTTTCGTTATTATGAATGGACGAGTGTTCAGCATTCGTGCTCCGTTTCAACAAAGTGTCGTTCGATTTTATACACACATAAATTTCTTAGTATAGTAAAAAAACGATTGTAATGATTACTGATTTATCTGCGCATACCATTAGAAGCATTTTATTGTGGTGACTTAGCACGCTGGATTTGACTCATTCAGAATCTATCTAATAAATTACATACAACACAATACCAGGAGTTTGAAAGGTTGTGATTCTATTTTTCTTTTGAATATTTTCAGTGCTTAACCGTTTTACGCCAAATGCTGATATCTCTAGTTGGGGCAAGCATGAAAAATATCTCTTGATGGCATTTTGAAGCCACTCTTTACTACATATACGAGTTAGAGATGTTATTTTTTATCTCAAATATAATATAATTGAATGCTTTTAAATCTAAATTTGAATGCAAGCGTGAAGCTAAACCTAAATCGCAAATATATGGTCCAAGTAGGCGTAGAAAACAGCAAATTACGTAATCGGTTCACTTTACCAGTCATCCATAATGGAGGTTTCGAGAAAACATATTGTCCGTTTTTGCATTGAAGCACGAAATGTAGAAAAAAGTTCAACATATTTGTGTGGCAGTTGAGTGACCGGAAATGTTTAAACATGAAAAAATGAGTTTTTGTACGCGTTTGACGAAATGTGTCCGAAGTGTTTTCAACTAAAAACGTTTCTAATAAAACTAAAACTCGAAAACCTAAGCTATTCTATGCATGTACCCGAAGGATAAAGCTTAACCGTATTCGGGTAGTTCAAACAGAATTTTCTGCTGAAGAACTGGGTTTTGTCGTAGTTTTCACAGTGCCAGAAGAATATTAGAAACACTCAAAAACACCTGGTTTGGAATCATCTCCTCCTGATAAGGTCATTACAAATATGTTTTGAAGTTTTTGTCCTTCCGATGCTGGACAACTGATGGGGGGGGCGAAAAAAAAAAGATTTCTTTAATCACGCAAAAAAATGAGATTTTGAAATTTAATCTTGAAACCCGAACCTATTCCTGCTTTTCATGTATACGTTATTATTTTCTATGCAAAAACCTTCCAAAATGGAGTCAAAATCGAAAAATTTTTTTTTACCAATTTTCGGAAATTACGTTATTTGTACTTCCCCTTTTATGCCACGCTTCTAGCACGCGTTAACACTTCGTACACTCTTTTTTCGAGTTCTTTAGGCTGTAAAACCCACAGGTAAGGCCATTACAAATATTTTATAAAGTTTTTGTCCTTCCGGTGTTCGGCCACTTAAGGGGGGGGGGGGGGGGTGGGCGAAAAAAAACAGTAAATTTTTTAATCGACCAATTTTAATTACGTGAAAAAATTCAACATATTTGCGTCACGAGTGACCGGAAATGTTTAAACAGGGGAAAATTACAAAAACTCGTAACGTTTGACGAAATGTGCCCGAACACGCGCAACCGTTTTGAAAGAAGGAACATAAAATTGCTCGATGAATCATTAATGTTTTTAACAAAAAAAAAACGTCTAATAAAACTAAAACTCGAAAACTTAAGCCATCCTCTGATTGTACTCGAAAGATAAAGCTTAACTGTATTTGGGTTGTTCAAAAAGAATTTTTTACTGAAGAGCTGGGTTTTGCCGCAGATTCCAACGCTAGAGCTGCTGGTTGTTATTGTGCCAGAAGAATATTAGAAAAACTTTCGAAAACACCTGGGTCGGAATCATCTATGAAAGTGGAACCACTAACTCCAGAAGAAGCGATTGGCTTTATTTGCCGAAATAACTTCTCCAAATCTCAATATGTGGATGTGCGGATGACAACTAAGAAGTAGAGAATGGACTTAAGGCATTTCTATTGAGCCAACGGAAGCAAGAGTTGTATTACAGGATTTGGTTGACCATACTATTAGGCGAATTTTGGAGTGCGTGGGATATGATACTACAGTAATAATTTATTGGAAAACGGGCTTAAAGCCTACGCCTTAACTGAGCAATTAAATAGCGAGCTCCGAGAATACAGTGATTCGAATATTTCCGCAGCATCAATGGTTCCATTACGCTTAACGAAAGAAGCATATGGTGTCAAGCAAACCATATGGAAATGGGCTTATCCGTCATCAATTTGCCTTTATCAAACGAAAGCCTTAGCATTTGAGAAGGAGAGTACACAACTCACAAATGTAGTGATTTCGAAAATGAATGCGGAAATCGAAGAGTCGACGCCAAAAAAAATGGTGCCGTGTCGGATACTACAAAATTGTGCTTCGTCATAGTTGACATAAATGATATAACTAAAACACATTCCTAAAAATGTTACATTTGCCTGCGATCTGGAAAAATACTTAATTGTCCACTTATACGACTATGCAGGGCCTGCATAGTGTCGTCGTCCTGAAAGTAAAAACAAGTTAGATCAAAACTTCTCGGTCGGTGGTTTCTCCCCATCAATTGTAAAACCAACGTTTCAAAAAAATATTATTATAAACTTGGACCAAACTAGTAAAGAAAAACGAAACATTGAAGACGTTTTCAATAAAATAATTACTAAAAATGGCAAATATTTTATCATACTGGAATGATGTTTAAACCACGACACCCATCTTTTTGCTAGTTCATGCTTGCATTCAAATTTAGATTCAAAAGCATTCAATTATAAGTAAAACTTGATCGTTTCAAATTTAATTTAGGCCATCACAAATATTTTTTAAAGTTTAATTATATTGCCAATATGTCTTAACTATAATGCTCTGAATATATAGGAATGGATACATTTGATACAAGAAAACAAGTTTGAATTTTCTAAATGCCCGCGCTTTGTATATCAGTTTTATCCGTTTCATAGAGTTTCATCAGACCACAATCACACTTCTTATGGTGATTGGGGACAATATCGCACTTTGAAAACCTGTGACTTGTTGATGACAATTAAAATGTCATCAGTTAAAACAACATTAAACGCCCAAACCTTATTTTCGGATCAGACAGCCGCTGATTGTTCCCCGCTTTGAAAATTGCTGCATCACGTCACATGCATGAATATTCCGTCGACCTCTTTTTCATATAAGACATCAGTTTTGTATAAATTCTTTCAGTATATGGATACAGTCGGCCGAAAGATAGGGTTGGTCGCTCACTTTTTTATAACCGTTCACTTTCAGGACGTCAAAGTTAGTTTATCGCGGTCCTAAGAAATCTTGCTGGGATGAGAAGACTTATCACATTTTCCGGCACACTTCCCTAACACAGATATCAAATTGGGCTAGGTCCAGTAATTAGTAATTTTGTAAGATTTGTTAGGTTTTATACAACCGTGCTGCTTATGGTATGGAAACATCATTATCGCTACGGCAAAACAGCACTACTTATTCCGACCAATCAGAGAGCGTAGATTTTTAGTTTGACATTTTTCAACTATTTAAAAGTTCGTTAGGGAAACATGTAATCTACTGAATTGCAATGAATTCCAAGAAAAATTTCTCATCGATTGATACTAATATCTCTAGAGTGTCTTGAGGGATGATTGTGCTACAAGCAAGCAAATCATAACCACTTTTCGTGACATGTTTCCTTTTCGATTTTCTAAGTGCGCCCCAATATAGAAATCAAAGACATAGTCCTACGTCAAAAGATATTTTTATGTTTGTCCCAACTAAAGATATCAACATTTGAAAAGGGCATATTTTATAAAGAAAAATGTTCATTACTCATGCTTGGCTTATTGTATAAACAGCCTCTATGCAGCCTTAATTTGTCTTAAAGAATTTTAAAAGTCGTCTAAAGACAACCTTTGCGAAAATTTCGCTCTTAAAAAGTTACAGCAAAAAAATTATTTTTTAGGACTTATTCTAAATCGATTCAGAATAATGGGTCTAATCAGCCAATTGAAGAGGTACAACTAAAAAATTAAATTGTTTCTTATTCTCCCAATCCGGAAAATGATAGAGCTACTCTTCAGGAAAAAGAAAATCTCTAATTCACGGGCTTAGACTATCCACAAAATAAGGTCATTGCAAATCATATTTAAAGCTTTTGTCACCCCCCCCCCCCCCTTGGAAATTGGCTTGAAAAATCGGGGGACAAAAAAATAATTTGTAGGATGTGAGTCAAATTTCTTTTTATAAAAGCAATTGTCTGTGAGCTTTACAGTCTGAAAAACTCGAAAAATGAGTATCCGAGTTGTATTAACGCTTCTAGCACGAAACAGAAATGGGCTTTCGAACAATGTAATTTCCGAAAATCGTCCAAAAAATTTTCCTTCGTTTTTGTCTTTTTTCGTATATTTTTTTCGCCCCCCCCCCACCCCTCTTAAGTGGCCGAACACCGGAAGGACAAAAACTTTATAAAATATTTGTAATGGCCTAAATTATATATGCACAAACAGTTGAAGATTAATAAATGATGCAGTGCGATATATAAGATTTGTGCTACTTTATAAACTTTGTCCCCTTTGTCTCTCAGCGACTTGTACATCTGTTATTGTAGCGGAAATTCTTAGAATGTAAGAAACAAAATTCCTTTTCTGTATTTAAATCTGTCTGCTTTTCGGTAAGCCCTACAAAGCTTATTACATTTTTGAATCTCCCCCTTCAATGGCTACTACATCCCCCCTTTCAGAAACCCCCTCATATCATCCAACCACTTGTACACATGCTATCGGTCTAAATGCAAGAGAAACGCACTCGTTTACTCATTTGATCCCCATCCCCTTGTTGTAAGAGACACCGTCCAGCCTTTTTGCCCCCTGCGCTGATTCTTTTATGTCAAAGAATATGTGTGCCAAATTTGATTGTTGGATCATGATATGATGAGTTATTTAGAGGTTCACTGTACAACTGGTTAGTGTCGTATTTGAAGCAGAGAATACAATTTGTTAAAATTCGTGGCAACAAATCTTGCTCATTTACTGTATACTCTGGAGTACTGCAAGGCAGTCGCTTAGGACCGTTGTTGGTCGTGATTCTAATGATCAAATTGCCTGATGATATCGCCCACTCAAGTATTCTAATTTACGCTGAAGATGTAAAAATATTTTTATCTATCAGGTTCATGGATGATTACCTGAAATTACAGCTCGACTTAGGACACGTCCACATTACGTTTCTCACATTCAGCGAGTAGAAGTAACCGAGAAAAGATTTGTTAGAATTGCTCTCAAAAATCCCGGATGGAACGGATAACAGCTCCAACCTGTGTTGTTTGGTTGACCTCGACTCGTTCCACTCAAGGCATAGGATAGCACATATCTTATTCTTCACGAACGTGCACAATCCTTGCAGAACGAACTGTCAGTCAAGCTCTTTCCAGCCGATTAGTACTGAACGACAGCCCAGTCTCGCTTCGACGAAGGAGAACTTCGAGCCACCGTTGCGGACCAAAAACTACTCACAGAATAAACCAACTTTACGTTACACGGTATACCTTCAATGCACTTCAGATAATAATATCCATCGGCATTTTAGACCTTTGTAACGATGTATTTAGGTTTCCAAAATTCCTTTAGAAGTGGAAGTTTTCCTATGAAATATTATATTTTAAGGCATTTGCTACAATATAAAAAAAAAAAATAAAATAGCGTAAAGAACAATACCGATACAACCAATTTCCAATACGACTTTTTCAATTTTGGTTTCTTATAAAAACTGTTTTCGAACTACATTTAAAGGAAAAGATTGACAACATTTTTGCGTGTTGCATATGAACGCCATTTGGTGCACCAAACAAAACGTGCTCTCAATACCTTGCAAAAAATCACAAACAGCAACGATTATGGACATAATGATTATCAAATCAAAAAGCTCACAATCACAAGTAGGTAGGTGCCGGCACCAAGGGGAGAGATCGCAAACTTTATTTGCGATTCTGACAGGTCAAACGCGGTGTCAATTTAGACACGATAAGTGCGCTGCCGGTTTGTTCGCTGATATACACAGCTTCAATTGAGTAACGAATGAATGTGTCACACACATGCACTCAATTATAAACTCGGCCTCCACTTCCCCGCGCGCGTTCGTCTTTATGAATGGATCAGAGTTTTACTACCGGTTGCGCGCGGGGTGATGAACAATTTTACGCTTGTGTACCGGGTCAATATCAAACAATACGAATGATTTAGAAATTCAAAACGACCACATTTCCGCATGTGCGGCTTTCACGCATCAAACTGGAGTCAATTGCTACAATCATCATAATTATCGATAACATTTCCAATATCGTCTCTTAACCTTGAATCGTAAATTAGTGTAACCTTAAATGGGAACAACAGCAACTAATTGTCAAACTTCCGTTGCTCACTCTTTTTCAGGAGCGGGCGAATCAGGAAAGTCAACCATTGTCAAACAGATGAAAATCATCCACGAAACGGGTTACTCACAAGAAGAATGCGAACAGTATCGACCGGTGGTCTACAGTAACACGATTCAGAGCCTGATGGCAATCATACGCGCAATGGGACAGCTTCGGATCGATTTTGCTGACCCTAGCAAGACAGTAAGTATTCTAATGAACAATTCAAGAAGGTGCCAAATTTCTCATTTTCGTTCCATTACACAGGACATCGCCCGCCAATTTTTCACATACGCCTCGGCCACCGAGGAGGGCGAACTGACGCCCGAGCTGGTATCGCTGATGAAGAAACTCTGGACCGATCCGGGCGTGCAGCTGTGCTTCTCCCGGTCACGCGAATACCAATTAAACGACTCCGCTGCCTACTATTTGAACTCGCTGGATCGGATCTCGCAGCCAAACTATATCCCCACCCAGCAAGATGTGCTGCGGACGCGCGTTAAGACGACCGGCATTGTCGAAACACACTTTAGCTTTAAGGGTATACACTTCAAGTAAGTGTTCGCCAATAATGGATAACCGGTAGCATGCGGAGACTAATTGGTTTTGTTTGCTCTCTTGATTTGTAGAATGTTTGACGTGGGCGGCCAGAGGTCCGAGCGGAAAAAGTGGATACATTGCTTCGAGGGAGTAACCGCAATCATCTTTTGCGTAGCTTTGTCAGGTTGGAACTTTTCCGAAAACTTTCCAGTAAACATCAGACTAACAAACAATGTCATTTGTGTTTTTTTAGGATATGATCTAGTTCTGGCAGAGGACGAGGAAATGAATCGGATGATCGAATCAATGAAGCTGTTTGATTCGATATGTAACTCGAAGTGGTTTGTGGACACTTCCATCATTCTTTTCCTGAACAAGAAAGATCTTTTCGAAGAGAAAATCACACGATCGCCCCTCACCATCTGCTTTCCCGAGTATAAAGGTAAATAATAACTCACTAACAGACAGGATTTTGTAAACCGGTTTTCCTCTCACTTTTTTATCAGATTAGGCACGGGGTTTTCTAAGCTTTATAAGAATGTAAGCTTCTCTACAAGATCTAAACTATTTTGAGACTACACGCCAAACAAGCTTGGATCGCAAATCGCAAACGTTTGATATGTTTCGGACGATTCTCCAGAAATGCCTGGAAAAAGGGTTCTGATTTTGCTGCCGAAATCAGGCAAACCTTTAGATAATCCCTAGTCATACAGGCCTGTTACGGCTGCTAGAAGCGCATCTGTCGCATATTACAAAACACGAAAATTGAAAAACTGTTTTTTCTAAAATTATTTAAATTTTCATGTTACTATTTGTCCTTCTTTGAGTAAATGTTGAAAAACTTTCTCAAAAACATTTTATATGCAATGATTTATGCAATGAGACAAATATGCGTCCATTTTTTCAGCGGGAAAATTTTTCGAGTTTTTCTAGTACAAACACCATGTTTTCAATTCATATTTTAAAAATACATATCGAATTACAACGACTGACAACAAAATATCAAAAATGACTTAATGTAACATGGAACAGTTATACTTCTACGGGCAGTATATGCCTGCTCAACCCACTCGGGGAATTACTCGAAGCAATCGTCCTAAACAGACTCTGAAAATTCCCGGAAAGTGAAAAGGGACTGTCAGAAATGCAGTTTGAGTTTCGTTCGGAAAAATCCACAGTCGATGCCGTTCGGAAGCTGGCAGAGAAAGCCGAAACGGTATTTAAGCAGAAAAGGAGGGACAATCGGTTATCCACCTATTTCCAGGATCGAATCTTAATCTACCACATGGACAAATAAGGACGACCGCTGGCGTGCCAAAAGGCTCTATTCTGGGCCCAACACTATGAAACGTGATAGACGCGTTCTATCTCTAAGACTGCCCAAAAAAGTTGAAACTGTGGAGTTTACCGACGCTGTACTATTGCTAGTAATCGGCGATGCATGGGAAGAGGCTGGATGCTAGCAACGGAGGCTAAGAGTGTTAGAAGAACACTGTACGCACGAGATGAAACTGAATATTGCGCATCAAAAAACGGAAGTAATACTTATCAGTAACCACAAAACAATCCAGCGGGCTAAAATCACCCCCAGATGTCACACAATTATGTTGAAGCGGAACGTCAAACATTTAGGCATAATGGTTGACGATCGGCAGAAGCACTCTTTCTGCACAAAGATATCCTACTAGAGATCCTCTGAACTAACGAACCTTGCACCAAATCGATCATATTCTCATCGAGGGCCGGTTTTTCTAGAACATTACCAACGTATGTTTCCTACATGGTAGGAATATCGACTCGGACCATTACCTAGTAGCAGTACATGTGCGCTCATAAAGATCGACGGTTTATACCTCGCGACATAGCTGCCCTCCTCGGTTATCATTCAACAATTAAACAACCCGCCAGGCCAACCAACCTGCCAAAAACTACGCGCGCGTACTGAATGAAGCTCTGCCTTCCTCTGTGGAGTTGGATGCTTCGACCGTCGAAAACGGATGGAGTATGATACAATCGGCCGTCAACGAGGCCGCAACCGCGGGGCTAGGTTTGGAAACCCCGAGTGCACGAAATCATTTTCTTGTTGGGGAATGCCAACAAGAAACTATCTAAGCATACCCACGAGAGAGAGCATTTGGCCGAGTATCGACGAGCGCCGAATATTCCGCTCCGAATATGCTTGAATGTTGTTAGTTTAAGTTTATTTAGGTGTGTAGCCGTACTGGGGCAACACTACCGAGTCTCGCGATGGGGCTGCCATCTTATAGTGCCGAGACTCACTATACCTCCTTCCCGGTTAGTATACGACCTTAGTTTCCACCGGGGTTGGTTACCCGAGCGGAATATTCGGCATCGACCTAGGCGACGGAACTAGGACGACGAATGGAGACTCGGTACTTGGAACTGCAGATCGTTAAATTTCGCAGGTTGCGAGCGGGTGCTGATTGAACAACTTGAACCTCGCAAACTCGGCATCGTAGCTCTGCAGGAAATCTGTCGCGAAGGAGAGAAGGTATGGAAGATCCGTTGCGGAGAGGCCCAGTTTTACCAGAGCGGTGGCGCTACCAACGAACTGGGAACGGGCTTTGTAGTGCTGGGCGGAATCCAGGATCGCGTGATAGATTGGAAGGCGATCAACGAGAGAATGTGTGTATTGAGGATAAAGGGCCGTTTCTTCAATTATAGCATCATTAACGTGCACTACCCACACGAAGGTAGACCCGACGATGAGAAAGAAGCGTTCTACGCGAGGCTGGAGGCAACGTACGACAGCTGCTCGTCACGGGACATCAAGATCGTCATCGGAGATATGAACGCCCAGGTCGGTAGGGAAGAAATATTTAGACCGGTGATAGGACCCCATAACCTGCACACCAACACAAACGATAACGGCCAAAGATGTATAAACTTCGCAGCTTCCCGAGGCCTGGTGAAGCACCTTTTTCCCGCACAAGGATATCCACAAAGCCACCTGGAGATCACCTGACCACGACGAGAACTTCGCGCGAATACTGAATGAGTAACTGCCTTCTTCCGAGGAGTTAGGTGCTTCAAACCTCGAAGACGGTTGGGGCAGAATACGCTCGGCCATCGGAGAGGCCGCTATCGCGGCACTAGGTATTCAGCCTCGGAGTACACAAAATGATTGGTTTGATGGGGAATGCCAACAAGCGGTGGAGGAGAAAAACATGCTTGGAAAAATTATCTAAGTATTGCCACTAGAGAGAACCTGGCCAAATACCGACGAGCTAGGAACCAGTTGACCACGATCCTGAGGAAGAAAAAGCGCCAAAAGGAGAACAGAGATCGTGAAGAATTAGAGCAATTATTCCGAGCTAATGACACGCGCAAATTTTATGAGAAGGTGAACCAAACTCGGAAGGGCTACACACCGAAACCTGACATGTGCAGGGACGAGGGAGGGAATCTAACTACAAACGAGCGCGAGGTGGTCGACAGGTGGAAGCAGTTCTTCGATGAACACCTCAATGGCGAAGTCGCAGAAGGAGGCAAAATGGAAATTAACCTAGGAGCGCCCATGGAAGATAGTAATGTCCTAGCACCTGATCTCCAAGAAGTCAAACGAGAAATCGGGCTGCTGAAGACCAATCAAGCCGCTGGGAAGGACCGCCTACCAGCAGAGCTTTATAAACATGGCGAAGAAACGCTAGCAAAGGCTCTGCACTGGGTTATTTCGAGGATTTGGGAGGAGGAAAAGCTACCGGAGGAATGGATGGAAGGAGTGGTTTGTCCCATCTACAAAAAGGGTGATCGGTTAGACTGCTGCAACTATCGCGGTATTACGCTGGTAAACGCCGCCTACAAGGTACTCTCCCAGATCCTGTTACGCCGGTTGTCACCGATAGCACAAGGTTTCGTAGGGAATTATCAGGCGGGTTTCATGGGGACTCGCAGAACTATGGACCAAATTTTTACTATCCGACAGATCTTGCAGAAATGGGAGTACAACGTGCCCACGCATCATATCTTTATTGATTTCAAAGCAGCATACGATACAGTCGATCGAGACAAGCTATGGCAGATAATGCACGAATACGGTTTTCCGGACAAACTGACGCGACTGATCAGAGCTACAGTGGATCGAGTGATGTGTTTCGTACGCATCTCTGGGTCACTCTCGAGTCCCTTCGAGACGCGGCGAGGGTTGAGACAAGGTGACGCTCTATCATGCATGCTGTACAACATCGCTCTTGAGGGGGTGATCCGACGAGCGGGCATCGAAACGTGAGGCACGAGTTTTACCAAGAGTAGCCAACTTCTAGGCTTTGCAGATGACTTCGATATCATTGCCAGGGACTTTGTGACGGCGGAGGCAATCTACGCCAGACTGAAAGTGGAGTCTAGGAGAATTGGGCTAAAAATAAATGCGTCGAAGACCAAATACATGAAAGGAAGAGGCTCAAAGGAAACAAACGCGCGCCTCCCACGGACGGTAACCGTTGACGGCGACGAATTAGAAGTGGTAGAGGAGTTCGTGTATTTGGGATCGCTGGTCACCGCCTACAATAATACGAGTAAGGAGATCCAACATTCAAGGTAGAAATCGAACCTACTTTTCTTTCCGCAAGATGCTCCAATCAAGGAGCATTCGCCGCCGCACAAAGCTGACGATGTACAAAACGCTAATCAAACCGGTAGTCCTTTAGGGACTTAAGACTGTAACATTGCTTCCGGAACAAAAGGTGTTGAGGACTATTTTTGGCAGAGTACAAAAGGATAGCGGATAGTAGCATAGGTGTATGAACCACGAGTTGCAGGCTGTACTTGGAGAGATTCCCATCGTGCACCTGACGAAAAATGGGAGACTACACGGCCGACGTGGGCGGCCACGTCGCAAGGATGCCAAACGACTGTGAAGTGAAATCCGTTCTCTTCAAGAACCCCACCGACACCAGGAATAGAGACTGAATATATTAAATTAAGTTTAGTTTAACCTTATTCATCGCAGCCGGTTATAAGAGTACAGGAAAATTACGGGGCTAGTGCAAAGATCCTATTAACACTGTAGCGGCACCGCACAATCGAGATTCGAACATACGATAACTGCCTTGTTAGGTCAGCATCGTAGCCCGAAGCTAACTGGGCTTTGTAATCTCACTTTAGAGTCGATAGTAACACCAAGATCGCAGATCGACTCCACACGCTACCGAGGATGTCAGGGCCCAGCGAATATCGATGGTGCACTGGATTATTGCCGCGAATAAAAGATATTTGACTTTTTTGCTATTGACGCGCATTTCGTTGTTACTGCAACAGATTAGCATAGCTTCCAAATGCATCTGCAGAACCTCGTAATCGATGTTGGATGATACAACGCGAAAGATCTTCAGATCGATAGCAAAGGATAAAAAAGAGGACATTAACAGAGGAAATCAACAGACGGGCCTAGCGCACTGCCTTGCGGTACACCAGAAAAAATTTAGAATCTATCTGTTTGTGTAGAATTCGCCAATACATATGCTGAGCGATCAATCAGGACTGCCATTCCACGAGCCACACCAGGAAGCCTATATGCGCTAACTTTGCTATGATTATATTATGCAGAAGAGTCTAGGCACACTGAGTCGACTTGCTTTCTTACCTCAATTCACATTAGATTACTAGTAGTTGAACGACATTTCATGAATCCATGATTTTTTCTAACACTACTGAGGCAGCTGAGGAATCTCTCTCGTAGTGAGCGATTGAAAATTAGTGAAATCGGCAACGGAAGACTAACAGCACAGTTTTTTAAAAGCATCGAAGGGATGTTGTCTGTGCGTGATCCTTTGCTCACGTCGACGGCCTCGAGAACTGTACGAACCTCTTGCGTGGAGAACTGAATAACGTGGGGATTGAAATCGTGAGATGGTATGTAATCTAGCAAGTTTCTTTTTTGAATCGGTGCGACTCTGCTGTGCACACGTTCAAAGAAATCCGAGAAGATATTGGAATGCAGTTTAAGTTTCCCAACGAAGTCCCGAAAGCGTGCTGGATTCTGTTTAACGTTAGACTGGATCCTCAGGATATAGCTGTCGTAGGATTATTTTACCCGTTCACGGTAGATTGCTTAAGCTCTTTGGAGCAATTCGCGATAGTCATTAGATTTTGTGAGGAAAAAGCGCTTGCGAGCGTTGAGCTTGGCGTAAAATTTGCGTAACGATTCGTTCAAATGCTCTCTGTCCGGTATGTTTTGGCAGTTAATATTGACGAACACGTCATTCAAATAATCAAAATCACATGATTTGTGATCAAAACCCGAACAATCATTATGTTCTTAATGTGGTACCCATACATCAATGCTCTTTGTCAAGTAATAAAATTAAAATCAAAATAAAATTTCGAGGCAACTTTTATAACAGGGTGTCGATTTCCTGGAAAAACCTGGAAAATCAGGGAATATCAGGGAATTCATTTTTGGATCAGGGAAATCAGGGAATATCAGGGAATTTCGAAATTCAATCAGGGAAATTTTGTTTACCCGGCAATATTGTTGATCAACTTTCGAATCAAATCAATTTTCATGTCAAATATACGCAGATTGATCGGTTGAATTAAAACTTGTTACATGTCTAATGGCGATTCGATTATCTTTCAGTTTGCCGTAAATTTTTTATTTGTTTTGCGCCGTACAATTGTCAGACTTCACTCGTTGTAGTGCTCGAAATCGGCAATGGCAGGTCTCACGCACTTCACGGTGCAGACATCAAGAGCACAAAGCGGGATACATACTGTTATTTACACGCGATCTACAGCGTTTTCACCAATTGCAGAATTTTACACTCAGAAGTCCCAAGCATTGATCATCTTCCTTCAGTGTCCATGATTCATGTCCGTTAAGGGTTACCGGGAGCATTAACGTTCTGTAGAATTTGCGTTTATGCGAGTTGGCAACCTTCGGGACTGGTTCAGCTGGTTACGTAATACGCAGAAAGCTTACATGTTTCTCTGTTCTGACGTGATCCGCAGTGAGCATGCGACTCTTGGCCTGGTTCTTCTCATTTGTCATTTTCTGGCATTCGACATCAAACAAGCTGTTACACTCACCCTTACTCTGCGAGACGAGTGACGTAACTAATTTGGAGTCATCGCAAATGAGGTGACAATTGTCGCCTAGGTGACACGGTTTGTCACTTAGGTGACACGGGGTTGTTACCTAGGTGACACGGTTGTCACCTAGGTGACAGCACTCAATTCGACTCGCCGTGGCGAGTCACGGCGAGTGACAATTGTCGTATTGAGTCACGTGACTCGCGGAATAAGGGTGATTGTCTTCCCCACGTCGTGCCTATCACTTCCCTCGTAGTTGTTGGCGCTATGGCGGATCCTCCACAGCCTACTTACGTCTTATTCCTTTTCGTCCTGCTGTTCTGCGATTCGTTGATCAAGCTTTCTGGTGTACTCCACTGCAACGTCATATGCCGTAAGCCGCTAGATGTTGAAATGCAACATCCTCTCAGTGCGAGCCTTCGCCGATTTCGATAACCTTGCGTGAATCTTACGTCGAGATAGTGGTTTTGACCGTTAAACACGATCGATCTGGGAGCTAGAGTCTTGAATTTTCAAGTCGTGCGCACCCCATAAATCATTTCGAACCTGTCATAGAATTCGTCCCTAGCAAAGCAAAGCAAAGTCTTGAGCATTAACCGTCACTAGACATTATCCTTCTTTATCGACAGACTTCGCAGCCTACTGTTAGAGTACAGGAAAATTACGGGGTCAGTGCAATGATCCTACTGATTCCGTCTAACAAAAACCAGCTAGCCGAGATTCGAACACTACTGGCTTGTTAGAACAGCATCGTACCTCGAAGCTAACTGGGCGGTTCAATTCGTCCCTAGTACCATCGAATTTATGATTTGTTGGTGACTGTACGTTGATTAAGCTGTAGTTGAAGAATTTGCCTTAATTCTCAACACCCATATACGGTCATCGGACCGAACGGCCGGCCACCGAACTACCTTCGAGTCAATGTTGCTTTCAAGCCTCGATAGTTGCAATCCGAAATCATGACACACAGCTTTAATCTTAACTGTCCACCATTGAGGGTTAAAATATTTGCCATTTGGACATTTTCCAATAATATATCTAGCTAAAGTTTTGCCGTACCTCGAAGCCAGCAAAACGCACATTTTTGTACCAAAAATCTTTGGGGAATCATCTCCTTAACCCCATGCTTTTTGCAGCAAAGATAACAAGCTGGAACTTCCAGGAAAGTTTTGTTTTAGTTTAACTGAAAACTCGCAGACATGTGTCCACCTTCCAGCGGTAAAGTTACTAGTTTGAGCTGACTGAAAATTAGCAAGATTTGTTATGTTTACACGGCTGTAATTTTTTTGTATGTAACATCTAAGCTTTGTGCAAAAACAGGTCGATTAGATTATATCTCAATCTTTGTTTCTTTGGATTCAAGTTGATACCTCAAACATAACTGTCCCTCGATACTCGATAGAAGAGGGCGTTTTCGAAACGTTGGTAAGAAATAGGTTAAGAATCTTTGATATGTGTTCGTAAAACATGAAGAAATCTAGCTTTAGTTTTCAGCAGCTCGCATAAGCTATGCTAAAGGATTAAAAACTTAAGCCAGAAATCACCCAAATAAGCTTGATATTTGAGTTTTGAGGGTCAGGGAAAAATATTTGAAGCATCAGGGAAAATCAGGGAAAGTCAGGGAATTTTATTTTTGGATTTGAGTCGACACCCTGTATAAGCAAATGAAGGGAGCCCCAATGGGGAATCTCCTGTCACCTTTTCTATAAGCATAAGCATGATTGCTAGCATGATTCTTAAAGACCAGGGAACCCTCTGCATCTTCACAAGCCTTTCAGAAACGGAATTGTTGTGTAGTAGAAGGGGAACTAGATCACGATCCATCTTAATTGATTGTGTGATCTGTCGGTGAAAGCTACTGTAACAAAGATGTTGATAGGATCCAAACAGTGGTTCCATTCGAGTTATTGGGAAGAGGCGGAAAAATGAGATAAAGGAGGGTCATTGAAGCAACGGTTAAGAAGTTGCGCACCGCTACTTTTTGTCCAAGCTGGGGGATCTTTATTTTGCAAAGTAAATGTGCCTATATGTTTGCAAATCCGAAATTCCCGACAAATGTCAGTGAGCAAATACGATAACTATTGCAATTTTTTACAGGATCCAATACCTACGAAGAAGCTTCCAGCTACATTCGAATGAAGTTCGAAAATTTGAACAAACGAAAAGATCAAAAGGAAATCTACACGCACCTGACCTGCGCAACGGACACCAGCAACATCCAGTTCGTGTTCGATGCCGTATCGGACGTGATTATCAAAAATAATCTTAAAGACTGCGGTCTGTTTTAAATCGGCAGCAGTTGTAAAGTTTATATCCCACACCACCCGAAGATGTAAACCGAAACTTACAGAACGCGCACAGTTTTCTGGCTAAAACGCACACGCACCTCCCACACAGAGAGAAACATTTTATTTTCCCTTCTTCCGTGTAAAACTAAAACGTAAAAAACAACAAATGATTGCTAAGGATTATGTTTATGTTTTCGATAGTAACAAACACTCTTAAAGTTGAGCTGATGCTGATAATTTCCATGAATCCGCAGTACCTACCAACACATTTTTGGTTCGAGCCAACACTAAATTACTGCATGACAAATAACGTAATGGTGGCACAAACATTTTAGAACATTGGAAAAACGCTTATGTAATAATTATGTTAAATCACGCCTAACTTATAACTGAATAACTTAACGAACAATTTTTCAAAACAAAATCAATTATCTTCAGAAGGCATATAATAAAAAAAAATTTGATGGTAACAATTAAGATTGATAATCATGATTGAAAAACAAATCCATGATAAACGAAACCAGTAAATATATTTTTTATATTTTATAGGAAAAAATAATTAAAATTCATTGTACGTTGTTCAATTAATGATATATAAACGGTGTCCGCCTTGTTAATGCGAAGTAAAGCAAAAAAAGCACGTGTATGATGTAATTGTTACTAAATCAATCGATGCAACATTCTCCTACCAGTGGGAAAAAAGTGCATACAAAATAAGAAAAAAAAACCTTTAAAATAATATTTATACCTTACTGTTAGATGTGTTCTAGCTAAGACGAAAGCAAACAAAAGAGACGAATTTAAAAGAACGGCAAAGCTCTCGCCATACAGCAGCGTGCATCCTCCTCATTCAACGTTCGGTTGTGTCACAATAGAACGGAAGCTATTTTGTTAATACGAATCAAAGCATATCCACTCACCCACTCACGGTGTAGCTACTTTTTTAGAGTGCATAGGTTTTCTAACTATCGCTAGATATTTCATTGAAACTAAACCAAATCACCTGAACTGCTCCAAGCAAAATCGTCTCTAAAGTCTGTCATTCCAATCGAAGCATTTCACTTCACTGTACTACTGTACTATTTTTTTAATTTAATTATCTATTAACCTAGGACTTAGATAAAGTGCACATTGGAAGCTTTTCCGTGCAAGCATATATTACGGTATCCTTTCCCTAAGACTGAAACTCTTTCTCATCATCAAAAACAAGTGCATTTTAGATTCTTTCGCTAATATCAACAGCGCAGCCAACCTTATCCTGCAAGAAGAGAAACAACCCTTTGATTTATGTGTATGGCATGTTAGGACACACAAAACGAGAAAGAGAGCCAAATGTTTCCTTAGGTGATATGAATTTACGCAGATACAATGAAAAATAAACTAATATCCAATCCACTATTACATTCGTCATATACCAACACGTGTATCTACAATGATAAAAAAAATTGCTGCTGCCCGTCCTGAACAAATTTGCGTTGTACCTATCCAACCATAAAAAAATTTGAGCTGAAACTAATGAGCCAATTATTTACATCGAGAAAAACGAAACGATACAATTAGAAATTGGTTTAGCAGGTTATTCGCACAATTGTTGGAACGATTCACACAAACAATAAACACTCAAATCGCAGGTTGCAAACCTTTTTTTTCATTTGAAACAGTAGAATTTACAACTACTAAAACAAACTGCGTGCGACCTTCCCCCTGATGTGACAAAAATAAAGTGAAAATTACAGGCTATAAACAAAATGCAACGAGAAATAATCTTGAACGATCGCGCAGCATTAAGCAGAATATTATGCGCTAGCTAAAGCTAAAGCAAACACTCCCACAACAGGAGGAAAAAATGTGTATTTTTATATGGATGTTTTTTGCTTATATGTGAACAACTAAATAATAAAAAAAACCTACCCAGGACACAAAAAACCGGTCAAACTATAGGCACTCAGTTTTTGCGATCAACATAGGAATTGATTTTTCGCCACTCTATTGCTCCCCGATGTCTAAGAAATAAAGGCCGAATATCATGTTTTGATAAGATATATATTTAAAAGTATGCTTTCTTACTTCCTTCAAGCAATCCGAAAATAACTGACTGGACTGGCTAAGACTGAGATTAATCTACCCCATGCTTCCCTAAACCGAATCCGTAAATAATTGAACCACTCTTAAATCTGTCGATTGCCAGACAGCGATAACCGTATGTACAGACAGATAAAAAGATTAGTTGGAAAATCTCAATAGTTACCTCGTCTATCGACAGGCAGTGCAGTACAGACTGTGGCGAAGGACACGAGCTCAACCGATTATGAGTTGGAAAATTCTCGTCTTCTACATTTTTGCGGTAACCTCTGGTGAGCTTCAAATGTGTGACCCGTTGCTTGCAACTCAACTAAATCGAACCAACAAATGTTTAAATCATCTGCAGTTGCATCCGACAATTTGCTCATGAGCAACGTGATCATAAATGGTTACGTTTTCCCAACGAACGTAACGGTGGCAGTGGACGAGAGTGTCCACCTGAAGATACTGCTCTCGATGAATGACGACGATCGTTGCTTGTACCGCGAACCCGGTTCCACAGAAGACGTCGACGTTCATGCCACTTTCAGGCAGTACCGGGAAACTCGAATTAAGCCGTTAAACTACAGCACCTATCAAAACAGCAGACAGCTAAATGTCGATCCCAACGAGTGTGGTATAAAAATATCGAAAATCACCCGCGCGGATGCCGGATTCTGGCGACTAACGTTGGTGCGCGGTACCACCCTCGTACGGGGTGTATCGATGATCAGCGTTATCGATGCGCCGGTCGTACCGGATCCGGGTTTCAGGGATTCGATCGATGGGTTGGAAGAGATTACCCCGGAAGGAACTGACTACTGCTACATGCTGAGAAATACCGAAACGCAAACCCGAGACGTTCCGTCGTACGAAACCTGTTCGTTGGATGCAAACGAAATGGACCCGACCGGTAGCGGTCGATGGAACGTGATCGTTGGGGTTCAAGGGTACATGCGGGAGATGCATTTCGGTGTCGATATACAGCACAAAGGTAGGTTGGCTAAATCGATAAGAAATTATTTTTCGTCAAAGTTATATTTATTGCATATTGCACTCCTACGCAGAGATAAGCCACCCACAGCAGTGACGGATTGGGTTAATCTGCATCTCGTTAAAATTAGAAAAGAGTGGATGGAACCAGATGAGCACTGTAAAAATCGATGGAGTAATTATTGGTTTAAATGCTAATGGGTCAACAAAATCGAATGGGCGAAACAATTCGTTCGAAATAAGTCAATCGAAATCCACCGGAATACAGAATGAGGGTGATAAATGCATGTATTAAAGTAATACTTTTACATATGCACATTTTCGGTTCGTGTTCTCATCACGCTTTTAAGCAAAATTATTAAAAACATCCTATTGTTGCTTCATTTCTATGCCCAAAATAACAAAATAATAATTTTCTCCCATGTTAGTTCAATCCATATCTAAAATCGGGGCCCCATTATCACACAGTCACTTGTACATCTGTTATAGTAAAATTCTCATAATGCAAGAAACAAACCCCTTTTTCTTCATTTGAATGTGTCATCTCCCTTTGTCAGTTCCCCTCCTGTATTCTCTTAGCCACTTTTACGTTTTACGTAAAAGCCTTTTTTACGTTTTTGAACCTACCCCTTGTTAGTTTTTTTTCTTGCCTGTATTGACATTTGCAAAATATCGGAGATATTACAAACATTTAACGGGTCAGGCCAACTGTGAAGTATTATCACAAAGACGATTACACGAAGTGAATCTTGTGTGAATAAGTTATTCATACATAGATGCATTTCTAAGCCCGCAGGGGATGAAGAAACGAAGACGTCCCGTACCAACCCGTCTCTGAGAAATTATACTTATGTGAACTTATGCCATTTAGACCAAAAGTCCGGCCGCAATAAGCCAAGGCTATAGCGCCTTATTTCGCTTTTCGAAAGCTAATAAACCCTGGCAATTAGGGTAATCAATGTATTATGGACCCCATCAACAGCTGTGCATAATTTGGACGCTTCCATTTGATTTTGCTGTAAGTGTCCAAATTATGTACAGTTGCTGATGGGGTCCAAAATACGTTGGTTATCCTACGATGAGTTTCTCATTCGTGACCGGAATGAGAACATCATTCGATTGACCGTACGGGGTCGAAGGCCACCAAACTGGATCGTGTTGCGGAAAGAGCCCTTCCACGATGCCTTTCTGCTTTTGGGGGCAGGTTACGAGCGGAGCGGATGCACCCGTCATCTTTCTCATCACCACCTGATATGCACCACCCCAGGGGTTTGATTCCGCATCGCGGCATAGCTCCTGAAAACAGGATTTCTTGCTACGCCTATCCTCCTTGTTGAGCGCCAGCCTGGCCACTCTAAGTTCGACTCCCCGAGCTTCAGCATCTGCATCGGTCCGGACCCTCTGCGCTAGCCTTCTCGCTCTGTGGCATCTGGAGCGGAGCTGAGCAATGGTATCACTCCACCAGTATACGAAGCGACAACCGTTCGTTGGATGCCCCGTCCTGGGCATAGTGGTATCACGACACCCTCCAGCCCATGTTGGCACGCAACGTTGGGCTGCAGAAGGTGATATCGATGATCGATAGTTGTACCTCCCTAGAAAAGGTACTGACGGTTCTCACGTTAGCCAGACTTACGTCCAGGTTGGACAGAGCTTCCAGTAAGGTTTGTCCCCTAGGGGTTGTGCACCTGATACCCCATTCGATAGCCCAAGCATTGAAGTCTCCTCCAATGACAACGGGCTTGTGGCCCGTGAGCTCGTCGGTGAGCACGTCTAGCATCAGGTCAAACTGCTCCGGTGACCACCTAGGTGGAGCGTACCAGCTACAGATGCAGACGCCATCGACCACAGCAATCACGAACCCTTCTTGGTCGGACGAAACCACCTCCTGAATGGGGTATCTACCCATCACAGCAACCGCTGCCATCCGACCGTTGTCGAATACCCAATTATCGCCGCCCCGGGGGACCCGGTAGGGGTCCGCGATAATGGCAATATCGCACCGCGCTTCGGCTGCCGTGTGCCAAAGCAACTCCTGTGCCGTGCCACAGTGGTTCAGGTTAATCTGTATAACCTGCACCATTATCGTTGCAAAGCCCTCCTATAAGCCGCACACAGTGGGCCACCTGTGTCATGCTTATTTCCTGCTTCGGCTGTACAGAGCAAGCACCAGGGAGTTGGTACATCTCCTGGCGAAATGGCCGTCTACGCCGCACCGCCTGCACAACTTAGACCGACCAAGGACCTTGCACTTGCCTGCCCGATGGCCGAAGCCCATACACCTGAAACAGCGTTCGATACGCCGTTTGGGCGCACGTGTACGGACTGACCAGCCTACCTACCATTAGCCTACCATTTTGTTGGCGATGACCTCTGGCACGTTTAAGGTTACGGTTTGCATATCGCCATATGCCTTCGCCGCAACCGGATGTCTACGGGTGCCACATCAACATTAAGCTGATCCCACAGAGCATCCTTCAGGTCAACTGCCGTCATAATCTCGTCGAGGTTTTTACACTCGACAAGAACACGCTGCGACAGCGCCTTGACCTGGCCCGCTTCGCCCAGGGACTAACTACTCAACCAGTTCCCTGTAGTTCGAGCTCTGGATCGTTGGGTCCTTTTTGAGCTCGAAGAACATATCCCCAGCCTGGGTTCGGCGGATCTTCACCCCGTTGGCCACAAGCTCCTGCAGCTTGGAGTCCACTCTAACCTTGCGGAGTAGGTCAGCGTACGACAGTTTACCTGTCAGCTTCACTACTAAGGCGTCGCGCTTATGGGCCCGCCTTGGCTTTGCCTTTCAGTCGCAGCCTCGCTCGGTTTCGGCTTAGCCGGTTTACGCCTATAACCACCCGCCAGTTGTCATCCCCGGTCCTGGCAGCACCATCCGGGACCGCCTCCGCGTGTTCGCCGGAAGAGGCGCGGTCCGAAGTCCGCTGCCTCTTGGCCACCAGCGTTATTCGATGGTCGGGCGTAGCCACCTTGCGCTTGGCAAGCGGCATACGCGCCTGACTAGGCATGGCCACAGCCTTAGCGGCTATGACCAGAGCTTCGGCAATCTCGCATCGCTGCAGAAGCTCCTGCCTCTCCACCTCGGCAGCTATGACGGTAGAACGGAGGCTCACCGCCAGCTTTTTAATGTAGAGGTGGACGTTTGACAACTCTTCCACCAACCTTTTGGCTTCCTTCAGCTTCCTACTGGCTGGAGGGAGCCCAACTCTCGCTGCAAGAGGGTGCACCAACTCCTCAGTTGACTTTTTCCTACCGCTGTCTTGGTTGAGCTAGCAGCAGTAGCCACCGGCGTTCTAACTGGAGTGTCAGACTTTGGTGGAGTCGACTTGTTCTTCGGTATTGCTCCCATTCTCGGAGGGCTTCCCTTTTTGGGCTGTGCCCCCGATTTCCTTTCTTGGGTTGCGCCCCTGGTAACAGGGGGCTACCTGTCTTCGCTGGCGGCGATCTCGCCAGCTTACTACTCTTGGCAAAGGTATCCTTTTTGCCTCCAGCAGCACCCACATTCGTTTCCTCCGTCGTCGTTTTTAAGAACTTGTCCATGCTTATGGCCACGGTACAATCTGGAACGACTCAAGTTACCTGAGCTCGCTCCTGAGTACGTGCAAGGCACTGCGCTACCAGGTGAAGGAGAGCTAAATGAAGCCTCACTCGAGAACTGCTGGGATAGGGTTAAAGCAGCCATCACCGGCGCAAGGCAAAGCTGCCATTGGTTTCGCTGAGAGGAGTCGACGAGGAATGCCAGAGAATGTTATATGAGAAAAATGAGGTGCTGGCGTCGATGCTGCAGCAGCGGACCCGTCAAAACGTAGAACGATATAGACAGAAACGAAGACAACAAACCCACTTTTTCCAGGATAAGAAGCACCGCCTGGAAGAAATGGAGTACGAGGACGTGGAACAGCTGTATCGCTCTCAGGAAACCGCGTTAATGCCGCGAACCGAAACATGTCGAGGTAAAGACGGAAGGATCTTTCGGATGAACGTGAGGTGATCGAACGGCGGAACCAGTACTACAATGAGCACCTAAATGACGCCGAGACGGAATATCAAGACAGCAGGGAGAATGGCTACATCAATACGGCGGATGATGTTGATGTACCGACCCCCACAATAGCTGAAGTTATCAAAGAGCAGATCAAGAACAAAGGAACTGGCAAGGATGGCATCGCAGCGGAGCTTATCAAGATGGGCCCGGATAGCTTGGCTTGCTGTCTGAATCGGCTGATAGTCATGATCTGGGAAACAGAGCAGCTACCGGAGGAGTGGAAGGAGGGAGTAATATGACCAATATACAAGAAGGGCGACAAGTTGGAATGAGAGAACTATCGAGCGATCACCATTCTCAACGCCGCCTATAAAGTGCTTTCTTAGATCATCTTTCGCCGTCTACCGCCGCTAGCAAGTCTATAGCCGAGCTGATATCCAGAATCTGATTTGGCAGGAAGTTAATGGCTGGTGCAGAACTAGCTAAGCTTCGTATGACACGTTAGTTACGGCACCCAAAAACAAACTAGGCAAATCTTACGTTGGATACGTTGATTACTTGTGTGCAAAAACGTGCCGATTGACCTGAAAAACTGAACGTTAAGGCATTATTTATTTCGTGCGAAAGCATGAGAACTCCGGTACTGATCAACGTTGGAAAGGATGACCTAAATCTTATGGCAAAAAAGAAAGGGTAATACATGGATATGCCTGCATAAAATTGAGCTTCTCTCACGGACGGTAATCGTCGACGGCGACGACCTAGAAGTGGTAGATGAGCTCGTGTATTTGGAAACACTTAGATCCGCGTACAACAACACTAGTTAAAAGAGATCCAGCGGCGCATTCAAGCGGGAAATCGGGCCTACTTTACCCAAACGCTACGAACAAGAAGCATACACCGGCGTATGAAGCTGATAATATACAAAACGCATATTTGCGCGGACGACATTTGGCGAAGTAAAAACTGAAAGCGGAGAATTACGAAGGGGTATGAATCACGAACTACAGGCACTGCCTGGAAAAGATTCCCATGGTACGTCTGGTGAAACTCGGTAGGCTACGGTGGGCCAAGCACGTCGTAATGTTGCTGGATGGCAGTGCGACGAAAACGGTTCTCTTCAACAACTTCGTCAGCACCAGGAGAAGAGGGACTTGACGTGCAAGATGGCTCGACCAAGTCGAAATCGATTCGCGGCTTCTGAGCCATCTGACAAATTAGTAACGAGTGACCCAAGATCGAGTGGAATGGAGACGACTGCTCGAGTTACATGTCTCGATTTGAGTTTACAGTCTTGTCGACTTGAGTCTCAACGCGAATAGCAGTGAATTAAGATTTGCCATGTCACGTCACTGGCCTTGCTGCATTAACTCCAATGAAGACATGGAAGAATTATAGCTCATTTCCTATAAGATGTATGGTTTTCTTAACATTTTATAATTGTCCAAAACCAAAACTTTCTGTCAAAAACCTCTCAGGAATTGAATAACGCCTTTAATTGCCATTTTTCTTCCTCTTGCAATGTTCTTATGGCCAACCCTAACCCAAGTGTCCTTTTTTCTTTCAGAGGAGCAAATAGTAACCTCGATTCACCGGGCAGCCGAGTACGAAGTGTTGACGTGTAACCTTCGCTACGTAAGCAGCAAACAGATGATCAAATTTTGCCGCTTTCTGCGGCTGGCCGACAGCTTGGGACTAAACATGCTGGAGGGAGTTGGCTGGGACCGCTATCGCTACAGTGGGAATGGATTCGCCGCCGGAGACTGCGGACTGGAGATCGAAGAACCAGCCGCCATCGATCGCGGACTGTGGAAGTGTATAGTTGGATTTGGGGATGAAGCAACGATAAAGGTTTCCGGTGCCATCGTTGACAACAGAGAGATTGAAGTGGGACTAGCTATTATAGCGGTGGAAGATGTGAATGTTTTGAATGGGACGGACATGATTTTACAGTGCAATGCCAATAAGCCACTCGATTATTGTTGGTTTAAAGACCCCACTGGAATGATCTATTCCGTATCGGAAAGCTCAATGACAAACGAAGATGGTTACTACTGGTACAGTGGCATTTCACTGGCAATGGGCGATTGCGGCATTAAATTGAAACCGATAACAACTGAAATGGCAGGACGGTGGAGTTGCCACGTTGGTAGTAGCAACTTTTCGGCGTTGGAAGTGTCGGAGTACATAAACGTTAGAGTAAGTCTTTCGCAGATGATTGGAACGGAGGATTACGTGCATGCCACTTTGGAAACAGCGATGCTCATTGAATGCTCCTCGATTCCAAAACATACTCCTCTACAGTACTGTAGATTTGTACCGCCAAGTGGTGAAGCCTTTAGCCTCGAGGAAAGTGTTGCTTCCGATAATGCTATTCTAGGTAAATACTACTCCAACCCTAGCCATGATCCTAAGAATGGATTTTGTTCGTTGATTGTGAAAACTGTCAGTAACTCGGATGTGGGACAATGGATTTGTGCGGGGAAAATAGCGGGACATACCATGGAACACTACACAACGATAGAGGCAGTGGTCAGCCAAAACGATGCAGCTGAGCTTACGGTGGCTTCAATCGTTGGTATGGCTTTAGGCAGCTTGGCAATTCTGGTAATAGTCGTTGGTATAGGGTTCTATAACTACCGTCGTAGACTTAGAAGACAAGTAGAAACGGTTAATCGGGAGATCGAAATGCAAGAGCGACGACGGGAAGAGGCAGTACAGGAAATTGCCAGTGCAGGAGGCAGTAGCAGGTCGAGCAGATCCAGCCAGCACAGTCAAAGGAGTGATAATCAACTACGAACTGGGTGAAGCAGAATCATCGCAATTTTCTAGTATTGTTAACATGTTTTATTTTGTCCAGTTGTAAAAATAAACTGAAAATAAATAAGTAGGTACTTACAATTTTATACTGTCCTTGCGCATATGAATGTTTCGGAATAAACATAAATCTGACATTGCAAATTGTCGGCCCGATGCTGTATTGAGGTCATATAATCTGTTGAATAAAACGGCATATTTAATTTATTGAGGGGGAATATAGAAAACAAATACAAACCTCAAGATAAACCCAACCGTCATATCATCGGTGGCGTTAATCTTCAACATGTTTTGAATCAATCCGTTCGGGATCAACTTCAGAACCGGTTTGATTCTTTCGCTGCCTACCTCGACTAGCAGCGAGAGAAACTGGAACATAAAGAAAATCTTCGGCGAAAGTTCGTCCGAAACAATGTACTGCGCGAACGTTTTGAACAGTGCCTGAAGGCAACTCTGCAGTGGTTCCTTCAGGTTGCCGGGCCCATCCCGGGCAGCCAGGGCACTTTCCAGCATGAAGTCGCTCGAGCTGGAATCACACGATTCGGAACCAATTTTGCGCATTTTCGCATTCGGACAGAGCGCGTCAAGTTCATCCGATTCGCCGGAGGCGATCAGTGCCGTACGGGA
This sequence comes from Sabethes cyaneus, assembly GCF_943734655.1. Lineage (NCBI taxonomy): Eukaryota > Metazoa > Arthropoda > Insecta > Diptera > Culicidae > Sabethes > Sabethes cyaneus. The sequence continues at coordinate 215,301,836 of NC_071354.1, read as the reverse complement.
CCGTTTTTTCGTCAGTGGTACCGGAATTTCCATTGTGGCAATGATGCAGTAGACGCACAGTTTCGCCAGCACACGAGAAAACGGGTCGATGATTTCTGAGATTCTGAAAAGTAAAAGCGAGGCGGGTGTTTTTGATGAAAAATGCTATATGAGCTGTTTTTGTGAACAGACAAAACTGGAAACCAGGCTTCATTTTCAATTTTTTAACTCAGTAGATGCTCATTTGACTACAGTACATAAGTAAAGTAAGTAAGTAAGTAACGATGTCAAACCGCGCGAGATTTAGCCGAGGCTGGTCTCGGTACCAGAGGTTATCTACAGCAGAGAGTTTCGAGCGCATCTTAACCATCGCTAGGTAGTGGTTCGAGTCAATGTTAGCGCTTTGATAGAATCTGACGTCAATGATGTCTGAGAAGTGCCGACAGTCGATCAAAACGTGGTCGATCTGTTTTTCTGTCTGATTTGATGACCTCCAGGTTTACTGGAAGGTACTAGGCCATGTTCCTGGAGGTGGTAATGTTGTTAATTCTTAGACCCATCACCTCGATCATCAGGTGTGCGCTGAAATCTCCATCGTCCGGTCTTGTTCATCAGTCTAGCGTGTTTCGTGTTCATCGGTCTGTCTTATATATCGGTCTGTCTTGTATGCAATTGATTGTATTGATTATTCTTGTCCATTCAAATTGTTCAAAAGCAAACGGTTTATACTTACTGAAGTTTATTCAGCAACATCATAGGCACAAGCTGCGACAGTAAAGCAATGGTGCATCTTTCGATATCCAGATGCATGATAGCAAAAACGATGTCCATAGTTTTTTTCATATCCTTGAGGTAATAAGAATATAATATTACATAGGATCTCAATATTTAGACCATAGCGCAACTTACCCTGACATACTTGCAGTGGTAAATCTGCTGCACAAGCTTATCGACCAACCAAAAAGGTCCACAGGATTGGAGCAGATTCTCTAAAATCAATGTTGAATCGATCGGCAACCAGCCTAGCTCCACCACATTTTTCCAAACCTCCTCAAATTGCTCCTCCAATGGAGCTTGCGATACCAGGTTTTGTGACTGGAACATACTTCTTAACTTCAAACTAGCTCCCGGTAAACGTTGAAAGTCCTGCTGCATTTTACGCACTATCTGTACGGTCAATACTAGCCGTTCCTTGAGGTTTTCCTGCTGCAACATGTCCTCGCTATTAACGGCCGTCTGAAACTGCTGTACCATGTTCATTGGCTTCAGCAGCTCGTCCTGGCGGACGATTTGCATGTAAGCGCACAGCCAAGAAGCTGCACAGATTGAAAAACAACAGAACCGAGACTTCAGACTATCCAAAAATTTCTTGATTTCTCCAGTGGAAAGAGTTTCGTTTTCCCACGCTAGCAGAACCTGATACAGCAATCCCGGAATGTTAGCACAAATATCTTGCCACTTCAGCGTAGTCGCTTTCAGTCCTTCCGGCGAATTGAGACTCACAATCAGCTCGTCAACCTTGTTCTGGTCGCACAACCTAACCATTGCCATGGGTGATTTGGATTTGTGCTTCTCAATCATGCACTTGCGGACCCAATCTTCGAAGAAGGATTCACTATTTTCATTCAGGACCACCTCCGATCCGTAGTGCTGCACAATGAAGGTCAACATCAGGAATGTTACATCGAACAGAGCGGCACGAGTCATAGCCGGTTTGCCCATTTCTCCCGGCACTTGCTTGGAGTTTTCGTTGCACTTAATCAGTCCGGAAACGAACGTTTTTAGTTTCCCTTCCATGGTGGCCACCGACAGGATCAGTTCAAGGCTGTTACCAGACAACACTTGGCATAAAACTCCCAGCATTGCTTCCTGCTTTTTGTTATAATCGGCATTGAGTGTTTTCAGGATACCCACCAGAGGCGGTTCTGCTCTATAAACGTACTTCACAATCGAATGCTGATTGGTGGTCAACTCTAGCTTCTGCAGTCCGGCAGTAATCATGCCCCTTTTTTCAACAATCATCTTCAGATAGTGTTCGTTGACCAGATGGTGCTTCAGCATCTCATTCAGGAGACACTCGATCGTGTTACACACGCATCTAGCGTCCACAAAATCTAAAATTGGAGCATCCTGCAGCAACAGTTCAAATGCTTCGACAATTTCCGGTGAATAATCAAGTTTGGCATCTTCGAACTCGTTTGGATTCAATAGGCGCGATTGAAAATGAATTTGCCGCAAAATGTGCGGAACTTTGATGAATGTGAAAGCACAGACAAACAGCTCCCGGGAAGTTCCATTCACGTTGTTGAGGCATACCAAACAGGCACGGATGACTTCGTAGTACAACCGGGACAGTGAGTATCCCTTCAACCGTTGAATTGCAACAAATTTCGACACATAAGTTTGGTTGTCGCAATTTGGACTGAGGATGAAATCAATCGCTATTAGCGGTTGTAAACAGTAGGAAATCGCCTCAACACTCTTGCTATCAAATTCTTTCATATCTAAGGTCTCGCAATCGATGCAAGCCAACTTACGGATGTAATCGTTAACGGTGGTATTCTTCTGACTGACCGGTAAGGGAACGAACCCAGAAGCAACCGTAATATTGTCGATGCCAGCACACTTCTTTTCCAGCTTGCTAAACATATCGGGATCTTCAAACCGACCAACATACACAACTCCCAGCAGAAACTGACTCTGAACAATTCGCTCCAGGACGTGAGCCATTTTTTCGACCACTTCCTGCTGTTCGGCCGTCAATGTGCGGTTCTCGCTGAATGTTTCGATCGTGTGCTCGTAGATTTGCATCAACCAAAAGACCAACGAAACCATCGCATTGGTCAGTAGGTTTTCCTCCTGCTTGCCACGGCAGGTAACGCCTCCGATAATGGATTCGAGAAATTCAAGCAATGCGATCAAACAGTGAGACATCTCAAAATGTTCATACTTTGAGATACGCTTTAAAACGGCTGCATAGGAGATGAGGTGGGCGCACAGCGAGTGCTTCAAATAGGACAGGAACAGCTGGAATGTAAATAGGACGAGCGTGTTAGAGACGCATATACAATAAGTTGTGAGATCATATTAGGACCAACCGTATTTGCGCCAGATCCCACGACGGCCTGCTGTACGATACAATCCGCTAGGTTGTAGACATCACCGCTGACACCACGCGTCAGCACCTGTATTACAACGATAAAATATCAAAAAGAAAAAGGAAACATTGTTTAATAAATTTACGAACAACGCTTGGGCATCTAATAGGTACCGTACTTAGTAATTTTTATTTTATTTCAAATTTTCAGCTGAAAATTTACAACTCCTATATCTTACATATGGTAAGGCGGGAAAAAATATGGTGCCTACTTAATTTCAAACAGTGCTAAAAAGAATGTTTTGGGGATTGTCGTATTTTTTCAAGGGTTTTGGAAAAGAACATTTGTTTGGCATTCCATTGATAATTTAAATTAAAAATATTCGTTTAAATTGTTTTAATTGCAATGCAATACTCTGAATTATCTCTAAGCTCTTAAATCCCAGCAAGCACTGCCATCTGCGAAGCAACGTCATCCAATGTTAAATTTTTTCGGAAGGCTTGGACCGGTTCAATAATACCCTTTTTATCGCACAATGATCGACAAATTTAAGCTCGGTTCCGGACTAATACGGTACATTCGTGGAGCGGCTGCCGCTCCTTCTAAGCCCCAGTTCAAGTACATTCGCCCGCCGACAGCTCCTACGGCGCGACCCCAGGAATCGAAAGCAATAGTCAAAGATTATTACAGTATTCTTGGTGTTCAACGATCGGCCAGTTTTAAAGATATAAAAAATGCCTACTACTCACTAGCGAAGGAGTTTCATCCCGACCTGAACCGACCCGAGGATGAAACAAAGTTCAAAGAAATTACCGAAGCATACGAGGCACTAATGAATGAATACAAGAAAGGCGACAGCGTAATTGCACTGAACCCGGAACTTTATCGGTAAATTACAACCTACAATAATGTCTCGCCATTGGTAAACAAAACTACCGGCATCATTTTAGAAATGTTACTCAGAACCGGCGTCAATCAATTACCACAGCCTTGAAGAATGTGAACGAATTGAATTATGAAGACGTTGTCCTTAGTATCTCGTACAAAGAGGCTGCCGAAGGCAGTAGACGGGAAATCAAACTTCCCATCGGTACCAAGTGTGACAAGTGTTGCGCTTGGGGCACGTTTCCACCAAAGGACACTGAAGGATCGTGCAGCGTCTGTCAAGGTACCGGCAAGCAAGCGATACAAACAGAAAATGGCCAACTTTATACGACCTGCAAGTTTTGTAAGGGATCACGAACCGTCTCCACCCAGAAGCTCATCTGCCCGAAATGCCACGGTAAAGGAATCATTCTGAAGCCCCAATCGCTAATGATAAACATACCGAAAGGATCGTCCAATCGGGACGTCATAAAAACTCGAATACCTGGTCACCAGCGTTCGATCAACATTGTTCTCAACATACAGGACGCTGAACGCTTTCAACGAAATGGCCTGGACATCTACACAACCGAAAAAATTTCTCTCGCCCAAGCAATTCTAGGCGCTAACATTCCCATCAAAGGTATCAACGGAATGTTCAACGTACACATCACACCCGGGACGCAACCCAATGCGGAGTTTCGAATCGCCGGGAAAGGCATCCGCGACACATCCACGCAAGAGCACGGGCATCACATTGTAAAGGTAAAAATTTGCATTCCCACCGTGGTGACACCACGGCAGCGTCATTTGCTGAAGGAACTAGAAGCCTCTCTACGGGAAACAAGTGACGATGAACACTAGACTCACCGTTTTTACGTTGATCCCCCACTGACAATCGGTCCAGCGTTCTTTCCAGGCACGCATCAACATCAACTTGAGCAGCGTAGTTTTGCTAGTGGATTTCTGGCCATCGATAATCATGCTGAAACGTCTTTGGTGAAACTAAACCTGAGAATCTAAACTGTACATATAAATAACGGTTTAGCACAAATTCTAGTAATAAAGTAACAGTCATTTGGTATTACCTTTATTTTCGTTTCTGCAAATTCACGTTTTGAATGAAAACGGCTCCAGTTTAAAAAGCAATTTCACTGAAAATCTGGAAAAATTTGTCAAAAATTGGAGAGCAACATTCAAACAAAATAAATCGGCGATTAGCTATATGCTAGAATAATATTTAGAAAGGACTTACCGACTGTCCGGTACTCGAAATATTTCGGTAGTTGAAACAGGTAAACATCGCACCGACTACCGACCAAGTAGCTGGCAGGCAGCCATGTTTTCGATGCCAACATGTTAGCGTTAGCGTATAAACGAGAAATCATATATTCGCTACTCTTCACGCCAGTTAGCTTTTCAGCTGTCAGTGGGGCCCACGACTCCTGAGCCCGCCTGATGTTAGCTCTCATCAACGCAAAGCAAATGAGATAAAGGTGCCAGTTAGCTGCTACCGACATCATACACCCAAACATCCAGAACGGTTACATATTTTTAACCAAATTTTTTTCTCCGTGGTTCAAAAATTATGAGTGTTTAAAATAAGCGATGTCGGGGCAAATCAGACATTTTGCCACAGAGATTTTTCTCTGTGATTTAGCTTCAAAATATTCTGGAAAAATAAGCAAATGAATTTTTAAAATATTGATTTCTTTATGCGATCCTATCCAGCTTTTTACGAGCCATAATGGCGGTCGGAATAATCCGTGTTCGTAATATTTGAACAGCATTTTATACATTTCCAATCACCCCATCGACATCTCTATATCGAACTGCAGTAAACGTCAGCGACAGCATGTCGGGGGCTCAAAATTTGACAGCGGGCCCAAATCAGGCTGCTGGCAGTTGAATGAAACGCAGTGCTGACATGCTATCTCATTTTCGCACACACTCGTTGGCGGCGAAAACATCGTTGTCTGCCAGAGGGGTGTTTCCAATACACCATACGTTTTCTTTCCGCGCATTCACGGTAAAAACTAAAGGAATGTGCGATGTATTAGGGAAATGTCAAAAATTCCGTTCAAATATCACGAACACATCCACCATTATGGCTCAAAAAAAAGCCGGATATACGAGAAAATAATGTTTTTGTGTCCAGCTTTTTACGAGCCATAATGGCGGACGTGTTCGTAATATTTGAACAGCATTTTTGACATTTCCCCAATACATCGCACGTTTTCTTTCCGAGCGTTCACGGTAAAACTAAAGGAATGTGTGGAAAGAAAACGTGCGATGTATTCGGGAAATGTCAAAAATGCTGTTCAAATATTACGAACACATCCGCCTTTATGGCTCGTAAAAAGCTGGATAACATTTCACCGAAGACCATATTGCGAATAACTGATGATAATATCCAGCTTTTTACGAGCCATAATGACGGACGTGTTCGTAATATTTGAACAGCATTTTTGACATTTCTCTAAAGGCCCAAACAGAATGCTGCATCAACGTGTCCGTCAGCGTCAATTTGACAGTAAACCCATGGGAAAACTGTCAGAATAACGATGACGGACGCGTTGACGCAGCATTCTGTTTGGCCCTTAATACATTGCACGTTTTCTTTCCGCGCGTTTACGGTAAAACTAAAGGAATGTACGGCAAGAAAACGTGCGATGTATTAGAGAAATGTCAAAAATGCTGTTCAAATATTACGAACACGTTCACCATTATGGCTCGTAAAAAGCCGGATATAATACTGGTCACCTTTCTGCAAAATAAATACAGGGACCCCGTTCGTTTGAACGATTCCTCGTGCAAACAATTTTTTTAATTTGAACAACTAGCAACCCTAAATATACTGAAACTTGTATGAACTGCCCGCCCTACTCTTTGTTATTGTTTTCCAAGTAACAATTTCAGGCTGATCAAACGCTTTTATAGCTGATTTTATTCAACATGTGGCTGAACGATCGTTTAGGTTTAGGTTTCAGCTCCTAAACATCTAAATCTGGTGATTTTATCAAACTTCAGGTTAATATCTGCTTTCGAAGCTGCAATAAAGCTTAATAGAAGCTTTTTTGCACTTTTAAATAGCCAATTTGCGCAATGCTGTCAATTCTATTTTTAGAACAAGAAATAGTTTTGCAATCTGCTTTTCCAGTCGCTTAATCAACGCCTCACCAACGTTTATGCAGCCAAAAAAATCTATTTTTAAATTTAAAAAAATAAAGCGCGCCATTTTTATTTTGCCGTGAACATTATCGAACGCGATATTTTTAATTTCGAATAACATTAATTCGTATCCAGCTAAAGGAATGCACGGAAAGAAAACGTGCGATGTATTAGGGAAATGTCAAAAATGCTGTTCAAATACCGTGGACCCCCGTTCGTTTGACCGTTTTTAATCTGAACACTTTTTAATTTGAACCCCGTTGGTTTGCACGACGTGCAAATTAAAAATAGTTCAAATGTCATTCTCAACATGACATCATTTATGTATGCAGACACTGCACATAAACACGATTTGTTTGTACTGGCCTAGCGTGTTTAATCGGTTTCACATTTCGTTTTGCTAACGATTAAGATAGAAATCCGATCGGAAAATGCAATATTCGCACTTGCAACTGCCAACTAAAACAAACCACCAAAACAATAACAAAGAGCAGGGCGGCCAGTTCACACAGGATTCAGCATATTTCGGGTTACCAGTTGTTCAAATTAAAAAGTAACCCCGTTAGTTTGCGTGAGGAATCGTTCAAACGAACGGGGGTCCACTGTACAGCAAAGTTTCGTTAATTGGTGGTTCGTTAATTGGGCGGTTCGTTAATTGGGTGCTCGCTAATTGGGCTATGTGACAACTTGAATGTCAAAATTGTATGGAATTTTCGAGTTTAGAAATTTCTAACAACTGTCAGTCGGCCCAATTAGCGAATCAGCTGGAGTGCAGTCGTGGCCCAATTAACGAATTCAGGCTGTATTGCGAACACGTCCGCCATTATGGCTCGTAAAAAGCTGGATAAGTAAAGCTAGCTAATTAAAAATGCATGTTTTTCCAGGAATTGAACCCACCATCTTTTGATCCATAGATCTCACCGAATGATCCGCCCCATTTACATCTGCAGAACAGACAGTGAGAATATCTATACAGTGGACCCCCGTTCGTTTGAACGATTCCTCATGCAAACTAACGGGGTTAGTTTTTCATTTGAACAACTAGTAGCCCTAAATATGCTGAAACTTGTATGAACTGGCCGCCCTGCTCTTTGTTATTGTTTTGGTGGTTTGATTTAGTTGGTAGTTGCAAGCAGCGAATATTTTATTCTCCGATCGGATTTCTATCGTAATCGTTGGGAAACGAAATGTGAAACAGATTAAACACGCTAGATCAGTACAAACAAATCGTGTTTAACTGCATTGTCTGCGAAAGAAAATTATGCCATGTTGAAAATGACATTTGAAACATTTTTAATTTGCACGTCGTGCAAATCAGCGGGGTACAAATTAAAAAATGTTCAGATTAAAAACGGTCAAACGAACGGGGGGTCCACGGTACACTTGAAGCCTAGCCCGCCTAGCGTGAAGCAGTCGATAATGTCGATAACTGCTGCCAGCCGAATGCGAAATTCTATGTATGTGTGCTGTAAGCCGAAAACTCGACCGAAAGAAAACTTGGTAGAAGTTTGTAAAGCCACTTTAACACACTTAAGCAGCATTAAAGTAGTTTGAAAGCTGTGAGCCTAAGGAAAGCTTCCACTCTACACTTTAACACCTTTAAGCAGCCGTAAAACGGTTTGATGTTTATGGCTGTTTAGAATCAGATTCTTTAGCAGAAAAATCCGCTATTAACTTGGCTATTAAGCTTGTTTATTTAAACTTGTTATTTAAACACCATTTGAGTGCTTACTTTATGCAGCTTTGATTGTCTTAAACCAACCTGTGAATAGCCATCTTGCAATTCAGATAACGTTGTTACTTGGGTTTGGTGGTTTGATTTGGTTGCCAGTTGCAAGCAGCGAATATTTTATTCTCCGATCGAATTTCTATCGTAATCGTTGGGAAACGAAATGTGAAACTGCTTAAACACGCTAGTACATCTAGAACTAACAAAAGGACGAGTGTCGCAAGCGTAAACAAACCAAGTGAGAGTTGATTTTTCTATCCAGCTTTTTACGAGCCATAATGGCGGACGTGTTCGTAATATATGAGCAACATTTATGACATTTCCCTACATCGCTCGTTTTCTTTCCCTACATTCTTTTAATTTTACTGTAAACGCGCGGAAAAAACGTGTCATGTATTAGGAAAATGTTGAAAATGCTGTTAAAATATTACGAGCACGTCCGCCATTATGGCTCGTAAAAAGCTGGATATGCTGACCCAGCAAAACATAACTCTCACTCGTTTTGTTCACATTTCCGACATTCGCCCTTTTGTTAATTCTATCTAGAATTGAAGTTTTTTTTGAGTGAAACATAGAATGAAACATTTCGTAATAACTTGAAACATTTCAACATATAAATTAAATTCGCTGATCTCACTGCTTGATTTTGATTTGTCAAATACTCAAATTGAGCCGAATTCCGAATATTGATTAAGCGTTTCTGTTTCTGTGTCTGACGCAAGTTAAATTTTTAATTTCCTGTATAAATCCATATATTCCGTGTTTTTAATAAAGAGCAGCCAGTTCGTTAGTGTTTTTTCTCAACCAGGTAAGTACTGTACCGATTTTCTAGTTTCAGTGAATAAAAGCGCTTTATTGATCCGCTTATTTTAGCCAACCTGGAATCCAAAATGGCGCTCCCTTCGAACTACAAGCATTCGCCGGTTTCAACACCGACAACGCAGCGGCTGCGCCCCTCCGGGTCCAGCTCCGATAGCCGCAAACCAGACACGTCTAGTCCGTTCATGCACAGCCCGCAGGGCAATCCGGCATTCACGCCCCAAAAGCTGGGAAAATCGGCCACGACAGCAGAGGCTAAAATGATCAAACCACCGAAGGCACCGGAGAAGCCTCTTATGCCGTATATGCGCTACTCACGCAAGGTTTGGGACTCGATCAAGGCTTCCAATTCCGACCTGAAACTGTGGGAAGTGGGGAAAATAATCGGCCAGCAGTGGCGTGATCTACCGGAGAAGGATAAGGAAGAGTACATTGCGGAGTACGAGGCCGAAAAGTTGGAATATGAGAAGAATCTCAAAGCCTACCATAATTCTCCGGCATATTTGGCATATTTGACTGCCAAGAATAAGTCCAAGCCAGGCGGTGATGGCGATGGTCATGATGGTGCAAGATCTAGCTCGAAAGGCGGCCAGCAGGATCGAAGAATCGATATACAACCAGCTGAGGATGAAGAAGACCAAGACGATGGATATTCGTTCAAGCACGTAGCTTATGCAAGGTTTTCTCGGAATCATCGTTTGATAAATGAAATTTTTTCTGATGCTGTTGTGCCGGATGTTCGTTCGGTTGTAACCACCCAACGCATGCACGTCCTTAAAAGGCAGGTTCAATCGCTGGCTATGCATCAAATGAAGCTCCAGCATGAGTTGCAGCTGATCGAAGAAAAATTCGATACGAGAAAACGTAAATTTGTCGAATCAAGCGAACAGTTTCAGGACGAACTTAAGAAACACTGCAAACCGGCTGTGGATGATGAAACTTTCCAAAAAATGGTTGACAGACAATATGAGATAATGAAACGTGAACGCATGCGGACGGTCGAGGAACAGCAAAAACCACTTATGCCAGCTCATGCTGTTGGCGGAAAACCAGATGATCACACCGGAGATGGTCTTGCGGTTGGACATTCAGCTGTTCCTCTCAATGAGGAAGCCCGCGCTGAACAGGAGCCCGTAGCAAAAATTTCGCACGAAAGCGTACAGAAAAAGGATGAAAGAGAAGAGGTACCGCTAAAGCTTGATGAAACCTCTAAATTGGCTGCAACTCAAAAAACATCGGAGGAATTACCCAAGGAAGCGACAGTGGAACATAAACCACCTCCAGTTGAACAACCGTTGCCGAGCACGCCTGTACCTCCGGCATCCAATCTTGCACCTGGTGAGTTCTAATTTATTTTTATCTTTTGAGTAGATAAATATAAAAAATAATAATTTTTTCAGAGCATTATCGTAATCCTGCTGTTGTTCCCGAACAAAAACCAGAAACTGTCCCGGTGGCAGCGACTCCGCCGCCACCTGTATCGGCGCCTCCACCGCCCCACCATCACGTTACAACAGCACCGACATCTGCTCCTTCCTCTCCATATCCATCGCACAGTGCTGAATCTCATGTTGCTCCACCGAATGTTACAGTCCCTCATCACCAGGCTCCTCCACCTCCGCCGCCGAGCCATCACATTCCCCCGCATATGCAGCCGCACCCAGGTATGCCGTCTCATTCTGGATATCCCGGTTATCCACATGCTGGTCCTCCAAGACCGTACTATCTACCTAGCGGATACGGAGCACATCCCCAATCCTATGGACAATATGGTCACTATCCATATCACCAGCAATACGCACCGCCACCACCCGGTCAATATATGCCAGGTCCACCGCGTCCTAGCCATGGCGCACCTATGGGTCACTACGGAGCTGACCCGCACCACGGTGGACCAGTCGGCGATGGCCATCATCCTCACTCTCCGTACGGTCCTGGGCCTGCTCCGGGTGGACCTCCTCCGACTGCTGCTGGAAGTGCAGCCGGACAAGCTGGAGTTGGTGGTCCACCGCAGGTACCACCCGTTGGCTCCGCCAGCGGTCATCCGACCGATAGTGAGGTTCCGGAAAAACCAGAGAAACCGGAAAAGACTCCAGCGAAGAAGAAGAAATCCAGCAAAAAAGATGCCGAAAAGAAGATTGTCCATGACGATTAAACAATATCTGTAGTGCTAAGAATGATTCTGCTCCACAATTTACATTTTTCAACATACTGGATGGATCATATGTGTCTATGGTCGTGGTAATTACTTATAATATAAAATTGCTTATAGTAATAAGTTGAAATTATACTCCATTACTTCATACAATAAATCTGAAAACTACTTACGTGAATCACGCAGATCAACAGGAAAATTTAGATGATGATTCCGGCGGGTTTGGAGGCTGAGAACATGGACCAAGTAAAATGGAAGACTTGGCATAAGAGTTCAGACCAATAGTGAAACTCTTTCGTCGTCCCAGTCTAGTCATAGACTGGATAAAGTACCTCATGAATTTATTCGCGGTTGCGCGGATGCACTCACGTCGTTAAAAATTACCGACCGATTTCGATCCACTGTTGTCTAGCAAAAACGCTGAACTTGAACTTGTGATTTATGATAGAATGTACTTTGCTTTGCGGCTAAACAAATCTTGTGGCATTACACTAGCGCGTTCAACTCTATTCTGGAAAAGCGATGTTAATTGGATTCACGTTCACGTGGATTTTACTAAAGCGTTCGATAGTACCCCACAAATTAACACTCAAATAGCTTGAAAGGCCAAGTTTTCCTCATTGGCTCATTTTATGGTTTAAGTCATATCTATTCGATAGATCAACTGTCGTGAAATTAGGATCGGTCGAACCAAACAGTTTTTTTACACCAAGCGTGCCACAAGGTGGCGTGCACCTTGGTCCCTGAATTTTCATTCTGTTTGAATGACTCGAGTCACAGAATTAACTCTCATCACCTTATGTACGCCGACGACTTAAAGACCTACCGAACCATTAGCTCGTTGGTCGACTGCGCTGTTTTACAGCAAGATATTAACAACACAGCCAGGTGGTGTGTCTTGAATGGCATGGAGATGGACACAACAAAGTGCAAAATAATAAGTTTTACTATGCATGGACGCAGGTGACTACACCATAGACGGTTTCAGTTTGGATCGTGTTACATCGAATAAAGACTTGGGAGTGACGATGAACTGCAAACTCTTTTTCAACGAACACATTAGTGCGACTTCCCAGGGCTTTTATCACCCGGCGGCCGGCGTAACGCACGTGAATTTCGTGACATGTACGCATTGAAGACACTCTATTGCTCTCTTGTTCGAAGCGTCCTCGAATATGATGTCCAAATCTGGGCACCTTACCATGCAACTCACATTTCGCACTGAAAGAGTGAAACGCTGTTTTGTTCGTTTCGCTTTACGACGACTACTATGGCGTTCCACCCGCAAAGATAACCGCCGTACGAACAAAGATGCCTTCGGATAACGTTGGAGCCTTTGCACCTACGACGCTTTTCGTCGATCCCGCCAATGTTTGCTAATCCATGTTGTAAGACATATAGAACTGTTTTTGGACAAAACCATCCGCTGAAGGAATGCCGGTATGAAACGGGGAAGGCAAATGAGGAAGCGTCCAACATAGCTCCAGCCATCCCAAGCCCCTACCTAGCGCCTCCACGTGGCCTTACCCGGTAATGCTCTATTGAGTAGCCAAGCTAGGAGGTGCGATGATGGCTGGTTCCAGACTGCCAGATCTCAAAACTGCGGGTTTGGATGACGGCTGAGCCACACGACCTTGTTAGTAGGTAAGCTTAGCATAAGTTATTTAATGATTTGTTTTGTTTTAGCTCATGAAGCAAGCACCTCCTACTGTACAGTGAAAATTCGGGCCGAAGAAAGTTTAAATAATGTTCATGGATACCAGAAGAAAAAATTAAATTAATAATGGAAGCACTCATGTAAACTCAAATGATGCAACTCTATTCCATTCGAAGGACTGATGGTGAGATTGTTCTGTTTTTGTCTATATATCTTCATATAATGTATATTCATATAACACATATTTTATTACATTGCCATATATCATCATTATCGCCAAGAGGAAGGAGCATCAGGGTATTGAATGAATCGAAGACTGGATGAGGAATGTGGTAACCAGCCCAAGTCATATAAGATCGGAGAGGATTTTTACGCGACCTTCTAGCACACAAATCATCACGCAAGTTTACACGGCGAAGTTATGTATCTAGAAACCAGAAGTCTATGCTGGAAGGAGTGTCTTATATCCCGTTGAATCATATAAGCGACATTGCTTATAGATCCACCCAACCCCTTTTGGTCCTTCACGAACAGCATTGACATGAAAGTTGCTAGGTAGATAAACTCGATTCTGCAGTAATTCTACTTGCATACAATGAGAAACCCTTGAGATGATGGTGGCTACCCCCATACATACATACTTACAAAACCATCCGCTGAAGGAATGCTTTAGCGTGTTAAACAATTTACCTAATACACGAGTGCTGGCCAGCATATTACAGCTAGACCCGCCCAGGTAACCAATATGCATCATCAATGCTATTCAAATGCAAGCCAATAGGCATTTAAGTCATCTTAAATGCTACTCAAATGTCATTTTGGCAAAATATACGGCTACTTTACTGCTAACCTTCTTATAGTGCTGACAATGCTCATTTGCAGCTGATTACTGACACGAGAAATTTGAATAGAATTTTGGATGCCAATTTGCCATCAAAAAGCTAATATACAACAACGTGCAGTATAAAACGCCAAATATGCCAATCCAGCTTTTTACGAGCCATAATGGCGGACGTGTTCGTAATATATGAACAGCATTTTTGACATTTCCCTAATACATCGCACGTTGTCTTTCCGTACATTCCTTCAGTTTTGCCGTAAACGCGCGGAAAGAAAACGTGCGATGTATTAGGGAAATGTCAAAAACGCTGTTCAAATATTACGAACACGTCCGCCATTATGACTCGTAAAAAGCTGGATAAGCGGTTGATTTGCTTTGCTGCTTACGTAATGCTTATTGGTTATGGTTACCTGGGAGGTATCCTCAGAAATCGCCGCTTAGTGACTAGATTATCACACGAATTGGAAAGAACGAAACGGATGAAGTACGAAATGTCACGAAATTTAACGGCAAACTGAGCACTTGCTGGGATGATTTTTTTGTTTGTTTGCCAGAAGGGATTGGCTTAAAAGGCCACTGCGAGAATCTTATGCTAGGATGAATACATTCTCGGATGCTGCAAGCCTCCATTATGTACAGCCCTCCTAAATACTACACTGAATCCAAGAATCGATGACTCAGGAGCTCAGTGTACCTTACAAGGCGGCTGTGATTAGCCCACACAGACATAGACATAGCTGATACGTCGTAAGTTACATTTAATTTCGACTATTAAAATGGCGTTCTTTCATTGGTACGACCTGTACGATATGATTCAGCAGGAACAGGAGTAGGGCAGCAACACGGTCGATGAACTTGAAGTCCCGTGAGTAAAGTGATGCACGTCGCTATTCCCCTACCGAAAATATCACGTGTTGCAGCGGTATGATAGCACGATTGATGAACCTGACGTCCTGTTAGTAAACTTTCCACTATCCAGATGTAAAACACGTTACGCACTACTCGCGGTATAGTAACTCGACGAAGATTCTAAAACCCTGTCCCGTTAGTAAAGCGTCTCCGGTGACCATCTAGCCATCTCCAAATCGTTTTGCATGCACACTAACACACCCTCTGTTATGCATATTGGAAAGTAACTTACATTTAATTTTTTTTTTTACATTTAACATTTTTGCTGCCAGCCGAATTGCAAAATTCTATGATCTTACAGTATGTGTGCTGTGACTTACTTACTTACTTATGTGTCCATGTCCGCCGGTCCGGCAGAACAAAGGGATGAAATCAGAGATCTCCACTGCTGACGGTTACCCGCCATGGCTTTTACCTGTCGCCAGGACAGGTTCTCGTCTACAGCCCGGATGTCGTTGGCTAAGCTCCGTCGCCATGAGCCTCTGGGTCTGCCTCTTCTACGCTGTCCTTGTGGATTCCAGTCGAGTGCTGCTCTGCAAACCTCGTTCGCTCCTTTCCTCAAGGTGTGTCCGATCCACTTCCACCTACGCTCACGAATTTCTGTGGCTATCGGCCGTTGATGACACCGACGATGGAGTTCCTCATTGGATATCCAATTATCAGGCCACCAGGCACGAATAATATATCGCAGGCACCGGTTAATGAATACTTGCAGTTTTTGCGTTGTCTCCGCTGAGACGCACCACGTTTCGCAGGCATACAGCAGTACGGATTTAACGTTTGAATTAAAGATTCGGGTTTTCGTACGTAGAGTGATCTGGTTTGAGCGCCAAATGTTTCGCAGACCTGCAAAGGCACCCCTGGCCTTCCTGATCCGTGTGGCTATATCAGTCTTGGTACCACCATCGGGCGTTGTTTGGCTACCAAGATATTGAAAGACGGCTACCTGCTCAACTTGTTGTCCCGCTACTGTAAAGTTGGTGGAATTGTCAGTGTTCACTACCATAGACTTAGTTTTCGCTACATTGACTGTGAGACCTGCTGCCTGGGAGCTCTCGGAGAGGTCGTCTAACTTGCTCTGCATATCGTTTCGGCGTTGTGCGAGCAAGACAATGTCGTCGGCTAGGTCGAGGTCATTTAGCTGCTCCATCGTTAGAGGATTCCAAGGCAATCCTCGATTTGGTCTACTGTCAATTGCTCCAACTAATATCTCATCCATAACGATGAGAAACAGAAGCGGTGATAAAATGCAGCCCTGTCTCACGCCAGCAGTAACCCTTACGGGGTCGGACAAGACGCCGTCGTGCAAAACCTTGCACGAGAACGCCTCGTACTGAGCCTCGATGAGATGGACTAGCTTATCTGGAACTCCTCTACGCCTAAGTGCGCTCCAGATGTTTTCGTGATTGAGTCGGTCGAACGCCTTTTCGAAGTCAACGAACACCAGCAGAAGAGAGTCCTGGAATTCGTTGATCTGCTCCAATATAATGCGGAGCGTTGTGATATGGTCTACACATGATCGGCCAGCACGGAATCCAGCTTGCTGCCGCCGGAGAGTAGCGTCGATCTTCTCCTGGATCCGGTTGAGGATTACCTTACAGAGTACTTTGAGAGTAATACAGAGCAACGTGATGCCACGCCAGTTACCGCATTCAGTTAGGTCTCCTTTCTTAGGGACTTTGACCAATATGCCCTGCATCCAGTCCACCGGAAAAGTTGCGGTTTCCCAAATATTGCTGAAAAGCTGATGCATCATCTGGGCTGACAAAGATGGGTCAGCTTTGAGCATTTCGGCTGAAATACGATCTATCCCTGGCGCTCTATTGGATTTCATACTCTTGATGGCTGCTACAATTTCATCCAGCGATGGCGCCTCCGAGTTCACGCGATTTATTCGACGAACTGTAGGCGTCGTACGCTGCTGGTTTTGTTGGTCTCTGACATTTGAAACTCGGAAGAGTTGTTCAAAATGTTCAGTCCATCGCTTAAGCTGTTCTGTACGGTCAGTCAATAGCTGACCAGCTCTGTCCTTTAGCGGCATCTTTGTATTCATCCTGGCACCACTAAGGCGGCGAGAAATATCGTACAACAAACGGATATCACCATTGGCGGCGGCGGTTTCTCCTTGTTCGGCTAGGGAGTTAGTCCAGGCTCTCTTGTCCCGCCTACAAGCACGTTTAACAGCCCTCTCCAGTTCGGCGTATCGTTGACGGGCAGCTGTCTTAGCCGATCTGGTCCGCGCTCGCTCAATGCCGGCTTTCGCCTCTCTCCGCTCGTCGATCTTCCTCCAAGTTTCATCCGAAATCCACTCCCTCCGCCCACTGCGCGCTTTGCCGAGGGTTTCATCACTGGTCGTGATGAAGGCGTTCTTGATGCCGGTCCATTGCTCTTCGACGGTTCCACCAGATGGCAACTCCGAGGCTCGAGATTCAAGTTGTTCAACAAAGGCCCTTTTCACCTCAGGATTCTCCAATCGGCGGACGTCGTAGCGGCATCCAACTTTCTCCTCCCGTCGTTGGACACGCGCGACGCGCAGACGTATCTCAGCGATAACAAGATGATGGTCGGATGCAATGTCAGCGCTGCGTTTGTTGCGTACATCAAGAAGGCTCCTTCTCCATTTCCGGCTGATGCAGATGTGGTCGATTTGGTTTTCTGTTCGGCCGTCGCGGGAAACCCACGTGACTTTATGTACTGGTCTATGGGGGAAGAGCGATCCACCAATGACCATGTCGTTATTACCACAGAATTCTGTAAACAGCTCCCCGTTTTCGCTCATCTCTCCTAGGCCATGGCGTCCCATGACGCGTTCAAGGTCCGCGTTGTTTGAGCCAATCTTCGCGTTGAAGTCGCCCATGTGAATTTGGATGTCCCCCTTCGGGATTTTCTCAACCACGCTGTTCAGCTGGCTGTAAAAGCTCTCTTTCTCCTGCAGGTCGGCAGCATCTGTTGGCGCATAGCACTGGATTGCCGTAAGGTTCCTAACCCGTGTTCTAAATCTGGCAACGATTATTCGCTCATTTATTGGTTCCCACTTCATCAGGGCCGCATGTGCCCCTGGGCTCAGTAGGAATCCAACTCCTCTTTCACGAGTAGCATTTTCACCTCGTATGCCAGAGTAGAGCAAGACTTGCCCGGATGATGTCCTGTGTTCGCCAGTACCCGGCCAGCGGACCTCGCTCAGCCCCAGGATTTCAAGCTTCAGGCGGCTAGCTTCCCTTGCAAGTTGAGCCAGCTTGCCCTGCTGGGCAAGGGTCAGTATATTCCATGTTCCGATTCGTGTCCGTGTTTTCATGCTAAAGGTCGTTGCCAATAATCCGGAGAGATTTCTTCTTTCATTTTCATTAACTTTTTGTGTGTTCTGGTACAGTAGGCTGTTAACCTAAGGTCCTTATCCCGCTGATGGGGCTGCCATCTTAATGTGGGCGGGAGCCACTGTGCCCCCTTTCCTGTTAGCATACGACAACCGAAGTTGCGTACCCCAGCCGGCACCTCGTGGAGGTAGGAATAGGAGTTAATGAACAGAGGTTATGGAATGCACATGTTCACCCTTTGCCAGCCATGTGTGCTGTGAGCCGAATGAAAACTTGGTAGTAGTTTATAAAGCTACTTTAACACCCTTAAGCAGCCTTAAAGTAGTTTGAAAGTGGTGAGTAATGAAAGCTTCGAACTCTACACTTTACCACCTTTAAGCAGCCGTAAAACGGCTTGATGTTTATGGCTGTTTAAAAGCGGATTGTTTAGTAGAAATATCCTCTATTGTTGTTTATGCTTGTTTATCAGCTTTTGAGAGAGAGAGCTGGTTTGAAGAACTTAAAGTATTTTAAACATCGCTTGTTCAAACACAATTTAAGTGCCTACTTTATGCAGCTTTGACCACCTTAAATCAACCCGTAAGCAGCAATTGCTCTTGCAATTCAGTTACCGTTGTTACTTGGGATAGTCCATCTAGCAAAAGTCTAGAGGCTGCGGTGGGCCGGCCACGTCACAAGGATGCCGGACGACTCTTCAAGAACCCCACCGGCACCAGAAATAGAGGGCTCAAAACAGCTAGATTGCTCGACCAGGCTCTGGAAGCTAACTTGCGTGTGTCGAGATGCTCAATGAATTGGCAACGAGTAGCCGTGTCAAAGCCAGTTCGGCTCTATGGAGTAATTTGCGATTACGTGAGAAGGATAGCCCTTTATGAAGACGAAAACGGAAGTAACGTTGGACTTGGAATAAATGATTCGAAACATTAATAAATTTTTTATCTCTGATTGGAATTCCATTGGCAGTCGAAAGACAATAAAAACATGCAATTAGGCCATTACAAATATTTTATAAAGTTTTTGTCCTTCCGATGTTCGGCCACTGAAGGGTGGGGGCGAAAAAAAAACAAAGTGAATTTTTTAATCGAGCAAAAAAAACTTGGGTTTAGGCATTTTTATTTAAAGTCTAAACGTGAAAACTGAATTTATTCTTGCTTAGAATATATACGTTATTATTTTCTATGCAAAACTCTACGAAAAAAAAAGACAAAAACGAAGGAAAATTTTTTTGGACGATTTTCGGAAATTCCATTGTTCGAATTTCCTTTTTTGTTTCGTACTAGAAGCGTGAACTCAACTTGTACACTCATTTTTAGAGTTTTTCAGACTGTAGAACCCAGAGACAGTAGATTTTATAAAAAAAAATTTGACTCATCCTACAAATTATTTTTCCGCCCCCTAATTTTTCAAGCCAATTTCCAAGGTTGGGGGGGGGGGGGGGCGGCGTTGACAAAAACTTTAAAAATGATTTACAATGGCCTTACTAACCAAATGAAATTAATTGAAATGTAAAATCACTGACAAACTGACATGACACTTAGAATAAAATCTTTTAAAAACCATCGTCCTGCACATTTCGCTTGCACACTAGCACCCTCTGTTTTGCATGTCGCGGAGTAGCTTGCATTTGCAGGGTTTTATGCTGTAGGGTTTTATACATTTGAATGGTTTTACATCGAAAACTCAAAGCAACACTCGCGCGCCGCGGTGTGGCCATGTTGCGAAACATGCTTTTTTGAAAAATGAGTGGTTTTTGATTGGACGATGGAATTATCGCGAGTGTCTCGTCTGTTTGTCTGTGGTAAAATGTTTCATATTTCAATATTCATATTAATGACATGGAAGCATAATTTATGCTTTGCTTGCCTCCCTTTTGCACGACAATTTTATATACACCTTTGACTTCATTTACTTCGATTTCAGAAAAAATGAAACATTCCCATCCGAACAGGTCAGAGATTCTTTGTTTTACTTATAAGCTAAACAATTTATACGAGATAGGTAACTAATTTGCTTGGATGTTGGATACAATCGTCAATTGTTTGTCCACAATTTTTTTTTATATTTATACGGTAAGTTTTATTATCGTTTTAACGGTTTTAATAAATAATCCAGTTTGCTCTCACGTTTCGACGTCACCGTAGCGCTTCAAGTCACGCTTTATCACGGATGTTGTATAATTATCACACCTGATCTATACTCATTGGCCGACGCTGTCAAACATAAAGAGAAGTGAGCAAAAACGAAGTGAACACATAAAGAACAAGAAAGAGAATTGATGTAAAAGTTGAAAACACAAACATCGCATCGCAAAAGAAGAAAGAACGGTCAGCCGTTTTTCTCCTCCGTTCGTTTCGTCGCAAAAAGATCTCGGTTATAGTTTTTTATCTGTATTTGGTGTGAAAACGGACACAAACTCTTAAAAATAGCAAACATTAAGCAGGAGGTGTTCCTTCGGGGTCAGACAATAGTGTCCGTGTTCAATATAAGTCCAGCAGGTAGGTGCGTTTTTCTTAGTACTCGAAGGAGAGTCCATTTTGGGAAAGCAAAGAACCTTTATTTCATCAGCTGTTTATCGCTTGCTTGCTTGGCTGGCGTACTATCTTCCGAAGGTGATTTAGTTTATTTGCGTCTGAGATTTATTGTTTTAGCGGAACGTGCCTCAATAATCGTCAGTTAATTTGATATTAAATTAATGGAATTTTTGTGCTTCGGGTTTTGCATGGTTATGTACATTTGAAAATGGGGTTTATTACAAACTATAATTTTGCTATCAGAGTATGTACAGGACAATTTTGCTCAAGATGTTGGTGAATGTCAGTGTAAATTAATGAAACCACCGTTTTTCCTTTATTATTAAATATTACATTCAGTTGCCTCGTCGTACATTTGCCTAATTGGCCTTCAAAAACAAACATTATTAGAAAAAGGCGAAGCTCTATGACGTTCTGCTCGCTTGTACAAATTTTCCCTTTAAACACGATACAAAACAATGTCTGCCCGTTACTAGATTTACATTGTTGTCGCAAACGACACATTTTTGCTGGATGTCTAATGCAATTAGTGCAACGTGCCTTCAACTTTTCCAGTTCATAATTTTGGTTTATGATTGTACTTTTATTTTGCACGAATATAACCATCTAAAATTTATTACGACAAAAATGTGTGCAATTTCTTTTCAGGTAAACTGCAGGTTTAGAACAAGATTCTTCATATTTGAATGATTATAAGTCCCATGATTTTTTCAGTGTGCTATTTAGCTTCCCTTGTTTTTTTCTTCGGAATCACAATCTGAGGGCTGACGTGACACTCTTCGCACCATTATACATGCTTGGTCTGCGTGTCTGTGAATTATGCACTCGAAATTTATTGGGTTTCTGATGTACAGCAAATGTGCGGTTTATTCGAAGCATTGCTCCCGAAAATGATTGTTATTATACCTGTATCCGTTAAAGGCTACAGTAACTTACATTTGAAATCCTACATCTGTACGAAACAAACACGTCTCTCACTCATATGTTATCGCAAAGCAACGAGCTCGTGATCTAATCCAAATATAGCTAGAGCAATTTTGACCTCAATTTTGGGTTCCGATCACGTTAAACGCGTTAAACGGGTTACTACCTAAGAACTTGTCGCTTAGGCCACTATTTCGAATATAATAACATAATGTTTATGCGCTACCTACCATGCAAAATGGCGTTATGCTACTGCCTGGAATCACTGAAAGATATTTACCAGTCTGTTTATTAATTCTCACTCCAGCATTCGAAAAGTGACTTCTTGTACGAATACACGTCTTAAAAAGGTTAGCGCAGTCAAAGGAAAACATCGAGCTATCTACTTCGGAAGTTTACTGGGATTATCACAACCAGGCAGGATGAGTCTCTCGTCGCGGGCAGACATCGATGCTGGCGGATTCTTTGTAAACTTTAATCAGGACTGCACGTAAGATATATGCTTTTGCTAATCAACCACGCGTCTTCCGCAGCTATTATAAGTCTAACGAAGTCGTGCTCAGTAATAAAGCTTTACAAACATAACATTAATAAGCTCTTTCTCATTCAGTTCTCTGGCCGTTGGTTCGAAAAGCGGATACAGTCTGTTTTCGTTGAATTCGGTTGATAATACTTTGGATCAGATCTACAATAGCTATGGCGAGGATATCTGCCTGGTGGAACGCCTCTTCAGCAGTTCACTGGTGGCGGTTGTGTCTCTGAACGCACCTCGGAAACTTAAAGTAAATACGATGTTTTTTAACTAAAAACACTACTGATATCTATTTTAAAAATGCAGGTTTGTCACTTCAAAAAAGGTACAGAAATTTGCAACTATTCGTATTCCAACACCATTTTGGCGGTAAAGCTAAACCGATCGCGTCTGGTTGTTTGCCTGGAGGAAAGCCTCTACATCCACAACATACGGGACATGAAAGTGGTTCACACAATTCGTGACACACCACCGAACACAACCGGGCTGTGCGCTTTGGCTTCCGATTCCGATCATTGCTATTTAGCTTATCCGGGCAGTGCAACCGTCGGGGAGGTGCAAATATTCGATGCAGTTAATCTGCATGCAAAGACGATGATTCCGGCACACGATTCTCCACTGGCGGCGATTGCCTTCAGCCAGTTGGGAACAGAAGTAGCGACTGCTAGCGAAAAAGGCACTGTGATTCGGGTGTTTTCCGTGAACGATGGATCGAAGCTGTTCGAATTTCGTCGCGGCGTAAAACGGTGCGTTTCGATTGCTTCGTTGGCGTTCAGCATATGCTCGAAATATTTGTGCTGCAGCTCAAACACAGAAACGGTGCACATATTCAAATTGGAGCGCAGCTCCCCGGAGAATAATGACGATCAAAGTGGCAAGGATCACTGGATGGGCTATATTAGTAAGGCAGTGACCAGTTATTTGCCGCTGGCAGTACCCTCGCAGGTTACCGATGTGTTTACCCAGAGTAGAGCGTTCGCATCCGCTGTGCTTCCGGTCGCTGGGCTCAGACATTCCTGTGTGATCAACACGATTCAAAAGTCGCTAAGGTATGTTTTATTACGTTTCCCGGAGATTGGACTTGGGAACCATTTTTCATTTTTTGTTTTGCTCGTTTTAGGTTACTGGTAGCTTCACAGGATGGCTATCTTTACGTTTATCAACTGCTCGCAGAGGGTGGTGAATGTCAACTTATCAAGAAGCATGATCTAAGAAGCGAGCCCCCCACCGGGCGACCGGGTGAGTGTTTATGTGATGTTTGTAATTAAATAGCTTTTAGTCATCTATTCATGGTACTATGTACTATGTTATGTTATCTTAGGACAATGATTATTTCCTAGTTTAATTATGTTAATAAATTTTCGGAAAAAAGAAGCCATGCACATGACACGCTTTACCTGCATCAACCGATCACGTCATTCTCCGTCATTGCCACGCACCTTCATACCTAGAAATATTTTCGGTATCAGTTGCACTCACAATCAAAAGCACCTATCATAAAAATTATGCAGCGTTAACCACAGCTAATTCAAGAAGAAATCAAAATTAAATTCCATTCTAAATATCTAAACTGATAACTATCTATCTAACCATGCTTTCTAACAACATGTGGTGTCATTCATTGCCTACTCGGTTTATTTGATGGCTTTTTAAATCCTATCGCACAACACTAGTTAAGGCTTGGTTACACTTTCTGATTTGTCATTTGACTTATAGCGGCATCCTACGCGCATTAAGTGTAATGGTTTAAAGATCACTGTATGATTTGTCCAGACAATTTAATTTATTAGTAATGTTTAGAGCTAAGGCGCGCCCAGCGCTTCGCAAAGGTACTATAAACTAGACCTTAAGGCAGGTTTATATGAACATAGTCGTCGATCTGACTTTGAGTGCCATTATGATTTACAAATCGTGCAATGTTAGAGGCCTTTAGATTCTTTAAAACTACCTACTACATATGCTGTCAGGTCAAGACAGTTCGACAATTCAAACTTCTGAAGTGTTTAAAGGCATCAAAATATTTTAGATTTTTTAGGCTACCTGTTAATTATGCTGGCAGTCTAAACCAGTCCGACAATTAATATAATAAACTATCAAATTCATAAATTAACATGGGTTCGTGCTTGCTCGAACCCGAAGTTTATGAATGATACACGCAGTTTGACAGATCGCACCGTAATGCTAGACGATTGTGGTTGTAACCTTCGTTACAAACGCTGTCATTTTTACCGAGATAAACTCTCGATTCTTTTATGATCACTTTGAGAGTAATTCGATTGAAACTGAGTGCTAATCGACCCGAGCCAGATTATAATTTACGAATTCGCTATTAGATTCTTTTAGATTACATATTAATTATGTTGTCAGCCAAAAACAGTCCGTCAATTCCGTCAATTCGAACAGGTGGTGTAAACTGAACATTAAGGACAGTTTACACAATTTTTTTTGTTGGTCTGGCTTTGAGTGCCATCACGGTTAAGCAATCAGGTACCTAATAGCGAATTCATAAATTAATCTGGCTTCGTGCTAACTCGAACCCGAAATATTTGGACGATACGGGCAGTTTGATAGATCGACCCGTAAACCGTAATGCTAGACATCAGTTTTAACCTGCGCTTCTAACTAAATGCTGTCAGTTTAACCAAGATGCAATCTCGGTTAATTTATGAACGCTTTGACAGCACTTCGATTAAAACTGAGTGTTGATCGACCTGAGCCAGGTTAATTTATGAATTCGCTATTAACAGTAAAAATCTGATTTGGTATTTATGCTGCCAGTTAAAATCAGACCGATGATACCCTATAGAAAAGAAAACTAAAGGGTAGTGGAATTGTAATCTCACCCCCACGCTTAGGCGTTACCGGTTTATCCACTCTGGGAGCTTGCCTAGGATGTGGCGAAGTCGCACAGTGGGCTCTGTTGAATTTCTGTAATATGCCACAATAACCGGAAGCAGTTCCAACATCCTCCAACTACAGCGAAAGCCAACATCCTTTCTTCGTAATGAATTCGGCATTTATCAATAATCAACCCTCTTCCCAGAGTAGTGCTGACTCGAGGTGCGCTATGAAGCCTCTTGTCCATGGGGACATTATAACTTGTACCGCTTCCTGGTCCTAAGAACAATACTGATGGTGCAAGCAGTAAGAAAAAAACCCACACGCACGTATAAACATCCTCCCTTTATGTTAAACTCTGTTTTACCGACGATGATGCCTCTTGCCGAGACTAATTATAAGAATGGTGTTGACTCGAGGTGTCTTATGAAGCCTCTTGTTCATCTTGGAGATTATAATTAGTTTCCGCATATCCTGGCGCTAGAGTGCGAGATTGGTTGAAAAGTAGTCCAGAACATTCAGCTTGCTGATAGCCTAGCAAGACAAGGATTAGCTCAGCAGCACGAACCGCTTCTGAGTAACTTTATATTCGCCGTCAAAAATGAATTATTGACCTGGCAAAAGCAAAAAATAGCATCCAGTTGGTATGTGCAGGGCTGTAGACAAGCCGGATATTTCACCTACCTAGACCCTGCAGTAGTTAAAAACTATTTCACCTTAACGAGTAGTGAACTTGGAAAGTTCAGCGCATTTGCTCTGCTGCTGTGCAGATCCGTTGCGTCTTACAGGTATAGCTTTCTCGGAAGCTATCAGTAATTCAATACTCAGTATGGAAACTCAATTCCAAGAAGGCCATTGCTTTTATTAACCGTATAGTACCTAATTGGGACATAGTCTTAGAACCATCTAGCTTAACTCCTTCAATGAGTATCAGCAATTTGTAAACTATGATACAGCTACAAAAGACAATTTTCAAGACTGTCGCAGTGGCTTTTTGAACCCAGTGCCATTCTGGCATACAAAAAAGAATTAGTGAAATATTTTCGTGGCAATGGTTGAACGGAGTTGATCGCGGAGTTCCGTTTCACCTAGGAAATACCTAGGAAACTGAACGGACTTTCATTTATTGCGGTCAGATTTGACTTGAAACTATTATTTCATTTACAAGCGAGGTGCTAGATGAACTTACCTGAATATCCTAGAGAAGACACAAGACTGAAGCATTTAATCAAAAATACAGGGAGGAAGGTGGTGCTTACACTCCGTGTACGCCTTTATCCAGCAATGGTATCCATTAGACTAAAGTTTTAACGCTAGGTTTAGATAAGTAGGATTTATTAATAATTATTCTAAATATTCAAAAACACTATTAGAGAAACTATTTAAATTTAAATTTTAACAACACAACACAACAATGATGATAAACAAAAAATTGCAATAGTTACCTGAAAAATAGCAAGAAAAATAAATATAAATTTGGTAAAAAAAAGTGGTCCTAAGATTTTTTTTTGTTTCGCTGCTGTGCAAATTATTGAAATTTACGTTAGTTTGAGTAAATTTAGATTATTCTATACTTTTTCATTATATAATTAGGTTTTTTATTCTAGAGACTGTCTTTCTGTACACTGGAGTCGCTTTTTACGCGAAATGTATCCTTCGCGTAAGAAGCGACTTGAGTGTATTCGAAAAAATTGTACATAAAACAGCCTGTAATTTTTTTAAGTTCGTCTCTTTAAACTTTCTAGAAATATCAAGAAGGACAAAAGCCACTCTTGTTCGAGGCCGTCGTCCTTGTAGATTTGTCCCTGATGTGATAAACAGATGAACCATTTTGCCGCATCCGCAAGTTTCTCGCTAAACGGTATTTCGTGAAACACTATATTCCGCGTTATGGTCAACCTGGGAGTTGGTTTTCCGCGAAATGGTATTCGGCGAAATGTTATACAATCACGGCAAATATTTTAATGCTATTGGCTTTATTTTATCTAGCGTAGCAATTGGGGGAGTGGTTTTCAACTTTACTGTGAGGAAAAATTGAAAATTTGTACATTAAACTACCCATGGTTTCGTAGTTACGTAACTGCCAAAATCAATCATCAAACGTTGAATTCCTCAGAAACTCGTAAAAACCTCAGATCGTGACGAAGGTCATCCGAGATTTACAATTTATGTAAAATACAGTTAATTTGTGACAATAATTATGAAGTTTGCCAGGTCAGCTAGCTACCACATAAAAGTAAAAAAAAACTTTAGATTGGTTTTTAATTTCGCGCTGTATTGGATTCGACTTTGCTCTTTTGATTACTACACCTCAGCCAAGCATAATCTGAGAGCGTGCCAATCATGCCCAAAACCACATTATGGCACAATGAAACTAACTAAGCACCTCACGAAAAATACAACACCTAAGTTAATAAGCAATTCCTCATATCAACGCAAATATACAGAAATATAGCCTCCCGTTTGCTAATTCGTGAATAAAAACAAGGTTTTGCGCTAAACACCTTTAAAGATCCTTTTTAGGGGGCTCTGTAGCCGCAAGGTTACCGAATCTGATTTGACAAGCGAATGGTCGTGGGTTTGAATCTTCGTAGAAGTAGGTCATTCGATGTCAAAGTGACTTTAGCATGGGTTTATTCTCAGGCCCCTCATCACGACGCTTCCTTCATGCAGAATTCTGTATTATCCCGATAAGGCCTATTGACAGTGACAGAAAAATGACCCTTATAAGTTAAATGCACTGGTTAGCTAGCTAGCTGCGCCAGGGCTCATAATTGGGGACAGCGCTGTCATGTGGAACGAGGTGGATAAAGTAGAGAAAGCAAATTAAAACCCAAAATTACACACAAGCACGCATAAAATTCAAATAAAGCTATCGCTCACTCAATAGCGATTATAGCAAAGAAATGCAGTGCGGGTTATACAGCAAACACCCGGGTGATATAACAATAGATCAACGATACTGGTCGCAGTGATTAGTCCATACAGGAAAAACAAAGATTCTTCTTTATCGACAGACTTCACAGGCGGCTTTTAGAGTACAGGACAATTATGGGGCTAGCGCAACGATCCTACCGAACTAGCAGCATCAGCGGGCGGTGATTCCGAAATACGACGAATTGCCTTCTTAGACCAGTATCGTACATCGAAGCTGGAAGACAAAAGAGTCCAAACAACTAATTTGAAATTCCGATAAAACCGACAACGGATATTTCCGGAATCTCCAAAATACATCCATATGAGTCCATCCAAGAACTCGTGTTGAAAAATCCTGTGATTTGATACCCTATCAGATGCTTGCCGATGACTTAATTACTTGTTTGTTCATATCTGTTGGTTCGGCAGAACATAAAACTCTGGTTTCCAAACTGCCGAATGTCATCTGCCATGGCTTTCAACTGCCGCCAGGAAGAGCTTCGCATCAATAGTCTGAATACAGCTGACTAGGCTACGTGGCCATTAGCCTCTAGCTCTGCCTCTTCTGCGTTGTCCCTGCGAATTCCAGTTGAGTGTCTTTCTGCAGATTTCGTTCACTTCTCTCAAAATATCCCTACGCTCCCTTCACCTACTCCTCCAAATCTCGGTTTCTATCTGGCGCTGGCGATATCAACGATCGAGTTCCAAATTAATTAAATTGAGGCCACCAAGCCCGAATAATGTATGCAGCTAACGATTAACGAAGACCTGTGGTTATGTCCGCTGATACGTACCACGTCTCGCAGGCAATAAAACGCATTTCATGGGTCGATAAAGCGATCTGATTTACGCATCAAGTATTCCAAAGATCCAACAAGACATCACTGGCCATCTTGATTCGTGTGTCTATCTCAGGCTTGGTTCCACCGCCTGGGGTTGTCTGGCTACCAAGATATTGAAAATCGGGCACCTGCTCAACCTGTGCTGTGAAATGGGAGGGATTGTTAATATCCACTCCCACTAACTTGGTCTTTACGACGGCGACGTGGATCTCGAGACATGCTGCCTTAGAATTGTCGCAGAGACTTTCTCAAACTTTCTCTGCATATCATAATGTCATCGGGAGAGCAAGAAAATGTCGTCGGTCAGGTCGAGATAATTTAATTGGTCCATTGTCAAAGGGTTCCAGGGTTCTAACGTCCATAACGATGAGTAATAGTAGCGGTGAAAGTATGTAATCCTTGCAGTAACCCTTATAGGCTGTCGTGCAGCAATTTGCACAAAACTGCCTCATAGTGAACGTCGATGAAATACACTAGTTTAACAGGAACTCCTCTACGCTTAAGCGCGCCCCAGATATTTTCATGATTTAGCCGGTCGAATACTTTTTCGAAATCAACAAGCACTAGAAGAAGACGGTCCTGATCTAATTCTTACATGATCGGCCGGCACAAGATCCAGCTTGCTACTACCGGTGAGTAGCGTCGATTGTCTCCTGGATTCGATTAATGATCACCATTTAGAGTACATTTTAAGAGTTCCCACATTCAGTTAGGTTCCCTTTCTTGGTGACTTTTACCAAAATGCCTTGCATCCTGTCCACCGGAAATGTCGCAGTTTCCCAGGTATTGCTGACGAGCTGATGCAGCATTTGCGGTGACAATACTAAGTAGGCTTTCAGCATCTTGGCTGAAATGCAGACTATTCCTGGTTTTCTGCAAGATTTCATATTTTTGAGCATGCTTCAATTTTAACTAACGACGGTGCTTCGGAGTTGACAGGGTCGATGCAATGTACTGTGGGCGTCGGACGCTATTGATTTTGTTGGTCTGCTATATTTGAGGCTCTGAAGAATTGTTTGAACGGTCAGTTCAACGGTTAAGCTTGTCTGAATAGTCGATCAGTAATTGAACAGCTTTGTCTTGAGCGACATCCTCGCACTGGCATTAACATCACTAAGGCGGTAAAAATTTCTACTATAAGTGGGTATGCATTACTTCCTCCTCAACTGGCTGTCTTGGCCCGTTTACACGACTTCGTACAAA
This sequence comes from Sabethes cyaneus, assembly GCF_943734655.1. Taxonomy (NCBI): domain Eukaryota; kingdom Metazoa; phylum Arthropoda; class Insecta; order Diptera; family Culicidae; genus Sabethes; species Sabethes cyaneus. Next base: position 215,271,514 of record NC_071354.1, on the reverse strand, counting down.
CCCTCTTCAGCTTGGAGTATCGTTGGTAGGCTGCTGTCTTAGTCACGCTCAATCCTGGTTATGGCCTGCTTGGAACCAGGCAACCATCGTTTTTATTGTTCATCCAGTCCAGTCTCATCGAGTTTGAGCCCCTTGGACCTCGATTAGTGTCAGTATTTGAAGCTACAGGCGGCTAGTTTCTCTTGTCAATCGAGCCAACTGGCTAAAATTTGGCAACCAGCCTTGCTGGGCAAAGGTCTATGAAATAATCAGAAATTTCTCTTTAATTGAGTTAATCGTACAGGTTAAGGTAACTTATAAATGATACGTGTGATTTCAAGCCTTATCAGTATAGAAAATGTAAATTTGTATCTCTACTTTGTCATATTTAGCAAATTAATAAAAAAAGAATAGACAACCCGACAAAGTTTCCAGCATAATATTCAACACAAAAAAAACGTTCGTTATATTTTAAAACCAGGAATATCGGCCAGGAAAACCGGGAAAAACCGAAAATTTGAAATCACAAATTGAGTTGTCACCCTGATCTAGTGAGCAAAAAAAACGAAAATAAACTCAGGCTCGATCACTTGGATGCCATTTTGATTCATTTGACAGTACCGTCTCAGTCAAACCAAATTTAAGAAAGTTATATATAGGGCATTTGCAAAACTAGCAAATATCTACCATTTTTGCTGTATCTTTTATGTTTACGCGGTACTACAATGCTGCTACTCCGTCGGTAATCAAGTGAATGTTTATTTAGTTACCAACTGGGTAGCATCCGTATAGCATTGTAAATACGAAAGATACAGTCTAGTTTTATTCAGCAAAATTGTAGATAATTACTAGTTCTACAAATATTCCAAATATAACTTTTTGAAGTTTTGCTTGGCTGAGAACGGCACACTGTCAAATAAATTGAATCAAAATTCAATCAAAGTGGTCGAGCCTTCCCTGGTCTCAGGCTATAATAAGTTAACCCGAACCTTAAAAATATTGTTGCATGCAGTAAAGTCATTGCAATTAAAATGGCTCCTGGCTCCTAATTCTGCGCACTGCATATTTTAATTAAAAATTAAAACATATTTAAAATAATAACTGCATGTACACTTATTTTGCTTATTTAACTGCTTACAACACCTTCATCGCTCTCACTGTTGACAAAACTTGCTTGGGTACCAATCTTTTTTGTAGTTTGTCGCTTTAAAATTCGGGAATTTTACTAAGACGCACAAAAATAATTCATAATATTTAAATACCTCCCTGTTTATTTTGAGGGACCAGAATACAAGCGTTGAAATAAGTTTTTTTCTACAAATTTACCCTCAGAATCACTCCCGATTGGTGTACCGACCAACTCACCAGCGGGGGGCGGTGGCAGCTATGCGGCTGCAGTGAAGGGCGCACCGGCCAGCGGCACCGCGAATGTTGCTATCGGTTCCAACGAAGATGAGCAACAACAGCAACAGCAGCAGTAATAAGCCGAAGGATTTGTTGTTTTCCGAAAATGGATTGCATAACTAGCAACGAATCGCGTAGCAGCAGCCGCGGGGGGTGAGTGAGTGAGTCTAGTGTGGGTGGGCTGCTATTGGTCAATATTAATCGGAAGCAGGATCGACTGCCAGCATCAAGCGTGTGATGGCAAAAAATTAAACAACAATTTCTATTCTCCTTTTCGGATGATAACCTTGTGAGCTGTTTTCTTTTAATTTTCATAAAATAGGACAGTCGTTTCTTTGTGTTGCTCTTTTCAAAATTAGAGGAGAATTTTAAAACAGTCATACAATTATTTTCTAATTATTTTAATTTCTTGAAAAATGTGTTTAAACCAGTAAATCATAGTATTTAAATTCAAAGCATACAAAAATACAAAAAAAAAAACAAATCGGTACAAGGAATTCACGATGTGACAAATCTCATATCATTTAGATTTGCGCCAAGTAACAGATCGAAGCAAATGAAAATGCAAATCTTTACTGGAACCTAGTGACATCCCTAACGCTACCCGTTGTGATAACTTAGTAGATGAAATCGAAACCCAGCTCGCAGTGGAAAACCGGCTAGCAGTAACAGGAGACTTGGAAATAATTTGATTACAGTAGAAGGAAACACACAGGTTGCTAAAACAATTTGAGAAAACAGAAAGAAAAACAACCAATCACTACAAGTGAGATACAGTTTTCTCTAAGTGCGCGTCGTGACATAATTATCTTCTATTTATTCGGGAAGAAAATAGATTGTGCCGAGGTAGAACCTTAAATATTAGAATAAATATTATTTTTCAAGCATTCTTGTTCTAGCATATAAGCGTCGGAAAAGTCTAGACTATGAAATACATCTACAACACTACTTACACAATGAAATAAAAGAAAACCTTTGCAAGCAATTTTCTTGAAAAAAGCAGATTGCCCACGTTAAAGGTATGAAATGTAAAAAAATATAGATATTTGAAAACGTGAGACTTCTGGTTTTAATTAAGAGAAATTTAGTTACTCATGTTTTTTTTTTATTTTTCATAATATTTCTCTAATGATTGAAATTAGTTCCAACAAGGTGAGTCGATTTGCCGCTTGCCATTAGTTTACTTCTTCATCTTGTCCTTAATGGCTCGAACCGTCAACAACAAACCACGGCGCGTATAGTGAACAACGCTTTCCAAAAACAGCAACGAATAGTACCGCAAGTAAAAGTATTCGCGCGACTCCCGAAAAACGCCAATCCAATAGATAACGTTTTGCACCGTACTAACTGTTATGTTCCAGGCAGCGACGGCTCCCTGGCGCAGCAAATTGATGTTTTCCGTCGACAATATGTTACCTGCGGTAAGCGATCTTGATGGTAACATCTCTTTCCAGTTTCGAGTCGTCAGTGAACAATACCAACCCATCAACTTGGTTTTTAACATGTAAAAGTATTTCGTCAAGTTTCCTTGTCCAGCCTCTGTATCTTTTCGGCAATTATGGTTTTCCTGAATTGGTTTCGGAGGAAGCGTAACGTTTGAACATGTCTCCGCAACGGAAGGTTTATCCAAACTGGAAAGCGAATTTGACGGTCCTGGTGTGACCACAAACAGTTTCTTGCTGACGACGTCGTCGGTGGCAGATTGGCTTGGTTGGTGCTCTAAGCTCTCCTTAGATGGTGTTTTGGAAGATTTTTGTGCTCCGGAAGTGAGGGTCTTCTGGGACATCTGCGACCAGAGTTGGTACGGAATGCAGTACACCGGCCACAACAATCTTGACCTCGTGGTGCTTATGGTGAAAAGTGAATGCTGCCTGGCGAGTAACAACGATCGTTGAGTACATCCAAGCATATTAGGCAGTACAAACGAGTATCCGCTGACGAAAAAGGTGCTAAGGAGGAATTAGATGTTCAAAGGACTAATTAACTAACTGGTTGTCTTACCTTTGGCAACGGGAAAAATCTTTTAGATCATTATGACAAAACCGAACGACGTGTCTCTCGCATGGCATACTGTGTTGGCTCACTCCACAGTAAAAAATAGCAAAATCGAAAGCTTAAAAGTCGTTCATCGTTTTTGATGAAAATAGTTTTTTTGTGATCGACCTCTTTTATTCCAGTCGATAAACCATTTTTGTTAACTAATTCAGCAATATTTAAGCGTACCACGAAACTATTTTAGATGTTATAAAAATACGGGGAAAACGGGGGTGATTTTTCGTATTCCAAGCTTCAACTGGACGATACAGAAAAAATAAATATGGTTTTTGCGTAAATATCGTTGGGCACAAAACGAGTTTACCATCATCTTGGAAGGGATAAAGCGCTAACCGGAGGACATAGATAGGGAGAAACCACAAAGCTATATTTTCGTGAAAGGTTTTATGACACGTTGTACCGAGCTTGTAAGAGCAAAATTACAGAAAGATTTAATATTAAACAAAATAATTGCTCAAGTTGAACCCCGGAAACGGGGTGAATTTAAATTATTTGAATTCGGCTAGTATATTTGCAAAACGACGACTGGTTTGTTATAGTCCAGCATCGTACCTCGAAGCTAACTGGGCGGCAATCTCATGCCCAATTTCCTGTTTAGTCCAATCTAAAGACTTGTTTCATTCTAATTTCAAGAAATTGAAGACCATTTCAACCGCGATTTTAACTCAGATTTCATTCAAATTCAAATTTTATGATCGATTCCATGTCCAATTTCAAGACCAATTTGAATTTAACCCCTCTAAGGTCTTCATCATTTTTAGCACCGCAAAATTCACTAAAATGGCCATAACTTTTTTATCTTTTAATATTTTTTCACCAAATTTGGGAAATTTGCCGAAAATATTTTCTATTTTCATAATATCTATAGATAATGGCCATATGTCATATGGTCCCGGAGGTATTCCGGAGTTTCTTGGGGGACCGAGATATGACTTTTTTAGATAAAGTTGCCTAATATCTAAAATTTGTTTGAAATCTGTTGATTTTTGTAAACATATCATCGACTGTGGACATATCAGTTACTTTGCCGCAGTTATGAGCCATGGTGCGCGCCATCCGGATCTGGGGGGACACTATGAATCCAGAACCGGTTCCCGTAACAGGACATTTCAGCATCAGTAAAGCATGTCGTGTCGCGTATCAAAAAACATCAGCATTCGACAAACTAGCGATTGGTGATCATCTCATGTCTCTCAGAGGCCGTATGACCGGTTCCGGGTCCGGGGAGGGTTTCTTTTCTGATTCAAGCACGGAACGGATTTTGAAGGAACTTGCCCGGGACCTGGAATCGGCCATATGGCCTCTGAAAGACATGAGATGATTGTCAATCGCTATTTTATCGAATGCTGATGTTTTTTGAAATGCGACACGACATGCTTTACTGATGCTGAAATGTCCTGTTACGGGAACCGGTTCCGGATTCATAGTGCCGCCCTGGATCCGGATGGCGCGCACCATGGCTCATAACTGCGGCAAAGTAACTGATATGTCCACAGTCGATGATATGTTTACAAAAATCAACAGATTTCAAACAAATTTTAGATATTAGGCAACTTTATCTAAAAAAGCCATATCTCGGTCCCCCAAGGAACTCCGGAATAACTCCGGGACCATATGACATATGACCATTATCTATAGATATTATGAAAATAGAAAATATTTTCGGCAAAATTCCCAAATTTGGTGAAAAAATATTAAAAGATAAAAAAGTTATGGCCATTTTAGTGAATTTTGCGGCGCTAAAAATGATGTAGACCTTAGAGGGGTTAATTTGATTCTAATCTGAAAACAAAACTATTTCAATTTCACTTCCGATTTAAAGTATAACTTTATGCCCGATTTCACCTCCGATTGTCCGGCTTCGTGTCCAATTTTATACCCATTTTCAACTCCAATTTAAGTCTAATTTGATTCCAACTTTAAATTGAATTTTAGCTCAGAATTCAAGATAAATTTTATGATCAATTTCATTTCCGTCCTAAGACAAAGTCTATTGAACAAAGTTTCTCCAATTTGCTCGGTTGTGGGCTACCGCTCTCTAATTGCTCCGGTGTCCGGTACTTTCCACCAGATCTCGCTCCATCTGGTTTATCCATGTTGCTCGCTTTGCAGGGTAGTTGTCCGGCATTCTTGCAACATGCCCTGCCCATCGTATCCGCCCAACTTTGGGCTGCTGGGTTCACCATAGAGCTGAGCGAGTGCATGGTTCTTCCCCCACCTCTATACTCCGTTCTCCTGTTCGCCACCAAAGATCGTTCTTAGCACTCGTCTTTCGAAAACTCCGAGCACTCGCAGGTCTTCCTCGAGCATTGCCCATGTTTCATGTCCGGAGAGAACAACCGGTATAATGCGCGTCTTGTACAGGATACACTTTGTACGAGGCTTAGTCTGCTCGCCCGCAATTGCTTGTGAAGCCCACAGTAAGCACGATTTCCGCTGATCATACATCTCCGAATCTCATGGATGGTATCATTGTCCGCCGTTACCAGGAAACCAAGCTAGATATATTCGTTGGCTACCCCAAACTCATCGCCGTCGAGCATTAAGGCGCAGACACAATGCATACGGCTTTTACAACGTTGCGGCAGCCGTCTTTTTAGCCACCGCCTCAGTTGTTCTGCCGATAATATCCGCTCGGTTCATAACATCTTGTAGCGCTATGTTGAACGGCAGACATGAGAGACCATCACCTTGACGAAGCCCTCCCTGTGTGATTCGAATGAAGTCGACAATCCATTCGAAATCCGAACACAACACAGTGTACCATCCATCGTAGATTGAATCAGTTTGACGAGCCGGTCTCGTCCATGATGTTCCATAGCTCTTTCCGATCGATAGTATCATATGCGGCTTTGAAGTCAACGAATAAATGGTGGGTGGGAACTCTGTATCACAGTTCTTTTGGAGAATCTTCCGCAGTGTAAATATTTGATCTGTTGTAGACCGTGCTTCGACGAAGCCGGCTTGATAAGTTCTCAAAAATCTGGTCGCAATTGGTGATAGTTGGTGAAAAATTATTTGGGAGAGCACTTTGTAGGCGGCATTGAGAACGGTGATCGCTCGATAGTTCTCACAGTCCAACTTGTCGCTCTTTTTGTAGATCGGACAGATAATCCCATCTTTCCCATCCTCCGGTATCTGTTCCGTACCCCAAATTCTAACAATTAGCCGGTACATACGAACGGCAAGCTTTTCTGGTCTTATTTTAATAAGCTCCGATCCAATGCCATAATTCCCTGCTGATTTATTGTTCTTTAGCTGCGTGATGGCCTCCTTAACTTCACCTATCGTTGGGGCTGGCAACTCTCTTACCCGTTTGTTACACCGTCACTTTCCCCGCTGCCATGGTTATCCGCCTGGGCGCCATTCAGGTGTGCATCGAAGTGCTGCTTCCACCTATCGGTCACCATTCTACCAAAATACTTCCATTCTTATCCCGACACATTTCGGCTCGCGGCACAAGGCTTTGCGGGATTCGATCAGTTTCTGGTAGAACTTTCGCGTTTCCTAAGAACGATGCAGCCGCTCCAACTCTACATTTTCCTGCTCTTCCAAGTAGCGCTTTTTCTCCCGGAAAATTTGGTTTCGCGGCATCTTGTTCTGTTTGTGTTTTTCCACGTTCTGACGTGTGGCACTACCTTGACCGCCCGCTCAGCGCTTTCCTCAACCATCACCCTCATATATTCATCGTAAAACCAATCGTTTCGCTAATTCCATGCCACATGCCCGATGGAGCTCTCCGCTACACTGCTAATGGCTGTTTTGATGGTATTCCAATAGTCCTCGACTGGGGCTTCGTCCAGCTCGCCCTCTTTAACATTTGACTGTGATATTGCGATATGTAAACTACTAGCCCAAAAAACAACTTCACCACCTTCAACACTTCACTGTTCCACCATTTGCTTAAGTCTGTGATAACGCTAGTGATAAATGACCGGTCAAAAGCTGGCCGTAATGGAAAGGTTGATACCCAGAAGGACTTCTCCGACGTAGATAAACACGAGATAATGGATGGAGACAGAACGGAAACTAATCTTAACACCGACCATATGGACAAATGGTTACCTTCTAACACATTTTACAGAAATGTCATTAAATGAATACAACGTGACCAAGTGACAACTAACGGGTGGCAAGTAAAATTTTGGAATTTTTTCGAGGCCCTTATGTGTGTATGTGTTAGCTCTTTCTCTCCTCTTTCCGCCAGTATTTTTTGTTTTGTTTATGCCTGCTAAGTTTTGTTTAAAATGGCGTCCAAACGAGAAGCATTCCGCGAGCGCGTTTTACATTTCTAGGTATTGTATAAATATCTCGGCAAAAAGTATACGATACAACATTTTAAAAGCGAAAATGTTGCGGATTCAATCATTTACCATATCCTAAGATCCCCAACAACTACTCGCAAGCAAGGTAGTGGAAGACCAGCCAAAATTATGGACGCAGAAGGACTTCGTTCTCTTTCTTGTGCCTTGAACAACAAGGATTCCGTGAGTCAACAAGATGCCGCAAAAAAGTTCAACTGTTCTCGCAGTCGCCAGTACATCTACCAAACATTGAAAGAATCTAAATACAGTACCGAAAAAAACCAGAAGTCCAGAATACACTGAGGGATAGATTTCGACGCTGAAATCCCAATGCCGTTGGTGGATGACAAATTATTCTGGAAAATGTTTTATTACTATTCTATGGACAGTTCTAAGGATGTCCGAACATAAAATATACGTTTAAACATAAGTTTGAACAGAAAGTGATGCTGTACATTACCATTTCCGAGGGAGGTATTTCTAAGCCATGGTTCAAGCCCTCTGGTTTGGCTATCAATCAAGATGTGTACCAGAACGAATGTTTGCAGAAAATTTTGATCCCGTTTCTACAAAAACATCATGCAGATGGACAATACGTGTTTTGGTCGGATAAAGCATCGTGGCATTATTGCAAAAAGAAACACAATCGTTCCTGAATTCCCATTCGATCCCATTTGTGTCCAAAAACCACAACCCGACAAATCTACTTCGGTGTCGCCCAATCGAAGATTTCTTCGAGATTTTGGACTCCTTGGTATACAATAATAACTGGAGAGTCACGAATTGCAAACACATGGTTCATAGAATCAAGAGATGCATTTGCGAAGTTGACATGACGGGCGTACAACGCTCCTGTTCCGACATCAAACGGAAGCTTCACCGAACAGCCGATTACGGATTACGGTTTTCAAATGTTCACTAATTTTTATTCTACAATGGACAATGTATCTTTGATTTCAGTAAATCAGATCTTCTTCAAATATCTTTGTCTTTTTTTTTGACAGCTTGGGAAATAAATTCCACAATTTTAGTTGTCACCCGTTAGCTGACAGTTGGTAAGCTATGATGGGCCAGACACGTCATAATGATGCCGTAAAACAGTGCGGTGAAAAACGTTCGAGGGTGATTTCTGGGAAGGCTGGGAAACCGGTGCCGGATGGTCCAAGACTGAGTTGAATGCATACGACTGCTTGAAACAGCACGAGCACTCCGGTTTAATCCCACACAATTTTGTAGGTGAAAGCTTTTACTAAAAATTCTACCTAGAATCGTTCATGCAACCTACAATGGGTAAAAGTTGGGCAATGTTAGCTGAATAGTTACACTTCGTATTACAATAGTTAAATACGTTCTAAGAGGAATAGTTATTTTGTAGTAACAATTTTCCGCAAAATTTCCAGAGTAGTCATATAAACACAGGTGACGTTAAACGTCCTAGACCCTCTAGACCTGTGGTGTCCAGGTGTAGGCATGGTACGGGCCAAATCAGATTTCCCTATGAAAGACGTGGGCCGCTATAACTTCAGACTATTCTTGCTCATAATAAAACGTAAAATACGTGTTCTCAGCCGTCATACACCAGGAATCACCACAGCTTCTCTACCGGAAAACATTTATTTTCACAACATGCTTGAGAAATCACGACTATACTAGGAGCCTCCTTAGTCATTGAAAAATATGCCGTTGTTTGATGCCAGCTTAGTAGGCTATGTAGTCAATGCGTGCTCCTTTTGGTCGATTCATCTGCCGGGCACCTCTTCGCCACGTTTCTGTCGGGTGCTTGTCAAGAATCACTTTCACTGGGCTGCCCCCCAAAGTTCCTGCATCGTGACCAAGTTCTCCAAGCAGCTGATTACAATTCATGCTTTGTTCGCCTTATTCATTGTGCGTTTTCGTTCTTCATTCGAAGGACCTCGGCGAGCGAACCCCTTGTCTTGGGGCCGTAGAGAACTACCAGTCTTACCAATGTTTTGTAGTTGGTCAACTTCGTGGTGCGTCGAATTTTTGTTTTACTGGAACGTCTTCCGAAATCTGAAGTAAGCACGATTTCTTGCCCAAATGCGTCTCTGCTGGTACCATGCCCACAAAGTGCAAACCAAGCGCTGCTGGAGTGGAACCCTTGATCCTCAACTGCGGTTGAAGGTCATTCGGGAAGTCAATGCTAATCCTAATATCACCATCAGTTATGCCTTGATGAGAAACTGATGAAATTGAGCAAGTATAGAACCCAACCGAAGCCTCAAACATAAAATAGTGGCCAGAAACAAAGCTTGCCAGCTGTACGAGCAGGTGATGACGAAATGTAATGGATGGGTCTTGCTCGACGATGAAACCTATGAGAACCAAATCCCGGGGGTCAAATTCTGCACCCTTCTGCTCGTGCAAAGCAGATTCAAGTTTGTTGGCGCGGATAAGTGTACGAAAAAAGTCTTGATTTGACAAGTGATTTGTTCCTGTGGAAAGAAAACCAGTGTTTTTGACGGACAAGATTATAAATTCGGATGTATGCAAAAGTGAATAGCCCAATAAAAGAATTTTACCCTTTATTAAGTCCCACGATAGTCCATTTACGTTTTGGGCAGATCTAGCCAGCTGCCATTACAGCTACAATGGTACAACGACATTGAAATACAGTTCATCGCAAAAGAGTTGAGTCCACCAAATTGTCCGCAGATTCGCCCAGTCCAATAGAGAAGTATTGGGTGATAATGAAGCGAAAGTAAGGATGCCGGTTCCTGTGTGCGATGGTCGTCATCATCAATTTGAACCATTACAACTTCGACAACGGGTGTGATAATTTTTAGTAATTTTATGCGAATTTTATTTGCTCTCGTAGTAAGATTCCCTTTGGCAATTACATGTAGCGTTTTACTAGTTGTGTGCTTATTTTCATACTGCTTCTTGACGTTTTTTCCCTAGCCGGCGAATTACTTTCCTTATTGTTGGTAATTATTAGAGTTTTACATATTGGGTTGTGCTAATGGCTATAATTTTTTTCCTGCTAATTTAGTTGTCTTATGTTTAATGTATTAGCAATTTTTTCATCTGGTTTTTTTTTTCTTAATTTTTTGTTGATTTTTACTCTTGCTAATGTTTTTACACACTCATCACATTTTTACGACTATAGATAATGATCGATAACAGTAATTTTGTTCCGTGTTGTCTAAAACTGTTCGGACATTTTGTTTTTCTCTTTGTTATCCCCTATAGATTAGTGATTTAGATAACGTTATAATATCTTGGTCAAAAACGTAGCTTGGGATCCGAGATTGGAAATTCTGTGGACTGTGGAAACTGAAAGTAGTGCCCGTGGGACGGGGGAAGAAACCGAAAGCATGCTCATTATGCCTATCATGATTACTACTAAGAAAATTTAAACTGGATACAGTTGTTTCGTCGCAAGTAGATGGTACTTCAATGGAAGGAGGACCAGCCTCGAAGCGAGATATTTAGCATGAATGTTCATAGATTCATTTTTTCATTGTATTGCTTCGCGGCTTGAAAACAAATTATAATAGATTTGCTTGAAACCTATGACAGTTGGCTTAAGGTTTGGATAGATAGAAAGTTGTTCCGTTCAAAATTGGAAGAGTACATGTTGAAAAATATTAGCTAGAGGAGTGAGTTCGAAAATAACGCACTCAATGAAGGAAACCAATAATTTATGGGATGCAATGAGTTGTGTTTAATTCATGTACTATTTTAATGCCATCTCAATCCGAACTTATTATTCCTCGACTTTGCGCTTATCAAAATTCAAGAAAACAGTCACAGAAAACGTCTGATTCTGAACGGCGGACCGTTTAAAGTCCGGTTTTCAGTCGATTTGAGGGACAAATTTATCACCACATTACGAACCGATTGCGCCACAAACAGTCGTGCGCCCTCAAACGTTACATAGTCAAGCCGAAATCCCAAAACCTTCTCTGACTAGAGCACTCAAGGTAAATACACTACGAACATATATAAGATAAAATATTAATGGGCTTTCGCGCTCAAATACTTACATACTTATTTGTTTTTTTTTTCTTAATCGATAGTTGAAAATACGCATTGTAGTAAGCTAACCTAACTGAATGAAGACAATTCTAGATTTCTGCGTGTGTGTGTGTTTGAAGGATTCGCTACGCTCTCTTCGTATTCTTGTCTTCGCAATAGCATTATGCACTCACTTAATTTGATAAATTTATGAATCCATGATACACAAATCATCTATATGTAGCAGTATGCGCGAGTTGATACACTACATTGTTTATACCGGTGCTAAGTCATACATATGCTGGGCAAAATCAACAGTTTTTCGTTTTTCAGAAGTGTTTCAATCAAATTTGGTGTGTTTTTGGAAGAGTGTGCCATTAGGTTGTCCCAAAATAACTCTTTGTTCACGGAACCTGGGTGGTGAAGAAGGCCATTCTTGTGATTATGATGAAATGGAGTAAATTCCCACGACACCACTCTTGTGATTCTTTTGACTATTGAGACTAGACAGAATTCTGCTGAACCTTGGTGGAACCAAAATGTGAGTATAACCATTTGACATTTGAGAGCTACAATTTGTTTTACGATTGTTTGTTGTTGACCGTCAATTCAAAACGAGAGTTGCTAATAAAATTGTATTTAATTGAGTTATTAGGAAAAGCACAAGTTCCGACAAGGTTTCCTAACAAAGTGTTGTTGCGGGACAGCCTACTTAGTGTGCATTTTGTAGGATGCCTCTTTCCGTTTTTGTTCCGTTCGATCCTATTCTCTGGTTACGTGTTCTTAGCATTCGCTATATTATGTAATAGGTAGATAAATGTTACTAAAATGACTAGATATTTCGCGTGTATGAACTTGCTTCGAACGAAAATCTGTAACATTTGCACCCAACCCAGTCTTCGAAATAGCGCAGAATATTTTTAAAGTATAGAAAAGTAAAATGCTACAGTATTATTTTACAATTTCATAATAATGAGATTTTGATTTATATAATAATAATTTGTTATTAATTTTCTAAACTTTTCAATATTTGTTTGTGTGTGTAGTTTGTGGTTCCTTTTCTTACAGCTTGTGTGTGTGTGTTTTTTTTGTTATAAAAATGTGATTCTTACATCGTAGAATATTCGGTAATTAAAAACGCTCACCCACACGACTAGCTTAGTTCCATACTCGTAGGAAAGAATCCCACGATCCGGTGGCGACGGCCATACCGTTTTCCGTGACGCCTAAACAGGACACGCGGTTATCGTGACCGGCCAGAATGCCGGCCCGTTCCGCTTTGAGTGTGTCCCAAACGTTACAGTTGAAGTCGTCGTAGCCCGCCAGGAGCAATCGGCCAGACTTTGAAAACGCTACCGAGGTAATGCCGCAGATGATATTATCGTGAGAGTACATGGCCAGCTCCTGGTCGGCTCGGATGTCAAAGAGCCGACAGGTGGCGTCATCGGAGCCGGTCGCAAACGCGTGCCCATTCGGGAAGAATGTGACGGCGTTTATATCGCTCTCGTGTCCCGGGAAAGTTTGCTTGCACTGACCCTCTCGAATGTCCCATAGCTTAGCGGAAGCATCGCAAGCTCCCGAAACGAACACGCGGAACTGAGGCGAAACGGACAATGCCATCACGTCACCGGTATGTCCGAGAAACGATGTACACTGCTGACCGGTCTCGATATCCCACAGTCCGCAAGACATGTCACCAGAGCTGGTCACAATTTGGTTATCATCTAGAAATCGGCAGCACGAGAGGTACCCCGTGTGGCCGGGTAGTTCACGCGACACTCGGACGTTACCTTCCCTTGTTTTTAGGTTATAAATGGAACAAATATTATCCAAGCCACCGCAGGCCACAAAATTCCCGGATGGAGCATACGCACAAGTCATTACCCAAGACGAACGCAACGGAATAGCGTGCACCTTGTTCGTCGTGTGGGAGTCCCATACAATCAGTTTTCCGTCCTGGGAAGCGGACACAAGATTTCGTGAATCACTGCCCCAATGCATAGCATAGATCTTCGCTAAATGACCCCGCAGGGTGCGTCTTGTGCGCATCTGTATTCGACCGATAGGTTCCAGGTTATTCGTAGCCTGTACTAGCGATGTATCACAGGCTACTTTGCGCGCATCACGTATTGCATTTTTTAGCGTTTCCGCTTCCTGTCTGAGTGCTTCGAGCTCGTTCATGGTGTTTCCTTCTGTTACAGAACTACCCTAAACTCTTCTTATCAACTGCGGTTGGTGTGACTCAAGTGCAATTTTTTGGTTAGAAATAATGAACACTTTTTTTTGCGTTCCGATACACAGCCCTTACAGTATTAAAAGCACTTGGCAAACAATTAGATCTGCAGCAGGATTGCTGTTTATATTATCAGCACTACCACTAACGTTTTAAGATTTCGATTTTCTCTTGCCTCGTCGTCTACGTTGGCCCGCTTCTTCCTGGCGCGCGACACCGCTACGCAATCGCTGCTTACGTTTCACCAATATGTATGTCTCACACGTCCTCTCCACAAGACCAAGCAGGGAAAGCTGTGAATAAATTTACTGTGCTGTAATCTAAAGACAATCAATAGTTGAGTAGAAAAAAAACGAATCTTAAAAAATATAGCATCCGTCATATAATCGGGGGGAACTCAATTTTTCCTCAAATTAAAATTTTCGGAAAATGAAATTGCATTTCTACATCATAGGGGCGTCAAAACCTTACCACCACACCCTGAATGGAACAGCAAGCGACGTCCTGCTGTTGCTGTCTCGCTTCCGTGCGTTTCGTTTTACGCTAGCTGGTACTGGCTATCACGAGTTTTCCTCTCAGCAGCAGCGCCACTCTACGTACGATGCGGCGGTGACGATCCTCAGCTTTTCGGAATTTTCTGCACCTGTTTTAGAGCACGCACACACACGCATACGTATACGCATCCGAGCCACCGTTCAATCCATGGCGACCATATCGGAATCGGATCAGGATCAGTTTGCAAAGTATGACAGAAAAAAGATCAGAAAAAAAGGAAAAGCAATATCCAAATTTAGTTTCTCCACCCCAAATGAAGGACGCATAAGAGGCACATATCTGCAAAAATCACTCCCGCACGTCTCACAGTCTGGGCGATAGGCCCCCCGCCCCCCTTCACGAACTACAGAACTACAATGATTTTTCCAGTGAACCCGTGTGTCGGGACCGCCGGTCATTTGGACGCCTTTACCAACCTTGCATAACGCGCAGAGCCTACTACTCGGTTCACTGCCAACTGTCCCTACATCCGGAAGCACTTTCCAGCGATTTTCACCAGCAACAGAGGCTGCAAATATTGGAAAATTTCTAACGCAATCCGCAGATGAAAAACCTCCCAACGAGTGGTACAACAATTTTCACGTCTTTCCTTCGGCAGGCAGAACATTCGCCCGTATGAGCGAAGCAGGATGATGAGAGCGCGAGATTTTTCCGAACACACAGGGAGAGTCAGCGTTTTTCGCTACCCTTTTGGAAAAACTGTCCGCAGCGAGCATGCGCTGCCGGCGGGCCACGAGCGAGTAGTCTGCCGTGTCCCAGTGCAAACGAGCTGTCTGGGGCACGGCCTGTGGTAACGGGTTTCTCGCAGTGCAATTTGCTTGAATTTTCCGTTAACGTGAAGTGGAAATTGCCTGTGTTAAATTAATTTTCTTGTACCTACAATCGAAGTTTGTTTTCTCCGTTCTTGGAGAGAATCAAATTTAGTAAGCAATATAGGTTTATAACTCGCCCGTAAAAGTTAAATATTTGCCTTGTTCTATTTAAGAAAAATGTCTATATTTTACGTATTTGCGTAACTGGTCTCTAAAACAAGGCTCAACAAGGAAACTGATGATCTCTAAAACAAGGCAAAAATGTTAAATTTATTGTCTGTTTGAAAAATGCATTTTACTTGCTTTCCCATCTTGTAAAGATCTTCAAGTTTTTTTCAGCTTTGAGTCAGCGTTTTATGCAAGTTTCGTGAATCGCAAAAAATTAAAATACATTTCCCCGCGAAGAAGAACTAGACTAAAATTATTTTTTTATGAAATCTTTAATTTTAGTCGACTTATTTCGAACTTGTTTTTTCGCCCATTTGATTTTGCTGGTGGAATGGAGAATACCATCCAATTTCGTTCGACAAACTGATCCGCCGGAAATACAGAATAAGGCTATAAATATATCTAGACCCCATTCTGTAAGTCTCGTTGAGTGTCACTTTGCTCGACTGGTCTACTTTTGGTATTAATAGAACCCTATTCTGGAACTCACGTCGAGCAACTCGACTCGACTTAATCACTGGTGAATGTGAGGAGAAGGGGCATTATAGCGGCTCGGTGAACAACCAAAACAAGACAAGCTCAGGCGTTACTTGCTGACAGTTGAGTCACTAGCTTTGTAGCGATCGACTCAGTCGAGTTGACAAAACCGTGTCGCATGTGACTTACATAATAGCAAAAATCGAGCACTGTACCAATCAAACGGGGGCCGTTAGGTGAGATGAGGTGACTGTGAGAATAGGGCGCGTGAGAGAAGTAAGGTGAGGTGAAGTGACTGTGCGAATAGGGCCCCTTGCCACCTCGCTCGCTGTGCCCCTCTTCGTCTTGTTCCTACCGGATTCGATGCGAAAACCATTTTTGCAGGATAGTTGCCTGGCATTCTAGCAACATGTCCTGCCCAACGTATCCGTCCAGCTTTAACCACTTTCTGAATACTTGGTTCGCCGTAGAGACGCGCGGGCTCGTGGTTCATTCTCCGCCTCCATACACCGTTCTCTTGCACTCCGCCAAAGATGGTTCTTAGCACCCGCCGTTCAAAAACTCCGAGTGCTCGTAGGTCCGCTTCTAGCAGTGACCACGTTTCATGCCCGTAGAGGACAACCGGTCTAATTAGCGTTTTATACAATGTGCACTTTGTACGGGGACTCAGATTGTTCGACCGCAAGTGTTTGTGGAGTCCGTAGTGAGTCCGACTTCCGCTGATAATATGCCTTTTAATCTCACGGCTGGTATTGTTGTCCTCTGTTGCCAGTGAGCCAAGGTATACGAACTCGTCGACTACTTCGAACTCATCCCCGTCGATTACCACGGTACTGCCCAAGCGGGCCCTGTCGCGCTCGGTCCCGCCCGCCAGCATATACTTCGTTTTAGACGTATTTACCTTCAATCTTCTCTGCTCCGCGTTTTAGTCTGGTGTACTCCTCCGCCTCAAATGTTCTGCCGACAGCTTCCAGAAAAGTCGTCAGCAAAGCAGATAAATTGACTGGATTTATTAAAAATCGTGCCCCGCATTTCGATCGCCGCTCGTCTTATAACACCTTCAAACGCAATGTTGAATAGCAGGCAGAAAAGACCATCTCCTTGTCGAAGTCCCCTGAGAGATTCGAATGGGTTCGACAATCCACCCGAGATTCTCACACAGCACTGGATCCCATCCATCGTATCCATGATAATTCTGGTTAGCTTACCCGGAAAGCCGTTTTCGTTCAAAATTTTCCATAGCTCTTGTCGCCTTACGCTATCATATGCGGATTTGAAACCGATGAATAGGTGATGCGTGGGGATTCGGAATTCGCGGCACTTCTAGAGGATCTGCCGCAGGGTGAACCGACCCTCCATAAAGCCGGCCTGGTAACTTCTCACAAATCTATTGGCTATTGGCGATAGTCGATGAATGATGACTTGGGGCAGCACTTTGTAGGCGGCATTCAGGATAGTGATCGCTCAGTAGTTCTCTCAATTCAGCTTATCGCCTTTTTGTGGCTAGGGCAAATAACCGCGTCTTTCCACTCCTCCGGTAGTCGTTCCGTATCCCAAATCTTGACAATCAGTTGATGCAAGCAGATGACCACTGGTCCGGGCCCATTTTAATAAGTTCCGCCCAACGCCATCGTATCCTCAGTTTATTGAGCGTCTGCATTCCATGTCAGGAGCGACGCACGATAGCATCTGACCCGGAGCGAGCAGCTGAATCAAAAAAAAAAAAACATATTGCTTCGAACGCTAAAGTCAAGCAGCAATGCTATCTGCCGAGTTAAACTTGAACTATCACATACTAGTGAGTGTATATTAGAATATGGATGTACAAACACGTATGCAATGCATTGCCACGCTCGCACACATCTTTTCCCACCAATACATATACACACAGCTTAAACTTTTGTCTGAAGGGGTGCGCTGTTGCTTCTGTTAATTGTCATTCGTATGGGCACGAGGAAGAGATGCCAATCTTCTTGATGGAATGTTTTTGTTATTAATTAGGAGAACGTGCTGCCCAAGTCACAAGTACTGAACTACAAATGAGAGATTTTCTTCGTGTCTCCGCTCTTACGTTTATCACGATGATGCAAATACTCTTGAATGCATCTTTTTTGCATGAAATGATAACCGGCGTTATAAGCTGGCTAATCTTTAAGCATAAGCTTTCCTTTGCGTCTGTCGCAAAAAACCAGAAGGTGTGGATGATCGGAGTCGGCAAAGCCCAATTTGACAAGAGCAGCGGAGAGACCAACGAGCTGGGAACAGGCTTCGTAGTGATGGGCAAAACGCAGGACCGCGTAATGGACTGGAGAGTGATCAACGAGACAGAATTTAGCCAAGTATCGTCGAGCGCGGAATGAGTTGACCACGATCCTGAGCAGGAAAAAGCGCCAGAAGGAGGACAGCATTCGTGAGGAGCTGGAACAACTATACCGGGCTAACGACACTCGCAAGTTTCACGAGAATGTGAATCAAATTCGTGAGGGCTCACATCGGACCCTGACATGTGTAGGGACGAGGGAGGGGATCTAACACCAACGAGCGCGAGGTGGTCGACAGATGGAAGTAGTTCTTCGATGAGCATCTTAATGGTGATATAACAGAAGGAGACGCAATGAAAGTTAACATCGGAATGCCTACAAACGACAACAGCATGCCAGCTCCCGCTCTCGAAGAGATCCGGCGAGAAATCGGGCAGCTGAAGAGCAATAGAGCCACCGGAAAGGACCGACTCCCGGCAGAATTACAAAAAATAGCCAAGAAGTGCTGGCCAGGACACATCACTGGTCAGTTTTAAAGAACCTGGAGTAAAAGAAAGTACCGGAGGAGAGGATGGAAGGTGTGGTTTGTCCCATCTACAAAAAGGGCAATCGGTTAGTTGCTGTAATTACCGCTGGTCAATACCATCTAGAAGGTGCTCTCCCAGATTTTGTTACGTCGTCTATCCCCAATAACAAGAGAATTCATAGGGCAGTACCAGACGGGCTTTGCGGGGGATCGTGCTACTACGGATCAAATTTTTACTCTCCGATAAATCCTCCAGAAACGTCGGGAGTACAACGTGCTCACGCATCGGATTTCAGGGCAGCATACGATACAGTCGAGTGCCAGATAACGCACGAGTACGGTTTTCAGACTGACGCGGCTGATCAAAGCTATCCTGGAGCCAGTGACGTGTTACGTGCATGTTTTGGAGACACTCTCGAGTCCTTTCAAATAGCTATGAGGATTGGGTTACAAATCAATGCGTCGAAAACCCAATATATGGAAGGAGGCGGCTCCAGAGAAGACAACGTATGCCTTCCACGGATAGTTACTATTGACGGCAATGAACTGGAAGTGGTTGATGAGTTCGTATATTCGGGATCTCTGGTCACCGCCGACAATAATACGAGTAAGGAGATCCAATGACGCATTAAAGCTGGAAGTCGAATCTACTTTTCCCTCCGCAAAACGGTTAGATCATGAAACGCTAATCAGACATGTGTCCTCTACGGACTTAAGACAATAACGTTGCTTACGGAAGACATACGTACACTCGTTGTATTTGAACGAAAGGTGCTGCGGACTATTTTTGGCGGAGCACAAACAGCAAGCGGAGTGGCGGAGGCGTATGAATCACGAGCTACAGGCACTACTTGAAGAGATTCCTATCGTACCCCTGGTGAAAGCTGGAAATCTACAGTCGGCTGGCCACGTCGCAAGGATGCCGGACGACTGCGCAGTGAAATCGTTCTCTTCAGGAACCTCTCCGGCACCAAGGACGCTCAACGAATTGGCGACGCTACGTGTAGGCCAGGACCAATTACAGTGGAGAGAAATTTTTGATACGGCAAGAGCCACCTCGGCTCTCTGCTGGTAAAAGTATGTACTGGTTAAAAAAGATTTGAAAAAATATCGGCTGGGAAATTTTAGTCACCCGCCATATTCACCAGCCTAGGTGCCATTCAACCATCCTTTATTTCGATCGATACAAATCGTTCGCAGAAAATTACCTAAACAAATCCAAAACATAAAATATCGACTTGATGTTGTTTTTGACCTTAGAAAACGATGTTTTTTCTACAAATAGGGCAGCCAACGTATTTTGGACCCCATCAGCAGCTGTACATAATTTGGACACCTCAGCAAAATCAAATGGAAGTGTCCAAATTATGTACAACTGCTGATGGGGTCCAAAATAGGTTTGTTACCCTAATTCATGACTTTGATGTGCACTTTCTGTCGGCAATATGAAAAAAATAATCACTAACGATGGACATTGGACAATACCTCGGAAATCATGTTGTTCAATCAATTCATTGTAATAAAGCATTATGTTCATTCATAAAAATGTACAAATTTCAATACGATGCTAGTTATAAAGAACGGCTTTCGCTAACTGGCACTGCCAGGTTTCCGTCAAAATTTCGTAACGTGACTTGAAGTATTCACCGCGATAATTATGCATACCTCACGTACTGAACCGGATAAAAACTGAAATCGATCTAGACTATTGGCAACGATCATGAGCATGAAAACATTGACACGAATCGGAAGATGGAACATACTGACCCTGAAATTAAATGAACACTGCCAAACATAGGACATCATCCAGACAAGTCTTGCCCTGCCCCTACTCTACCATACGAGGTGAAAATGTAACTCAGGAGAGCATTAAATCCAACATTACAAGTCGCTAAATTGCTAAATTATCTGTGTTTTTTAAATCCGACCGGCCGAAATAGCCAGCACAGAGATTAAATGCTTTTCAAAAACAGATCAAAAGAGAGACCGATGGACAACAGCTTGCTGCTGGCGCTAGTGTATCATTGAATCGTACATGTACACTAGCACCAGAAGCAAGTGGTTGTTACTCAAATACTAGCTATGTCAATACGATAGAAGAGTTTAAGGAGTAACTGCCTCACACATTGGTAGTAGTGTAAATAGAGCATCATATGCTGAAATTAAAAACAAAATGCTGCAAGTGCTAGTGAATGAAAATTGATTCATATTTTCATATCAGAAGGGAATTTTTGTGTTCTTCCGTGATAAAAAGAAGTAGAATTGTTCTGTGACACCATATTCACAGCTGTTTAGTATGAGCGGATACGCGTAAGCGATTGCTGCTGGTTTTTTCAGCCTGATTACGTGGTATTGGAAAAACAGCGGTTTTGATGTTTATTGAATAAAATTTAGCAAATTACTTACATTTTTATGAAAATAGTTATAACACATTAAAGCCTGAGTGCTACATTCATTTCAGTATTGTTATATAGCGGCAAAGTTTTTATTTGGAAAAGCGCAGCAAAAAAAAGGTAAGGTAGGCCGAATTTAGCAGCGTGCTGGGAATACCCTCGCGTACCCTACATTAGTTTCAGCGGTCATAATCGAGCGAGAAACCATCGCTAATAACGATGTTTCACCGACTTCGAGTTCACGCGAATACAATGTATATTCGTTATGTGTCAGACTCAGGGGTAAGACAGTAGTCAGTGAAATTCACACTGCTGGTGGCGGCAAGTTAAGGTTAAGGCCATGACAGAGGGGACCGTCCACGGTGGAGAAACCTGACTTCATCCCTTTGTTCTCCCGAACTGGCGGAGATGAACACATAAGTAAGA
Source organism: Sabethes cyaneus (assembly GCF_943734655.1). Taxonomy (NCBI): domain Eukaryota; kingdom Metazoa; phylum Arthropoda; class Insecta; order Diptera; family Culicidae; genus Sabethes; species Sabethes cyaneus. Next base: position 215,249,943 of record NC_071354.1, on the reverse strand, counting down.
TCATATGCAATTTCAATAATGCAATATGTTCACCAGTGACTAAGAATGAATTTTAACAAAAACATATCCATGCCTTTTACATTTAGGTGAAAAAATGAAGACCTTGTTTTTGTTCTTATTAATTTATTTTATTTTTCATAATAAGTTAATTGTATTCTATACTTTTATTATTTTGTTACCTTAAAACTAAGCTTTTTCATTTCTTAATATTTTTCGATACCTCAAAATGTGTAAAAATGGTGATTACTTGTTTTCTTCTCATACTTTTTTTTATCTGCTTACTTCGATAGCTCTACATGATCGGATTCCCCGCGCTGTGTTGGCTGTTGGCTAGAATCTCAATGGGATATTATCGATTCGAACGAACAGTTAGCGTCTCTCGTCTCGGCATTAAATTTCGACTTTATTTTTTGACGGGCGTATCGATTTAAAGAGTTGATTTTTTTATTCTTTCAATTTGACCCCTTCTCTATTCAAGACATGTATTTCAAGTACAGCTCATTATCGTTTGGTTCCGAATGTTACTCTACTACGGCGATGTTTCTTTCATTCTTCTACTTTTTTTTGTTGCTATTATATCTGGTATCATCCAACGTGTTCGTATTCGTACATCGCGTGACACGAGTTCTGTCGTGTTTGATTGGTTTTGTTTTTATTTAATTACAAACGTTCACACTTTTTTTTCTGAACTTGTTTCGATAGATAGATGTTCAATGCAAGTTCTGGCTCTGCGCACTTAATTGCCATTTGAAAAGGGTGTGTTCATAAAAACTGGTCTTAGGAAAAGAGTGATACTTGTATGATCAACTGCAATGGAACGGTGATGATGGTTTTCTGTTTTCTATAATGTTATTTTCCGTATGAAATTAAACACTCAAAAACCGTAAAAAAGGAAAACATCAATGTGTTTTTGTTTGTTGATCTGTATATGTAATTAAAAGATTAAGCAATGTGAGTGTTTCTCGAGTGGTTGTTGGCTTGTTTGGTCAGTTTTATTTTATGCTCTGTTCGTTCTTCTCTTCAATATTTCTTACAAATGCAGATTTTTTAACAGTAGAGCACAGCTAGGTTTAAACTTCTATGAATACTGAAAGCAACAAAAAATATGCTGTTTTTTTTTAAATTACACGTAAATTACGCGTAACTCAGAAATTCCTCTATTTTACTTTAGAAGATTGGACGACTGTCCGTTTCAAATGCACTTTAATTTAAATCATATCAGTTCGAGCTTTCATGTCCATTTTGCTTACGCTAAAACAGAACAAGTTTATGTTTTACAATCAGCTTTGTTTTGGTAAAAAATGATCTGAAGCTAACCTGTGGACTGCAACATTCGGTGTTATCTGACTGTATGACAATAGAGGAATTGTATCAGCTTTAAACCTCGAGCCATGATAGAAGCTTCGCCATTCTTTTGTGCTAGTTTAATTATCGAAGCTCGCTAGAATTGCTCAATTACTAAAACATGCGAAAAAATTTTACTTTCCTGGTAATGCACTCCGAACGTAGAGAACTCGTAAAGTTTTTTTTAACTCTAGATTTTGTCGAATTTCAGTTGCACTCTTTTCTCTGTGTTCAAATAATTCATTAGCGCACGCACACAATGATAGAAGTATTTCTTTTTCATGTGATTTGCTATGTTTTCCGTGTCACTTCCAATTACTTTACGACTGTGTTTTATTGTTCATTGTGTTCAATTGTTCGCTTCTAACTCTATTCGCTTTTGTTAGTTTTCTTATTTTCTTCGCATAAATCTTTCTCAGAATTTGTGTTTTGAAGAGACTAGGCAGTGGGTGGCGCTAACGATAATTTCTTTCATTGCAGTATTCGGCAACAAACGTTGCTATTGGTATACACGCGCATCATCTGTGTCTGATTCCGGTTTTGGTTCAGGAATATCCCTGATCGATCAACACTGGGCGAAATTTTTGTGAATAATTCGATACTGTGAATTTTTGATATTACTAGGTTGACGGTGATATTTATGCGGAATGAAAAATGCGTTTAGTTTATGCAATTTCGGCCACTGTCGCTCGATCGTAGGCTCGTACAGGCCAATCACTCTAGTGCATCCACAGCACATACGACACACTAGCTAGCAAGAAACGACACGCAGTGGTGTCTTTTCCTGTGTCCGGTAGCCCTATTTCCCGACAGCTAGCTGGCAAGTGTGTGGTGGTGATACTGCGCCATGTGCGTACCTTGGTTTAACAGAATATTTTCCGAAGCAAAACGATGCACGACCGACCCTGATTTGTGATGCATTGTGTTTACTTTCGTAACGCTGGCGTAACTGCTCATTTGTTCTTGTATTACTATAACTTGTACACACTTATCACCTCTATGTGTTTTAATGATTTTTTTCTTTATAAGTGTAACTGAAACAGTGTATAATGCGTCTCTTTTTCTTATGAATGCGATTTTTTATTTAGGGTTTTTTAAATGATCTTACATGTATAAATTTTTAAATTTTAGTTTATAGGCATTTCTATTTCTTTTTTTTTCATACAATTCTTGAGATATGACCATGCTGAATTTATGCTTGTGACTATTTTCCTGTTGACCGTTTTACGCTACAGAACAAAAACACAAGTGCCTATTGTACGTTGCGAAACAGGAGCACTTTTGTTATCTGCTACCGACTAGCACAAAAAAAAGATTAAATCCATGCGAATTAGGTAACTATTTTTGGGGGGTGTGCTTAGATGGAACCTTTTGCGTATTTTCGATTCAGCATTCTTAAAAGCAATCTAATCATAAGTAGGTAATCTAATATGGCTTTTAATGAGGAGGAGAGCCTTTGGTACCGAAAAAATGCAATGAAAGCTGCCGCCGACTAGCGGCGGACCAAAAAACTAACGCATACCTACTGGAAATCGCTCCAGATGCACAAGCTCGTTACCCTAAGGAAACCTTTTGTTTGCAGAACTGTAAACGGGTTTTGTGAAATGAATTGTTTTTCCAAAATTTCCATTAAGATATCACCCCTTGAGAGCTCATGCACAGTGGAGTGATTATTGTGCTTCATAGTTTTTTTGTTTGTTAATTCTCTTCGATTGTACAGACTAAATAAATAAATACAAAGACGTGTATAAATAGATATTCGTAAATATATGTATATGTTTGTGTACAAATAGAGGAATAACACTTTTGTTTCTAATAGAAAATCTAATACAGCTGAAAAGCAGCTTTTTAAACAAATATTCGAATGTTGTAATACATATGAAAATAAATAAATACAAACGTCTATTTAATGACTTTTTCTTGTGCGCGGTCTCATCCTCTTTTTTTTGTCGCCGGCAAAAATTAATACGAAAATAAACTAGAGAGGAGAGTTCAAACTTAATATTAGAAAAGCTACTAAAACAGTCTAAAATTTACATACACAAAATAAATAAATTTATTACGGCACAATTTAAATAGTGTATCAGTTTTAAAATTTTTGGCTTTCAAAAAGTGAACTAAAATGGGTCAAAGAATGTGTGGTAAAATAAAACTTTTTTGTGCCAAAATCATGGTTATCACAACGAGATTTCTAACGCATTCTGTGACGAAAGTTGAAAATCAGATCCGGTTAACTTAAAATAATCGATAACCACGAACAAGAAACTTTCTGGCAAATGCACTATCCATCTGAATTAGCAAAATTAAAATGAACTATACTGGTTTTTTGCTGTCTCTCCTGCTGTGTTCTCAATGCGGTACACATTGTCACTTTGCTGCGGAGCATATGTGCGCGCCTTTGCACATATCCTGTTTCTACTAGTTGTGCAGCTGTTCTTTGCTTCTATGCTACGGGCGTTTGTTTGAGTGCGGAAAGACGTTGCTGCTGATAACGTTGCTTCACCGGTATGGCTTCCTAGTTCCAGACGCGCAGGAACGAGTCCCAGGAACCGGTCGCCACGGCCATACCATTCTCGGTAACCCCTAAGCACGATACACGGTTGTCGTGGCCTGCTAGAATACCGGCTCGTTCCGCCTTCATCGTATCCCATACATTGCAGTTAAAGTCGTCGTAGCCGGCCAGCAGCAGACGGCCGGACTTGGAGAACGCTACCGAGGTGATACCACAGATGATGTTGTCGTGCGAGTACATCGCCAATTCCTGATCGGCACGGATGTCGAACAGACGACAGGTAGCATCATCCGAACCGGTAGCGAATGCGTGTCCATTCGGGAAGAACGTTACGGCATTGATGTCACTCTCGTGTCCAGGGAAAGTTTGCTTGCATTGTCCTTCGCGTATGTCCCACAGTTTAGCCGAAGCGTCACATGCTCCCGAAACGAAAACACGGCACTGAGGTGAAAGAGACAGTGCCATCACATCTCCGGTGTGTCCAAGGAACGATGTGCACTGCTGGCCTGTTTCAATGTCCCACAATCCACAGGACATATCGCCGGAACTGGTCACTATTTGATTATCGTCCAAGAAGCGGCAACAAGACAGGTAACCAGTGTGGCCTGGAAGCTCACGTGATACTCTTACATTGCCCTCTCGTGTCTTCAAGTTGTAGATGGAGCAAATGTTGTCTAATCCACCACAGGCAACAAAGTTTCCGGATGGTGCGTAAGCACACGTCATCACCCAAGAGGAACGCAACGGAATCGCATGAACTTTGTTCGTTGTATGCGAGTCCCACACGATCAGCTTACCATCCTGGGAGGCAGACACTAGATTCCTGGAGTCACTACCCCAGTGCATAGCGTAGATCTTGGCTAAATGACCCCGTAGCGTACGTCTGGTACGCATTTGTATCCTACCGATGGGTTCCAAATTATTCGTGGCCTGAACCAGCGAGGTGTCACAGGCTGCTTTTCGAGCATCACGGATTGCATTCTTCAGCGTTTCCGCTTCCTGCCGAAGTGCTTCCAGCTCATTCATTATTGCACCAGCAAACTAGAATAAACTCTAGCACCTACTGGACACTCGGTTTTTTCTTCCGTGCTAACTACAACAAAATATGGGTTTTTTCAAAGCTTTTTGTTGAATTGCTCGCCAAAATATCTCGACCAAGCGGACCAAATTAAGGTGCTGATTTTCTCTCCTCTTCAATTACACTTCCCGCACTCCGGTTGATTTGAACAAATTTGTTCGCCTTAGACTTTTTCGATCTTTAACGCTATCGCCATGAGAGAGGAAAAAAATTCAACACCAATTTATCGATTATCTGCAGTTTTCAATTGTTGGGACTTTCGCACTATCCACACTAGTTCAAACCAATGCCATTCAATCTCTTCGCAGCGACTTCCACCTGTTCCGAATGTCCTAACTTCAGTCGCTTAGTCCAAGCAGTTTTCTTCCGATTCAATTTGCAGATTCCGTGCACTTTTCCCTTAAAATAAACCCAGCATTTCACTAAAACGTATCACCATCTTTCAGATCCTCCATATTACTTTACATATAAAAATCCAATATCCACCTTCTGAACTGTTCGGATTTTGCACTCTCGCTCTTTTCGCTCACTAAATCATCGACAAATGCTCTTATTCTCTCCGTTTCTCTCACCATAGGAGGAAAATCTTTCTATCCCCTAGGTGGAGCGGAAGCGATTTTTTTTGACACACAATTCTGACGATGCTGTTAGGTGCTCTGCACTCTGAAATGCCTTTGATGATGTACTTTCGCTGCTTGCTACACACTCTCACGCTGGCTGGCCGATTCTCCGCAGTCGCACTCTCCTCTATTTTTCCCACATAGAGCAGCGACGGGTCGATTGGCGAATGACTTTTGCACTTTTTTTTCCACGAAATAAGTGATTCTCAATCAGGAAGGCGTTTCGAAAATCGAGCCTAACTGCACTGGTGGGTACTCTTGTTGGTGGAAAGCAACCTATGCTTACTGCCGGCTACTTCCTGTACGCTTTTCCCACCGATAATTGTTAATCAACGTTCATTATTCACCGGAAAATCGGATCTATCCGCTCCGCCGAAATCTTTTATCAATTTTACCACTGGCTCTAAAAAACGAAACAGAACGCATGCGAAAGTGTTGCCGGAGATTATCACGGAAACAAAAATTGGTGACGAATATCTAAATTTAATATAATAGAATTGATTTCATCGGCTGATAACTAATAAATCAACAATAATTTGTAACTTTTGTAATATGTAAAATACACCAGTTGAGTACATTCGTAAATAATGCCCAATTTAAACTAAAAAATGACAATGCTGGCACGCCTTATATGCTTGACGACGACAGATGGAAATGGAGTGCCTAAATGAAGAGTAGCGAAGGTATCAAAATTAAAATCATCGTTATCTGGGTATTTTTCAAAATTATCATATTGGTTTGGGCTGAAAGGTCCCAGAATTTCAAAAGTTTCCAAACATTCCTGAGTTATGGCTGAAATATTACTCCAAAAACTCATATTTCAAAAATTATCAAACAAGGTTGTTCCACAGCCGTGGAAAATTTTGAATTTCTTTTCTAAAATTTGCCTGTGTTTCATAGGCTTTCGAAATAATATCGAGGGAATTGAAAAATTTCCTTCAGGGTTTCTTGGAAAAACAAATGGCCTGTAATTATTAATACTAGTCTTGACTTTATGAAACAAAAATTAAATATCAAATAGATTGAAAGATAGGTATTCGCATACATAAATCTAGCTAGCAACAACATCATGATACAAAAAGTTTCGCGTAAACCAAACATTATTACAGCCTACAGCCTTACAGTTTTCTCAATGAAATTTTTTATGAATTCTGGCTTTTTTTACCGTGAAAGTGCAACATACTATTGCCTTTGAGAAAACACCGGACTGTTTAAGAAAACCCTCGCACGCTGAAAAGTTTGTCCGTGTGCCTTGTTAATGGTCATTGCGAAGGCTGGAATTACCGGATATTGACGACTCTTGAGGATGAATGGATAATTAGAATCGCTCGGTGAAAAGGTGATTCTTGGGATGCACACTACATCACCTCTGTGTGATTCGGATATTATCTTACATTTGATGAATGACTTGTGTAAGGTTTTAATTACCAGTTTTATTACAAAGACTTCTCTAAGGGCTGGTTATATGGTTTCAATCAAGTTTCCTCGATCGACCCTACTTGTTGGAATCTGTACCGTAGCTTATGGGATATCTTCAATTTGTGGTACATTGCCAATGTCCAAAAGCCATTGATTGAAATCAGCATTGTCTTCTCAGTGCATGTTTGATACCAAAGAAAGAGTCGCGAAACTGGGCCATAACAGACTGAATTTAAGACATATTTCAACATGCATATTTCAATATCTATGCGGTCATCTTTCGAAGCGACTGGAAGGGTCTGACGCCAATGTCCTCCAATGACTATCACCCAGAATTGATAATTGATGAATCTTGATTATTGCTTTGTCTGCTAACTATTAATCCTTATAAATAATTCTTTGTGACTCATGAACACTACATCTGACAATAATTCATCTGGAAAACATGGAAGCTGAGAACTCTGATAAAATAAAATCACGGTACTTACCTGGAAACACGCGCTCCCTATCACTGCGCGTTAACACCTGTAACTCTGGTGAGGATATGAAGGCAACGGGAGCGCCATATTTGTCACATCGTCAACTGGCTCTTCGGAACTTGCCCCTGTACCTGTTTCTGCACGCGGAAAGAATTCGCTTTTAGACTCCAATGACTCACTTACTGCATCCTCAGATGTTCCACTTGTCATGCTTCCATCTTTTCCGTGATAACATCGTTGAAATCTAAGTTTGCGTATATTTGCATTCGTGCATAGTTCGTTCATGACAATGGTTAGTGGATAAAGTGAAATTATTTCTTAATTTAATATAACACAGTTTGCAAAGTTTTGAACGATTTGACTGGCTACCGCTTCTAACTTTGAATATTGTTTCCATTCGTAAGTCCCTTAACTATGTCCGTGTGAGAATTACATTAATTTCTGGTGAGATCCTTCGACCCAAAGATATATAAAAAGGGTCGGATGAAATTAATATCGGGGCATTCCTTGGAAAGATACATCTCAATACAAAATGAACAAATTATTTGGCGTGAGTTAAGCTTTCTTATGATATATCCGTCTATTGCTCTGTCGAAGTGTTCATTTATATCAAGATCTGTATCAATTTTCCTTTTCGAGTTCGCTGTATGTTTCAAATACTCAATACATCAATCAAACCTAACAAGTGTTGCTGATCATCACCGTTGTATGATGCATTCGGTACAGCTATAAAGGATTGGGAAAAGCAAATGTTTTTTCAAAAGCCGGCTAACTTTTGAATCGGTGCGGTGTACGGCCATTATTGCTTAGAGCGAATAACAGAAAAGAGGTTTTCACAACAGCTTTGATCGAAGCAAAATATTTAGACGTTTATGGCCGAGATCGAACAGAAAAATTATATCGCCAGCTTTGACGTCTGAAATAAACCTGACTGTGAAATCTGTTCCTGCCTGTATTAAGATCAGTTCTTCTTCAGTCTTCGCACAATCCTGCTGGTAAAATTGCTTGTCGACTGTTTCGCTGTTCGAGGTTGAATGCTCCAATTTTCCAAGCCAACCTGCGGTACCTTTGTTGTCGTCGACTATAATAGTCATGTGTCGTGTTGTTAGCGTCGTAGTCGTGCTGTGTGCATTAACGTCGTTGTTGCTTTATTGGCGTCGGTATCGTGGGTCATCCAACAAACTCATTGACTACTATGATATCAATGACCGGTATCCCACACTGCCCCGTATATTATAATTTGGATGTTTTAAACGGCAGAAGCGCATCTTTTTTAATTCACATCATCAGCAAATCTGGAAATAAACAAATTAAAATAACCTTACCGCTTTAACGATTCTTATCGGTATTAGGCTTGCATATATTGCCGTATTGTCTGTCGCAAAGTTTCGGGCTCTTTTCCGGATACCTTGATACGTAGAGCCACGCTACCTGGTCTCGTGATAGAGCTTCCATCCTGGTCTCAGCATTCGAGGAGAAAACATATTTCTTAATTCAGCCGCGTGCTCTGAATCCGACGCTGTTTTTCGCCGCTCCTTAACATGGAATACAGACAAGAGCGCTAGGGGAAAAACCGGAGATTCTCCATACCGTTGTCAAGCGTTTATCCCAACCAATTCACAGCTACATCGAACGAAAATGGACACTTTCTTATTGTTCTATTAAGAATCTGCACCTTCCGTCGATCCTAGAAATGTATATTTATCAAATAATTAAAACATTTTTTCCCATTTTTTTTTGTTGCTTCGCTCTACTTATTCGGGATAAACTGGATAATTGGCCCTATAAATTGTAGGTTACAAGAATGGATGCATCATACCTTCTAAAGTTCCGTCGAATCAACAACCGTTTGGAATTAAACAGAAGACATCTGCTGCCGAAATCTGTTACTAAACTACTATCCTTTAGAAGCACAGAAAATAAATAAGGTTTTAAATTTTGAGTTTACCAGCCTGATTGTTCACTGTAAGGCCATCTTGTTTACAGATTACTTACTATATAATAAAAATACGAAGATCCTTTTGCAGCGGATACTTTTAAAGACTTGTATATAATCTATGCTTTTTTATTTGAAATAGATACTATCTAGAGTAGTAGTGAAAGTTGTATAAAATTTCCTTTTTGTGCCTTGTTCGCTTTAGTTTAGACTTTTCTCCAGCAATAATAGTATACGTAAAATGACAAACATAAGCAAGATGAAAAATATGTACGTTTACAAACTAGTTAGTTATCTGTTCAATTGCAGCGTTTATTTTTTGTGCTTTTTTGTGTTTTTCGTTGTAATCGAATATTGATAGTACTGATACTGTACGACTGGAATTGGGGTATTTTGGTGCACATAAACCTAGTGCATTTTTATAACAATTTTCTGTAGAAAAGGCACTTTTCTTACTGTTACGTTTGGCTTGTTCGAGCTGCTTGCTGTGCTTTTAAGCTGCCCACAAGTGATCTTACCTCTACTCTCGATCGTACGTGCAACTAAGGAGGCACATGCGGTTTTACTTTTGCTCGTACCACGTACCGAATCGAACTGGCTGGCTGGCGGAATCGTAGAAAAGTGCATCATCGGCTCGATGCCTTGCCGTTACCGCTCCTCCTACTGCATCTTGGTTTTATTTCTTTAGACGATGTGGGACTTTCGATTTCGTTGTGCTCGATCGTCGCTGGTCGAGAATCGGGTGGTTTTCTAGAATAAAATACAAAATAGGCAGCAAATATTAGACGCTAAGCAAAAACAGTTTAACAGTGTTTAACTTCTTATGCTTAAATGCGATAGGTTTTTCATCGACAACGACAATTTTTACTAGCGGTACAATTACGTATTTAATTCTTTTGCACAGTTTAACTATCCGTATTTCCGCAAATAATTAAGACCAGCCCAAAGAACGATCAAAGCCCATGAGCCATCTCGCACGATACAGCCGTCTGTTCCTGGTAGACTACCAACTTTCGTCACATTACGGTGGGAATCTGTAACCAGTGCCTGTAGCTCGTGATTTATGTGCTTTCCGTTTGTACTTCGCCAAATATCGTTTGCAACGCTTTCCGCTCGAACAGGGCAAGGGCGTCCTGAGAAGCTATTGCAGACCAAGGGTAATGTTTCCTTTCGATATTCGTGCTGAATTTAATCGAGGAACATAAAATCATACCGAAGTCCAAGGCTAATTTTAAGGTTATTTCGTATAATCTAAAGCACAGAGTTTGGAAGAGGACAGAGTTTGTGCCACTTGCGGACTATATTTCGCTTCTCAGGTAATGTTGAATGATCGCAAAAGATACATAAAATGCAAAATCCGTCAGAAAAGTTCTACCAAGGCGTGTTGTTTCAAGACGTCAGTAGGAAGTCTGACTGACTGACTGACTGACTGACTGACTGACTGACTGACTGACTGACTGACTGACTGACTGACTGACTGACTGACTGACTGACTGACTGACTGACTGACTGACTGACTGACTGACTGACTGACTGACTGACTGACTGACTGACTGACTGACTGACTGACTGACTGACTGACTGACTGACTGACTGACTGACTGACTGACTGACTGACTGACTGACTGACTGACTGACTGACTGACTGACTGACTGACTGACTGACTGACTGACTGACTGACTGACTGACTGACTGACTGACTGACTGACTGACTGACTGACTGACTGACTGACTGACTGACTGACTGACTGACTGACTGACTGACTGACTGACTGACTGACTGACTGACTGACTGACTGACTGACTGACTGACTGACTGACTGACTGACTGACTGACTGACTGACTGACTGACTGACTGACTGACTGACTGACTGACTGACTGACTGACTGACTGACTGACTGACTGACTGACTGACTGACTGACTGACTGACTGACTGACTGACTGACTGACTGACTGACTGACTGACTGACTGACTGACTGACTGACTGACTGACTGACTGACTGACTGACTGACTGACTGACTGACTGACTGACTGACTGACTGACTGACTGACTGACTGACTGACTGACTGACTGACTGACTGACTGACTGACTGACTGACTGACTGACTGACTGACTGACTGACTGACTGACTGACTGACTGACTGACTGACTGACTGACTGACTGACTGACTGACTGACTGACTGACTGACTGACTGACTGACTGACTGACTGACTGACTGACTGACTGACTGACTGACTGACTGACTGACTGACTGACTGACTGACTGACTGACTGACTGACTGACTGACTGACTGACTGACTGACTGACTGACTGACTGACTGACTGACTGACTGACTGACTGACTGACTGACTGACTGACTGACTGACTGACTGACTGACTGACTGACTGACTGACTGACTGACTGACTGACTGACTGACTGACTGACTGACTGACTGACTGACTGACTGACTGACTGACTGACTGACTGACTGACTGACTGACTGACTGACTGACTGACTGACTGACTGACTGACTGACTGACTGACTGACTGACTGACTGACTGACTGACTGACTGACTGACTGACTGACTGACTGACTGACTGACTGACTGACTGACTGACTGACTGACTGACTGACTGACTGACTGACTGACTGACTGACTGACTGACTGACTGACTGACTGACTGACTGACTGACTGACTGACTGACTGACTGACTGACTGACTGACTGACTGACTGACTGACTGACTGACTGACTGACTGACTGACTGACTGACTGACTGACTGACTGACTGACTGACTGACTGACTGACTGACTGACTGACTGACTGACTGACTGACTGACTGACTGACTGACTGACTGACTGACTGACTGACTGACTGACTGACTGACTGACTGACTGAATGAATGAATGACTTACTCACTCACTCGCGCTCACACCTGTAAGGCGACGAAAGCTATCATTGCGGCAGCCAGAATTAGTTATATTGGAATGCAGAGGGACGTAGATACACCACAGCACATGATCTTCGATTGGATAAGATTTACCGCGATACGGAGCGATATGACACCCCTGAGTGTGGACAACATAGCGGATGAAATGTGTCGAGAGGAGAGCACCAGAGATGCCGTAAATAGCGTTTTAGCATAGATTATATTGCAGCTGCAACAAAAATGTAGCAATGACCAATGAACTACCAACGCTGGTTAGCACGTCTCGACAGCGCATCGGAAACGGAGCGACAAGTATAACGGAGCAGCACCAGGCTTGGACAGAAACCCTGCGAGGGTGGCCGTAGAAGGATGGATGTTATGTTGGTCGCCATTTCTGGATCAGTTCACGTCTTGATAGCAAACGATGAAGTGCAAAGGCACACCCTTTTCCTGAGGTGATATTGGCCGGAAGTCCCGGGAGAGTGGAGAAGTGGACGAAGAATGCAAGGAGTTATTTTAGTGGTCAGGAACAAAGTACAAATCGCGAATCTCACGCAGCGTCAACCCATTACGGGCCAGCCTTTTGAAGGTTTTTTTCTCCTTACCGCAAAAAAACTCAGTCACTTACTCACTCATAGCACCGATGAAGGATGTTCAGGAGTATCCAGATTGACACAAAATGTGTCTAAATATCCAATCAAGATAATTTTGGAGAATCCAGTCATTTAATACCCAATTTGCTATGCTTCTGTAAAAAAAAATAATGATACATTCCTTGACATACCGGCAGAGTACTGTCCACGCATATTCAATACATATACAGTGGACTCTCGGAAAAGTTAATCGATTGGGGAATGGTTCGATTAACTTTTCCGAAATATTAACTTTTCTGAGTAGTCCTAAGAGTCATGGAAAATGATAAATACAAAAGCGAAAAATATATTCCCGGATACAGGATACATATTTTTAGTAATCTGGAAGTTGTAATGTAAAGAAATATGTAGCAAGATCCTGCTGAAATGATACTTGCTTTCCTTTCAATAAATTTAAAATAGTTGGTTATTCTAGTTTACTTTTGATTTTTCGTAGTCTACGACAACGTTTTGACAATGTTCGCGCTTATTTTTTGTTCCCTACTGTTCCTTCTTTTGCATTTGCAATTCAATCTGAGTGCGCGCTTTTCCAGTTTGTTTTCGAAAATCCTGAAGCAACTATGTGCCCGTATTGAACTATTACTACAACTGTGCGGTACAAGAGTTTAATTTAATCCCAGCTATGATGATACTCTGTATGAAATTGTGGAAAGGCGATAATAAACCGAAAAACGAAAAACAAAGGTAGAAGGAAAACACACCTGTATGAATGAACGCTTTGGACAACCAATAAATTTAAACTCTCAGAAAAGTTAGGCCAAAAATTAACTTTTTAGAGCGTTGCATGAAAGCTAATTTTCGCTTAACTTTTCGGAACAATTAACTTTTCAGAGAGTTAACTTTTCCGAGAGTCTACTGTATTTCTACATTAAAGAACATCTAATGAAGTTCTTTTAAGAAAATGTTTATATGAAAATTGACCAAAAATCAATGGAACCAGAAGTGCTAGTACCCTTATTTACGATGTCGCTTATATACACACAGAACATTTTTTTTTATGAAAATGAAAGTAAGATTCCTCACGTCATGTTTCCCACTTTTGTTTAGAAAAAATTACTTACATTTTCATATAAAATACTAGCTGAGTGCCCGGTCTTACTCGGCTTCCTTTGCTTCTCGGCCACTTGTACATCAGTTATATTAATGAAAATTCTCAGTGCAAGAAACAAAACCCTTTTTCTTCATTTGGATGCCGCTACTCCCCGTCGTCCCTCCACTAATTGTAAATCTCTCTTCTTTTAGATCACCCCTATAAAGAGACAATACCTCTTTTAGATTCTTTTTAGATCCACCTCTTGTCTCTCAGTCATTTGTACATCTATTGTCTATCCGGCAATTCACATAATATAAGACAAACAAAGCCCTTTTTCGTATTTAGACATTCTCTTTATGTTAGTAACCCCCTCCCTTTTTATCAACCAACCTATTTTGATTTCCTTATGTTAAGGAGTATGTATGCCAAGTTTGGTGGAGAACGGTCAAGCTGTTTTGGAGTTCATTTTATTTATTTTTTATTAACGTCAACAGGTAAAATATCACCCCAATGACAGAAATAACAAACTAACGTATTTACAATTCTCATCTGTTTAGATTATTAACATAAAACACGACTAAAATTGCACTTGTTTGTTTCTCGAGACACATTGGAGTCAAATACATGGTAACATTGATTGAATAGACGAGACATACTGCGCACTGGTTCATGTAGACCAAAATTCGTCCTAGCTGGAGTAATACTGAGAAACGAGTGATATCGTAGATTGCGGCGTCGTATATTGATATCCAGCATGCTGAGGAGTATTGAATAATCAACGTTACCTTGCAGAAGATCGCCGATAAAGCATACTTTTGTCACATTGCGTCTTTCCTCTAGTAATTCCAGGCCGATCAGCATGCAACGGCTTTTATAGCTGGGTAAGTTCAGAAGATCCGTCCATCTGAGATGACGTAAAGCGAAGCGGATGAACTTTCGCTGAATAGCTTCGATGCGTTGAATTTCGTTCTGGTAATAAGGAGACCAGACGGGAGACGCGTATTCCAGTACAGATCGCACAATTGAACAATAGAGTGTTTTCAGGCAGAAGTTGTCTTTAAATTTTTTCGCGAAACGAAATAAAAAGCTCAACTGTGAAGAAGCTTTTGCCACCACGTATGAAATGTGATCCTTGGACGTAATTATGCATCGAATAAAACTCCCAAATCCTTAACTGTGGATTCGCGCAGTAAACGTACGCCTGCCAAGGCATAGTCATAGGGGAATAGGGAATGTTTTCGTCCAAATGAGATTACCAAGTACTTGGACACATTCAGCGACAATCGGTTAATTTGACACCATTTAGCGAAGTTTTCCAACTGCTCCTGCAGAAAACTCATATCCTGTGGTTGCGTTATCGTATTGTATAGCTTTAGATCGTCAGCGTAACGTATTTCAAAATGGAATTAACGTCGTTCATATACAACAGAAATAAAAACGGTCCTAGGTGGCTTCCTTGTGAAACACCAGAGCAAACAGGAAATGGCGAAGAAATGTGATCACCATTTTTCACAGACATGCCTACGACCACATAGGTAAGGTTGAAGCCAGAGTAGCAAATGTTCGTTCATGCCAAATCGATCAAATTTGGCAATTGCAATTTGATGATTCATTTTATCAAATGCTGCAGATAAGTCTGTGTATATCGCGTCCACTTGATGACCATCCTCAATTTGGCGTGTTACAAACGAAGTGAAGGAAGTCAAGTTGGTTGTTGTAGATCGTTTAGGCATAAATCCGTGCTGATCCGACGAGATGTAGTGTTTATATCTCTGGGCAAGCTCCTGGAGAATAATCAACTCAAACAGTTTAGAAGCGGCACCTAATGTAGCTATACCCCGGTAGTTCGAGACTACTCGTTTACAACCTTTTTTAAAGACAGGAAAAATATAGGACTGTTTCCAGCGGTTTGGAAAAATGCCTGTAGCCAAAGATAGGTTGAATACCGCAGCAAGCGGCGTCGCTAGCGTCTCTATACAGCGTTTCAGAATGATTGACGGGATACCGTCAGGGCCCTATCCCGTTGAGGATTTTAGTCTT
Source organism: Sabethes cyaneus (assembly GCF_943734655.1). NCBI lineage: Eukaryota > Metazoa > Arthropoda > Insecta > Diptera > Culicidae > Sabethes > Sabethes cyaneus. Next base: position 215,233,901 of record NC_071354.1, on the reverse strand, counting down.
TTTCCAGCTGACGTAACCATGTCAATGGAGATAGCAAACTGCGACAAAGGTACAGAAAGTCGTGGAACATTTTCGATGGCGACGGCTACATCCTGCGGTTCGAGATGTTCATTGGTGAAAACGTTATTGAAATGAGAACGAACAAGTCGGCAATGTCAGCGGTGGAGTCGGCTTCGAACAGACCATTCGACATCGTAGAGGGTAATCCCCATTCTTTACGTTGCTCATCCACGCAGCGCCAACAACTGTTTGGGTTTGCCTTGAGACGGCGTTGCAGATTGTTCTGATGGGCGTTACACAGGCGATCATTGAGTTGTTTATAGGTAGTATTTATTTCTACGTATCTTATTCTCGTGGCATCAGTGCGATACTTGCTGTGTCGTCTAAGAGCTATACGTTTAATCGTTTTAAGGCACTTGAGATCAGCGTTCGTCCAGGCTGGTTTAGGCGGTACGCGCTTAGACTTGACGGGCACGGACTGGTCGATAGCATATGCAAGTATGTTAGAAATGATCGATGCAGCGAGACTAGCATCATAATCGCGGAGAACCTCCTCCTAATCAACGTGGCCCAGAAAATCCTTCATACCGTTGAAATTGGTTTTACTAAACTCATATGAGACTATGAGAGGCTTTCGGAAGTTGCTAGCGTTGCTGTGGCCTGATTTTTAATTGCGTTAGTAAAGGAGGATGATGCCTGCAGATCTTTACGAGTGGTACCGGAGCTTCTGTAACCGTACAGTCTACGCACAGCTCGTCACTAACGAAGCACAGATCAAGGGTCCGATGATTCTCGTTTTTGTTGCGGCCTCCTTTTGTTATCCAGCCACTTGCGCAACTGCTATCGGTCCAAATGCAAGAGAAATGCCACCTTTTCTACTTATTTTGACGTTCCCCTCTGAGTGGTGACCTCCCCCTCCCCACCTTGTTAGAAACATTAAAAAACGCCGTCGAGAAATTTCCTTTTCCTTTTTTTGATTATCCCAGCTGGTCGCTTAGTAGGTAGCGAATGAAACTTAGACTCCAGTTCTACCTGACGAGACAGCCAATTAGTCACTAAAACACAGGCAGAACACCAAACATAACCGACACGCCCATGCCCGCAGGCAGAGGCGTTTCAATCTTGCGCGCACTCAACGAACTGACTCTAGGATCTTTACCGGGATTAGCGAAATGTAATGCTTGAAACAGTGAAACAGTGAACCATTTTTTAGATTAATCTGCTGTATATTGACAGCTTGAATGCCAAAGCTCCAAGGGGTCATTGCATACAATGTGTGTGTCTGTGTGTATATCCTATCTATCTCCCACTATCCGGCAGTGATATTATGAAAAAAGGTAACTGCAGTGATGGTTAGTCCATGCAATTATGTTAGTTTCGGATTATAGATGGTGTTAGTTCTACAGACTATCCAAAGACCCATGAAGAATGACTGAGTACTTGCAGCGCATTCCGGAATCATTTTCTAGTCAGCAAGCCCCGCCAGAAAGTAATACTAGAATCATATGGATTTCACTATTACATTCGGACTTTTAACTCGCTTGGTATGTTATTACCAAAAGAGCCGCATGGCGCATATGGTAACATGTGAAAAAATTCGACTTGAATCGATCTTACCAAATTGCTGATTGAGTCAGTATAACATTTTCTTACTTATCGTGTCATTTGAGTTTCCATCAGTGCGTCTAATAGCCAATAAATAATTATTTTTTTCTTCTTTCCATGTGCATTATTTAAACTTAGTACGACCAAACTTTTACTGTATAGGTGCTTGTTGAACTAAAACGAAACAAATAATTGAAATAAAATAACATATTAAGCTTACCCGATAACAAGACCGTGCGGCTCAGCCGTCTGCCTAAAATCTCAGCTACTCAATAGAGTATTATCAGGTATGGTCGCGTAGAGCCGCTAGGTAGGTTAGGAGCTAGGGCTGGCGAAAGCTATGTTGGACGCTTTCTCGTTTGCCTACCCCATTTCATACCCAAGGGGTCATTGAATACAAGCATTTTAAATTTCAAAAATATGATGGATTATCCCTGGCTCTTGTTTCTGGCTGAATACAAGCTTTATCTGGCCATTTATCATTCCACTGGTATTCGACGCCTGTTGAAGTATTTCGAGATACCATAATCAAATTTTTGTCCAAAAATACGTTTATGACATTAGAATTAATAAAATTTAAAGGATATTTTTATCTTTGCAAGCTATGTTGTAAAATTTAGAGGGTCCCATCTTGTCACGTTCCCATAATGTTTATATTGCTTTCATTAAAAAGTCCGATAACTACAAATACTCTCATACAATTTTTTTCTATAACTTAAAGGGAATCGAGTTAATTCGTAGTAGAATGGTAAGGAAATTAATATTTGGCAAACAGTAGGTATAAGATTTTTGTTTATGCAGAAATGCCTCTAGCCTAGCCTCTAGCACGTTTTATTTCGTGCGATATGTTAATGTGGTTGATGAGAAAGTCAAACCTTTAAAATCGATTGACTATTTTTATTTCAAATTGTTTGGACTGCAGCGCATTGCTAATTGGGTATTGTTATAGCAAAAGGTAGAGCAAACATCAACTTCTTCGGTCACATTAGTACAGTTCAGATTTGATTTTATTAGACCTTCTGCGAGTATAATATGACAACCAGAAGATATGAAATAAATAATGCAGACAATGCAGTCATATTTGATCAAATTAGTCTCTTTTCAATCAATAGTGCAAAATTCTAGCAGATTACGGAGGATCGAACAAAAATAGTCCTTACTTTGAATCTAACCTCGAACAATACACACCATTCGCCCGTTTCCAGGCGACGCAGTGTAAACAAGATTTTTCAGCTCGCGGCGGAAAATTTGCGTTGATAATGCTGTTGATGTTTTGTAGGTTTTGTAAACCATGACTCACCTTGTATAATACAGCTACCTTGTAATACCGCCCAACCGAACTGACATGCATTAAAATATTTACTTTCTGGCTAAATGTTCTGAATAATTATTTCTCGAATAGATATTGTAAAATCAATTCTTATAAATGTATTGTAATACCTAATAATGTAAAAAATATATTCGAAATTCGTCGCAATAATCACATACAAACACACTTAACACCACATTGCATAACACAGCACGGCAACTGTGCCAGTCACCTCACTTGCTAAGTGCTGCAAACAACATAATTAGCATGACAAACGATTGGATAAATACCTAATTCCAAACACGCAGGAACGAATCCCAGGATCCGGTCGCAACGGCCATTCCATTATCCGTAACACCTAAACAGGAGACTCGGTTGTCATGTCCGGCCAGTATGCCGGCCCGTTCCGCCTTCATGGTGTCCCACACGTTGCAGTTGAAGTCATCATAACCAGCCAGCAGCAAACGGCCGGATTTCGAAAACGCTACCGAGGTGATACCGCAGATGATGTTATCGTGCGAATACATGGCCAGCTCTTGATCGGCACGGATGTCGAACAACCGGCAGGTGGCATCATCCGAACCGGTCGCGAAGGCCTGCCCACTAGGGAAGAAAGCAACCGCATTGATATCGCTTTCGTGACCCGGGAATGTTTGCTTGCATTGGCCCTCACGAATATCCCACAATTTGGCAGTTGCGTCACATGCTCCCGAAACGAAAGTTTTGCTTTGGGGTGCTAGCGATAGGGCCATTACGTCTCCCGAGTGGCCCTGGAATGAAGTCGCCTGTTGACCGGTTTCAATATCCCACAACGCACAGGACATATCTCCGGAGCTGGTAACAATCTGATTATCATCCAAAAATCTGCAACAAGATAGGTACCCTGTATGGCCACCCAATTCCCGTGCGATTCTGACGTTTCCTTCACGCGTTTTCAAATTGTATATCGAGCATATGTTGTCCAACCCTCCGCAAGCAACGTAATTCCCGGATGGAGCATATGCACAGGTCATTACCCAGGAAGATCGCAACGGAATAGCGTGAACTTTGTTGGTTGTATGTGAATCCCACACGATAAGTTTTCCGTCCTGCGAGGCAGACACCAAATACCGCGAATCACTGCCCCAGTGCATAGCATAGATTTTAGCCAAATGCCCCCGAAGGGTTCGCCGGGTTCGAAGTTGAATGCGACCGACAGCCTCAAGCTGGCTAGTAGCCTGCAGGATGGACGTGTCGCAGGCGGCCTTCCGAGCATCACGAATAGCATTTTTCAGCTGTTCTGCCTCAGCTCTTAAAGCTTCAATCTCGTTCATTTTACGCCACTAGCCTTGCGGTGTTTTCTCGAGACAAACAATACAAGCACAATTACCAACCGTGATCAGGTTCTTATCAGTGCCAGTGAATAAAAACGAACCCTCCGCTATGCGCTTATTGTATTCAGATTGTAGTTTTTTTTCGCTATTTTTCCAACAGCTTTGAACAGCAATTAACAATCACCGACGAGAGCGAGAAAACTCCACTAACACAATTATCACACCGCAGCAAAGTGATCACGAAGCTTCGTCCATTACTTCATCAAAAAACTGTTGCTATATTTGCAGCTAGATCACAATCATGATCACCGTCATAATCATTACGATAGGAGACTGGCCGTCATTGAAGCTTCCGCTCCTCCACCGATTAACCTTCTCTTTCACACTTGCACAAACTATAGGCTTTCCTTTCGTCGTTTTCTCCAAAGCACAAACAATACACGGCAGTCAGAAAGAGAAAACAACCAATTACAGCAGTCAGTATGTCATCGAAAAAAAAATTAAACGATCGAATATACCATAAAATCTAGCCGATTTTCAACAGAATTACACTGAACTAAGATGAATAAAAGTCTTAACGACACTTTGCACTATACTTTTGCCTTTTCGGATAGCAATTTGAGCAAAAATTTGTACGGAAAAAGAACACGGCACAAATCGCACATCACACACACTCGGGACCCGACTTTACTTCGCTCGCTCGCTGGACTTTTTTTTATGGATGTGGTATAAAAAATAACACGAAGCGTTTGTTCCAAATCCGACACCGCTGTCGTTGTCGGTATTAGAGACTGCTCTGGGGATAGACGAGCATACACTCATAGCGAATAATTCTTTTTCGTTATATTCCAAGCAATAAGTGCGCCGAAGAGACCGAAACGATTTAATGCAAAATAGCACTTTTATGAGCGATATCGCACTTTGGATGGTACAATTTTCTTTGCAATTGGCAATATTTAATGAACACAAAAAATTCATCCAGTTCCAACCCGGATTATCTGCTGTAGCCCTGGCATGGGCATAGTATCGTTCAGCTGATCATTACCAGTTTTATTAACTTAGGCCAAGAGGATTCGCTAGCCGACACGAAGTGGTGATACAGGAGCAATGAAATGTGCAGTGGACAAAAAAGTGCCCGGTTAAGTCAACTATCCTCCGGTGTTTCTTTTTGCACATCGAATGGCGGTATGCGAGGTCTGCAAAATTCAAACTGTTATAGATGTTATTGAATATGAAAGTTGTTCGTTTGTTACATTTTGTGTGTCAATATATTAAATACATTAACTTATTTTCATCTAAAATTTTAGAAGAATCTTAAGAAATGCCACAAGTGGTCGGTAATAATCTGACCGAAAAAGATTAACTTGATCAATCCCGATTGCATGAGTGAATAACTAAAACGATCAAATGGTATTTTTTTGGCAAAATTAAGTGAAATATGATGCTAAGATATATAGTATTTATATATTTAATAGAGTTGATCGATGTTATACAATTGTTGAAGCAGGCACATCCGTGCAGCTTTACGGTTACGTTACAAATGTCTTTCAGATTTGAAAATTTCGGAATTTATTGCTTTTGTTCGTTTGATAAACCCTTGAATGTGTGTATTAAATATTTTATCTTTGATCCCCTCGAAACATTTCTTGCGACCGGAATTGGCAAAATAGTCTTTAATGTAGCCTTTCATACCACTTCAGGTTTATTTTGTTACAGAAATGTTTTTTTTTAGCAATGCATAGCATATAATTGGAATGGTGTACAGTTTGCTATTAGGAATAGTAAGAGCACTTCGAATATTTTTCTTTGATTTTACAAAAATTAAATTAAACCGCAGCGACGATGAACGTATCTCCTGAAATAAACTATTCGTGCATAATAATTCAGCTTCATGATCATGGTCCTGTAGCTTCTACCACTCTACTATGACCACATTTTTGTTGCTCAGTAACCCTCTAAACCCTCTTCGAAAAGGCGTTCGACCGACTCAATCACGAAAACATCTGGGGCGCACTTAGGCGTAGAGGAGTTCCAGATAAGCTAGTCCATCTCATCGAGGCTCAGTACGAGGCGTTCTCGTGCAAGGTTTTGCACGACGGCGTCTTGTCCGACCCCATAAGGGTTACTGCTGGCGTGAGACAGGGCTGCATTTTATCACCGCTTCTGTTTCTCATCGTTATGGATGAGATATTAGTTGGAGCAATTGACAGTAGACCAAATCGAGGATTGCCTTGGAATCCTCTAACGATGGCGCAGCTAAATGACCTCGACCTAGCCGACGACATTGTCTTGCTCGCACAACGCCGAAACGATATGCAGAGCAAGTTAGACGACCTCTCCGAGAGCTCCCAGGCAGCAGGTCTCACAGTCAATGTAGCGAAAACTAAGTCTATGGTAGTGAACACTGACAATTCCACCAACTTTACAGTAGCGGGACAACAAGTTGAGCAGGTAGCCGTCTTTCAATATCTTGGTAGCCAAACAACGCCCGATGGTGGTACCAAGACTGATATAGCCACACGGATCAGGAAGGCCAGGGGTGCCTTTGCAGGTCTGCGAAACGTATGGTGCTCAAACCAGATCACTCTACGTACGAAAACCCGAATCTTAATTCAAACGTTAAATCCGTACTGCTGTATGCCTGCGAAACGTGGTGCGTCTCAGCGGAGACAACGCAAAAACTGCAGGTATTCATTAACCGGTGCCTGCGATATATTATTCGTGCCTGGTGGCCTGATAATTGGATATCCAATGAGGAACTCCATCGTCGGTGTCATCAACGGCCGATAGCCACAGAAATTCGTGAGCGTAGGTGGAAGTGGATCGGACACACCTTGAGGAAAGGAGCGAACGAGGTTTGCAGAGCAGCACTCGACTGGAATCCACAAGGACAGCGTAGAAGAGGCAGACCCAGAGGCTCATGGAGACGGAGCTTAGCCAACGACATCCGGGCTGTAGACGAGAACCTGTCCTGGCGACAGGTAAAAGCCATGGCGGGTAACCGTCAGCAGTGGAGATCTCTGATTTCATCCCTTTGTTCTGCCGGACCGGCGGACATGGACACATAAGTAACCCTCTAATATAGTTCGGATGACGTTGAAGGGATTTGAGATGTTTCGATGCTGAATCCGTCTGAAATAAAATACGTAATTAGTTCTGCGCTTCGAAGCGGCCTGAACAAATTCAGTCGACTTGCAATTCTTCACCCATTCATTACAGTTTTCCGTTTCATTTTTTTGTTTTGCTATAACATAAAAATTGTACTTACATGTTTTCGCAAATCGGAAATTGTAAAACGATTTTCCATAATTTTTACCATCAGTTAACACGTTTTCTGTCCATGCAGAATTGCAAGCAGTATGAAACACTTGTAAGATTTTGACAAGCTGTCCGAGCTGACAGCGAATACAAACGTCACTTGATGAGTTGTCAGTTTGTACTTTTGACATTAGCGATCGCTTGTTTGAATTGGCGGTTACTCTCGAGTTAAAAATATGTTGCTTGTGTCATGTCAGTTCGTCAGTGGCTATACCTATAAGGAAGGAAGGAAGAAAGAAAGGAGAAAACAAGATAAGTACAAGCCATCTTATTCTATATTCACCAAGTACATAATTATAATGAGCCAAGTTCTGTCACTCTTCTTCCTCCTCATTAATTCATAATCACCAACGCATTATGGCGCTAGTGTTATCCGCAAGGATTCTTTTATCATTATCACAACCACCTTATCTCAGCCCTGGACAGACTTGGCTCTAACTGCCCCACCTCGTGCTGCAAGCAGAAACAGAACAGAACATCTTGGGAACAAACATTTTTTTGTTTGAAATATTGAAAGAACAGTTAATTTAAAGATGATTCCCAGGTTTATCTTAAAAGTGGTGAAAAGTCAGATGGGACTGTTATGCATTTACGGGCAGTACAGAAGCTACCCTTAAACAAAAATGTTTATTGGATAATGCGTATGGTTACTTGGGCAGCCAGCAAAGCCAATCCCTTCAAAGCTTGCTCTGCTTTATCTGCCTACCCTCCCTTCGCTTTGGATTAAAATTAATTAAAACATAACGACGAACGTGGCAAATGAACTTCTGAGTTTAAAATCACATAAAAAAATATAGTTGAACGTGGTTGAACAACGCGTTGAACAATCAGTTTTTGAGCATTGTAACATATTTCTTTCCCAGGGTACCGCGGGTGTATACCGTGTAAACTGAAATTCCGGCGAGATGGACCAAGTCTGGTCTGAGCCCATCAGAGTACTTTGAAATGTTTGAAATACGACAGAAAAAAAACTGAAATTGCGATTTTTGGCCATTTCCTTCATACTTTATTACAGTGTGTCGTTTGTCATTCGGATTATTTCGGGTGCCGTTCAACAATCGACGACATGCATGACGTATTGACGTCGATGCGGCGTCCATTCGGCTTTTCTTAAACAAACGTAAACAAAATAGTATTTAAATTTCAAGCAAAAACACTCGTGCAGTCGTGCTCTTGTTCTACTTACTTGTGAAAAACGCTTATAAAACCAACAATCAAAGGTCAACGTTTTACTACCGGTTGCGCTATCTCAAGAAAAGATTTTACTGTTTATTCGACACACAGCGTTAGTTAGAGTTGCTGCTTCTGCTAGAATAGTCAATGGTGTTTATGTGAATGTTTAAAATGTTCGTGAAAGGGTGGCTACTATTGAGTGTATTCCTCATAATTGCGGTGTATAATCCAGTTAAGTGCATCAGGCGGTTTTGGAGAGGCAAGCATTTTTCGGTCGATACTACTTCCTTGCGGCATGAATCGTCATTCCAAGGTTTCTCCCATAACGATGTTCAAACGCTTTGGTTCGAACAGCTTTTGGATCACAACGATCCTACCAATTCGGCTACTTGGCAGCAGCGGTATTACGTGAATGATAAGTATTTCAATGCAACAAGTGGTAATGCACCGGTATTTTTAATGATCGGAGGCGAGGGAGAGGCTACTGCCCGTTGGATGACTGAAGGGGCCTGGATTCATTATGCCGAAGAGCATGGGGCGTTGTGCTTTCAGCTTGAACATAGATTTTACGGTAAAAGTCATCCGACCGAAGATCTAGCAACGGAAAATTTGGCTTTTCTTACATCCGAACAAGCACTGGCTGATTTGGCTTACTTCATAGAAGCTATGAACGGAAAATTTCAGCTGACACCGCAAAATTTGTGGATTGCTTTTGGTGGTTCCTATCCGGGATCTTTGGCTGCTTGGTTGAGAGAAAAATATCCTCACTTGGTACATGGCGCGGTCAGTAGCAGTGGACCTCTGTTGGCGAAAATAGATTTCAGTGAGTACTTCCAAGTGGTGGTGGACTCCCTGGGACGCTACTCAAAGCAGTGCGTTGAGGATGTTAAAAGCGCCATGAGTCAGGTTGAGCTTATGCTGAAACATATGATTGGTCAGAGGAGCCTTACCGAAAAGTTTGTTCTTTGTGATCCGGTTGAGAAATCCATAACCAATCCGCTTGATATTACAAGTCTATTTGAAGCGATTGCTTCCAACTTTGCCGGTGTGGTGCAGTATAACAAGGATAACAGTCCTCACGCTAAGATTACTATCGATCAGGTGTGTGACGTGATGACCAACCAAACCGTTGGGGTTCCTGTTTCACGGTTGGCTAAAGTAAATGAAATGATTCTGAAGCAAGACGGTGAGAAGTGCTTGGAATACGTGTACGATAGCCAAGTGAAGCAGATGCAAAATATTTCCTGGAAGGCGGAAGTTTCGAATGGAGGTTGGTAGCTGAATTTTAGGAAATATATTTTATTTTCATTGTATTTTTTTAGCTCGTCAGTGGACCTATCAAACTTGCAATGAATTCGGATTCTATCAAACATCTGAGCAGCCGGAGTCTGTATTCGGGAACAGATTTCCAGTGGAATTCTTTGTGCGTCAATGCACAGATATCTATGGACAAAAGTTTAACGCCCAAACGTTGAACCGGGCTGTGTATAGAACCAACACAAACTACGGAGCTCTCAATCCTGCGACTACAAATGTGTTGTACGTGCACGGCTCCATTGATCCATGGCATCGATTGGGTTTGATCGAAAGCAACGATATCCACACGCCGACCATATTTATCGATGGAACAGCTCATTGTGCCAACATGTACGAACCTAAGGAGGATGATTTTCCGCAATTGAAGGCTGCACGTGTGCAGATCAATTCCTTTATCGGAAATTTACTCCAGGTAAGCTCGAGATAAAACACCCAAAAGTTTATTGATATTCTGAATACATGACTTATATACTCTCTCTTCACAATTGAAAGACTTGTAGAAAAATAGATTTTTGTTGTTACTGTAGTAGAAAATCAATTATTCAAATATTTGCGATTTTTGAGAGTGAACAGACCGCGTTTCGAGCAGCTCCTGCTGTTGGGCATCATCGGCTAGGGTTGTTACGTCCACGCGAGGGTCTATAGTCGGCTGGACCGTCATGTCCACATTTGGACATTTCGCGATCTGACTGGAGTGAGTTGATCGCGCAGATTCGATTTCGCGTACATTTTCGTTCGAACTTTTTCCCACCACCAGTTGAGTGCATGGTTTATGTTTGGTTGCACTATCTGCGGTTCCCTTCCGAGTACTGACCCCGCTGTTAGCTTCCTTCGTGGATATTTTAATGTGATATTGCTGCAATTAGATATCAAATCAAACTGTTAATAAACATCACCTGGCATAAATACGGCAATCTTACCTCCGGAACTGTCCATACGAAAATTCCCCCATCTGTGGATCCGGTGACCAAAAACTTTCCATTCGGGCTATACCGTGCAGACGTTATCGCACTAGCGTGCCCAATACCGACCGCTACTTCCATTCCGAGTTGGTAGTTCCACAGACGCACAACCTGATCCGTTCCGGCTGAGACAAAGTACTCTCCCGTCATATTCATGTCAATGGCGTTAATCGGACCGGACTTTGATCCTTCCACCTCCCGTACTAGGCTGCCATCGAAAGATTCCCAGTAACTAATTAGTTTGTCCGATCCAGCGGTCAAGATCTGCACTCCAGTTGGATAGTACTGAGCTGCGATAAATTGTGTGTGGGCGAAAATAACATGCTTTCGTGTCAGTCGAATCAAATCCCAAATGACGCACGATCCATCGCGCGATGCAGAAACCACCTCGGTATCGAAGCTGTTAATGTGAACAGATTCGATTGGCCCGTAGTGCTCCTTCAGTACACCAATCATGCTCTGCACGTATGGTTCGATCTTCCATACGCGAACCTGCCCCTCAATACCTCCGCTGACCAAAATTTTTCCGTTGCTCGTCACAGCGACCGACGAGCAGCCCTTGTTATGAGCATTTGGTATGGCGTAAATAAGCTTGCCGGTTAGCGGAGTAAAGGCCCGTATTACTCCATCGTTCCAGGCTGAAATTATACTTTTGCCATCGCGGCTGAACACGATCGAGGAGGAAGCAAAATTCGGAACCACGATGCGTAGTAGTTCCTGCATTCGTGACGTGGACCAAATGCGTATTGACTCGTGACTCGAAGTAGCAAATACCAACGAAAAGTTGCTGAAAACCAACATGCTCCATTAGTAAAGCGAAAATACCAGATTCGTAAATTAAGCTCTGTATACTAACTATGGAAAAGCGATATCATAAACGGCATTTGTGTGGCATGTCTTTAACAACCTCAAACTAGAACCAAAGCATTGAATTTCTAGAGAGTAAATTTCGCAACCGTCCGTGCCGATCAGCAGTGTGCACTGATTAACTATCTGAAGAGAGGTGATGACACCACCAACTTTGGTCGATTGGAGCTGAAATAATCATACAGCAGAAGCAATGAAAAAATTGAATTCCTATTGGGCAGCCAGTTTGAAAATTTCGTCCAATATCTACGAATACATTACCGATTTGAACTGCGGCCAGGTAGGACTGTTGTAGTTTTTGAAGCTCACGCCCCTCTCCTGTACCATATCTATAATGCCATCACCTGCTCCAATAATCAATTTTCCATCCGGTAGTATCAACAGATCACGCACTCCGTAGTGGTACTTTTCGCAATCTTTCCCGACCGGTTTTCTTGGGTTGTGCTTACCGAAACATCCAAGCAAAACTGGAACCTTATCCTGAGCCGGTGCATTCGGGTTGGTGCTTACATTCAGTCCAATTTTAACAACATCTCCACTCATTGTTCCTACGTAGAGTATGTTGTCGTTCTCAGTTATACGCATACCGGTAAACTCCCGACGGAGTTTACCGACCGCCACATCCTGAACATTCAATCGTTTTCTGTCTCTATCAATGTGCCACACGCGAAGATTCTCTGAAATGTAAATTATCCATTCCAACGATGATGCAGGGATGATGCACGGTTAAAATACTTACGATCACCGCCAGAAACAAACGTGGTCCAGCGTTGGTTCAATGCGCAAACTTTTGTTGCATCGCCAGTCGTTTCCTTAGTTGCAATGGTACCGCAAATGGCCATACTAAAAAAAATGTTTTCTTTTACAAGCTAGTTCAGAAGCCACCAAAAACCATCCTACTTCTGCTCAATATCCCACACAATGATCGACCCGCAATCCTTCCCGCCCAGGCTGAGCAAATACTGTTCATTGCAGGAAAAACACAACGACTGCACCTTAACTCGGTGCAGTTCATGGCGAGAAATCTCCTTCCGACTCTGCCAGTCCCAAATTATCACGAACGCTCGAAATCCCATGTGGTTGGTCTGGCCGGAGGCGACCATTTTTCCATTTGGCGAAATATCAACCGTTGAGATTGTATTCGTGTGTCCCCGCAGGAAGGTCTGCCTATTCGATTCCAATTCATAAATCGATATTTCATTGCCCAAAGGAAAAACCAAATGCTTCCCGTCCGGATGGATTCGCAAGCCCGCAATAACGTGTCCTAAAAATGTAAAGGAACGGAATTGTACGATGTAATTTGTGTATTACCTTAAATTACCATCGAAGCCAATAATTGCTGCTGGTTCTAAATTGATCACTTCCGGGGATGCCATTGATTTTAAACTCTTTTTAAAGATATCTTCGAAGGAGGGCCTTTGTTTGCTGAATATAAAAAGTTAGAAGCTTGTTTGCATTTGTAAACATAAAAACAAATACCTGCTAGGATACCGGCTTCTCACATAGCAACGGTTGTCCTGTTAGGAAACCGTTGGTTTAGTCATGCGCGCCCAAGCAAAACTAGACCGAACCACGTGTTGCTTGCATAAACACACCTAACCACGAGTTGCATGTCGTTGCTGGTTGTTTCGGTTGAGCAGAGCAAACTGTTGAGTTCACCCGGAATGAACCCAGCTTGACTGGTTACCTTGTCAAAATCTTTTCTCAGTTTGTTGATAATTCCATCGGTCTGGTGAAACTAGGCCTTTCACCGTGGATCTTGTAAACCTTGTCTCCTTTGCGACACTTTTCCTGTAAAGCTACGATGCCGAATTTACGAGGCTCAAGCTGTTCGACCAACAGACGATCGTCACCTGCGAAGTTTAACGATCTGCAGCTACTAATTTACTTATCCTGGTGCGATGTCCGTCAGGATTTGACCTGCATAATAATGTTGCGCCAGCAAACTCGGTCCATGGCTGTCCGTCTTCAATTTCTCGACTGTTCCACACTTTCCCGGGCATACTCCACTCGGTCTAACCGAGCACGCTGCGCACATCTGCATCTGGTACCAGCCGGTTTCGAGGCAAAACCCATTTTTGCGGGGCATTCTCACATCATATCCCGCCCATTGTACCCTTCCAGCTTTACCATCTTTTTGGATGCTGGGTTCGCCGAAAAGCTGCGTCAGCTCCTAGTTCATCCCTCTCCTCCATACACCGCTGTCACATATACCGGCCGGTGCTTTCCGGTGTTATTAGCGTTTTATACATCGTACATTTGGTACGGGGATGAAGCTTACCAGACCTTAGGGTCTTGTGGAGACCGTAGTAAGCACGACTTTCGGCAATAATACGTCTGCGTATTTCTCTGCTGCAGTTGTTATCCGACGTCATCAACGACCGACCCGATGTATACAAATTCGTTCACCACCTCGAACTCGCCCTCGTCGACTACCAACTTTTACTGCTTCACGTTTCAGTTTGGTACACTGTTCAGCAACCGCCTGGAACGTTCTTCCCACAATGTCCACCTCCTCAGCGAAACAGATAAATTGGCTAAATTTATTGAAGATCGTATCGCGCATGTTAAAACTCGCCCTTTTCAGAACACCTTCTAGCGTGATGTTGAACAGTAGACAGGAAATACCATCACCTTGTCTAAGTCCCCTGCGTGTTTCAAACGGGCTTGATAACGAACTTGATATCCTCACACAGCACTGTGCATCATCCAGCGTGGCCTTAATCATTCTTGTCAGTTTGCTGGGAAAGCTGTTTTCGCCCATAATTTTCCACAGCTCTTCACGGTTGATAGTATCGTACGCGGCTTTGAAATCTATATGAATAGGTGGTGCGTAGGGACTTGGTATTCGCGACACTTTTGGAAGATCTGTCACAGCACAAAGATTTGGTTCGTTGTCGATCGCCCGTCTACAAAACCGGCTTGATAACTTGGTAGCGGCGACTGACGGCTAAAAATGATCTAAGAAAGCACTTTATAGACGGTGTTGAAAATGGTGATCGCTCGATAATTCTTACAATTCAACTTGTCGCCCTTGTATATTGGGCATATTACTCTCTTTTCACTCTTCCGGTAGCTGTTTAGTATCCCGCGCCATTCAGTGCCGCTTCCACCATTCGATCACCTCACGTTCATCCGACAAGATTTCCCCGTCTTTATCTCGACAGTCGACATGTTTCGGCTCGCGGCACAGTTTTTGCGGGATACGCAGAGCCGTAGCGTGACATTGCGGCGCCCTTGGCGGAAGCCCAATTTGGCGCCCCTCGTTTCCTAAATCAGTGTTTTCTTCTGGTTTATCATTTTTTCGGTTTCGTCTCTCATCCAATATTTCGCTGCACTTAACGTATATATTAGAAAAATGGACTCATTTCGGATGGCGATGAAAAAAATACACAAGCTAATTCAATGAAATAGATTTTCTTGAAATCTTATGTTAATTAAGCCTTCTATAACAATGTTTCGAAGCCCTGCCAAATGGCTTTACCGCGGTTCATCGGAACTTTCGCTGTGGCCGATCAAAAGTTAGACGTTGGCATATTATTCAACTCTTTCGTGACCTTGGCGATCAGCTCCTTCTCCATTTTGGCAACAAAATTATCGAAGTAAATGCTCTGTTTGAGCTTCGCCTAAAGATTTCCTATAGGTTGCAGTTGGGGGACGTTGGGAGATTTGGTGATTGTCGTGACAACGTTTATCTTTAGCCGGTTCATCTCCTCCAATAATCACTTAGGATAATGGACCGAGGTCAGGCCCGCCAAAAGACCACATCCTTTACGATACTTCTTGATGAAGGCGGCAACTTCCGGTAGGTATTTCGTTCTATATCTTCGTATCTTCTTATTCACTGTAAACCCCGAACGAAAGAACAGCGGCTTGAGCATTCTCTTCTCGCTGATCGCCAGCCACGGAAAGATCATCTTCGGGAACTTGGGGCGGAAGAAATACTTGACGTCATCACTTGCCTTCTTGGTTGGGGATGCAAAGTACTCGGTCCTCTGCCAGTCATTGCCATCCAGCGTCAAGTAGTTTCCGACATTCATTATGACTACGACATCGTGTTTCGCCGAAAATATTTTTTTCACCAGCAACTTCAGCCGTCCTCTAGGCGATTGACTGCTACTCAGACACAGTCAGTCTCTACTGGCGTACCCGCATAAGATCTGATGTCAATTTTGGACAAGTACTTCTTCACCGTTTAGCCGTTTGTTCAGACCTCCCAGCCAAAGCTGCGGACCGATGAGACCACCTTGCTCTCGTTCTTCAATTTTCAGCTTCTGCTGCACGTTACGGTCGCGCAATACTGTCGAGCGTTCGGAACCAGGCTTCTGTTCAACGCTTCCGGCTTTTTCGCGGGGGAGGATGTTATAAATGCCAGATTGCTTCTATTCAGCAGGTACGAAGTGCTTCAACATGTCCAACTTCTTCGCTACGGGGTGGAGCTGGCAGTACGAACAAAGCATCAAGGGCAGTTGTTTGACTGTTTTTGCCTGTCAACTGATCAACTGATAACATGGCATTTAAAATTGCTAAAATCCGTCCAGTTTTTGCTAATGCATTACTGAATATAAGCCCTTTTTAGCCAGTCTGGTCAACCCCTCGCTACGGCACTAGAGATACGTTCAGTTTCTTGCAGAATTTACGCGTTTCCTGAGAGCGATACAGCTGTTCCATATCCTCGCACTCCATTTCTTCCAGGCGGCGCTTCTTATCCCGGAAAACGTGGGTTTGCTGACTTCGAATCTTTCTATATCGTTCCACGTTTTGATGGGTCCCCTGCTGCAACATCTACTCCCGCGCTGCATTTTTCTCATCTAATAACCTCTGGCATTCCCCGTCGAACCAGTCGTTACGTTGCGTTACGTCATTGTACCCAATGGCACCTTCCGTTTCGCCGTTGTTGGGGTTGAAGGGCTTCACTTCGCTCTCCCTTAGCCGGCAGCGTAGCCTCAAGGTATTGTACGTACTCAGTATCTTGAGTTGTTCCAGATTATACCAGCCGTTCCCCAATCTTATTATAAATCCGTCGAAGGAGTCTAAAACGAAGTCTAAAAAGACCCTCTAAAATAATTCAAAGCTTTATTTTTTATTCTGGTAAACTCGTTCACACGATTGTTGGCTTGTCGTCATTTAAAAAAATAAAATTGACGAAAAAAAACTGATTTTATTGTAAATTCATTAGTGTATGTTGCAATTTAAAATATAATAATATCAATCATTACTCAGTGCTTTTATGTTTATCGTATACTTGTTTTCATTTTTATAGGATTTGAGATAAAATCATTTCATTTTTAACAATTCTGTGTAAAATAAAGAATTGGTCCTTTCAAAGCTTTACGATTAATTTAAAAAATAGGTAAAAATAGATAAAAAATAGGTAAAAAATAAATAAAAAATAGTAAAAATTATCTAAGGAATGTAACTGAAATAAATCATCGGGGCTAGGTTGTAAGAACAATAAATGTTGTGTCCAGTTTATAAAAATAGACTAATTCTAAATTGTTCTTATTATCCACATAGCTTAAAAGAAGCTATACATTTTTTTTCGTTGTTAATACATATTCTTATTCCGCGAAACAAAAGCCGTTGCGTTGAAAAAAATCTCTGTTTGCATTGCAGCTTGAAATCTGATTTCAAATTTTCTGAAAACGATGGTTTTGTAAATATATTGTAGCTATACAGTGCCCAATAAGGCAATGCCTTGTAAGCATTTATGTTAATAATAATTTCAGTCGAAAACAAAATATAAATATAATAATCAAAAGGGATTACTGAGTATATCGTGCTTAATCCTAGCAAAGGCAAAATGTGCCAAAAATATCGTATCAGTTTAATTTACTCTTCGTTTCTAAAAACAATTAAACAAAACCCTGTTACTGTTAATAAATTCTTCCCTGTTTGTATTGCAACTTGAAATCTAATTTAAAACATTTAAATACTGATCATAAAAATATCACTCATTGTGCAGTAACCTGTATACTTTAGTAGCTACTTTTTTCAAACTTATTCTATCGTATACGTTTGTTTTTTTAACAATTCTGTGAAAAACAAAGAACTGGATCCCTCGGGCCATAATCAAAGGTTGTATTGAATCCACCCATATCGGTCAGTTGAATGTTTCCCGGCAAACCAATATAGATTTGCATTTGATCCATTTGCTGAACTACTGGCATTTGAACGCCAGCAGCATATTGAAAACCTGTATTGAAACAAACAGTGTTCGTAAGCTGAGAACATTCTGCATAACCAGTGTTGCAGATATTCGTTGGTTCTTTGTCCGGAACAGGAGCTGCAGTTTCTACAGCATAGCTTGAGACCATGCTAAAGTCAGTAGTGTTTGTTAGTTGTGAACCGATCGCTGGTGCAACCGGAGGTTGCACAAGAACCTCTGGTTTTTCCTGCGGTGGGTTTTGAGGATTTACAATACTATTGAGGTCAGTGTCAAAGCTAGGCATGTTAACCGGTGGTGTACTCTCTGTTGAACCAGTACATTTATGCTTCATTTTTTGAGATCTATTTGGGAAAACAGTATCACATTTGCGACACATCTCAATGCGTTTCTGAAAAAATAGGCAGTAAACACATTAAATGTTTATTTGGTTTATTCACTTTAAACGTAAAACGTCTAAATCGTACCCTGGTAGCTCTAAGCGTTCCCAGCAGTTGACCCGGTATTGGCTTAACCCGCGCGTTGATCGTTGTGCCATGTTTAACAAACATATGCTTGTTGAAGAACTGATGATTACGATGGTCCCTGTTGCAACAGAAGTAGTCGTCTCTGAAATAGTGAATACAATAAGTACTCAAAACTCTCAAAAACGTAACTTATTTTACCTATACGTAATACACACGTGACCGGCCATCAGCTCATCTGACGCAAACACGTCTAAACATGTGCCGCACTCCAATTTTTGAGGGCTTGTGTGGCGCAATTTATGCTGTTTCAAATTATCTTCACCTTCAAAAGGCAGCACGCAAATGTCACACACAAATCGTACCTGAATCTAAAAGTACCGCACAAATACATGATTCCTGGGGCAAGAGGAAAACCCTATCATAAAATTACCCCATGAATATGCTCGACATGATCCAGCATTTTCCCTCTATTGTCGAAACTAGAAGTGCAGTACTCGCACTCAACCCGTAATCCATCATGCACACTTAGACGGTGCTTCCGTAGATCACTACCGGTTTTGAACCGTTTGTTGCACACCGTACATGGATGTTCGTAAATATCTTTGTGATGCGTTTCGTGTAATTGTAGTATATCTTTTCTAAAAAACAATCACAGTTTAATCAAACCGTAGGTATAAACAGTAATGGTGACTTCTATGTTACCTGCGAAAGCTCAGACCACATGTTTTGCATTGGAACCTTTTCTCGGCACTATGGATGCATTGAATGTGCAGATTAAGATCCGTTTTAGTATTGCAAGCTTTTTTACAGTACGGACAGAGGAAGCTAAGCTGATTCTTGTGACGCTCCATATGATATTTCAGTTCTGTTGCCGAAGCGGATCGTTTGCCGCAAATTTCACAAACAAACAAAGCGTGATTTTTGTGAAAGTGACGATAACGAAGCTGACGACAGGTGAATGTCTCAGCACAACCTGCACCTCTGCAGTAGTACAGGCGTGATTGTTTTGTGGTTGTACTTTTCGGTTTGTCGTCATGTTTTGCTTGGTGCTTGATAAAGGACAATTCATAGCGGGTGCCAAACGAGCATTTGGAACATTTCAAGGGGACCTCAGTTTTCTGTCGGGACGTCTTCTTATTTGCTTCCGGTGGTTGATCTTTATCGACGGTTTGATCTGGTTTGATAGATGCAGTTGGGCTAACAGCAGGACTCACCTTACTGGTTTTGGTATTGGTTTTGGCCTTCGCAGATTTCCTAACTTCTTTCGGCTTAGGTTTTATTCTGGGCGATATCCTGATCCTTTTGGAATCTGGAACCTGGCATTGTGCATCGCTTGGTTGAGGCTTTGGGTCTTCGAGTTCATTTATCGGTGGCAATTCACTGGCGATAACTGTGTCGGAATCAGCATTAAGTTCATTAACATCCACGATTTTTTCGCCAATTCGATATTCTGTAATAGAAGCTATATCGTACGATGGAAACTCATCTAATAAATCCTTGATTCTCATTTTGTTTTTTGAACAAAGTTGTAGATTTTTCACTAGCGCTGCTAATTGCTTACGTCTGTGTTTAAACAAATCTCTAATTGGTTTTTCATTGCGATGTTTCAACTCAATCAGTGCATTTATGAGCAAATGGGTAGTAATTAATTTGGTCCGATACTTGGCAAACACTTTTAGGGGTTCTAAACAGTCCATACACATCATCTGTGGCATCAGCTTATTACGGGACTGTAAATAAATTAAATATATTTCTTTCAACGTTTAGCATTTATTTATTGAGCAATTACCTCTGGTATAATAAACGTAGCTACCGTAAGAAATTCGCGAATACTTCCATCAAGCAGTGAATCCTTAGTATCAAGTGAAAGCATTTTTTCTTCATCGCTTTTTGGCTTAAAACAAATCCAGCATACATAAGGAAACTTTTGCAGTTTGAAGACCCCCATTTTGGCTACTGAGAATAAAGATTGTTAAACGTAAATCAATGCAGCATTCACAAAAATTATTAGAAATTTCACCTCGCTTTCCAATTTTCTATTGCATTGCACTGATTGAGATTGAACTGTAGCACGGTGCGTGCACTGCGCCGTGGAGTGGATAACGGTTTGTTTTTTGCTTTTTTGTATACGTGTTTTGACGTTCCATCATAAACAACAACTTGTTGCGCCGTATGTGGCATTTGAATAGTACGTAACACAAAGCAACAAAATAAAATCTGATGGATAAAGAACTCTTCAATCCGCGGCTTTCTGAACCTTCTTAAAAAGAGTTTTTTTAGGTTTTTCGTATCTTTTGGGATAGAATTCTTGTAATTTTATTAACCAATGAAACAAAATTAAAAGTTTCGTACCCATGCGTAACGACGTTGAAAGTGAATGGAGCTATCCGATTGCTGCTATTCCGATTCCGGAACTTTTGATTTTGTTTTCTACATCGGAGCGCACTTAGAAGTACGAGAAATGTACATGTAACAAAAAGTGCTAACCTTTAAATTAACCGATCAGAAATTTTTCTATGCATCGATTGATACAGAGAATAAAATAGAAAATTGATCACTTTTGAAATGAGCATAAGTATCAGGTACTATCATGAATTAATGAGTAAACCAGGCCCGATGTATAAATAGTTAATATATTAATGCTAATTTTTAAGAACAGGTCAACAAATGAGTTGGCTGAAGAAGCAGTTGAATCGCTCACGTAGAGTTTGGTGCGATAGGTGGAAATCGAATATGGATGCTATTTTGTCAAACGTCCTCAGGAGGGCTCCGTTTTGGTACGGTAATGTGACATCCTCAGCATAGCGGTATTTCGTAGGGAACTAGGACATTATGAATTCGCTCAAGAATTTGATGGCAGTCTATTTTTCCTCGCATACCGTCGACTTATCCGAGAGTATCCAAGTGGATCAGCAGGCATGGGTTTTCGTAGCTCGGTAAGTGGCAAGGATTTCGCCAGGGCAACCGACGAAGAGCAAACGCAGAAAGCACCACTGGACGGATTCGATTCGTTCAGAACTGTTGTGGTGGTTCGGGTTCCAGACCGCAGAACAGGGTACCCCAGAGTCGATCTGACCAGGAAGCAGTAGGAATGCTTTTAAGCAGTAGACGTCTGTGAAACTTTTGGCGCTCCTAAAATTGAATCCCAGGGTTCTGGAGGATTTGTTGACGATATACGATATACGTTGTCTGTACGTTAGCGTCGTATCGAAAGTTACACCTAGGTCGTTGATATAATCGACCCGCTCGATAGCAGCGTGTAGTTAAAAATAACAGCATCTTTTTTTACGTGAGAAGGATATTACAGAGCACTTTGAGGGATTTACAACCATTCTGTTTAAGGTGCACTGGGGGGGGGGGGGGGCTGTAGCCGCAAGGTAACCCAGTCTGCCTTGACAAGCGAGTGGTCGTGGGTTCGAATCTTAGTAGAATCAAGACATTCGATGTTAAGTGACTTTCACATGGGTTTATTCTCAGGCCCCTGCACATCCTTCCTTCTGCATTCTGCATTTACTAACAATGAAGCCTCTTGCCAGGGCAAGTTACAAGAGTGGTACTTGCTTGAGGTGCGAATGAAGCCTCTTGTCCAAGGACAAATTATAACTAGTCTCCACACTTCCTGGATCTAGAGCTATTAGATATTAGAGCTATTAGGTTAGGTTGAAAAGTAGGACAAAGCGTAGAAGGATAAAAGGGGTGAAAAACATCGACACTTTAAGCACGGATAATAAGCAGTTCGCCCACTCCATAGCGGTATTGCAAAAATAACGTAGTGCGGAACAACACCAGGATGATATCACAATAGATCAAAATGCTGGTCGTAGTGATAATATCCATACAAAAAAGGTATACTAATTAGCGAAGACATCCAGCTGGTGAGCTGGCAAAGAAGTGCGAGGCAGAGCGGTTCACGTCGTTGAAATATAGCAGTAATCTGAGCGGTCCGAGATGACAATTCGAGGTGGCACAGAATGTTCTGGATCCACAATCACCGATTGCAACCAACAGCTGACAATCTGTAAGATAAGAACGAAACATCTCGATGTTTAAAATACCCAGATCACTCAGAACTTGACCGTACGATGGGGCGTTGCTTGCGGTTGAAAACAAACAAGAGTGACCCGTTTGAACTGGTGATTTACTCTAACGTAATGATGCTGTAATGAGAGCATACGGTGTCTAGACAATGTTCGTAGAGCGGCTCTTTTTAATTATTTAAGTTTACGCCGTTCACTTGTTTACCAGGGAGCGCGTGTTCCGGATCGATTTATACTTTTTCCAGGACATGCCTATCAATGACATAGGGTATGTTGCTGCTTCGTCGTAATTACCTATTCCCGTCCTATCCAACACAAATTATTAAAAATAGCGATTTTTATGACACAAAATGCAAAATTAGTTATTCTCTAATATTTTAGTTTGTTGCCTCTCATACGCGATCAATCAAAGTCAGCTGAGATTTATTTAAATGCTTTTTTTTATTAAAGAATTCCCAGCAGCCAAATTTCCAACGTTTTTTCGTGCGACGAAGAAGAAAATGTCAACTATTCATTTCAATTTCCGTCATTCATAAAATGAAAATAACTCACGCAACGCATTGTTGTTATTCTGCAGCTGGGAAAACTTGCATAACCTACAGAAATTTAGTAGAACATTTGTCATGTCCTACACAAATACATGCGCGCTAGTTTCTTAAAAATTATTGTGATTTTTAGTTCGGACGATGAAAAATTTTGATGGACGGATTTTAAAACGGTACGACGAATTTAAGATATAAAGTCAGTTGCGTAAGTGAATTCAAAGGGCACGGATCGGAAGGTAAGTGTGTTTGAGTCAAATCAGCAGCAGAGCTTTTGGATATTGGATTATTCATTAAATCCACCTAAGAAATGATGAAAATTAGAGTGGCTTTCCTTACTACGACGGGAATTAGAAATAAACTCTACGACAAAACATTTGTGACATTTGGTTTGCGTGGCTGTATCGGCGTCGTTATCGTTAATGATGTTATCCCAATCCATTGATGATAAAAGAAGGCTGCGATGCTACGATGATCTGCTCTGAAAAAATTGTCCAAAACAGCAGCGGTGGTAGTGTCAAAATCGCTAGTGAGTTGTCTTCTACAGAGATGATTAACGGAGGTTGATGAGGTACATCTTTAACTAAAGACTGTGGAGCTGTTGAGATGAACTGTGCGGCATCTTGTGTAGCGAAGAAACAGAGGTTTTGGAAGGAGTACAGAAATGGCTGGATCGGGATACAGGAAACCGCATTGCGATTGGTCTCGGTCTCGGTTAGACCGATGATATCATAGCCGATATGAGATGAGATATGAAACGGCTATACGATAGTCAGTGACGCGAGACACCCATGGTGCCTACATTTTGGTAGAAGATCACATGCTGCCTTCGGTCTGGCAGTTCGCGGGAGATTACGGTCGTCAACGAATCGGTAGTCTTGTCTCGTCCATGGAAGGCAGTGTTGGCGTCTAATGACCTAGAAACGCAGAGCTGATCAGTGGTGCGATACGGGCCAGCAAATTTGTACTTGCCTTGAGTACAATTTTGGAAACCCCGTACCCCACTAGCTCCGTAATCCGTACAAGGCCCTGTTGGCAGCCGCTATCCGTCTTTTTACTTCACGGCTCACATCGTTGTCAAATATCACTAACGTAAACAAATTCGCCGACCACTTCAAAACTATCACCATCTATCACCACCATAGTTTCAATACCTGAAGGGCTGCCACGCTTTCTGCCAACCACCATATGTTTTGCTTTGGTGGAATTTATGATTGACCCTATCCTCGCAGCTTCCTTCTTACGATGCGTGTACGCCACTTCCAGCTCTACGGTTAACACCGAGGATACCGATGTCATCCGCGAACCCTAGAAGCATGTGAGATTTCGTGATGATGGTACCGCTTCTCTGCACCACTACCCCTCGAATGGCACCTTCTAGTGCAATGTTGAGCAAGCTTATAAGCTTGCTTCAAACCATCTAACGTTACAAACGAGTCCGATGGCTCGCCCGCTATTCTGACGCTTGTCTTTACTAGTCAGTAAACAAATGATGAGTCTGCAAGTTGCATTCCCGAAATTGACTGAAGATTTGTCACAAGGTGAAAATTTAGACCGCCGTGGAGCGTCTCTCGAAAACCGCACTGGTATCCGCCAATAAAGGTTTCCTTCAATCGTCCTGTTTCTGTTGACAGCTTAATCTTGCTCACCATTTAACAACAGTACATTGAAATGATGTTTTCAACACTTGGTCATCTCCGATATTTCAATAAAAGGAGTTGGAACGGCCTGGTTTCTGATTCCGTTGTTCGTATTAAAGAAGCTTCTCGTATCGTGCCTCTCGAAGCAGTTATCTGCCACCGCAAGAACGCGATTTCAGTGCTGGTTTTTCTTATGACGGTTATTCCTCGCTCTCGTCCGTCACTAGCTGGTACTCAGCGTTGAACCACTCACTGAAAGTGGCTGCAGCAGTAGTATCCAACAGTTCTTACGCAGTGAATGTGCTTCCACTGCTAGTTCAGGTTTTCTCCAACTTATTCATCGATCCGCTCCTCCTCCTTTCGCTGATAACCCTGGCATATTCACTCGTACTTTCCTCGTTGGTCTCGATTTGAATATGTTGGACAACCGAGCGCGAACCTTGCTTACCACGAGATAGTGCTCATCCGAAAAGTATAGCCCGTCAATCAGAACGTAGTCGATCTGAGGCCTCTTTAGGGTGTTTGTAGGTATGTAGGTATGCTGCAAAATAGTCATAGTTTACAGAATTGCTCCTTGACGTCATTAGGTTCGTCCGTGCGTACATATTTATTAGGCTGTGATTAAAGATGTTGCTTTCAAACCTCACCACGCATAGACGGCCATTAATGGACCTCCACCTAATGACACGCTTTATTTGTTTTCCATGTGGTACCAAACTGACTCCATGCTCTGTTTTATTGACGCCACTGACTATCGAGAGCGACACTCTTGTGAAACTGCATTAAATCTGGTACTAGCAAAATGGAAAGAAAAAATCGAAGCTAAAGAAACTATTTTTGCTGTATTTTTGGATCCAAAACACGCGTTTGAAACAATCTTTAAAGCTTGCTTCAGATGATATTAAAACAACAACAATTGCGCGTATTTGTTATTGAATTCAAGCTCTTTTCTTACACAAATGTAGCATTTTCTTCATACTTTTAAGAAAAAATACGGATAAAATTATTCGTCACGGTTTCGAAGGAATTCACGAACTTTTTCTGTAATATGGCTCATTAGGCGGCGCACTCTTTCTTCGTCCATCGTTTTGGTTTTGGCAATCTTATTCCACCAGCTCTTCATCTGATTGATGTCAAACTTTTCCCTTTGCCTTAAGTCTTCTCTTTATGGTTGCCCAGTATTTCTCAATAGGGCGGAACTGGGGGTAATTGGGTGGGTTAAGGTCTTTCGGAACTAGTCTGGGCCCCTTTCTCTGCATACCATTCTTTAACGACTTTGCTTGCCAAATCTGGCCAAAACATCACGGAAGGGTGGTGGGATCGAAAGAACGGCAAAATTCGTTTTTATGAGACATTCCTTTTGGTACAGTTCCGACGTCATTGTCTTATTTGTAACGAAAACTTTCGTTTTTCTGCCACAGCTGCAAATGCCGTATCAAATCGTAAATTTCGTGAAATTTGTCGGCAAAAACAAATTTAAATTTGCTTGGAACATCGCCCCGAGCCGTTG
Source organism: Sabethes cyaneus (assembly GCF_943734655.1). NCBI lineage: Eukaryota > Metazoa > Arthropoda > Insecta > Diptera > Culicidae > Sabethes > Sabethes cyaneus. The sequence continues at coordinate 215,207,675 of NC_071354.1, read as the reverse complement.
CCAAGTAAAATTTTTTGACCTGGCATTTGCCCGAAGTCAGCCTTGACATATAGGATAGGTTTCATCGTCCATCAGAAGACACCCGTCGAACTTGATTAGCACCCGGTCGTATAGCCTTCGAGCACGAATGTTGGCCACACTATTCTGTTTTATGATTCGATTTGGCTGAATTCTCCTCACGGTACTATGGGCAGCACCAAATTTTCTGGCCAAATCACGGTCCGACAGATTGGGATTCCTCTTGATGGTCTTCAAAATCTTACCGCGCAGTTTCCGGTCGACAGTTTCACTCCGATGATTAGCTTGAGGCTTCCGAATCGTCGTCAATGTTTCCTTATACCGTTTGATAACGCGCCATACGGTATTTCTGGGCAATATCAGCTGTTCAGCTAGTCTAGATGCAGACCACAATGGATTTTCCAAATAACTGTGCACAATTTTTTCCCTTCTTGCGGCTTCCATATTGTTTGTTTACAAAATACAGTCGTTTGGCGGAATGTCAAAAATACATAGGTGAAGCTAACAAAATTTCCGACACGTGGGCGCCAAGAATTTTCAAATCCGTTATCCGTTTATCCGCCACAATATGAGCTAAAGTTTGTTCCAATTCTAAATCAAGCAAGCTTTAGGCCCTTATTGTTACAAACCTTGAAGCGATTTGGTATTGTAGGGATGGCATATAAATGGTTTGAAAGCTATTTAAGTGACAGAATTCAGAAAACTGGCTTTTGGATAATTTGAATTCTGATTCCATTGCCAACACACTTGGTGTACCGCAAGGAAGTGTATTAGGGCTCCTTTTGTTCATAATTTATATCAATGACACGAAACGAGTTTTACGGTTCTGCGACATAAATTTGTTTGCTGACGACACTCGTCTATTCATTGCGGCTAAGGAACCTAATGAAATTGCCAATATGTAAACCAAAATTTATATTATCTTTCGAATTGGTTAAAATTCAAACAGCTTAAGCTCAACGTTAGCAAGACAAAATATATATTTAGGAGTAGTCATTGATGACAAGTTAATCTTTAAGTCTCACATTGATAATGTCACCAACAAAATGGCGAAAAAGTACGGTGTCTTGTGCCGTTTAAAAAATGAATTGACTTGTGGACTTTGGAACTCGTATACCGTCGCTTTCTTGCGGAGTTGTATAGTATATCGAGCACCAAAGTTCTGTATAATCTCTCTCCTAGTCGTAGTTCTAAATCGTTATCTAGAACCAATTGTGACTAGCTTGAGCTCTTAAATATTAGGTTCAATTCCTAATCAAGTCCAGATAATTTTCGGGTTGGAAACGTTTTGGACGAGCCTTGGATATTTTTTTGATAGTTGGATATTCACTTAACGACAAGGTCGTCGGAGTCCATTTATGGCAGTCAGTATGGCACCGAATATCACCCTTCCCTTCCCTTCTTCAGTGTACCAACATGCTCTCATAGACTCGGGAAACCATCACAAAAAAATAAAATTAATTCAACTAACCTGCTAGCCATAATAAGATCTAGCAACTCAAAGCATTAAACATTGTATTCTATAGGTTGTATTACTTTTTGCGGCATAAATTTCACCAAATATTGAGATTTCTGCCCAATTGAAATTCATCACTATATTTTCACTTTTTCGCCGTCGATTTTTCATTAATTTTTTCTCATGGAACTGCCATATGGAAAGTTTGTGAAGATTTGGTGCAAAGTTTTGTCTATCCTTTTCACTCTTTAACAAACCTGTGCACAGACTTCACAAATAGAACAAACTTGGGAAGGTGGCAGCACCGTTTCGCGCACATAGCGAATTCGTCACATCACTCGCGAAAAATTTAACTTGAGGCACAGAAAACTTTAATTTGCCACCCGAACTGTTATTTAGTAAGATAATATAATGATTTTGCCCAAACTGTTCACTTGAATTGATAGGAAAAACTTCCCTTCGTTTCGATTGCAATTCCGAATCCGCGACCGTCGTTGTACGTTGTCAAGGGAACGGACGTTTATATGGAGTGATGCCAACGTAAACATTTGAGCATGAAATTGACCAATTATTTTCGCTATTAAATTAAAGGTCGTAGACTGTCGATAATATACTTATAAAATTCACTGATAATAAAATTCACCGTAAACAACATTTTATATGATAGAATTACTATCGGATCTAGCTCAACAGCAAAAATAGATACGCGATTCTGCGTTTCATAATAGTTCATAACAGATTATTACCTACTACTAGCAAGTCTATTCTCAAGAAAACGATAGTGGCAACAATTACTGAAATCAGTAAAAAATTAGCTGGACTCTGACGACCTTCACCTTAAAACTTTGATGTCTTTGTATTAGAAGACAGCTCGTTATTTGCTTTTACACCTGACTACATTGTTATAATATAAACATCTTAATAGATAAATTGACTCGCTCAAACCGTTGCAGGAGTACGAGGTGGGACCATCACCATCATTCATCATACTTAAATGCCGATCTCAAGACTAGAGTTCCGCAAGGCTCGATTCTTGGACCAATACTGTGGAACGTGTATTATATTATAGACTACTGTAAAGTTAAAGTTGTCTAACGGTGAGAATACAAAGGGCTTCGCAGATAATAATGTTGAAGCAACAACTGACGAAACGTAAGTGGAATAAGAAATATTGACGATCATTGTGATTGAAAAATGGAAGTGCTGTAACACTTGGGAGGAAGGATCCATGACTACCTGAATCAGATTGCCACGTCGACCATGCAGCGATCTTGACGTTGTCCAGGATAAAGCCAAATACTAAATGTCTTTTGGTGTTAGGACGATTAAATTCGTGTGAATAAAAAACTGGAGTTCGGTCGAACCAAGTCAAAAAGGTTTAAACTTAATGCTAGAATGCAGAAATTTGCGTTGTAAATGTGAAAAACAATATTTTCAGAATCAGGCTTTTGAGACAAGTGGGAACAGATTTATTCATTCATTCATTCATAGTCGGGTAAAACTTTTATATTTAATTTTGACTTATCTCTTGTCGCTATAGTTTTCAGTACAATAATTATTCATATTTTTTTTATTTGTTTGTTTCTGCATCGTGTTTTCTTGTGTTTTCAAATGTATATTTAACGCGAGTCATCAAGAAGTGATACAGTTATAGAGCGCTTTAAGTGTGGAGAAATTAAGTTTTGTGTGACTATTGTTTATATTGATTTGTTACATTTATTCGTTTCACTCTTTCATCGGCACCTGCAGCAGCAGCAGCAGCTACTACTAGCGATCTGAATAATTTTGTTTTCTTTAGACGCAGTTATCATGCCAGATGTTCCGAATCTGAAAGCTCCTGCATGGCTATTGTTCTAAGTGTGTTTTCAGGGATTCGTTTACTAAGTTGACTCAACGTTGTGTTTGGGTTTTTTCTGTTCAGTATAAATATATTGCTGAAATTTTTATAATTGGGTGTGAAACTATGCGTTGCAGGTTGCTCTCATTTTCCAATCATTTACAGTTTTACTAAATCATCTATTTGTGTCTTTCACAAACTCGTTTTTTCATGCCTCTCCTTCTAACCTTATCAGTTAGCTCAACGCTATCGCTTGGCAAATGTTCGCCTTCCTCCTCTGTTTCGACCATTTAGTTATACTTAAAGTCTATATAATAGCGTCCACCAATCGTAAGAATAATTAAATAAACGCAACATTTGAGAGTGAGTGTAGAATTTATATATCACTTGAGACAACGCTCGAAGTATGTCTCGCCAATGTAGCTGCCACGCATTGCCTTAAAAACATTGTGCTCGAACAGACGCCGGTTGGTCTGTAGCACCTCAGCGGCCTCTCGATTTAGCGGATCCTCCGGGTTTGGTTCCTAAAAACGAAATGACGACAATAAACGTTGTTCTCACATAAAACCAATTCTGTTGGCCTGATTGCTTACCAAGAACAAGTACTGCAGCCCGTAGACGATTGAATTGATAGTGAGCACCGGCTTCCAATCTTCACGCAAAATATTGAGACACACGTTCCCTTCCAGATCGATATTGGGATGGTAGACCTGTGTTTCACACTTTACCTTCGGCGGCTCATGGGGATAGTTTGGGCCGACCTTCAGCGAGAGGTGTTTTGGGAATAAAATTTACACAATGATAACGATATTTAAACTATCATGAAATTAACTGTGTTTAATAAACACTCGAATTTTTGAACACGTTTATATTTATCTAGCTTTTTGCTTGGTTATCACTGTGTTTTATTTGTATAACATTCTTCAGATGACGTTGTCAGAAAACAAACAGCTTAAACACAGTTGAAACAATAAATAATGTTTAGTATCAACTACTATGAGAGCTACTATCTAAATGATTTTTTTCCGAAGCAGGTAGTGGTTCATAAGTATGTTAAGCAAATCAGCCTGCTTGGAAATCTTAACACCAGTACGACTAATGCTAATTTCGAGTGCTAAATTCACCCAGTTTGGACACCAATTTCCGACCAAAAGACAGAAACTTACCTTGAAGTTGAAAACAAATCGACCACCCTTGTAAAAGCCCTCATCTGGACAAATGATTAACTTGAAATTTAGCAGATCATCCGGATCAGGAAATTCTGTGGCACAAGTCTTGGGTAGATTCAGCTCATTAATATCTGCGAACGGAACAACAAAATATGGTGTTTATTTTTTCAAACAATAAAATTAATTCTTTTAATGGAATAGAAAGTTTTTGGATTGTCAAATCAGCCATTTCACTGTTTACCTTTTGTAATCCTTAGCTGAGCGGCAGTGAAAGCTTTTTTCTGGGGTCCAGATTTTGGGGTTGCCTCTCCATCTTTCTTCTGTTGTTTTAGCGAGAAAAGTTTAATCATTTTTGTTTTTAAACTCGACTGCGTTTGCGTTTGCGGAATGACTTGAACGAAAGTTTTTTTTTATGCCAACTAAATGTACGATAAACCACTATTATCAAGGTCAGTGCCTATTTCCTCTTCTTTCTGGGCTAAAATAAAGCAGTAATTCCAACAAAAAAAGTTTCTTCACGGGCTGTTATGTCAAACCTTTCTGGGATATTCGCAAGTGGCAATCTGTTGTTCCGACACAAAAAGCACTTCCTTTGGCAAGACAGAACCGAGCACCACAATATTTTCGCGATACAAATACGTCCCAGCAACCGACACTAATCGCCAATTGAAAATTATCGATAGAAATGTCTCTTTTATTTGTAATTTTGTATTATTTTTCGTCTGAAGCAGTTTTTGGACATTTGATTCACAAACGCCACAACCTACACAAGCATACTTTTCTACACGTTTAATCGAAAGCAGGTAATGTTCATTCCAATGCCACTGAATACAACCGTTATACTTTTTTATAAGGGCGTATGTACAAAATCATTGTCCTATCCAGCTTTTTACGAGCCATAATGGCGGATGTGTTCGTAATATCCAGCTTTTTACGAGCTATTAATGGTGGACGTGTTCGTAATATTTGAACCACATTTTTGACATTTCGAAATACATCGCACGTTTACTTTCTGCACGTTCACAGTAAAACTAAGGCTGTGAATCATTTCGCGAAATTTTTGATTAAAATTTGACAGTTCGATGGTTTTTCGAAAATAACCCTGCTCGGGAGCATGGTTAGTTTTCACCAGTTCGATGGTTCGCTTCTGAGAGCCAATGAGATATGCCACAGGTGAGGAAAGAGCTTCGATATGTTTCATTGATTTTTCCTTGAATTTTTTTCACCAATGTGTGGATGTTTAACATATAACAAATTTTATTCAGCCCGAAATGAAATGAGATAAATTTTATCTATCAAATAGGAGCAAATGAACACCAAAAATTCATCCAATTCCAACCTGGACTGAATAAATAAATTTGCTGTTATAGAAACATATCTTCATCCTCACCTTATATATGCTCTCATTGAGTAAAACAACTATCAATCTATCAAATATGAAATGTTTCGCATTCTGAACTGATTTTAACCACTCGAGGAGTAATAATCATCAAACTGTCAAATTTTAACTAAAAAATTAAAAACTTCGCGAAATGGTTCACAGCAAGGGGTCGGACACTCAGCACATAGTGCCCCGGCACTGCAGAGATATCAAACGGCACACCTCTAAAGCCTTATAAAAATAACATTTATAGGGCTTTACACACCTCCGGTTCAATTTTTATACATATGAAATGGGAGCACTGCCAGTTGTCAAAATCATCTCGCACGGTTGCCAGATCTATCAGATTTTAACGAATTTAACAAATCTTGCAGTTCGGCACTTTCGGTACAGCATCGGCACAGTTCGGCTCGTTTCAAGTCGCCTAACATAAAAACGGCTGTGCCGAGTGACCGACCCCTTGGTTCACAGCCTAACGGAACGTGCAATGTGAAATGTCAAAAATGCTGTCTAAATATGACGAACGCCGTCCGCCATTATGACTCGTAAAAAACTGCATTTGGTTTGGACAACACTTTTGACATTTCCCTAATCCACCTTTTTACGAGCCATAATGGCGGACGTGTTCGTAATATTTGAACAGCATTTTTGACATTTCTGTATAAGGATTGCAAATGTGCGACTGTATTAGTGGTTTGTGTGCATCGTGAAAAATGTTTCGCAGCGAACAAAAATTTGGAGATGCAAACAAACCGCGTATTCGTATATTCGCGGCGGAAGGCCCAGACACATTGAATTACGGATTTTACTACGTTACGTCAATTTGACAATTTTTCCATGGGTTTTCTGTCAAATTTCCGCAACGTAGTAAAATCCATATGCATTATGTCTGGGTGTGAAGTGTGCGTGCGGTAAATGTCAGCAATCTCTATGTGGGGTATATTATTATAGTTACTATATATATAGTTCGGCGGATAGAAAACCAGGTGAGTTGGCATCCCTGATTTTTGAATTTAAATTGGAAATTATGGAGAAATGTGCAGGTTTTTACGGAAAATAATCGCTAGCGGGTATTGAAAATGACTAGTTATATGAAAATAAAGTGTGTTTATTAACATTACTCCCACAGTTCGAATTTTAAAAAAACGTTTGGCTCCGCTTTTGACGTTTAATTGGCTCCCGATTTTTGTATCTGCCGAACTTAGTCACATATATATTTTATGGGTGCATGAACATCTTAATAAATTTTATTTTATTTTTTCAGTGTATGGATAACCGTCCATTCCCTGGCGTTTGTTTTGACTGGTTTTCGACGATCTCTCAAAAACTCAAAGCGCGCAATTTTTATATCTGTGCTTATTGCTATTCTTTTATTGCATTGATAATTTTAGAAACTAAGCATAAATGCATGCTTTATTTAGCATATATTCGCAATTGTGATGGATGATCCGGGCTTCCAAAGCAGATATCATAAGTGTAAGTGTAAAGTGAAACTTTGGGAAAAAGAGTTTCGGAAAAAACATGGACGTATTCCTTCAAAGGTAATAAACTTTCAGCTATAAACACGGCGATTTGAACAATTTTATTACGTTTTTTTTGCAGTATGATATCAGAGATTCATCAGCTGATGTCCGAGAAGCTTACAAGACGTACTACAAGTTGAAAACCTCATTGTTACAAAATACGCTGCAGGATGTATTTGACGACGAAGATGACTTCGACAGCTCTTTGGTGTCGCAAATGGAGCAAATGTCGCAAGACAATTCTATCGCAGATAGTTCATTTTCAAACATTGGCGAACTGAAAGCATCAAATGTCTCGATTAATAATCTTCTGACAGACCAAATTACTGGACAAGTTAGGGAGTTTGAAGCAGAACAAGAACTGGAGCAAAACACGCGAGCTTGGGGAAAGGAGTTAAACAGAAAAAAGTCGGAAAAAGTTAAAATTCCCAAAAAATCTCCGCCAAAACCTAAGGTAGTATCTCTCACCAAGAAATTAATTGATGTTTCCTCTATGGTTCCCAGCCGTAATCCACGGAAATCACTTGCTAGTAGACTTTCCACTAGTTCGCAGTCGTCTGCTTCGATTCAAATTTCATTCGGTTCTGGAAGTTGGAAGGATTCGCTTCCGGATCTTGAGACTTTATTGAATGAAAAATCTAAACAGGCGCAACAATCGTCTCCAGTGCAAGGATCGATTGGAAACCAACAACCCAAAATGCCAGCCAATCAGCTCGATGAAGGTTGGCTAAACCGTCAGTCGGCAACGCAAACGGATCTGGTAGCATTAGTTGCATCTCAGAACGCTTGTGAACCCAAAAAGTATGGTCTTGGCAATATTAATTTGTCGAATTTGGACAGTTCCTATGCAGCTCCCGTCGATGTTTCAAATAGTTTCGGAATGTCCGCTCTTAGCATGAGTTCTACAACCAACGCTTCCGGTGATTCACAAACCCTAGCCCAATGTACGGTCTTAGATCGCTCAATACAGTCGGATTCCGACGGGGTAGTGGAAAATAGCGAAGATGAATCAGCGGTTGGATCACTGAACAGCACGACCAACATTCGTCACGTAGCGAAAAAACGGAAAGTGTTTACGAGTGTAAACATGAAAAAGGAAAAGAAGGAACTGGCGACGAATGATACTGCTCGTGTGGAGCAAGTGAGTGCGGAAAAAAATGTTGATGTAGAGAATTTGGATCCGGCTGCCGGAGTTGACACCCCGGAGAAAAAGGTTGATCCTAAACCGAAAACCGTTCGTGGTCGCAAAAAGCGACTGCCCAAAGCTGAACCCTCGGTTTCTAAGGTAAGTTTTATGATGCTTAACTAATTCGTTGTATAAAATGTAAATTTTCATCCAAGGTTCCAACGCGAAAACTGCCAACACGTGCTCGGAAATCGATTAGTTATCAAGTTCAAGTCACCAGCGAGGATGAAACAGCAGCTGGTGCGTTTGAAGATTTTGATGACGACGATAAAGATCCTGATTTTGAAAACAAGAAAGCGAACGTTTCCGAAATAGATTCAAATGACAGTACGATTGCGAATGAAACCAGTGATATAGTGGATTCTGATCGGGTTGAGGTCAAAAGAAAAGGCAGACCTCGAAAATCGACGGTGAATGTTATCAGAAGTGCTTCCACTCAAAGAAGCAGTCGTAAGCGTCGTTCGGGAAGTGCAAAGAAAAGTCCGTCAGCACCACGAATCGGTGGAAATATTAGTAAGGGTAAAAAGAAAATCGCGAAACAAGGGCATGGTCGACTAGCTAATAAGGAACAGGACAAGGTAAAAGAGGAGCACGCAGAAGAATTTAATGATTATGTTTTAGAATTTGGAATTGAAAGTCTGCATAATGTACCGCGGGTTGAGCTAAGCGAGCTAAAGATGAATAATGTAGCAGCTGAAAATTTTATTCAAGGAGCTCCAGCTAGGGAAACAGATACTAAAGGTGCGACCAGTCGTGATTTGATATCGCAAAAAGAAACTGTTTTACAGAAAAAAGTTGCTGCCGGAAAACTGAATGAAAATTTCGTTCGGATTGATATTAGAAAGAAAGTGTTTGTAAAAGGTAAAAAGACAATTAATTACAGCAAGTATAAGAAATCCCTATGGAAAAAGAAGAAAGCTGCTGCTCTATGTGGTCCGGAAATGGATATGGGTGGATGTGATGGAGGTGTATTGACTTGCTTTCAATGTGGTGGTGTTGGTCATATGGCTCGCAATTGCAAAGTAAAGGGTGAACAGTTGCTGCCAATAGATGCTGTAGAAGTCGATGAGTCCCCGTTTCCAACGCTGGAGGAGGCTGAATCAATGGCAAAAGCTAGATCATTGGTGGTTCACGCTAATCGCATTCAAAACCTTCCAATTACGGATAATCCGACGTGGAAAGAGAAATCCGAAGATGCCGTCAACGAATCAGCACGCGAAGACCTCCCTCCTGAAAAACCTTCCTACATTAGGCATACTATACCTGAAGATTTCCTGAAAGCATCCGGTATCCTTGAATGCACCGTCGGTAGTAAAGACAAAATTGAGCCACTTTATCAGCTTCGTCCCGATGGTTCGCTTCCAGCAACACCGAAAGTGGTATTCGATGCCTTGGCAATGTTCGGTCACAAACAGTTCCGCGCAGGACAAGAACGAGCCATTATGCGAGTTCTCAGTGGCATGTCTACCTTAGTTACGCTCAGCACTGGCTCGGGTAAATCTCTCTGTTATCAGCTGCCAGCTTATTTGTACAGAAAACAACGAAAATGTGTTACTTTGGTTATTTCGCCACTCGTGTCCCTAATGGAGGATCAAGTGCATGGTGTACCGAACTTTCTGAATGCACAATGCTTGCACACAAACCAAACACCCAAGTAAGTCGACCGTAATCTACCGCAACGTTAAATTTGAAAAAAATCTATCTAATTCTAGAGTTCGGGAAAAGACGATGGCCGCTATCACTTCTGGGGAGTTAGATGTTCTACTTATATCGCCTGAAGCGGTAGTTTCCGGAGAAAAATCCACCGGATTTGGGTCCCTATTGCGCCAGTTACCACCGATCGCGTTTGCCTGCATTGACGAGGCACATTGCGTATCACAATGGAGTCATAACTTCCGTCCAAGCTATCTGATGATTTGTCGGGTAAGTTCCAAATGCCTAAGATTGTGCAATAATTGATTATCATCGTTCCTATTAGGTCCTTAAGGAAAAGCTAGGCGTTCATACAATTCTCGGATTAACGGCGACAGCGACTGCTCAGACCAGGTAACTAAAAAAGTCTTTTAAAGCAATGTTGCGATTAATTAACCTAAAAAACTGTAGACTTAGCATTGTGGAACACCTGGCTATCCCGGATGGAACCGACGGTATTATTAGTGACATACCGTTGCCCGATAATTTGATACTGACCGTGTCGAAGGACGCTAACCGCGACGCGGCACTGCTAAACCTGCTCCGCTCGGATCGTTTCTCTGAACTGCAATCGATCATTGTCTACTGCACTAGGCGGGATGAATGTGAACGAATCGCAACATTTTTGCGGACCTGCTTTCAGGATATGCAAAGGAACGATGCAGCGGATGAAACTGCAGCTACCAAACGAAAGCGGAAGAGAGAAAGCTGCACCGCTGAGCCGTACCATGCTGGGTTGCCGTCGTCAAGAAGGAAAAGCATTCAGAATGCATTTATGCGTGGTGATTTGCGGATCGTGGTGGCAACAATCGCCTTCGGAATGGGCATTAATAAGTCGGACATTCGGGCAATCATTCACTACAACATGCCGAAAAATTTCGAAAGCTACGTGCAAGAGGTGGGTCGTGCTGGTCGCGACGGAAATGTTTCCCATTGTCATCTGTTCTTAGACAGTAAAGGAAACGATAGAAATGAACTGCGTCGGCACATTTACGCTAATTCGATTGATCGTCATGTGATTAGAAAATTACTGCAGAAAATTTTTGTTCCCTGTGCGTGTGTGAAAAACTTTAAGGATGAGTACGTTTTCGAGCTTATTTGAAATCAAACTTGATCAGTTACTTTTGAATTTTTTACTATCAGGAAGTTCTCGGAAGAGCATCGCAAGCAGCTAGAGGCGCTAAAGGATATCGACTGGTCAGAGGATTTTCACCAAACCGCTGAGACTGAATCAATGGTGGTGAAACCACCAAGTAGCACTCGACGAATCTGTCCGGGTCATGAAGTTTGCTTTTCGATAGAATCGACCGTTCAGCAGCTAGACATCCCGGAGGAGAATATATCGACACTACTCTGCTACTTGGAACTGCACGAGGAACGCTACATTCAAGTGCTGAGCAGGGCGTACGTCATGTGTAAGGTAATGTCCTATGCTGGCCCAAGAGCGCTGAAAGCTGCCGCCAAAGAGTGTCCGCCGCTTGCTATGGCCATAGCACTAGATTTGAAGAAAGGCATCTCGCATGATGCAGCCACTTTCATAGAGTTTCATGTTATTGACGTCGCTGCTGCCATCGGTTGGGACAGTGGAGTTGTTAAGTTTCAACTGAAAAACCTCGAATGGGTTGTTGGTGAGCATTGGACTCATGAAAATGCGTTTCTTTCTGTGTGACCCACTAATAAAAGTTTGCGATTTCAGAAAATAACGTTCGTAAACGCTCTCCGATCAGTGTGAGCTTCTACGATTTGGGCTTCCGAATGAGGGCACCGGGAGATTTATCGGACGATGAGCTAGATACCAATTTAGACTCGCTGTACACGCGGGTAATGAATCAGGAAAAAACTCAACTCGTGCAGCTGCAGTGCGTTTTCGATGCACTTTCATCGGTTGTTTGCCAAACTTATAGAGTTGCTAGCGAAACTGCAAAATTCCTGGATTCTTCCGATAAGCTTAAGACTATAATTCGAGCCTATTTTGAGAATGAGCATGGCACTGATAATACGGAATTCGTCCCTGAGGTATTGCCTCGTATTTGCGAGATAAGATAACGTTAATTGCTATGCTTTATTCCTTGCAGATTGACGATACTCCGGAGCATCAACTGCTCAGCGATATACGAACAATGATACAACGATATCCGGAGAATAATTTTACCGGTCGTGCTATCGCCCGTATATTCCACGGGGTACAAAGTCCAAACTACCCGGCTGTCATTTGGGGCCGATGCAACTACTGGCGGGCTTACACCAGTGCCGATTTCAATCGAATTGTTCGTATAGCTAATGCTGAAATTGTGCGCATGCGGACTTAGCACCGGTGGAACAGAAAGGAACCCGTCGCGCAAACTAGAACTGTTTGAATTGTGTTTCCTAGGATCAAAGCTTCGATGATAATAGATTTTATAGTTGATTTCTTATTAGGCAAATAATGTTTTTTCTTTTTTTTCGTCATAGTTAAGCAGAGTGACTCCAAACTTAAAGGTGAGTTATTGCATACTTGGTTCATATTATTTTTTTATTTATGTATGTATGTACAATGAATAGCAATCTTGAAACAGGGCTCACTGGAAATAGGAAGCGTCATGTTCTTACCCAATGCTACGTGAAAACTCAGTTTTTTTTTTGATATTATACAAAGTTTATGTAAAATGCAAAACGAATAAGTAACATCTCGCTTCTCTACTCGATACCGGTGATAAGGGTTTTCTACTTGCTTTCTAACTCAACAACCGTTTTGATAGAACATTGTTGCTTTCTGAAGTTCTTTCCTCCGTGTAACTCTGCTCTGTTATGCAGCTATCCATTGCGCTTATATTACCAAAAATATCACAATAGATCAAATTAATGGTCGCAGTGGTGCCAACCTTCCTACAAAATATATTACCTAAACATGCAAGCATTGTGGACAAAGTCTTAGAAAGACGTTTAAGTCTAACGCTTTGCTTTGATTTCAATTGGCAATGATTTTACTGTCCATAGTGTTATATATTCCAATTAAAACGAATTGCTGTGTCTTATATAATGTCTTTATGGCGATTAATAATCTTATCAGGTATCAGGAAGTAAGCTTGAGAATCATGACGAGTTTATCTGCTCAAATTATATCGATCCAATCCTCGACATCATTACTAGAAACATTCGGACGACGGAGGCAATCTGCGCCAGACCATAAACGGAAGCAGGAAGGATTGGTGATTGATTAGTTCACATACTTGGGATCTCTGATCACCGACGACAATAATACGAGTAATGAGTCTTAACGATGCATTGAAGCTGGAAGTCGAGCCTACTTTTCCTTTTCGCAAGACGCTTCGATCAAAGAGAATACGCCGCCGCACAATCAGGCGATATATGAAACGCTAATCAGACCTGTAGTAGTCCTCTACGGACTTGAGACAGTAACTTTGCTTACGGAAGATATACGTGTTGCCGTATTTGAACGAAAGGTGTTGCGATCTATTTTTGGCGGAGTACAAACTTGAAGCCGACTTGCGTGTGTCGTGACACGCAACGAATTAGCGACGAGTAGCCCAGGACCGAGTACAATGGAGTGGAATATTGGAATAGCAACATTCATGGCATCCCTGTTATGTGTACGTACAGCAACGTACATGTGTGTGTATACACAACTACGCGCTTATCTGCGAAGCAGACTTGGCAACAGAGCAGCAGCAGCGGAAACAGTGGCGGTAGCCATTTTCTATCTTTATAACTAAATGTGCTTTCAATGTGATAAGTTCGTTTTTTCATTAATAAATCTTTTTTGTGTTTAATTAATTAACCTTGGCTTTCAATTCTATTGCGACTTTAAACCAAGAGGTTATGGGCCCAGTTGCGTGAAAGTAAAGTGGTTAATTTGTATCTTAAACGTCGCGACTAGTGGTTTTTGTGGAATATCGAGAAAGACTAAAGTGTGCTGTTGGAAACAAAATGGCTGACATGAAAGTTTCGATTGAAAAGTTAAACGACCAGAACTATGGTATCTGGAAGTTTAAAATGCGGCTTTTGCTAACTAAGGAAAAAGTGCTGAGTGTAGTGACCGAACCGAAACCTGAAAATGCGGATGCGACCTGGGTCTCAAAAGATGAGATGGCGCAGGCATTGGTTGGATTGGCGCTAGAGGACACGCAGCTTATTCACGTTATGCAGAAGACGACGGCGAAAGAGATGTGGGATGCACTGAAGGATTACCACGAACGTGCATCTCTCTCTAGCAAAATCCACGTAGTGCGTAAGCTGGTGTCCATTCGTATGTCGGATGGTGAATCCATGGCAGAGCACTTGAAAGCGATGGCGGAGCTGCGACTTCGGCTCTCGGCGCTGGGTGAAGAAATGAAAGATCACTGGTTTGTTGCTTTGATGCTTTCTAGCTTACCTGAATCGTACGATGGTCTGATAATGGCCCTCGAGAGTCGTCCGGATGAAGATCTCACAGTTGAGTTTGTGAAAGGAAAATTACTCGATGAAGGTCGGCGACGAGTTGAAAAGATTCCCGAAGAAGAAAAAGCACTTGCAACGGGATCGAACAGTGAAAAGCAAAAGTTTTGTGGTGCAAAGCAGAAAGTGAAGAAGAACAAAGTGTGTCATTATTGCAGCAAAGAGGGGCATTTTCGACGCGACTGTCGGAAATTTGCACAAGATCGGCAAAATAGAGAGCGGGCTAATGTGACTGTCGAATCAGACGAAAAATTCGAAATGTGTTTAGTTGCTGGAAGTTTCGGTGAAGCTGGTGTTTGGTACCTTGACTCAGGTGCCACCTCGCACATGACAAGTGATTCGAAAATTTTAGCTGAGCTAGACAGGTCCAAAGAAGCTACTATTTGTTTGGCTGATGGAAACACGATTAAATCAACCGGTGCCGGTTCTAGCAAGATTAGTTGCGTTAATGGTGAAGGTGCTCGAGTGAAGGTTGGATTAGAAAATGTGTTTCACGTACCGTCGCTCGCGGGTAATCTATTGTCGGTAAGCAGAATCGCTGATCTTGGTTTCACGGTGTTGTTTGAAAAGTCTGGATGTAAAGTGCTCAAAGGAAACAAAGTAATGTTAATTGGGCAACGGAAGGGTGGCCTGTATCATTTGAAGCAATTTCATGATAAGGCACTCTTGAGTGAAACAAAACACAGTGATTCGTGCGAACATTTGTGGCACCGTCGCCTGGGGCATCGAGATTCTAATGCCGTGAAGAAAATAGTGAGTGAGAATCTCGGTCATGGCTTAAAGCTTAGTCAGTGTGATGCTACTGCGGTGTGTGAACCGTGTTTTGAAGGGAAAATGAGCCGGGAGTCCTTTCCGAAAGCGTCTACGAGTCGTGCAAGTGAAGTTGGGGAACTCGTTCATAGTGATTTGGGCGGGCCGATGGAAGTGGCAACGCCGCGAGGTAATCGTTACTATATAATCTTGGTGGACGATTATAGTCGCTATTCGATGCTTTATTTACTGCAACGCAAATCCGATGCTGAAGAAAAGATTCGTGAATATTGCAACAGGATGAAAAATCAGTTTGGGCATTATCCGAAGTGCATTAGGTCGGATGGTGGTGGAGAGTATTCGGGTCGTGATTTGAAAAAGTTTTTTCTGGCAAATGGAATCGTACAGCAGATGTCGGCGCCTTACTCGCCGCAGCAGAACGGTGTAGCTGAACGGAAGAACCGTTATCTTAAGGAGATGATGCGTTGTATGCTGGCTGAATCAGGTTTGGAGAAAAAGTTCTGGGGAGAGGCGATTAATACTGCAAACTATTTGCAGAATCGCTGCCCGTCGGCATCGATTGTGTGCACACCGTACGAGATGTGGTCGAAAAAGAAACCGTCGTATAGTCATCTGAGAGTTTTCGGTAGTGAGGCATATGTGCATATTCCAAAAGAAAAGCGTAGAGCGCTGGATTTCAAATCAGAGAAGCTAGTGTTTGTTGGCTACGCGGAAGGGCGAAAAGCGTATCGTTTTCTGAATGTGCATTCGGGGATCATTACGATCAGTAGAGATGCAAAATTTCTTGAGCAGTGCAGTTTGAAAAGTTCCGTGCCTGTGCAGTCCGTAACGGAAGAAGACTGTTTTGATGTTCCGCTTGTTTCGCATCCTGTTGAACTGACTTTAGAAGAAGATTCTAGTGATGTTAGTGATGTTCAGGATGTTACCAGTGATTTACAAGATGCAAGTATTACCGATGAAAATTCTTCGTTCCATGGTTTCCCGATGGACGAAATAGCAAGACGCTCTCGCCGTTCGACACGGGGGATTCCAGCAAGCAGGCTGATCGAAGAAATTTTCGCAGCTGAGACTGTAGCAGTGGAACCCAAGAATTTGAAAGAGGCAATGGCCTGTGAGCAAAAGAAAAAGTGGAAAGCGGCAATGGTAGATGAGTTAGAGTCCCACTCGCAAAATGGAACGTGGGATTTAGTTGATTTGCCTGAGGGAAGAAAACCCGTTGGTTGCCGCTGGGTTTATAAACTGAAGCAAAATGCGGCTGGCGGAATAATTAAATATAAGGCTCGCCTTGTAGCGCAAGGTTTCTTGCAAGTTTACGGTGAGGATTACGATGAGGTTTTTGCACCGGTAACCACGCACACAACCTTTAGGCTCCTGTTAGCATTGGCAAGCAAGAAAGGAATGACGTTGAATCATTTTGATGTAAAAACGGCCTACTTGCATGGTAAACTAGACGAAGAGTTGTATATGGTGCAACCGCCTGGACATGTAGTCAAAGGTAAAGAGAGCATGGTTTGTCGCTTGAGGAGGAGCATATACGGTTTGAAACAGTCGGCAAGATGCTGGAATAGGCGCCTGCATGCTGTGTTGAAAAATTTGGGTTTCAAGCAGAGCACAGCGGACGCTTGTTTGTACACGAAAAACGTAAAAGGAAAAATAGTTTACTTGCTCGTGTACGTAGATGATATTCTCGTGGGCTCCGTGGACGATTCCGAGATCAAAATTGTTTACGAACAGCTGAAGAAGCAGTTTGAAATGACTGATCTTGGGGAATTGAGTTACTTCCTTGGAATGGAAGTGTACCGTGATAAAAGTGGATATAGCGTGTCTTTGGAAGGCTATATTAACCGGATTACTGAAAAATTCGGACTTCGTGATGCCAAAGAGGCTAAGACCCCGATGGAAATTGGGTATGTAAAAGAAGAAAACAAAAGCAGTGCGTTTTCTGATGGTACATTATATAGAAGCCTCGTCGGTGCGCTACTTTATATAGCGGTCTGTGCTCGACCTGATATAGCAGTGAGTGCGTCGATTCTAGGACGAAAGGTGAGTGCGCCCACTGAAGCAGATTGGGTGGCTGCGAAGCGTGTTGTACGCTATTTAAAGGCGACAAAGGATTGGCAATTACGGTACAGAAATTGTGGTGGCGAACTGGTCGGATTTTCTGATGCGGATTGGGCTGGTGATATCTGTTCCAGGAAGTCAACCACAGGTTTTGTATACCTGTATGCTGGTGGAGCTGTGTCTTGGTGTAGTCGGAAGCAATCAAGTGTAACGCTTAGTTCGATGGAGTCGGAGTATGTGGCTCTAAGCGAGGCAAGTCAAGAACTTCTATGGCTACTGAAGCTACTAAGCGATTTTGGTGAACCATATAAGGGACCGGTGACCATGATGGAAGACAACCAGAGCTGTATAACATTCGTGGGTTCAGAACGAACAAGTCGGCGTTCGAAGCATGTGGAGACGAGGGAGCATTACGTCAAAAATTTGTGTAACAACGAAGTGCTGAAGCTGGAATATTGTCCGTCGGAGCACATGGTAGCAGATATTCTAACAAAACCGCTTGGTGTCGTCAAACAAAGGAAGTTTGCTGAAATGATGGGGTTAGCTGCACGTGATGGTAACCAATGTTGAGGAGGAGTATTGGAATAGCAACATTCATGGCATCCCTGTTATGTGTACGTACAGCAACGTACATGTGTGTGTATACACAACTACGCGCTTATCTGCGAAGCAGACTTGGCAACAGAGCAGCAGCAGCGGAAACAGTGGCGGTAGCCATTTTCTATCTTTATAACTAAATGTGCTTTCAATGTGATAAGTTCGTTTTTTCATTAATAAATCTTTTTTGTGTTTAATTAATTAACCTTGGCTTTCAATTCTATTGCGACTTTAAACCAAGATGGAATTCATGATACGGCAAAAGCCACCCCGGCTCTCGGCTGAATAAGTAAGTAGGTCTTCAAGATGATCCGATGAGCTGCTTTGTACAGCTGCACATTCGTTGTTGTTGAAAGATCGGAATACCGTCCTTCCCAGCAGCTTTGGCTTTCCTCAACTGTTATAATCTTGTCCTTTGTTCGTGGTTCCACATCTTGACAGTCGCTCTCAATTCGTATCCTATTCCAGCTGTTCTCGATATTTTCATTCTTATTCTGTCTGGAATTGCGCCTTCCACCCGGCTGCAATGGACGTTTATTCAGTAAGCAGGTCACCGCTGTTGTTCCACAACCCATTTATATTTTTTCCAATCTAACCTGAGTACCCAATTTGATTATAACTGAACATATTTATTTAAAAGAAGCACATTTGATATAGATATGAGTGGAATATACCCTGTAGATTTTTCTGAGTGTGTAAGGTATTTCGACTCGAATTTTCAAGCAGATATTTTTTCAAATATCTGGCATTATTATACTGCAATACTGTCTGTAATGCAGAAAGCGCAAAAAGAAAAGGTACCGGAAGTCACCGGGTTATGTTTACATTTAATTATAAATTCTGAAAGTTGTGCATTGTTTCCTATGCCCTATGTGCGATTTTCCTGAACATAAAGCTAGTGTGGTGATCTATAGTGAATAGGGCTAATGCTAATGCTATATGCAATTTATCTCTCACAGAGAATAAAAGTGTAAACTTAACTGCAGCGAGCCATGTGTGATGGAACCTAATTGATGGGAATCAAATGCAGAGTTTCAAACGTAAATAGGCAGTTAATAGCCAGGCAGGGTCACGGAAAATACGAGTTATTTACATGAACAATGAACACTGATGCACAGCCGTCTTATTTTGTCGCGTCTGTTTTATCCAAATCGACTTCAAACACCTACAAAAAGTGATTATACAACTGGGAACTATTATAAAAGAACAAAATTATCTAGTACAACGTGTCACGTGTGAACAAGCAGCGTTAGAAGCCCTGTTTGTAGGCCAACTAGAAAGCATAGCTTCTGAAGTATCTATCGGATTAGCGCAATGCGTACCAACAGTGCATCTCGAACAGAAGCATTCCAGTTTCCAAAACCGTCAAGTCTAAGTATCCGGTGCAGCGTACCGTTTTGGTGACGCTGAGAAATTCCAGTTTGGTCAGAGAACAATGTATAACGCTAAATGAACCCGGGGTCACTTGGATTCTCGTGTGGTAAATGACCAACTGGTTAAAACCACATTAAAATAAAAAAAAATGAATTCTCGATTACTCTAGTTACGGTGAGAAAGTTCCATTCTTATGGAATTGATTGCAATCATAAGATATGCAAAAATGTAGAAAAGCCCACCTCCTCTTGGTAAAACTATTATATTAGTTTGATTTGTTTTTTTAATGCAATTTTTCATTCACATTTCCTTTAATGAGTCAGGTTTTGTCATTTTATTAAGTTATTGCTATTTTTTGCTGAAATTATCCTAGGAAAGGCCTAGTCCTCCTTAAGTAGCTCTAGCAATTAATTTAAGAACCATCAATCTAACACAAATTTTATTCCATCATTCCTTACAGTTATTCATCCCTATTTATCGTGTACAGTAATGATTCATATTTCATATGTTGTCGCCAAAGCCTTAAGGTGCTCAGGCTTTATATTTAAGATCGCGAAAAATTTCTCGGACATTATATTGCCTCTCATCGCTGTACTGTTCGCTGGTGCGGTCAGTTCTGGAATACTATTCGTCCGTTTGGAATCCTAACTACAACTACAACGCCGAGAGAATTGAGTTAGTTCAGCTTCGGTTTCTTAGATTCGATTTGCGAAAGCTGCCATGAAGAAACCCTTTCCGTTTTCCGGAGTTATTAAAGCCGCTGTCAACTGATTAACCTAGAACCTCTCCGTGCTCGTAGGGTTAACTTAGAGAGAGCGATGTTTATTGTTTAGTTTAGTTTATTTATAAATATGTTTATAACAAAACAATGTTGTATTCTGCCCCGCGCTAATGGCACAGATGAATGTAAATGTTTAACCACAAGCGCTGCGAAACAATACCATATTGAGTTCACCATCTCGGATTGAACCATTGATTCATGGATTATTGAAAATATCTCACAGGTTTCACCATTCATAACTTGAAGATAACGGTCATATTGAAGGCTTCGCCCCACTGTGCTGCGCCGAAGCGCATCGAGGAATCAGCAAACGGGCGAAACAAACCCAAACGTCAGTCGAACGTGCTTGGTCGACGTTATCATCATTCCACGGTGTACATCGATGATAGTGGTGCGGTGTGGTGCTTGGTGCGTCAAGGCAGTATAGGGTTTTGCTGCCATTCAGTCACACGACACGGCACCCGACCCGATGAGTATTATCTGTTACTCACTCTACCCTGCCGTCAGGCTGCCACAAACATCTGTAGATAGAGCGAGCGAGCCGTCTTGCATCCAGGCAGAGGCACCAAACCCAACAACACAATAAAATCAGTGAACACCAAGCATAGAGAAATTATTTCTGCCAGACAACCACACACAATCGTAACAGTACTGTGTTCAACGTCAACCTTTCCGTTTCGTGTGTTCTCGGATTGTATTTTATTTCCTGGCAGGTTTGATACTGCCTACCTACCTACCAGTGGGGTTGCCGAAGTGAGTCGCCCTCAGGAGGACCAGCGTGTAGTATCTTCTACACTATAGAAAAAGCAGGTAGAAATTGCCCATTTAATTGCGCTAGGTGATTGTTTCTCAGCTGGTCATGCAAATACATCATAGTTGACATTGACATATAGAGGATATCTTTCTCTCGAGAAGAGCTAAACTGTTTGGATAGTGTGTATAGTGCAATGTAAATGCGTATACAAAAGTTCGATTTGCTCCAAGGACGAACTACGCAATCAGAGCTTGCCATGCGAAGGAATTGATAACGATAGTCGGTTTGGTTTTTATGACAGCCTTAATTCGGTTTGATAGTGAATTGGATCACAATTGTGTGAAGATGAGCCATTTGATAATGTGTGGTGAATGGTGATAAAACCCAACGTGTCGAGAAAATGGATTGACTAAATTGCTTTGTCGTAGCTGCTTGGAAGGGCAGTCCAATTCACCTAGGCAACAAATTTGACTAAGAATTAACCTCAATCAAACAGGAAAATCGTCAAGCAATCAAAGGAAGGGAGCGTCATCAATTTCCGGAACTCGTGAAAAAAGCAACCAGCGAGCTCGTAAAGTCAGTGATTATGTGTGTTAGTTACCCTTGTGAATTTTGCACGCGGTACTAAGCACTTTAATATTTGCTAAATTGCTTCAAGCTACGTAATGCTAGCAGAAAAGAGTGCGTTTTAGAGCTGATTCAAAAGTTGATAATAAAAAAGTTATCTGAAGGGTTATACCTACAAGGAAAGGAAAGTCATCCGAAAAAAAACATTGGCATAGTGATTCTCCTCAGCTCAGCTAAGATAGGATATATATATATTCGGTAGCTACTTCCAGCACTGTGGTTAGTGAATGGTAACAATTCGAGAACGTTGGAGCTTTTTCCAGCAGAGAACAAAGATGGAAAAAATCATTCGTCTTTTGCGAACCGCTTCAACGTAACCTATTAGTTTTCCTTTGCTTTCTAATCTTCATTCTTCTTAAGGTAAGTAAAGATTAAATTTGACTGACATACAAAAAGAAAATTGAGATCTTATTGTTCATTAAATTTTTTGGACTCTCCAAAGTAGGAAAGCTCTTGAAAAAGTTATGTTTTTACCACCCGCTCACACAAGTAGAGTATGACACAAATCTGTGGAAAAGTTAGGAAACAAAGAGTGTGTGAATGGGGACAAGTGCGTATAGCTTATATGTCAAACACGTACAATCAATTTCAGACCGTGTGATTCAGGTGAACATATGTATGCCAAGTTTTTGGAGAGCAGGAAAGAATGCTTTTTCATGCTTCAAAACATGCTAAATTTAATTTCTATCGACCTGTATTTGCTGGGTCCGCCTAACAATCAAAGTTCCACAAACACAGCTACGCATAGGTGCTTGAAAAGATATTAATGATTTGCAAAGAATATGTTGTTTTACAGTTGTAGAAATAAGTTCGAGAAATTTAGGAGAAAATTTCATTTAACTCTATTGCATTAAACATAGCGAACATTGCAGATACACCTTGTAAGCTAAAAAATGGCTTAAAAAGTGTATAATAAAGATGTGACTTTCCTCCAAAAATGTCTAAAAAACTATTTGACCTATGAGCTTTAAAATGGTAGTTAAAATTTCGTTAAACCATTCTATTGTTAGCCTAAATTCGAAATGAAAAAGAAGTGTATAAAAAAACTTTGGTTTCCAAGCAAATTGGAAACAAAAAACCTATTTGATTGCTAGGATACCTCTGTTCTGTTGGGTAATTGCTAAGAAAATCTTCATTTGACATTGAAGCTTAACAGTGGGCTCTCCAACAGAAAAATTGGCTGAGTGGGTAGTTACAGTAATGCTAAAGAAATTTGCTACCACAGGAGATTTCGTTAAAAACTTCTAAATCTCGACTGGGAGAGGCTGTGTTAGAACCTATAGGTCGTGGCCCTTAGCCCCGAAATTGTTCTATAACACTAATAGCATGTCGAACAAAAATCAGACGGTCAAAATTTCGAAACGGAATGTAGCCCCAGGCAGGGCTGTTTTGCTTTTTGCGCTTCGATTTTCCTTATTTGGCCGTACCACCGTAGCCAAGCTAAATTAGAAAAAGTTATGTAGGGGGCACTCATGGAGCTTATTATTATCTGCAAAATTGTTGAACTAAGCTTTGTTCTATCTTTTGTGTTTAAGGCCCACTCCCGTTTTACACTGAGTGCTACACAAAGAGCACTCTTTGTGTACCAACAAGTGCAAACAGCTCGTACTAGATTGATTTGATTTAAACACCCAAAAAAACGCTTCGCAGATGTTTTGGTTTCTAACGGTTTTCCTAAAACAACCCTAGTTCTTTTGTCGAATATCTAGAGCGAGCGCATATCTTTCGACAATTGATCGCCATTGATCGTGGCATTTCTGCAGTGCATGCGTTATTCATCGAATATTAAAACAGTCTCGTCAATGGGGGAGTTTCCTTCCATTTGTTTCATTGCGTATGGATATTCCACCGGCCAGACAACGGGCGCGATCGCTAACGACGGTGGTTCGTACACATCATATTTATTTGAATAAGCCATAGAGAAGTTTTAATTGTTTCTAATTGGTATGCGAGCGAATATGGCACTGCTTTATGCTTCTCCCATTATATTTGACTGCTTTTATTGGGTTTGTTTTATATGCAGTCTTTTGAACTCGTTTACCGGTGGTTGATACGATAGATACCTATGTGATAATCTGGATTTGTGAGTGATGAGATTGCAAGGCTGGAAGTTGTTCACTTTTTAGGTCACTAATTTCAAGCTGGTTAGCTTGAAAGATTCAAAACTCACTATTTTCATTATTGAAAATTAACTAGTACATACACAAAAAGTAAAAAAGTAGGAGGAACTTAAATTTTATTCTAATACTTGTTTGCTATTACTTGAAATTCTCAGGGAATATTCAAAAACGATCGAGCGTGTCCAGCACTGTTGAAATGGTTGAAATATAAATTGAATATTAAAAAATGAATCAATATATGATTTGAATACAAAATTTAAAATTTTCTCCTGCAATTTTGAGGTGGATCTACTAATATTTAGAAGTTCCGTTTCAGATATTTTTCTCGTTCTTCAAGTCACATGGTCCCATGGTGTGACCCCATGGTCACTACTTTTCAAGTTCTGGTGAAAAAAGTCATTATTTTCAATCAATTTGAACATCTTTAGCCTTAACATTGTAAGACACAACACAGTACATGCAATAAAAACATTGAAGCAATCGTGTGAGAGAACGGAATGAATATAATGTCAGTCTTGCAAGTTTGGACATATTATTACAAAAATGTGCTGAGCAGCATTTTTTATATGATACGTATGGGTTCAACGTTACTGAAACGGAGTTGTGGTTACTTTTTTGTTTTTTCCATTTAGACATAGTTGAGGACGCGAAAACCAACCTATTCTCATACACGTGTACGCTTTTTGTTCGCTCTTCTAAAAATTGCACATTCCAGATAATCTGGCATACTGATATCAGCGGTTCAGTGGTTCAGTTCAGATCGTTAGGAACTTTATTGCTGGTTATATTGCTGATAATTAATACTTCATAAAACGGTTATGGAGATACCTTCGTTTACGTGATGCATGTATAGATCAATCATTCGACGTGCAAATCAAACCCGCAAACACACACCCCTATCAAGTAAAAAAGTGGCAGAAGCTCGGCGTTCCCGAGTCCTACTTCAGTCAATTCAGTCAACCACCCAAGGCTATCGGAGAGACATGTCAACCTTGCTTTGTAGTAAATATACAATCGATTGCGTTAATAAAAAATTTAAAGCTCGCCAGCAGACGTGACGCGGTTTGCTCCCGCCCGCTGCTGGCGGCATCGTCCAAACTTTGCACTAGAGTGGTAGCGTATTGGCGATATTTTACTTTGTTGTTGCTATTCATAAAGGATTGGTTGGTAAATACGCGATAGCCCAAACTGCACCTCTTGATAAGTTGGGGCAAAATAAGATCCTTGGAACTTAACATGTGGGTATCGTGCAAATTGAGCTGAAAGGTCCCAGAATTTCAAAGAATTTTTTACATTGTACGTTCATAGAGTTTTGAACAAAAACAAATTTTTAAAAAATTCAGGGTTTGTACTACCCACATTATACTGCCTTCACTATTTGTAAGTATGATACAGCTAGCAATTCATGCGTTTGCGTCACATTCCATTTTCCATCTAGCAATGATCGCAGAATTTGACACTC
Organism: Sabethes cyaneus; assembly: GCF_943734655.1. Lineage (NCBI taxonomy): Eukaryota > Metazoa > Arthropoda > Insecta > Diptera > Culicidae > Sabethes > Sabethes cyaneus. Next base: position 215,182,432 of record NC_071354.1, on the reverse strand, counting down.
AAGCACTCGTCGATCAGCTTCCTTTAGCGTTCATGATTCATGAACGGCCCCCGGGAGGAGTAGTGTTCTGCAGAGCGCCAGTTTTGTGCGAATTTGCAAACGACGAGACTTTAGTTGGTTACGTAATCCATAGAAAGCTCGATTCGTGGCTGCAATTCGTCGTTTCACTTCGCAGCTTACATCGTTGTCACATGTCACGAGTGTACCAAGGTATATGAATTCCTCAACTACTTCATACCGTTCCATATCCAGCTCCATCTCGGCACCAACACTGTGTGAACTCCCACGTTTTCTGCCAGCAACCAAGGTACTTCGTTTTGCCGGTGTCAATGATAAGTCCCAATCAGGGATGCCACATATAATTCTGTGTTTTTTGTTGGAAAAATCTGACAATCTGTACGGCGAGGAAAAATATCTGCGCAAAAATCTGTCCAATGCAAAACAATGAGAGCGAAAGAGATAGAGAGTCATTTTGCTGACTGTTTCCGTCTCTTTCACTCTCATGTAAAAGCTCAAAAATCTGTTTACTCTGTGTAATTTGGCGAAAATCTATATTCTATGCATACAGATTCTGTACAGGCGATTTCTTTCAAATATCTGTTAAACACAGAATAATCTGTGCATCGCGCTGTTTCCCGTTTAAAAGGCCTAAAGGCCTGTTCTACTGCTCTACGGTAATAACGACTTCATCCGTAAAACCAAGAAGCATGTGAGACTTCGTAATGATAGTCCCGTTCCTTTCCACGTTTGCTCCTCGTATTGCACCTTCCAATGCAATGTTGAATAGCAGGTTAGAGAATGCATTCGCTTGCTTCAATCCATCTAACGTAACGAAAGTCTCACCAGCTATTCTAACCCATGATTTTGACTCATTCAGCGTCGCACGAATCCGCGTTAGTTTCGTCGGAAAAGTATGCTCTAGCATTATCTGCCACAAGCTCACTTCGTTTGACTAAATCGTGCACCGTCTTAAAGTCCACAAACAGATGATGAGTCTGCAAGTTGTACTGCCGGAACTTGTCTAGAACTGAGGCAGGGTAAACATCTAATCCGTCGTGGAGTGACTCACGAAAACCAGCTTGGTACTCGCCGACGAAAGACTCCGCTAACGGTCTCAGTCTACAGAACAGGTTACGGGAAAGCACCTTATAGGCAGAATTGAGCAATGTAATTCTTTGATACACTCGAGTCGATGTCCTTTTTTGATTGCTACATCTTTTGCGTTTGAAAACTGCAAGTGCTGCTCAAGTTATAATAAATAAATTGGGTGTGTGCGTAAATTTAAATTTATGTCATTTAATTCTATTATACACAGTAGTAAAATTGAATGGAAAAATATCTCGGTTACTTAAATTTGCGTTTCTACATGTGACACTTATTTAAATAATTCATTTGAAAACGGGTGTACCACAAGGTAGCAATATTGGCCCATTGCTTTTCTCACTGCATTTCGATGACACCTTTGAGTATTTGATTTAAGTTATCGTATGCAGACGAATTACATTTGTATCAAATTGTATGGTCCGTTGCAGCCTATTGTAATTTACAAAGGCTGCTGGACATTTTCTTTTGCTCTTTTGTTCGGGTTATCCAGTTGGTCGATTGATAGTGTATAAAACTCTTTGCCGGACCATTTTGTGTTGTCATCATCAGAGTATAAGGGAAATCTCGCCGGTTCTACCCGACGAGATGGGCAATGCCACCCACTAAACACAGGTAGAGCCCCAAATATAGCCGACACGCCTATGCCCGTAGCGGAAGCACTTCGGCCCCACGCGGACTCCACGAACTGACACTGAGATCTTTGTGCTATCTACTATCTTAAATATGATGATGATGAAGAAGAGGGGAAAAATGGTAGATAGATCGAATTTATAAATGTGCTTTTCTCTGAGCATCTTGTACTACTTGAGTTGTAAAATATAGTATAGTGAAGAAGTGGATTTCGTCAGCCCCGTCTAACATTGGTTGTCCACAATCACGCATACACTTCCACATCCACTATCAACCAGGGCCTTAAATTATCACCGAATTTCAAACAAAACAGAAAATCTTTTTTCTCAGCATACATTGCTTTTTATGCCTCTGAGTTTCGTATGTACAACTGCACAGTGATTTTCATCATAGGATACAAGTTCAATATATCGTGAAAATAGAACAGCAGAAAGTGATTTTCAAATCCAGAAGGTGATATTCACTTCAGGTAAAAACAATTTTAAATGCAGTTAATGATGAGAAAAATCTTATGTCCAACAGCTGAACGCAATAGATGCTAAGCCACAACATTTTTTTTTTATTGATTTTCACTGCTCAAACGTGAATATCAGTTTGTTACAATATCACAGGGCGCCGATATCCTATATTCTCGTACTTGAAGTTCATGCTTGCTGCATTTAGTTATTATGTACGTTTGATCAAAGCAAGCAGATTTTCAATGCAAGGTAGACTGATAATCCAGAAGTTTGAACGTTATGCCGATGAATATTAACAGCACTGCTATCAACTTATCAGGGCTCGACCCCAAAATGTTTCATCTTCATCTTCCATCGCTCTGGCATTTGTGCTCTGCCCCAAGATAGGTCTACAAAACAAGTTGCACTTCGCGGTAGTCGACAGAAGCTTTAAACCATAGAGTCGCATCCGCCTTCCAACCCTCGAGACCAAACAGTTAATGCGCAGTAGTTCTTCCCTGCAACGTATCAACAGCACATAGATCTCTCTAGTGTTCTTTCGTATCAGAAGTGTCTCTAAGTGGATTAATCGGCATCGGCTTTCGTAACTCGAAAAGCTGAAAGGGTTTCGCCATGGTAGACCACAGAGAACAAGGCGTAAGAAGCGGCGTTTTACCGACTCAATCCTTTCCGTCCTGTTTTAGTAAAGGGTGTCCGACATCAAATTGCACCATCAAAGAAACGTTGGCTGTAGAAAACTACCCATTGGGTATTTTCTCTTGAAACTTTGGGTACAAGTAGTTTAGAGCGTATTGTTTACACTGTATTTTTATCGAGAATTGGAAAAATGGCGTCACCCGAAAAGCAACGTCGCGAATTGATTTTGCGCCAATCTTCAACTCTCTCATCAAAAAATCACTCGGAATCGTGCAATCAAGGGTGAGTCGTAGGTAAGGTAAAACAAAACGTTGATATGAAACTCTGAGAACACCGCCCAACACAATTTTGATGTTCCAGAGGAAGTAAGGAAGCACAAACTTTCAAAGTTTGCCAAAAAATACATGATTTGGCAAGTGACCTGCTCATGTGGCAAACGGAGTGCGCCGTTCGTGACTACTTACTTTACTTTTTCGGCGATAATCCGCTTATCGATGCTAATCCATGCCGAATTCAGGAGCCGTCTCCACATTACTCGGTCTTGGGTTGCCACTTTCCAGTCGCCCCTAACACCCTCTGTTCTAGCATCCTCGCCAACAGCGCTCATCCAACGAGTACATGGCCTGCTTCGAAGTCGTCGGGTTCTCTGCTAAATATTGTTTACGCTGGTCTCTCATCCGGCATCCTTGCTACATGCCCAGCCCATTGTAACCTGCCGTATTTTAGTCGCTTCACAATATCCGCATCTTTGTACATTTGGTATATTTCCTGATTCATGCGCCTGCGCCACACTCCTTCGTCTAATTTGCCGCCGAGAATTGATCCCAGGATCTTACGTTCGAAAATGCCAAGAGCTCGTCGGTCGCTCTCTTTCAACGTCCACGCTTCGTGGCCTTAGAGTACCACCGGGAGAATTAGCGTCTTATAGAGCGCGAGTTTTGTACGGAGTTGTAGGCTACGGGACCTCAGCTGGCTACGTAATCCGTAGAAGGCCCTGTTGGCAGCCGCTATCCACTTTTTTACTTCACGGCTCACATCGTTGTCACATGTCACTAACATACCAAGGTAAAAAAATTCGTCGACCACTTCAAAAGTATCTCCATCTATCACCCTGCAGTTCCAACACCCGAAGGGCTACCACGCTCTCCACCAGCCATCATATACTTTGTTTTGGTAGAATTTATGATAAGCCCTATCCTCGCAGCTTCCTCCTTAAGATGCGTGTACGCTTCTTCTACAGCTCTACGGTTAATACCGATGATATCGATGTCGTCCGCGAACCCTAGGAGCATATGAGATTTCGTTCGCCGTTCGTGACTATCGGAACTATAAATGGGCAGATCTACCTCAAGGAGTATCTACAGATGCGTCTGCTTCCTCTGCTGAAGCAACACGAGGGCCCTACAATCTTCTGGCCTGATCTAGCTTCGTGCCACCATTCAAAGGATGCCCTGGAGTGGTACGAAGCCAACGGGGTTACTTTCGTACCCAAGGACATGAACCCCCCCTACGCACCGAAACTAAGGTTCTTCGAAAAATACTGGGGGTATTACCACATACATATTCGTCTGTACTGGAGTAAATGTTCAGATTGTCATCACAGGATAAATTGTAAAGGCTCTTAGAATGTGATTGACATCGTTGGTTGAAATACAGCAGGAAGATTGACGGTCCCAAATGACTACCTTGTGGGATTCCACACGAGATCATTGCTTCGTCGTGTTTTGTTTCTGAGGTATGGCAGAAAAACGACTGACCGGTCATACGCCGTCATTAGGCGGTACTTTTTGCCCATAGTAGTAAGTTGTCCAAGTAAGTTGTTATTAAGAAGTGAACAGAAAATTCCAATTTTTCTCTCACTTCGTAGACAACTGTGAAGAGTGTTAGAAAAAGGTCGAATGTATTTAGCATATTTTCGTTAGCTTTGTCAATTACCAAAGGATGCAAAGGGTTGTGATATGGTAATAAATTGCATTACTTCAACATTTAGGCTCGATAATCAACATATTTGAGTTCTGACGCAGGTTTAAGCAGTCCAACAAGGAATATGGAAGATTTGCACTCTCATAATTCTCACTGATGTGTTTACGTCAACACATGCCTCGAAAGGTAAAAATGAAACTTTATTTAAGATTAAATAAAAACACTGATCAACGTTTTATTCCGATATGTAACTTGGTTGTTCTCTACTAACCTAAAAATTGGTTTCGCATCTGATTACGCCTAATGGGGATGATTGTTCAAATTCCACTAGACGCAGACGTACTCACAAAAGGTCACAGAGAGTACCTCCTGTTGAAGGTTGGCAATTACTTGTTCTTATTATTCCAGAGTTTCTATAACTTAGTTTCGTTACAAATTTCACTCAATTATATCTAATTTGGTTATCTACATGATTCATAGTAGAGCGGTCATACCAGTTCGTAAGAGTTAACAACGCAATGCTGTCAAAGCAAATTGCAGCCTATCTCTACACTAAAGAAGTTTGTTCGTATTTGTTGTTAGTATTTACGTCACAAGTTATTACTTTTACATGAGCCGCAGTACGTTTCACGATAACGAAACCGGAGCCACCCTTAGCAATATGATTCCCCCTGCAAAAAAACATCCAGTTGTGAAGCACATGTTCTTAGATGTTAGTTTGTAATCAGGACACGGAGGCTAATCACATCTACAAATGTGCAGGCGGCCTCAACAATCGTGTACGGGGCTGACTGACCGTCTACCCGGTGGCTTTTGCGCACGTATTGAATACCTTGTACGCTTCTAGTTAGATGGAGCACCCAAAGTGCCGTCCTGTGAATTTTAAGTGCACATGATGAAGCAGCACATACGTTTGTTGGTGAGGCGAGATTAGTTTCGTTTGATAAATTGCGAAGCATAGCGGTGTAAATTTATCTAGTTCCAATCCAACCACAATCAGGGATCTTTTCTATCCGTTCGGGGTGTTATATATAATTGAATCAACGGCTACAACAAGCATTGTTTAGATAAACTGATAAGAATAGTTTAAACTATGATATAATACCGCAAACCAACAATACAACCACGTACATATTTTTGCGTGCTTAAATTACAAGTGAATTGTTCTACTTTACACGGTGTCATTGTCAAGTAACATTCTAGCATTCTAGTTTCATTAGGATTGGTTGCTGGTCAAAGTTGAAAAAATAATAACTAGGAAATTATAAATAATGTAAGTAAGTTTATGTATAGTGTAAGGTCATGTATAGTGAACATTCCAGAGAATTTAATCATAAATCTGACCAATTTCAGGTCTTTTATTGTGGATATTTTATTTTGTAAAGCATCCGTGTGCATGATTGATCGCATAGCATCAGCAGAACACAATAGCAAGAGTGAAATTTTATTTTCGATAATGCATTTATCCTGTTTTTCGAACATATGCATCGCATAAACAACAATCACATCGCTATGGCTCATAAAATCAACCGCTTTTTCCTGTATTATGTTCGTTGGAATATTCTTTTCTTTAGAATTGCAAACGTTAACGAATCAGGTGCAGGTTGTTTAACATTGGCCAGCCATGGGAATAAAAAAATTGCAATGCAGTTGTTTATAGTTTTTTGTGTGATTTTTCGACAAAAAAAAATGCATGAATGTTGCAAATTGAGTTCAACGTTGTATTTAAAGGGGCCCTTTTGTTATATGACATCATAATGCAAAAGTTTTCCCAGTAATAAAATATGCTCAATTGATTGGGTTGAGCCATATATTTATTTCGGACCTGAAAATTATTTAGGGTTTCTATTTAATTATTTTGCAACATAATATTTCATAGATTGCACCTCCTATGATTCACCTAACAGCATTGCTAAAGACTCTTTCTTTCCTTTGTGCTGCATAAACAGACACCGATAATGAATGTCCTTTTACGTCACAGTGCACTTGTCATATCCCGACGAACGGAAGCTACCTGAACCAGCTCTAATGAGTGTCGTTGTCGGCTCTACAGAAGTAGAAGCGTGACATCATCAGTGGCAAGGCAACTTTGTGCAGACGCCTCTCAAGCTTCTTTCGGGTCGGGGAAGTCCACATTAGCTATCGACTGTACGTACCTACGCGGGGCGCCTCGCCATGTGTTTATTACTCGTCTGATAGTGATTTTGCCGGTGACCCACAGATACAGGTACACGTCTATCGTCTCAATTCAATCGTCTTTACGTCACAGACAGCAACGATTAGTAATATCTGATGATGGACGAGTGTATGTGAAGTGCCCGCCAGAATATTAATCTCAACTGATACCGGTGAATCGTTTTATAGTTCGTTTTCACGTTCCCAGGTTTGGAATTATTGGATTTGACTAAGCAAATCAGATCCACAAAGCTATTCTAAATATTCGAATAGTTTTATTAAATAAAAAAAAACAAAATATTGCAATAGTCGTCTAGCCACACAGTAGATTTTCATTAGAAGCAATTAAATATCTGACTGATGAATGTAATTTTGCGGTTAACAACAAGAATCGTCTTGCTCCAATAGTCCCATCCATGACTCAATGAAACTTTTTTTTTCTTTTGCCGATATGTGGGATAAATGAGGTAGTAATAGCTTGATATACTATTTTTGGGTTTTAAGTTTAACTGCTAGCTTATCGTCGTCTACCGCTGGATGAAGTTGGTCAAGGTTAGTGCAGTACAGTACTATATGTCAGTGGGATTTTATAAGGTTCTGCGGTTGTATTTTGCCAAGTTTCTAATTTAAAAAAATCCAAGAATGATTTTGCTTGTGTGATACATTGAAGAAAACCCTTACAATCAACTGTATCTAACTACTATTTTAAAGCAAAACTTTAAGAACAATGTGAACACATTTAACAATGTGAACATCTGAAGAAAATGAAGAAATGAGTTCCTTTCTTTATTGTTACCCAAATTCATAAAAAATGAATTCACATTATCTTTTTTTTAAATTAAATTCGAATAAATAAAAAACAGGTTGTTTCAGCTATAGATAGCGAATTGTTTTTGCTGTATGTGTATGTGAAGAAGAATTATCTTGTATAGAAAAATCATTTTGTGTTGCTCAATCTCTTAAATTATAGATCACACTCTTTTGACACCCTCTCTTTCCTCTGGAAGATGGTTAAAAACTGCTTGTAGACCAATGCTAAATTAGTGCTAATTGTGGGTTGTCCTCGTATTAGTTGTGAATAATTTTCTGAATCATCACTTCTTTCTAATTTTCCTTTATTGCGAAGTTTTGTGGATTTTTTTTCGTATTACTGACCGGACTCCTATATCCGGGGATTCGATTGTCAGGGGAAACAAAATTTAATTTATTTATTTTAAACTTGACTTTCGTAGTAAAAATGGTAAAAACCACTTTTTTCAGATTTCGATTCTACATTTTTTCCAACTTATTTTGATACTAATTCTTCAATGATCCGACCACAGGAAGTGACTGAAAAACGATCATGCACATAAGTATTCCAGTGCGGCATGACACAAATTCGATGTAATAAAATGCTGCTCTTGTAAAAGCACGATTTACAAATTTTATTTACCTTTTTCTCGGAAATGAATCAACGTACTTTTTTTTATTTTGTTAATAGAAGCTTGAAGAAGACTACGACATACGACGAATGGCTTGTTTGGCCAGCATCGTAGCTCTACAGGGTCCTAGATCTACAGGGTGGCACATATATATTCGAACAAAAATCTTTTTGTGTTTGCTGCGGCATATACAATTAATACAATCAAACTAAGACCATGCGTGTATGTTATCATGACTTAAGTCTTACTTGAAGCAGTTTCATTTTTGTATGGTGGCTCGTTCGGTTTGCACGTACCAGAATTTGAGTTACGGTCGTTGATAATAAATAAACTCCGAAACGGTGCTACATGTGGCACTATTTTTCGTGGCCTTAAACATCACGGCATAGAAAGACTATATATTACAAAGGTTTGTCGAGATGGGATCTGTTGACACCCGTAAAATACCGGAAGAAAATAAAGCGTTAGAACTGCAGAGGCCAAAAAGGTTGTTCGAAGGCGAATATGTCGCAGTTGCGACCGGTCCGCACAGAAACTGGCAGTTCAATTGAATATCAAAAGGAAAACTCTTCGTCGAATTTTGAAATTTTTTTGGATCTGGATATAAAAGCATTCGAAACACGTTAAATCCATCCTGCACGGTGATTCCGAAGTGATCTTTTCTGATGAGAAGTTGTTTGTTTTTCAAACCTCCCATCATGCTTAACCTGATCGGTTGTGGTCGGTTTTGATCGTGGACGTTCCAAAGCACAAACGTAATGTAAAATTCATCAGCAGTCATGGTATGGGGCCGTGCACTAATTACGTAAGGCATAATGGGGGGAGGGGGGGTTCCGCGAAATCTTACAAAATCTTATTTGGGGGGGAGGGGGGTTTAATCATTTCTTACGTAAGATTTTCACACGCGAACAAATTATGAAAAAGTTACATTTTTAATAGCAACTCATGTTATTTGTTACAAATTTTGTTAAATTGATGAGTTAAGTTGTGAAGTATCGAAATCTTTCATGCTGCAAGGAAATGCGTAGCAACCTGCTGAGTATTTTAGCCTTGCCCACTCAAGGAAACAGCAGTTGGCCTACTTGTTCCAGAGCCTCTTGTGGGAAATAAGAATAATAATAATAATTAATGATGAATAAACATCATAAACAAAAAAATAATAAAGCGATTCACATCGGTCTGCTCTGACAACACTGTCAATGCAACGTATTATAGTCCAATATGGCAACGGCGCGTCAGCTGCCGAGCGATGCTATATAAAGGGACGTCATCCATATGAATGCTCATTCTTGTGACGAACCTTGGAGAGGCAACAACTGGAGGATCATCCCACCATGGACCATGGAGCAGAATCGGTGGCTAAACCGATAGCTGGGCAGATGGACGCCTTTCGGACTGAAAGGTACTGCCGCAGCAACAGGAGCGGAGATCCACCGGTAGCAATACCGAAGGGTTCGAAAGCGCCGCAGTAAAAGGTGGCTGATACCCACCAGCGGCGCGGACCCTTCCGCTTACTGGTTAGCAGCAGCAAGAGCACGGGCGGATGAACGCAAGCCAGTCGCTTCGGTTCACGACACCTCTGTCATCGGTTTATGCAATTATTCCAACATATTTCGTTGCAATTGCCTATCCCAATCCCGCAAGGCAGTCGCAATCCCTTATGATATCATGATTTTGTTTAAAAGTAGCTTACTCAACTAATGTATAGCTGCACCAATGGAACAAATGCTTGATAAGCTACTACACAACAAAAATGTTTCTTGGGATGTATTGTTCTTCTGTTCTCAAAGATCTTGCCTGCCGCATCTGACCAGAGTGGGGTCAGTATTTTGCTTCAAAGGAAATCGCGGATGGTCATTACAGATCTGTAAATTAGACGCAACCCAGTGCCAATTCCAACATAAGACCATGTCGCGTGTCATCTAGAAGAGGCAAAGAAGTTCACTACATGACGAGGACACGTGTTCAGACGATTTAGATTGGATCAATGCGAATTAAGTGAACGCTAGTGAGTTTCTGAACATACACCAACATTTATTGACAACCTCAATGCTGAAATACGTTCTGTTCATGCGTGGGCCATAAAGGGATTTACAACAGATAATTGATATTGTTTGTTTTTTTTTATGAATATGTTTGAATATTGGTTTTTATGAACTTGTTTGAACTTTGTTAGCTGTTTCAATATTCTTTCAATGTCTAACTTTTTAAATAAAACTTGAATTTTGATGTTTCAAAAAATCTTACTAAGATTTTTAAGGGGGGGAGGGGGGATTGGCCAAAATCTTACAAAATCTTATATAGGGGGGAGGGAGGGGGTTCAAAAATGAGGAAAAAGACCTTACGTAATTATTGCACGGCCCCTATGGGGAGGCATTTCAAAGGAAGGAAAATTTCCTCTTGTATTTATTGACAAGAGTGTGAAAGTTAGCGCAAAATACTATCTAGAAATGGTCTAAGAACAAAATTTGATGCCTTACGTTCGGGGAATGTATGGTGAATAATATTACTGCTTTCAGCAGCATGGAGCTCTAGCCCAAACTACAAATCTTGTGCAGCCGTGGTGCAAAGCCAATCTGGCGAATTGAATAGCCTCTAGGTTCTTCTGATTTGAACCCACTGGATTTTTGTATATGGGAATTCATGCAACAGAAACTCAAGGATTATAAGTATCATAATTTGGATGAATTTAATTTAGTTGCCAACAAGATATGAGATGATATTCCGATGGAAGTAGTGCGTGCCGCATGTAACAACTTTAAAAAGTGTTTGAAGCGAGTTATCCAGGCATAAGGCAATTCAATAGAGTAATGATTGTTTATTGCGTTCTGTATCTATGGGTAAGCAACTTCTAAAACTAAAATTCGAAATAAAGCCTTTATTTACCAAAATAGGTATATGATTTTGTTTTTGTTCGAATGCATATGTGCCACACTGTATAATTCTTTCTTCAGACCTTAAGGTTTCTGGTTGGCAATCCACTTCATCATCCAGGCTTCCACATATGTGATATTAATAGTAATTCTATTAATAATATGATATTATGATGAAATGTGGTATATATGGGAAAAATAGAACAATCTCACCAGCAGTCCTTCGAATGGAATAGAGTTGCGTCCTTTGAGTTTTCATAAGTCTTCCAATAATTAATGTTTTCTTGTGGTATTCATGTGCAGTATTAAAATTCGTTTTGGCCAAAGTTTGCACTATATGGCAGGAGATGCTTTATAAGCTAAAACGAAAAAAGTAATTAAAATAACTTATAGTAGGCTTACCTATTAGCAAGGCCGTGTGGCGCGCCAAAGCCGCAGCAGGAAAACACCCAGCATCGCACCTCCTAGCTTGGCTACTTATTAGAGCATTACCGGGTATGGCCACGTGGAGGCGCTAGGTGGGGGCGTGGTATGGCTTGTTGGACGCTCCTCATTTGCCTTCCCCATTTCATACCCTGCTTGCCAATTCATATTTATTTATTAAATAGTTATTTAGGAATTCCTAGGAAATTCGGCCTTTCGTGATTCGGCCAAACGAAATTTTGGCCTTCTGTGTGTGCTATTGAAATTCAGTCGTTTATGATTCGGTCATTCGGTACCAGCCTCCATCAACAGTGTAGGGTGCTCTATCTCTGCATATTAGTGTTGGTAAGGGGATACGCTCATCAAATTAGGGACTTTGTGGAAATCTCGTATGTGCAGATTAGCGGAATAATATTTTCCGATATAAATTATCAACTGTTTACTTTTAGAGCCGGGTGGCTCTTGCCGTATCAAGAATTCTTCCAATGCTTGGTCCTGGGCTGCTCGTCGCCGACTCGTTAAGCGTTTCGACACACGTCAGTCGGCTTCACGCTGGTCGACTCATATAGCACGTTGGGCTCTTCTATGCCTGATGTCAGTGGGGTTCTTGAGGAGAACGGATTTCACTACACAGGCGTCCGGCATCCTTGCGACGTGGTTAGCCCTAGGTCGTTTCCTAACTTTCGCGAGGTTTCCGATGTGGATCTATCCAAGTAGCGTCTGCAGATCGTTTTTCATACACCTGCGCCACTCTGCCCTTTCCTTTTGTACTTAAATAGTACACAAATAGTCCGGAACACCTTGCGTTCAAATGTGGCAAGTGTAAGTCCGTAGAGGACTACTGATCTGTTTAGCGTTTTGTACATCATCAGCTTTGTGCGGGGTCGTATGCTCCTTGATCAAAGCGTTATGCGGAGGGAAAGGTAAGCTCGACTTCCAGCTTGAATGCGTCGTTGAATCTCCAATCGGTGGTGACCAAATTTTTGAACTCGTCATATAAATTATATGGCAAATATACATTACCAACTTATGACTGTTTAAACGGTAACATTACCATTATATTAAATTTATATAAAATTGACAATTGTTTGATTATTATTGGCATTAAAAGAAAATTTTAGAATATTGAGATTAGTCTAATATAACTGGTGCTTACAGAGCAAGCGTGGTTTCGTATGTCAATTTGGCATCGTTTCCTTTCGTGCCTCGCTCACTACAGGAACAACAATTTTTCTGTGAGCAATGACGCGTTTATGGGCCGGGGCTTTTGTTGAACTATTATAAACGAGGTAAAAGCAAAGTAAAGCCTAGGTGCTACATTCCGTTATCGACTTGACCTTGACCTTTTGTGTTTTTTCTATGACAGACTTCGCAGCCAGCTGTTAGAGTACAGGACCAGTGCGGGACTAGTGCTACGATCTTATTGACTCTAACAGCCTATCCCAACCGAAATTCGAACATACGACGACTCTGGCTTGTTAAACCAGCGTCGTACCTCGCGGCCAACTGGAAGGCAGATAACGTATAAACGAGTTATCTTGTACATTTCAGATACGGTCATGAATTTCACAAATTTTTGAAAATTTGTTTGCTATTTTGATTGGCCTTGAATAATAATAGTAATTTTAATAAAATGAGATTATATATTGTGCCTTAAATATTTATACTCTTTTTAATACATGACTCTGGATGCATGAATTTAACATTATCTACAATCATTTCAGAATCTTTTTCTAACAGATTTTATTTAGACCAATGAATAATGGTTATAATTATGGTATGGTGACCTGATCGGGATGCCACTACATTGTTGCTATCACAATTCAATCTTTTTAGAAGAAGCAGGAGTGGGTGTTGTTCAAGTGTTTAAGTTGAGTACTCTCATTGTGATAAGCGTGCTTGCATGCTGGTATACTTCGACGGATAAGATTTGCCACGCGCAAACCACAGGGATAGTACTGTTATGGTAAATCATTATATATGTGTTTTTCTTGCGGTAGATAGGAAAAGCTCTTTATTTCGGTTAAAAATAGAAAAGAAAAGGTCATCCACCTTTTGATATTTTTTTTGTGATTGAGATATCCTTATATGATATTGTAATCAATGAGCAAAAGAGATTAATATTTTTTGTCATTTCTCGGTGGGGTGATATTGAATTCCAATTCAAATTAAACATAACTATTGGGAAACCATTTTCAATCACACAATCATTCATAACTTATTTGGCTTGATTGAATCGTACGCGGCCTTGAAGTTTGTAAACACAAGGTGCGTGTATTGCATATGAAAAGTCCTGCTTATTTTGGAAAGGGTTCGTCAAGTTAGAAACAGTTAGCCTATATGTAGCGAAATGAACGTAATTTTAGGAGCGCGTTTGGTTTTTTAGCAGTTGGTTTCCAAAACGTTGAAGTACCTATCAGTATAGTTTTCTTCCAACCTCTACAAACAAAATGAGGGTAGACAATTGTGGGATTAAAATAGACAAAATTGTGACAAAATTCGATTGCTTATAACTTCTTTAAAAAAAGATATACACTGAAGGCTTTTTGGGCAGTTTTTTACGTGAATTTTGGTATTTTTGTGGTGTTTACGTGAATTTTGGAATTTACGCGTTTTTTTTAATTTGGATACCTAAAGGACACCGGAAATTATCCGTATTATCGGGAATGTTTTTTAAATTAGAATTAATTTCGAGTGAACAGGTAAAAAGAGAACGGAAATACGCGGAAGTAACTGCGATATGATTAATGAGCAATGAAGTCATCGAAAAAATGTATAAAATTATATTCTCTCCTCGTAAGTAGTGTTATTGAATAAATGATGAACGTGATTGTATCACCCCTAACCTGATCTAGGATCAACTGGCTAGGGTGATATTTCCTGAGGCAAACAAGTCTAGTCACGCTTTCTATTGAACGAGAATGCAAAATAGTTTATTAGCTTGCATTCCGGACGGATGCGTTAATGGGTCTCACACAGAGAACCGTAAAATGAATAAAACATTGATAAAAATTGATTTATAAAAACTTGCAACTTTATTCTTTTCCATCACACTGCAATATCCATATTCATATTAAAAACTAAACAAAATTCCTTTTTAATAAAATTAGTTTTTCAACTTATCTGGAAAATCGCAGGGTAAAGGTCGGAATTTTTATTTTACAAAGTGGGTGGCATTCTACTAGAAATAAACAAGAATGTACAAAGGGACTAGACGTCCACAATTAACTGTTAGTGACAGAACAATTGCGCTGCTTGGGGCGCTGCGACTCTTACAACAACAGTCTCGATTCTCACAGGCTGATTTGCTGGACCAGCATTTCATCACGTTCTACATCTAAACTAATTCGCGCTTTAGATTGGTCCCATCATTGCTATATGATATTGCACAATCGCCCCCCCCCCCCCCCCTCCGCTTCTCGAACACTATTGCTGAGTTTAACTCGTTCGTCTTCGTTCGTTCATCTATATCTTGCAAACAATAAATTCACCCAATTCCGAAGCAGCTCAATTTGTAACAATAGCATGGTAAAGTGAGCCACTCTATAATAGCGTCGACGTAGATGTAATAATTTGCCACGAAACGAAACTTGAACGGTCGAAAAAGATGGACCTACATGTGTATTATGCAAAATCATGCACACGCCCAACTGCGCACAAAGCCGACGGTTTGGCCACTGTTTACACGCGCCATCAGTCGGTAGCGCGTAAATTATACGGCATGAATGTGAATCATTAGTTTGGAGATTTATCACAGCAAGACCAGCACGAATATTGTGATTAATTTCTAAGAACTTTCGCTAAAATGTATTTTATTTTTATTTCTTTTGCAGTTATTCTTCAAAGGATCGATGAACCGTATTTTATAGCTGGTGTTACTTACATACGTCCTCCTTTGTTTGTGGAGGAACATTTTGTCTTAAGAAAAGTATTAGCTGCTAAGTAGTCAATTAAGTCTCCCGAAATGGCCAAGTTCAGCGGGAAAAAATGCCGTCTACTGACGGTAATGACATTAACCGTGTTCTTCTTCTTCGTGGAAATAGTCGTCGGTTATCTGACCAACTCGATGGCCCTGGTAGCCGACAGTTTTCACATGCTGGGAGACATTGCGGCTCTTGTGATCTCGTTTCTATCAATTAAGGTATGACGACCGTTTTGCTTTTCTTATTCAATCAGGCACAGTTTAACTTTTGTACTCTACTTGCAACTAGATGTCACCAAAGAAGTGGTCTAAAAATACATTCGGCTGGGCGCGAGCGGAAGTACTGGGTGCGTTGGTCAATGCGGTGTTCCTAGTGGCGTTATGTTTCAGCATAACCATCGAAGCCTGCAAGAGGTGAGCACTTTTTCGAAAATCAATAACAAAACTATCGGAGCTTAAATATAGACCTATTCCGCTGTTTTATCTGCGCCATATGCTAACGATAACATACACATGTCTGTAATAATAATACGGGGTCAATTCTGTGCTTGCAGATTTATCGAAGTGGAACACATACACGAGCCAGAGCTGCTGATCTGGGTTGGTTTCATCGGACTTCTAGTCAATCTGTTAGGATTACTGCTGCTGCACAGTACGTATCAATCACACGCTTGAATGAATGAATGAACTTGTAAAGAGTTTTATTTCTTTTTGCTTCGTTCCGTCCAGAACACGGAGGTGGCCACATGCATTCTCATGGGGGTTTAACACACCAGCACGGTCTAGGCTCTCACGGCAATCTAAACCACGTAGTCAACTCGGACGACAATGAGAATAAGTCATTCATGTTTCAGGTATGAATAACTGACTGAATGATCAAAGACGCTAAGCGAAGTCATAAATGGTTGTATACTTATGATTTTTAGAACGAGCATCCTGTCACAAAAAAAGTATCGAACCATGGACATTCTCATGATTCGGGGCAGATGAATATGCGTGGCGCTTTCCTGCACGTGCTAAGCGATGCTCTGGGTAGCGTTATTGTGATAATCAGTGCACTCGTAAGTTTCCTCAGTCAATGTTCCGCTGCATGTTGTTAATTTTCCCATTTTTTATCAATAGGTTGTACGATTCACTGAGTGGGAATACAAACTATACATGGACCCAGCTTTGTCGATCCTGCTGGTTGTCCTAATACTGCATTCGGTTTGGCCACTGCTACGTGATTCGGCGCTGATCCTGTTGCAAACTGTTCCTACTCACATTCAAGTCGACGCGATCCAACGTCGGCTGTTGGAAAAAGTAGATGGAGTGCTCGCCGTACATGAATTCCACGTATGGCAGCTGGCTGGCGACCGGATTATCGCCTCCGCTCACATCCGTTGCAGAAATCTGTCCGAGTACATGAAAATCGCCGAAAAGGTAAAGGAGTTTTTCCACAATGAGGGCATCCACTCGACCACCATTCAGCCGGAATTTGTTGAAATCGAGGCGCTTAATAGTTATTCGGGTAAGGTTGATTTCTGGAAGATTCAAATAATATTCGAGCATTCATTTTAATGTTTCTTCAATAGGCTCTGACGGAATTTCGAATAGTCTAAACGGTAGCGCTACACAGGACTGCTGTGCCCTAGACTGCCCCACTACCGACGAAAGTAATTGTATAAAAGCAACATGCTGCCAAAATAACAATACCATTAAGGTAAGTGTTCACTGCATGATTATTTGTATTGATGGGGTTTTGGGATCATTATTCCACGGGTTTCTACATTTGCCTTTGTCATGTAACTGATTGATAAACAAAGTATTAATGTAACGTCTACGAAATAGCGCTATGAAAAAATTGCCGCCGTATCCCGAACATCGGTTGTCGACCTTATTGCCTAACAACGAAGTAAACAGAGGCCTGGTAGCGGCGCGGTGGCTAGAATGTTGGTTAGGCGTTGAACTGATTCCCGTTCTTTTCTGTGCGAAGAAAGAAGTAGTAAACCACGCTGCTACAGACAATTGAACGGGCGGAAAATTTCGTGACAAGTTTTGCATATAAAACCATCAAGAAAGGAAATGGCATGGCACTCGGAGGAAAAAAGTTGTATGTATGTATGTGCGTTTATGTTTATGCATGAGAGTGGCAAGAGACCTATTACAGGCCTTTCATAAAGCGAAAATCCTCTATTTGTCCGTCACGTCTCATTCATTGTTACATTGAATCGTGTTTCTTCAACGACATTTCTAACAAAATGCGCTGCATACTTTTCTTCTTGATGGAATATACTTTAACGTTTAAAAGAAGTTGTGCCATAAAACTGTCATATAGTTCGTTTGTTTGTTAATATAATATACTATGATTACCATTATCGTCTGTGATTACCTCTTCGATAGTTAGCTTATACGAAATTTTCCACTAAGGTTATTGGAAAGATCAATTATACATCGTTAAACGTGTTTATAGATCGTGCTGGACACACAAAATGCAGCAATTCCAATATTCTCAGGCGTCGAACATTTCAAAAATTTGGTAACCTTTGAAAAAAGTTTCAATGATGGAAATTTCACAATAGCATTCCAGATTTATGATTAAAACTTGACTGATTAACGACGACACCGGTATGTACCAACAATTTTGTTTGTGCTCATGCCCGATCAACCAGACTATTTTTTGAGATGATTTTCTATGAAAATCGGGGCCGGTTGTCGTTGATTCTAAGCCCTAATTCCATGACCAGCAAACTTTGCGTCTTGTGCTAACGCCATTTTTCTTGTAAGCATGTAGACATAAATTCAATAGCAAATTACCCCAGGTTGTCGTTGTGGAAAGTCCCAACTCGTGAGACCGGCGTAGAATGAAGACATGACAGTTTCAATCGTTTTCTTCGACATTGACCAACACAGCGACGGCCATATTTGCTACTCTAAGTGACCTAATGCCGAAAAAGATTCAACCACTAACGTAAGCCTCCGTGAACTAAATTATATTTCAACTCTATTGGAAAACTTCATGTACGGGCGGCTTGCGGACTAGTCAATTGCCTTTGTGGATTATTTTACTAATTTGAAAAACAAATTGTTTCATTCCATTTTATAATCGATGTGTTGAAAAAAATAAAAAAAACCACAGCCCTAGTAAAGATCAGCTCGGATTATTTGGTGCGCAGGTGTCTACACTGGCGTGCCCAGCTTCTAGATGGTTCTAGAAGTATGTTTTGACCTAAAAAAATTAAGTAATCGCAGGATGGCCGGTCTATTTAAAGTCACTATCTTTACAAAAAAACAGATTAAATTAAAAACTCTAGACTTCCGAGCTACACCCATTGTTGCAAATCGCGCGAGAAGCAAACGATACTCACTCTTTCCAACGTCCAACTCGACTGATATTCGACTGATGCAAACGTACGACAAACCTCCGCTGGTACTGCGTGCATACATTCTGCTACCTCCACACACGCTAGCGCACAACCTCGTAGCGTCTTTCTGCACAATCCGCTCACGAAGCCAATAGCACGTGAGCTGCCAACAGTTTGTCAGCGCGAGTGGCACACTAGTCTGTATGTAATGGATACAGATTTTGCTTTACCTCTTCTTTGCTTCTTTATCTTACGCCCTCGCTTACACACGCGGGTAAGAGTGTGAACGCTCGCGAGCGATCGGTATCAACTGCTCGGGTTGCAATGACGAGTGACACTGACAGCGACGACCGTGGCTGATGGCTAACTACACACTTGCAAAACTCGTTGCAGTGCATGAAAAACTTTAGTGTGGACCAGTATTGCGAAACTGGTGACACCTTGAAAATTTTCTTTTCATTAAATTTCATAGAGAAAACGGGACAGCGCACCTCAGAGGACTGACACTAAGTTTCTAATTAGACATAAAATCGACATTGGATTGCAATTTGAACTTGCATTCGGATTTAAACTTGAATTCACTCGGAATTGAACTCAAAATTAAACTTTAACTTCGACTTAAAATTGGGCATGAGATTGGAATTTAAATTTGGGCATGAAGGCATGAAACTGGAAATTGGACTTGGAAATTGAATTCAGTGTAGGGCTTAAAATGAGAAATGAAATTTAACTTGAAACAAGACTCAAATTGTACTTGAACTTGAAAAACGAGGTAGTATCTTATGCGAATAATGATTAATTAGATAAACTGGAAAATTGAGACATAAATAGACTAAAAATATATCGAGGCAATGGCAGGTGAAGTTCGCACCCACGGTTTCTCGGTTGGGATTTGAACTTGGGTGCTGCTGCTAACCATGATGCAACCAATGCTAACCACTACACCGGGATTGACCCCAGGAATGTGAAACAAATTTAATTTTAAATTGAACTCGAAGTTGGACTTCAGTTTGGACTTGAAATTCGAAATGAATTTGGAAGTTTTTATGACTTATGGCCGTTTCTTGATCGACACACTCCTCCTCAACCGGTTGTTAAGAGTACAGGACAATTACTGGGCTAGTGCAGAGAGAGAGAGATAGAGAGAGAGAGAGAGAGAGAAAGAGAATGAAAAATAGAGAACGAGAGAGAGAACAACAATTATCCACGAGTGTCTCCGGTCACTCACGGAGATGCGATTTTTTAATAAATTTTAATTTATTTCTGTACAAAACATGTTCGCAATCGTTTGCTTGACATTTTAAAATTAATTTTCAGTAAAAATCAGTTGGTGTTTATACTGATAAACTCTAGAATGCGTTGAATGATTTTTTTATACTTTTATTTTGATCTGCGTCAGGTTTGAATGCAAAACTTTTGTGTATTTCCTCGTGAAAGGAATCTGTTTTAATCATTTTTGATGTTTGCGAAACTAACAATTCCCGGGTAATTTTTCAAATAGACCTAAGTGACAATGAGAGATTCTCTTCGCGTCTCCTCTCTTCCGATTTTTACGGCTACATAAATGCATAGAAAAGGAAATGTTCAAAACATTTAGCTAACTAGTGACTCCGGTAACCGTTTCATGCAAAGGTGATGTGTTAAAAAGCATTAGTATCGCCGGAAAAAGCGAAAGAGAGGAAACACGAAGAGAATCTCTCATTGTCATTGATGAATTGAAATACATTTCAATTTCTTTCTTCGAAAGATTAGACTAACCTCGTACATTTAATTCACTTTTTAACGGTAGTTGTTACAATCGACGGAGGAGACAGTAGAAGAAAGTAATGAAACAAAGGTTTTTATAGTATCCAAACAGAGTGCGACAAGACGTGAAGGGGAAAGAAGTCTTTAATGACCGCTTATAAAGTATGTGTACCATTCCTCTTTACCCAGGCTATAGGATCCATTTCGCTGTGGTTCATAAGTACACCAGTATCTTCGATCCACAGGGCCTGGGAGGACAAGTTGAGTTCGACACTTCGAATCCGGTTTTAATTGGCTCCTATTATAGCTTGATTCGATCAGTTGGGCCCCAGCAGAGGAAAAGAGGAACGGTAGACATACGTGTAAAAACGACCATTATAAAAAAATTCAAAAGATTTCCGAAAGATAGTTGTCTGTAAATTTCTTTGTTAGAGTTGTATGACTAGGGTTTTCATTTATTTATTTACTAGCTGACCCGACAAACTTCGTATTGCCACAAATTAACCTGTGTTGTACATAAATCATGAATCTCGGATGATCTTTGTCACAATCTCGAGTTTTGCAAGCCCCCCAGTGAGCGGCGCTTCCGACGGCGGGTCACCGGCATCACTCGCGACCGTCTCGTCCTGAATGATCTAGTGTTACTATAGATAGTTTTTGTGGTCTTGTATTGACTAATGTTTTATGGAAGAGTCTCGAATTTCTCGAGTTCGATTAGTTTTTGAGTTTTGCAAAAATTTCTGTTTTATTTGTATGAGAGTCCATATCCCCCTACCACAGGGGTGAGAGGTCTCTAACTATCGTAAAATAAATTCAAGACTCCAAAATCTCCCACATGCCAAATTTGGTTCCATTTGCTTGATTAGTTCTCAAGTTATAAGGAAATTTGAATTTCATTTGTATGGGAGCTCCCCTCTTAAAAGGGGAAGGGGTCGTCATTCACCATAGAAAAAATTTCTGCCATCTAAAACTCCCACATGCCAAATTTGGTTCCATTTGATTGATAAGTTCTCGAGATAAGAGGAAATTTGCATTTCATTTGTATGGAAGCCCACCCTCTTAAAGGGGAGATGGGCCATAACTCGCTTTCTAAAGAAGAGAGGGGTCTCAATTCACCATAGCAAAAAATCTTGCGTCCAAAACCACTTACATGTCAAATTTGGTTCCATTTGCTTGATTAGTTCTCGAGTTACGTGGAAATTTGTTTTTCATTTGTATAGGAGCCCCGCCCCCCTCTTAAAGTGGGGAAATCCATAGAAAATATACCATAGAAAATATTCTTGCCTACAAAAACACCCACATGATAAATGTGGTTCCATTTGCTTGATTAGTTCTAGAGTTATGAGGAAATTTGTATTTCGTTTGTATGAGAGCCCCCCTCTTAAAAAGGTAAGGGGTCCTAATTCATCATAGAAAAAATGGTTGCCTCCAAAAACACCCACATGCCAAATATGGTTCCATTTGCTTGATTAGTTCTCGAATTATGAGGAAATTTGTATTTCATTTGTGTAGAAGCACCCCCTTTTAAAGTTGGGAGGGGTCCTAATTCACCATAGAAAATATTTTTGCCTCCAGAAACCTCCACATGCCAAATTTGGTTCTATTTGCTTGATTAGTTCTCGAGTTATGAGGAAATTTGAATTTCATTTGTATAGGAGCCCCTCCTCCTAAAGTGGGTAGGGGTCCCAATTCATCATAGAAAACATTTTTGTCTCCAAAAACACCCACGTGTCAAATTTGGTTCCATTTGCCTGATTAGTTCTCGAGTTATGAGGAAATTTCTATTTCGTTTGTATAGGAGCCCCCCCTCTTAAAGTGGGGAGGGGTTCTAATTCACCATAGAAAATATTCATGCCCTAGAAAACTTTCACATGCCAAATTTGGTTCCATTTGCTTGATTAATTCTTAAGTTATGAGGAAATTTGCATTTCATTTGTATAGGAGCCCCCCTTCCTAAAGTGGGGAGTGTCTCCAAAAACACCCACGTGCCAAATTTTGTTCCATTTGCTTGATTAGTTCTCGAGTTATGAGGAAATTTGTATTTCGTTTGTATAGGAGCCCCCCCTCTTAAAGTGGGGAGGGGTCCTTATTTACCATAAAAAATATTCTCGCCCTCTAAAACTTTCACATGCCAAATTTTGTTCCATTTGCTTGATTAGTTCTTCAGTTATGAGGAAATTTGTATTTCATGTGTATAGGATCCCCCCCTCCTAAAACGGGGAGGGGTCCCAATTCATCATAGAAAAAAATTTTGTCTCCAAAAACACCCACATGTCAAATTTGGTTCCATTTGCTTAATTACTTCTCGAGTTATGAGGAAAATTGTGTTTCTTTGATACAGGAGCCCCCCCCTCTTAAAGTGGGCAGGGGTCCTAATTTACTATAGAAAATATTCTTGCCCTCGAAAACCTTCACATGCCAAATTTGGTTCCATTTGCTTGATTAGTTGTCGAGTTATGCAGAAATTTGTGTTTCATTTGTATGGGAGCCCCCCCTCTTAGTGGGGGGAGGGGTTTCTAACCATCACTAAAACGTTTCCTGGCCCCAAAAAACCTCTACATGCATATTTTCATGCCGATTGGTTCAGTAGTTTTCGATTCTATAAGGAGCATACGGACAGACAGACAGACAGACAGACAGACAGACAGAAATCCTTCTTTATAGGTATAGATTTATTATTGACATATGTAACGTAAGGCAAAGCCTTTTGAATTGCTGCAATAAGATTTGATCGTGAATTTAGTTGGACTACCATACTAATTTCATTACTTGCGGACACTGATTTATTTCACTGCATTCCAGAGAATTTGCAAAATGTTTAACCAAGTCATAATCTGATGCGCTATTCAAAGGGTTTATCATTACCTAATTCTGCTTTCCAAATGAAGAAAGATTATTCGATCTTACAAGCGTGGTAACCCATGAGCAATGAGAAGCAAGACAGGAAACTTATCTATGCCTGTGGTAGGGGGATAAAGACTCTCATACAAATAAAACAGAAATTTTTGCGTAACTTAAAAACTAATCGAACTCGAGAAATTTTAGACTCTTTCATAAAACATTAATCAATAACAAGACCACCAAAAACTATGAATAGTAACATTAGACAATTCAGCACGAGACGGCCACAGGCCGCGAGTGTTGCCGGCGACGTGCCGTCGGAAGCGCCGGCCACTGCGGGGGGCAGCCTCCCGTAGAGATCACCTCTATCTAGGTTTATTTATTTTCGTAGATCTACTGACCTCTATTACTTTCCTTCAGTTGGGTCACCCCTGCGAAATGGTACTTTCTACGAAAAGATTTTCCATGAAATGGTACATCCCGCGTAAGGTTTTTCGCGAAATGGTATTCTGCGAAACTCTATATTCCGCGTTATGGTCAACCGAGAATCGCTGTTTAGCAAAATGGTATTCGGCGAAATGGTTTGGAACGATGGCGAATATTTAAATGCTATCCGGTTTATTTTATCAGGCTAAGCAATGGAGGGAGTTGTTTTCTACTTTACTGTGAGGAAAATTTGTATAATAAAACACCCATGAACTCCGCAGAAACTTGCAATACTCGAGATTGTGATAAAGATCATCCGAGATTCAAGATTTATGTACAACACAATTTAGTTTGTGACAATACGAAGTTTGTCGGAAGTGTTAAAAATGATAAAATGATTCGATCTTAAATTTTTTCCGGAAGCTACCTGGTTTATTTAAGCTGTTGGAAAAGTGTTGTAATAGATCTGATTTGAAAAAAGATCTAAGTAGAGCGTTGGATATTAGCAAATTTAATTATTACCATGAAATTAGGGATTTGTTTGAAATTAGGGAAAATGTTTTTAGATACTTCGATCAATTAAAATAATATAATGATCATGGCCTTTTAACAAAATTAAAACTAATTTTGCTGGAAATTAAATAAAAAGTAAACTTATCCAATTTAATTCTACTACAGGCATACCTCGATATAAGACAGCCTCGTTATAAAACAACCTCGATATAAGACAATTCGATATAAGACAATTTTGTCTTATATCGAAACAAATCCCTTTGACATAGCTGGTAACGATACCAGAGCTGATTTTCCATTCTGAACTCGGTGCCATGAAGATGTTCATTATTTCAAAATAACCCCAAAAATAGTAAAAAACTAATAGCTCAAACAATAATAAATAGTTCAAAAACCGTAAACACATAAAACAGAGCAAAACTGGCGACCGCTAATGCAATTTTTTTTTAAAAAACCATGTTTCGATATAAGACAATTTCGATATAAGACAACTTTTAGAAATTATAAATTGTCTTATATCGAGGTATACCTGTATGTGTTTTGCTGTCGCCTTCATATTAAATTGAGCGAAAGGTGCTTGAACAATTTTATTTATTTTATTATTCCTCGATACAATTTGTGATTATGAGATCGGTTTCATAAAATGAGCTCCTTCAGATCATTTAGAATTTGTTAATCAAAAACTTCATTTAATTAACATGTTATTTGAAATTTATTGACGAATTTTGACTATTTTTTGGCTTTGAATGCTCTTTTACTTCACACAACGGGTTCGGTAGTAAGTAAAATAGTGACGTAAAAAGTCCTGAAAAAAGTAATGTATTCGATTGTTCGATATTTACTGCTTTAAGGCTATTATAGGTTTATTGTTCGACTGCGTGTCGATTGAAAATGTTTTTCCTGTATCAGTACAATAATGGTAGCAACATTATGTTGTTACCTTAGTGAATCGGCGAAATGTTTAGTCCCCGAAAGCTTCCAAGTACACTCGCTGCAGCTTGAACAACAATGTTACACCTGAAGGGAGCAGCACCCATTGTGCAGACAGAAAGTGACAGTCTGGCTCCCGATGGGACTTGCGCCCAGTGCCGGTCGCTGTAGTGCGCATGCCCCGACCTCCGGAACCAGGAAAGGAAAGTCCGTTTTTTGTTTACATACAATTGTTGTCGAGCAATGCATGGCATGTCGATAGAGGGTTGTGTTCAGTGTATGCGTCAAGATGATGGGAGTGGGCTCTGTAGCATAAACGGGGGATGGTGGCGTAACCGGAGGTGTTGAAGAGGGTGGTTCTTGTGTGGAAAATTCCGGCACGGAAAAGCTTTCTTTTTTCCTCGGCACTTCATTGTGTGCAATCGCTTCAAACTGCCTGCATCGTTTTTGAGTGAAGAAAATTTTTTCTTTTTCCAGAGTACTGATAGAGTTTTAAAGACTGGTTTATCTTATAGCACAGAAGTTAATCAATCGAGCAATATATTGTAGAAATTAAGATAGTGGAACATTCCGGAGTGACTGCGTGAGAAAAGTGTTCGAAAAACCAAATTTAAAGTGTGGCCTCATGGCTGTGAATTTTGTCTCGTCGCCATCGGTAAGTGCGACTGCAGTGCAGACAGTGCAAAAAACGGGCGGCCTCTTCCGGGCCGGCAGCAGTTTGGTGGACAACCGTGAAGGCCGCCTACTGAAAGACCTCGTAGCAGTACTCGTGTCGTCGAGCACGCAGCAGCAGGAGCCGGGCATCGCAAAGCTGCCCAGTGTCGCCATTTGCAGTCTGCAGCAAAAATGCAGCCCAGACGACGAATTGCACCAAGCCGTTGCGTCACTCAATGCCGCGACGCAGCAGTTCTCCAGCATGGCCGAACAATTAATCACGATAGCGGCAGCAGACGGTACCGGCACCGCCGGCCAGGAATTTAACGAAGACCACATCAACAGCAATAATATTATTGTTAACGAGAAAGAAAAGACTGAACGCTGTATTTACAATAAAATCGATGATGATATAACATTAGATGATAGTATAACTCCTAACCCACAGCGGCTGCCACAATCGCCGTCTATCCTCGAGGGTGGGATGGGTGAAAGCAAAGTGGGTGTAGAAGACGAAAACAGGGAGGTTTCCATTGATGACAACGTCGTCGCTACTGTCTGTTTCCCAGCCAACATTTACGAGGCGACACCCGGCAAGGCGATGGGGCAGAATGAGGACACCACAATGGACTGCATCGCCACTGCACTTGAGTCGCCGCTGGAAGAGAAATTGGACAAATTGCTAGACAGTGTCGTTAAAATTAAAGCCGACATGCATCAGAAGATTGATAGATTAAGCCGGCGAATCGATCAGATTCGACTGGACGTACAGCGCAACATGGACACCACGGATCGGGCCGTTTGTAACAACGTACTGGAGTTGGCTGGAATCCCATACAGGAAGGGTGAAGATCTGCAGCTGTATTTTCGCAAAATTTGTTCGCTGTTGGGTTATGTGGAGAGCGACATTCCACTGGTCGACATACGCCGTAAACGAACCGACCGCACACACGATAAGACTGAATCAGCTAGCGTAAGCACTGCCACCAGCACCACCATTAAGCACACAAACACTAATCGTAAGCGGCAGGTGGACACGGAAGACACACAAGAGGAACACACAATTGTCATAATCGAATTTATCTTCAAGACTATAAGGGATGCATTCTATCGAGCCTATCTGAAGAAGCGAACAATTTGCCTGGCCGACCTGGGCCTACAATCGGACCGGAGAATTTTCATCAACGAGTCGCTGACCAAACTGAACCAGAAGTTGAAAAGTGTTGCACTGAAGAAAAAGCGCGACGGGCTGCTGCATGCCGTGTACACCGTCGACGGGGCCGTTTACGTTCAGCAGCAGCCGGGCCAGAAGGGACACCGTGTAACCAGCGTAACGGAGCTGGAATGACATCTACACAAGGCCGCACAAGGCAAATGCGGTGAAACCGAAGCCGCCGGAGGAGCAACTGTAGCTGTAGGAGACACGTTACCGGCAGTCAGCAAGTAGTGGAAGGAACGGCAGAACTGACCACGGTTACCATTGCAGGATAGTTGGAAGAGGAAAGTAAATGTGACTGCAAACTTCTATTATTGTTTATCGATTGTTTAGGAATTTATAAAGGAATGAATTTATTCACTAAGTGTACGATACAGTGAGATTTCGGTCCGGATAATTTTCGCTGTAATTAGCTGTTGAGCACAATACATGTTTGTATGTAAGTTTTTTAATCAGTAGAACTTCCTATGTCAAAAATTTGTAATGTTTGATTGCAGCTTAAGAAGTAATTTGTTCAAGTACTTTGTTTTTATTTTGAGGTTG
Source organism: Sabethes cyaneus (assembly GCF_943734655.1). Classification (NCBI taxonomy): domain Eukaryota; kingdom Metazoa; phylum Arthropoda; class Insecta; order Diptera; family Culicidae; genus Sabethes; species Sabethes cyaneus. The sequence goes on along the minus strand of NC_071354.1, from coordinate 215,154,654 downwards.
CTCTATTTAAGTATATTTAAAATGCAAAAAAAAAACGGTAAGGAAAAACGAAGATTAAGCTTGTAAAAAAATTGCTTCCTCATGGTCTAATATTTGTTTGTTACGTTCATTGTAAAATTCTAATATTTTTGATAGTGTTTTTTTAACTTAATCGACAAAAAAACAAGCAGGAACTAGAGAAAAGCTCAATAATTATCAAACTGATATCTGAAAACAGTAGCTTTTTTCAGTTAAACTATTAAACTATGTTTTTATGTGTCTTACGCAAAACAGATCGAATCTTTATGGAACCACTTTCATAATTGTAACGTATCCTCTTGCGAAAATTCACAGAGCACTACATAAGATAAAAAATCAGTAGTCCTAATAGAAAACAATTTACTTTCGCCAGTTGTTTCTTCTACACCCCACCCCACACGTAAACTGTGGCTCAGTAACATTAAAAGAGAGAAAGAGAGAGTAACGGAAAGAATTAATATGTGGCAAATAAAATAAAAAAAAACTATATAGTCTTGAATTCACAAGTTGAATCGTACTCAGTTGGAAAACTGCACGATACGAAATAATTGTACAGGGATAAAACACGACGATGATAATATTTAATTTATTTAAGACATTTCAAATCTGCATACGTATATTCTAGCTCGAGCAACAAATTGGTAATTTAAACCGCAATTTAAATAGCGCATAATTAAATAATGTTCTTTCTTAAAACTGAGTATCTCTATTGATTGTTAGGTTGACACTGTTTCATATTTTAAATGTTTCAAGTAATGAATGATCTTTTTCGGACTCCCTTTCTGTGATCTACTACTTCTTCAAACCGACGACTATACTAGGTAACAGGTTAAATGCTTGTATTGAGAATAATTTCATCAAAAAAAAAAACAAGAAACGAAATAATAAACTTAGAAGCTAATAAATAGAAAACCAAACAGATTTTGATCTATACAGCGCACAGTGAACCTATTTTAGAAAAAAAAACAAATTCGTAAAAAAATGAGAAAATAAGAGTGAGTAACTGTGAAATCATATCGAGTAAAAGTTTCGTTAGATAATTGAATGTGGATTTACGATTGCAGAAGAAAAATAGCAGTAAACAGAACGTAAAAAACCGAATCTTTAGATTTATTTATTATAAATTATATAGAAGCAGAAGATATATTTGAGGCAAAATTGATAAAAAAAGAAGTAATATAAAGAAATGATATTGATAATGTATATTGATAAAGATAACGAACGACTAGCATTATACAAGAGTTATACAGAATATTTGAGAATTATACACGAGTAGAGTAAAATTCTAAAACTTTGGTCTGAAAAAAATAAAATAAAATGATAGCGAAGCACATTCTTCTCAAGAAAGTCGAACACAGCGGAAGCAAATAAGTTGTCAATATATCTCATACCTCGTACACACGAGAGGATTTAACGTGAGAGCAAATGATAATTATCTTATAAGGCACAGTCGAAAATTTATCTATAAACACCACTTTATTTGGTTCGAGACTTTTTCTTCAAATATTCATTTCTAAAACACTGGAATTCGAGAACACTGTCTTAGACTTTTTCAACCACAACTTTAATTCAGGTCATTCGAATGGTTTTGAGTGAGAATACTTCGGTGTTATTTAAGTAACCATACACAACTATGTCAGCTGAGATAAAGATGTACTCTTGAGCATTCGTGCTCCCTGCTCGGAGCATTTTAGTGCATTCGCAAACAAAAATAATCCAAAGCAGTAATAAGCAAAGACTTCGAATAAAAAAAACTTTAAAATGCATTAAATTACATACATAGCGACTATGTTCATGCAGTTGGTAGTGATATTAGTATAGAGTTAGTCACACAAAAAACATATGAAAAAATACCGTAACTAAGTCCTGTCGTGACCAAGATGTCGTCCTATACAGAAGTTTAAGAAAACCTGTTGAAATCGAAGAGTATGATAATTTATTAGATCGAAGCATGTGAAAATTGCATTTATTCCCGTCTAAACGCCCATCAACTAATCCAAAAAAAAAAACTAGCGACACTAATGTCCGCATATATATAGATAATATTTTATGGATAGAGTCCTATATTCTATATCATAGACTAAATCTTATAAAAAATCCACACGAGGGAAGAATTAAAATTATAGTTTGACGAATTTTAATTTCGGTCGGTCCTTTTTAAAAATTCTAACAGTCAGTTATCGCTCCGAAGGTAACGAAAACACACTAACGTACACACCCACACACACAGATACACTTTTTCGAAGTAGACAGACAATGCTACTTATTCTCTCTCTATTAATACAATTTCGAGCGTAGCATTCCTCCAGAATCATATTCCTAACCTTGAATTGTATGCATATAAAAATGGTATGATAGAAATAAACACTAACGTTCGTTCGTTCTCCCTTAGGAAACCGTTTGGTAGGATGTGTTTTGTGGAAATAGTGAATATCACACTCTTAGCCATCTCTGGCGGCTGACTAGTACATTTTTAACTAGAAGAGATTTTTTACACCGTTAAGACACTTTTTTGGGGTAAAATCCCAAGCTGAAATTTAAGTTTTATTACGTTCCTCTGATGGTTTTCATGACCAATTTCATAAAACCATCAATAAAACTAAGCTTCACTACAACTTTGTGATGACTAACTCCAAAACTGCCTTCCGATCAGGTGACCCACTTTTCAGAAAGATTTTATAAATTTTTTAAGAATCAGACTCAAGTTGTCTTATCGTGCTGAAAGCACCAATAAAACCGATTATGCTTTTCGCTGTTAGACTGCCGCCGCTATATTTTTATGAAGCTTTTCGCTTTGTTCTGCAAAGCTATAAAGCATAAAGCTTGCTCCGGTATAAATCTACGTCAGTCAGCCAACTTTAGTGATGATGATAATGATATTCGTGAGCAGAAAAGTTAAAGTTTTACTGTAAGACCATCCTGACCGATTTGGTTTCTACCAACCATAATAAAATCGGATATTAGAAAAAATAATAAATTTTCAGTAGTCTCCGTAGTTGTGCAGCATATCCGCATTAAATTTTATCATGCGGCTTTGTATTTGTATGAGAAAGATAAAAGCAACGCGCGCCATCGAAAATCCAAAATAATGATTGAATTTTGATCAGAATGTAGAACCACGATGACCGCAGTCGAGGCGGCAGTTTTGATGTTCTTCAGCTGCTGCTTATGTTACTTCGTCAAAGTTGCGTGGCCCAGATACACGAACTTTTCTACCACCTCGATTTCATCACCGTCTAAATGAATCCAGGGACTGGAGGGTGGTCAGCATTCACTTCTCTAGGACCACTTCCTTTCATGTATTTTGTTTTCGATACATTAATGGCAAGTCCAATCCGTTTGGCTTCAGCTTTCAGTCCGATGTATGTTTCCGCCATCCTCTCAAAGGTACGTGTAATAATGGCAACGTCGTCAGCGAAGTCAAGAAGCTGGACGGACTTCGTGAAGTTAGTGCCACTCGTGTCTATCCCCGCTCTTCTTATCACACCCTTCAAAGCGATGTTGAACAGCAAACTTGAAAGCCCATCACCTTGCCGTAACCCTCTTCGAGATTCAAAGGGACTCAAGACTGCCCCTGATACTTAAACCACACATTACTCGATACCAATCGCGTTAGTTTATCCGGAAATCCGTAGTAGTGCATAATCTCCCAAAGCTGATCTCGATCGATCGTGTCATGCGCCGATTTGAAGTCGATGAATGAATGATGCGTGGGCACGTGGTATTCGCGACATTTCTGCAACACTTGCCGACGCACGAAAATCTGATCCGTGGTGGGAAATTGCTAATTTAGCAATGCTAAATAGGGTCTATTTCTAGTTCCCGTCTTAGTAAGTAAAACTATTCTAATTTTCATCATTTATTGGATAGATTTATTTAATACTCCAAAAGTTCTTGTGCTGATTTGACTAAAACACACTTACCTTCCGATCCATGAACTTTGAAATCACTGAAAAGCGATTTTTAAAGCATATTATTGAAATTACGCAACTGACTTTATCTCTTAAATTCGTCGTACCGTTTTAAAATCCGTCCATCAAAATTTTTCATTGTTCGAACTAAAAATCACACCAATGTTTACGAAACTAACGCACATGTGTTTGTGGTGTAGGACGGCATGACAAATGTTATTCTGCAAAATTTCCGCAGGTCAGGCAAGTTTTCCTGGCTGTAGAATAACGACAATGCCTTGCGGGAGTTATTTTCATTTATGAATGACGGAAATTAAAACGATTAGTCGACATTGTCTTCTTCGTCGCACGAAAAAACGTAAAAAATTTGGCTGACAGGACTTCTTTAATGATAAAAAGCATTTAAATAGATTACAGCTCACTTTGATTGATCGCCTATGATAGACAACAAACTAAAATATTAGGGAATAACTAGTTTAGCATTGTGTGTCATAAAAATGCTGATATTTTTAATAATTTGTGTTGGATAGGACGGGAATAGGCAATTACGACGATGTAGCAACATACCCTACCTAATAATCGCGCAGTGGGAAGGTAAATGTTCTAAACTTGGTAAAATAATGCAAACGAAAAAACAGCTACTTTTGCACGAAACGCTAAGAGTATGTGAACGAAGTTAACCCTCTAACGGGTAAGACCGTCTGTAGACGGTCATAGCTGTTCGCGTTCAACTGTAACTGTATAAATGCAAAGAATAACGATACGCTGTTATATAAATGCACGATATATAAATGCAAAGAATAAATTGTTGTGTTGTTGACGGTGAAATAATTTGTGCTTAGTTCTAAAGTTTTGTAGAAAAATATATGAATTATGAAATATTTTGAAAATTTATATTACCATAATGATTGCCAACAACGGTTACCACCGACGATATCGGTGTCGTATCGCCAACTCTAGGAGCATGTGAGATGGTATTGCTTCTCTACAGGCCTGCCCTCCGAAAAGCACGTTCCAATGCAATGTTGAACAGGTCTTTCGATAGCCAGTCACCTTATCTCACCCGCTATTCTGACGCTTTTAGTAAGAGCCATCAAGCGTAGCACATCTATTTATATAATCTATTTATATCAGCTCAGTAATTTATTGGTCCTGAACCGTTTCTGGGCACCTCCACATCCGCCGTGAAAGGCGAACTGATGACATGGGAAATGCTAGAAATAGCATCCCGTTGGAATCAAACACAGGGTTGTAGACAAGCTAAACAGTTTATCTACCCAAACCCTGCAGTAGCTAAAAAACTACTCCATTTAACTCGTAGTGAACTACGCACGATCACGGGACTCCTAACAGGACACAGCCCCGCTCTTTATCATTTAAAGAATATCGGCAAGGTATCATCTGACACCTGCCGCTTTTGTAACTCTGAACCTGAAAGTTCAGCGCATCTGCTCTGCTATTGCGGAGCTCTTGCATTATCAAGGCACAACTTCTTAGGAAGTTTCCTTCTTACTCCATATCAGGTATGGAGCCTAAATCCCAAAACGGTCATTGGCTTTATAAACCATGTAGTACCGAATTGGGGCACAGGATTACAACTATTCCGCTCAACTCCATCAATGGGTATGAGCGATCCGTAAACTGTGTACAGCAATCGGGGCCTGCCACAAAAGACGATCATTAAGACTGGCGCAGTGGCCTTTTAACCCAATGCCCTTCTGGCATACAAAAAAAAAAATCTATTTATATAAGAGGCTTATGTCTGTACCGAAAACCAGGTCTCTGACAGGACGTCATGCGTTCGTAGAAATGGGTTGTATTCTCAGTCACCTCAATGGTCGACTGCTGGACTGCTCGATTGCTCAACTGATTGACTAGACTGCTCGAGTGGGCTGGTTGATTAGACTGCTCGATTTGTTTGCTCGATTGGACTGCTTAACGTATTGCTCGACTGAACTGTTCGATTCGACTGCTCGACTCAACTGCTTGATTGGACAGATCGACTTGACTACTTGACTGAACAGCTCGATTTAACTGCTCGAGTGGACTACTCGACTCAACTACTCGATTCGACTGCTTGACACATTTGCTTGACTTACTACTGGACCCGACTGCACTGCACGATTGAACTGATCGACTGGACTTTTCGATTCGGCTGCTCGAACAGACTGCTTGACTGGAAAGCATGCCTTTCGACTCAACTGCTCGATTCCACTGCTCGACTGGACTACTCGACTCGACTACTCGAATGAACTGCTTGACTCAAATACTCGACTAGACTACAGTGGGATTTCGAATTTGGCATGGCTCGATTTTGGCATGGTTCGATTTTGGCAACAAATGTATCCGTTTTTGGCAACACAATGTATTTCAAATTTCACTTCCAAAAGTATGTCTAAATATCAGCCAGTATCCGCATATATGCTTTAAATTATGAAAAAATAATGCCCTCAGTGTATTCATGAAAAAAAATTTGCGGGTATAGCAGGTTTCAAACAATAATATATTTATTGCCCTAGGACTACGTCTTACCGCGAGTTGCCAAAATCTTATTTGCAGCGGACGGATAGCTCTTGGTGGACGTTTTAAACATAAAATGGTTGCAATCGTTAATTAACAATATCTAGTCGATTTCTAACGCATTTACAGTTAATTTTTTCACATCAGAAAAGGGTCTCGATTTTGGCACGGTTTCGATTTTGGCAACATAGGCGACACGCATTCGTTGCCAAATTCGAAATCCTACTGCATTCGAATCGGCTGCTCGACTCAACTGCTCAACCCGATTGCTCGATTCAACTGCTCGACTAGACTACTCTATTTGATTGCTCGACTCAACTGTCAGCTTGATTCAACAGCTCGACTAGACTGCTCGACTTAGCCACTCAACCCGATTGCTCGACTCAACTGCTTGACTTAACTGTTTGATTCGACAGTTCAACTTAACTGCTCGATTTAACTGCTCGACTGGACTACTTGACTGAACTGCTCGACTCAACATTTCGACCGAACTGCTCGACTGAGCATCTTGACCCGACTCCTCAACTAGACTGCTTGACTAAACTGCTCGACTGGACTACTCGACTCAACTGCTCGACTCGACTGGTCGACGTTACTGTTCGAATGAACTGCTCGACTCAACTGTTCAACTTAATCGCTTGAACCTACTGCTTTACTAAACCATTCTATTCGACTGCTCGACTCAAGTGCTCGACTAGAGTACTCGATTCAACTGCTCGACTGGAATACTCGACTTAACAGCTCGACTCAACTGTTCGACCGGACTGCTTGACTGAACAGCTCGATTTAACTGCTCGATTTAACTGCTCGACTTAACTGTTCGACTCGACTGCTCGACCACACTGCTTGACTCGATTGATTGATTCGACTCGACTGCTCAACTCGATTGCTTGTCGCAATATCGTATGGTCGGTGTTAAATCAGACAGGACCAAGTCGTAAAATTTTAAAAAATGAGTTGATGATAGCAACCGATCAAGAATTTTCTAAGCAATATATTACTCTAATCAGACTACATAAATGGTGCAAACAGCCAAGTGTATTTATTCAGTTAAATAAATTCCACTACGACCATAAAAAAATTGTTTCAGTTTCTGGCTATGACTCTTTTATGTACAAAATCTTAGAGCTATATTTTGCAATATAAGAACTCAAAGAACTAATACAATATCTTCGCAAACACTGGCCAATGGAATCCGCAGTTTTCTGAATTCTGAACAGACATTTATATTTTCCGGATCGTAAGATTCGGGCTCAACTAGTCTATATATATAAGAGCCTTGTCTGTAGCCAAAACGAGGGGCGCGATATGTATTTTCGTGGTAATAATCGCCCACATTAAGCAAAGACTCAAACCAATCATACCAGATTGCATTCAAGTCGAGCAAAAGTAATGTAGTTGCACCTCATAGAGTTACATAGCGTTAGCGTTACACAGCGTACCTCCAATTTGCGCTCAATTAGACGTGAGGCGACGCGCGGGTTACAGTTAGTATCAATTATGTAATCAGTTTTCTTTTTAAACAATGTCCAAGCATTTAGCTTGATTGAATCGTACGCCGCCTTGAAGTTTCTAAAAAAAAATTTAGTTTGCTGGTCATAATTTGAAAATGATAAAAAACGTTGTCGTGATTTTTGTCACTTAAAGATTGGGCACTATTCTGTACGTCACGTAGAGTGTCATTTTGCTCGATTAGTTTACTTTTGGTATTATGTAAGTCACACCCAACCGGATTTAGTCGAGTAATTCGACTGAGTCGACCGCTAAAAAGCGGACTCAAGTCAGCAAGTGACGCCTGAGCTAGCTTTGTTTTGGTTATTCATAGAGCCGCTATGTTGCCCGTTTCCTCGCACTCGACACTCGAAACTCGACAGTGTTTGAGTCGAGTCGAGTTGCTCGACGTGACTTACAAAGTAGGGCCCACAAATTTATAAATAAGAAAAGCTATGAAGCTGTACTTCAAATTAGCTGGTTAAGGCCTTCATTGTTGTTTTGAGTAAATCTGTTATGATCCATTAAGGGGAGGAAAAAACTTGATAGCCACTAACTTAGACAATTTTTGTCAAATGATTTTAATAATTTTATAAAATATATCTTAAAAAATGTTCTACTGCAAAAATAATAAAGAAAAAATAATTTTTTTAAGATGGTCTTCCCTAGTTAGAATTTTAATGAAATTATGTTTCTTGGACTTGTATGTCGTCCGATCAGAATTATGTATTTACGCACATTTTTATTTCTATGCGACAGTAAATTTAGCTACACATGAGGGGTTTGAGTCCTAGGTTAGGACCAGATACAGTGAATAAAATGAACAATCATTCATTGCTAAAAACATTTTCTGTTACAACTACAACTTACAAGTGAAGCAGCATATTGAGCATATTTATTACCATGGTAACCTAATCGCAAGTCTTTTTATTTTCATGCGAGTCAAATCTTATAAAATCACTGCTAACATATATGGTTTTTCTTTATCGTTTCAGAACCAACCATCGTCACCGACACCATCTCCTTTTTTGTGCCGCCAAAGAAATTCAAGAACCGGAAACGATGTGGAATTGGGTAGATATAACAACCTGTTATAGTTGTATGCCAGTCAGCTTATTTGTGCTATTTTCTATCACACAGGATCGCTGCTGGATCAGGCTAATCCGAGCTCAGTGCTGACCGACATGGACAGCAGCGGCCAGTCGAAATTGGCGGTCTGACAGCTGACGACGAGCAGTAGCAGTAAGATGCCGCACGTTTCCCTGCAGCAACAGACCAGTACTTCTTCCTCTTTATTGCATTATTCTACCCATCGTCAGGCAACTCAGCTTCCGCTGTCGTTGTCATCGTCGTCCTTTTTGAAGAAATCTAACCAACGTGGTGGGAGCATACGTGCGAGTAAGCAACCGTTTTCCCCACTTGCAGGCTGTGATGGTCGTCGTATAATATTTAATCTTAGCTGTAATAACCTTACCGATGGCGGCGACCGTGCTCAACCGGGCTCGATCGACGGTTCCGGTAGCCGCATCTCTAGTGGCGTCGCCAATACGACGATCTTAGGTGATAATTTAGGTAAACCATCGCCCGGCAGTGTCGTCGGTCAGCGGACGACTTCCTCGCTGACATCGTCTCTGGCGTCTATCTGTTCACTGACGTCGGCTGCCGCGACCGCTGGCGCCGCCGGCGGTGGTGATCGGCCTGTGACAGCCGCCCGACCACGGCACTATAGCCTGCAGGCGGCCTCCAGCAGCTTGCTGGAAAGCTACGTCAACGGGTCGGATTCGCCGCTGCGGAATCTATACTGTCAATGTAAGCACCATGCGGTTGCCGCCGAGTGAACACGCTTAGTCAGACCGCCCCGCGAGAGGTCGTCAGTAGTTTTCTGACGAGCAATGCGAAGAGGATTAGTGTAATTGTAATAGATTGTAGTTAGAGTTATTTTCGGTTGACTTTATGTTTTACGGTGCAATCAGAAATAGTTTGTTAGTAGATGCTAATGAAGATTTTATCAAATAATAACTTGTAAAATGAAAGTATTTTACGTCGCAGAAATATTCAAGCTCTTCCGACCAGAGGAATGAGTTTTCTACTGTTTCTGGTGCTTTTTGAACAATTTGCGTAGAGAATGAAAATGTATCAGCTGGTTCTTTCGAGTAATTTATTCTTCTTTGCTCGAATTGCAAGAACCAGGAGCTGTATTGCTCCGGTTCATTATTAAATGTGTTACAATATAGTACTTTCATTACTATTGATTACTTACCACCGGCAAATGCAACATGGCTTTACAGTTATGTTATTCTATGATCTCTCTTTAAGTAAATTTAAAATGTATTCATGAGAGCTGTTGTTGTGCTAATGTGTTTGTTCTGTCACAATATATTAACAAAGTCGTTCAATTTTGTTTAAGTGCATATATTGTTTTCAGCAATAGAACAGCAGTAAATCGAAAGAACTAAAACCTTACATTATTATGTATAACATCAGGTTGCATCACTGTGTAGCATGACTTTACAATTAAACGAAATTCAGAACAAACGCAAAGTTCATCTATATTGCCAACAAAAAACCAACATTAGAAATACAAGCCAGTACAGTACGTTGTGAACATTAGATCCGAAATAGAATATTTACCGATTACCCATCAATAGAAACTGATTGAAAATGCCAATTACCTTGGCTTGGTTGAAACTGGTAGTTACAGAACAAAGTTTTTGATATACAACTTTTAGTTTGCTGCTGATTGAATAACGATAAAACATTTACACCAATGAATCTAAACCGGAGTTAACTCGGAAGAACAAAACAAAAAAAAAACGGAAACAGAATGTATAGCTCAAGTGTTATATCGCATACTTATAGAATGCCGAAAATAGTTTGGATACTTTGTAGTAGCTACTTATCTACATTTATTAAAATGGTGTAAAAATACATTCAAAACGGTTGAGCATCTGTCGAAAATACCTACCAGTTAGTGTATTGTGTTGCCACGTCTCAGTCAGTCGAGTGTAACCATTTTAATAACAGAAAAAAAACACGAAAAAGCAAAGTATATGATAGATTTGTTCTCCTATGTGTCCTTCGATTTTGAAAACCAACCAACAAGCTTAGATAATTAGGCAACGTTGTTCAAATAGATTTATTACCTTTAAAGAAAAAAGTAAAAGCTATCCGACCGCGGATAACATAACAACCAACAAATAAATTAATATTTTGCTCAAATACGAACTGTTTAAACTTAGCTAACGGCAATTCTTACCGAACTATAAGATAATAAACAATCATTCGCATTTGTACCGATTTTTAGATGAGAGTGAAATACTATAAAATACAATGCAAGCCAAAAAACGCTACACCATATAGTAAAAAAAATAGTTAAATCAATGTTGAAGCAAACGAATTTGACTGCTTCGACTCGTCATTTTATTGTGCTGCTGCAAATGTTGAAACAAAAAAAAAACGAACATTAAACCACTCACCACTACAACACCTAACCCTAACTACAAACATAAATTTAAAATATGCTCTCACACACCCGAAAATGCGCATTTTAAAAAGAGGTCACATTTGTAACGTGGAAATAACTAAATCGATCGACGTTTTTGACACAATTGGATGTTTGCAAATGATAAAAAAACGCTTCGTGTTCTTTGGAAGCGCTGCACGATTGGAGATTATAAGAACAAGTACTAAAAATTGGTAGCACGTAGCGAGTACCACATATGTATCGGAAGAAAACCCCCCGTTTTTTGTAATGATATTTGAAAATTGAGCTGAATAGGCAATCAATAAAAGGTATATATGAAATAAAATATCAATATAAGCGATGAATAGTACCGTAATTTATTCCGAAGCATATTAAAAATATTAATACAAAATCATTGTCCGTTTTCGTAAAACTACCTTAACATAACAATTTTTGGTAGCACTAATGACTAGAATTTATTGTACAGAATAGAACGATTCAACTACTGTTACTATTACAATCGTTCACAATTGCCTCGTCCCACGGTCCGTGGATGTTATTCTTATGCCGCTGCAGTCGCACGAACAGCAGCGGACACAGAAGATTAACGAAAACCAGCGCAGCGCTGTAGGTCCAGAAGATGGTCATGGAAATTTGCAGCAAAAAGTAGCAACAGCTGGCAACGGCTGCCAGCACCAGTGGTAAGTTAAACACCCTTGCCACCAGAATAGGCCCTAGGGCGAAGTAGACGGCGGCTACCTCGAGCAGGACGAAGGCATGAAACGACGACGAAAGCCGGGAAGCCAAACAGATGGCACCGAAAATAGCCGCGTTCAGGGAAATCGCCTTCGAAACAATCGCTGCCGATACGCCGTAGTCGAAAAATATCAGGTGCAGGGCCAGCACCAGAAACGTCATCGAAAAGATGGTATCCGTGCTGACACTGTCGGTCAGAGTATGCAGCAGCGGTGAGAATATGTAGCCGAACACCAGCACGGCCACAGCGGTTTTTGAATCCTCAATGACATGTGCAAATCGAAGGTTGCGGACGGAATATACGAAATATCCAACGATGGTTCCACACACGGCTTTTCCTAGGATATTCTGCGGACTCACGCCGTCCGTGTACAGATAGTGAAACACAATCAGGAACGCTGTGACGATCGATATTTGCAGGCTCACTCGAGATGCTCCGAAGAATGCTTCCGAAAACGTGTAGGTCTGAAGGTTTTGGTTGGTTTTCAGATCTTGTAGGAAGCTGGGATCGGTGTAGTTGTCTTCATACTCGGAGTTTTCATACAGATTTTTTCGCCACGGCTTACGTTTGGAATATTGACCATACTCCATCGTTAGGTGACGTTCTGAAAAATATTTAAAGTAAAACGGCGTGCTAAAATACTTACAACTTAAAACGGACACGAAAATTTGTTGTTTTCATACCTTTTAAGTTTTTTAATCCAAAATCGAAAAATCTAGGAATACAACGAATAGACACCCGGGTTGCGTTGGAAACTGCCCTAATCCGGCATTCGATAACTGACAGTGACCTGTTTTTTGTCGAAAAATGTTGTTATTCACATTTTGACGTTTCATGAAGTGAAGAGGAATTCGCGTACACGCTAGCGGAAAGTAGCTTATAGATTGAGTTGATATTACTCGTATAAGTTTAAGCTGGAATCACACTGACCGTCAGCGAACATCATCGGCAAGCGGCAACGTATCGTCAACGTCAACGGGAACGTCAGTGATGGTTGCAAGAGTGCCTTGACGCTCCGTGATGTGACGTTCCGGACGCGTGTGAATGCGCATATTGAAAATGCATGCGTCAATCACTGACGTTCCGTTACGATACGTTGCCGTTGATGTTCGGTGGTGGTCAGTGTGATTCCAGCTTTAAGCCTAGTATCGACCTGAAAAGAAATGGGCGAAAAGATAGGCCAAGAAATGCCAAAGAAAAGATGTTCCATTTGCGATTTCTTTAGCAGTATGCACCTCACAAGAAATATTATTTCACTTTCAGATGGCGTAGTTTTACATGCAAGTGAATTGAAACGTCACTTTTTCGTACGGAATAATATCCGGCGCAATTATTACCACAAGAAAAACTGACAGATAAATGCATGCCTTGCAGTTGTCAAATTTTCTTCGGTAAATAACAGGATTTTTTCTTGAGCTGTTTTCTTTTCAGCTGGATACTAGGCTTTAAGCGGGGTACGCTGCTGAAAAGAAAACAGCTCAAGAAAAAATCTTGCTATTTACCGAAGAAATTTTGACAACTCCAATGCAAGCAACCACCTGTCATTTTTTCTTGTGGTAATAATTGCGCCGGATATTACTCCGTAAGGAAAAGTGACGTTTTAATTCACCTGCGTGTAAAACTGCGCCATCTGAACGTGAAATAATATTTCTTATGAAGTGCGTACTGCTTAAGAAATCGTAAACGAAATCGATTTCTTGAGCATTTCTTGTCCTATCTTTATACCCATTACTTTTCAGCAGCGTACCCCGCTTTATCCAGCTTTTTGCGAGCCATAATAGCAGACGGGTTCGTAATATTTGAACAGCATTTAATATATCGCATGTTTTCTTTCCGCAAGTTCCTTTGGTTTTGCCGTGAACGTCCGGAAACAAAGCTTGCGATGTATTACTGAAATGTCAAAAATGTTGTTCAAATCATGATGAATAGAGCATAGTGAAACGAAAGGCCTAAAAGCAGAAGCAATCATATTGAAAAAAGCTAGAAAAGCTTGTGACGTAGGCATCTTTTTTACAAAAGTTTACAGTCGAAAACACGTGCTCGTGATATATATATATAAAACACCATCAACGCAGGCGGTGAGCGCTTTTCTGGTGGTGACGTTGTTGACGGACAATATTTATCAGTGTAAATTCCAATGTATTTCCGTCCATGGAGGTAGATTTTTTAGGTAGATTTTGACTTGTAAAAAGAGATCATAATCTGAATTATCATTAGATATTAGAATTTTTATTACTATCAAAAAGTTTCTTATCGTTTAATATTGCTGATTGCAAGAAAACATTTACATTCAAAAGTGCGCAATCGCTCCTAAAACTGCTATTTTAGCTTAAATCGTATCAGTGTCTTCGGCGCATTTCTTGGTTGGAATATAACGAAAAAGTTTGCCGAAGATACTGTAGCGATTCAATCTAAAATAGCACTTTTATAAGCAATTGCACACTTTTGAGAGCAAAATTTCTCATGCAATCAGCAATAATTTGTATAAAAGCATGCTTCTAGTCTAGAGGACAACATAGCCCGTTGCATGATCTGAGTCGTTTGCGGCGTGATCGAGGTTCTTTGCTGAAGCGTTCGTTTTTGTGACGGTTGTTTTCAAAATTTGCATTTGCTGTAGCGCCGCACATACTTGCGTGGTAACGAGAGTAGAACTTGATCTATTACACTCACCCCATCTGCAGGCAACCATGTTTTCGCCGCAAACATCTCGTGTGTGCGAAAATGATGTAGCATATCAGCACTGCGTTTCACTCAACTGCCAGCAGTCTGATTTGGGCCCGGTGTCAAATTTTGAGCCCAGGACATGCTGTCGCTGACGTTCACTGCAGCTCGATATAGAGATGTTGATGGGATGATGAGTATGACACTACTGTGTTACCTGACTCACTGCGAATATGCGTTGTATTCGCGGGGTCGTGTTGGTTCGAAAGGTTTCGAAAAATATCGCCCTTGTATCGAAAATATCGTTAATTTTGATCACTAAAAATTACGTACTTAAACGTTATATTTCAAGTGCCAGTAGTACGCAATAATTGGATTGTGAAACCGAATTGTTATTTATGCAACTTTTTACAAATTTAATGCAATAACCAAAGCACAACTTATAAGAAATCGTTTGTTATCGATATAAACTGCATATGCGTTATAAACGAATAAAACGTATGGTTACGTTTTATTTCAATAACACGCATATTCGCAGTGAGTCAGGTAAAACAGTAGTATACTACCGTGGACCCCCGTTCGTTTGACCGTTTTTAATCTGAACACTTTAATTTGAACCCCGTTGGTTTGCACGACGCGCAAATTAAAAATGGTTTAAATGTCATTCTCAATATAACATCATTTGCTTATGCAGACAATGTACATAAACACGATTTGTTTGTACTGATCTAGCGTGTTTAATATGTTTCAAAAGGCGATTTCCCAACGATTGTGGTAGAAATATTCGCTGTTTGCAAGTGCCAAGTGAATCAAACCACCAAAACAATAACAAAGAACAGGGCAGCCAGCTCACACAAGATCTAGCATATTTAGGGTTACCAGTTCCCGCTTAGGAAAAATTCGGATGCCTGGCAGAAATTGAACAGAATCAATATGGCGCCGGCAAAATTTGACATTCAGAACCGGTTCGTCTTCTTCGTTTTTCGCTCGCTTTTCTGTATGTCAAAAATGACATTTTGAAACGGGAGATACGTGCTTCACGCGATGCTGCCTAATGTTGCAGTTCTGCACTACAGGTAAGAAAATAATATTCAACCTGTTTCTGAGGGATTTAGTTTCTGTTTTTAAAGCCTCACGAAACATTTTAAATGGTCGATTCCAATAACGTGCGTGCTCCGTGCATTCTTTTTGTTTTCAGACCAAAGGTCCCGCTCATCTGGTTTCAGCTTCTGAAATGCACCGAAAACTAACAAAAATAAGCTGAACGTAAGAATGAACAATAAAGTAGTGTAAAATGCGCAAATGTACACTCAAAATATTCTGCACATAACTAATGGTAAATTTCCATATGAAATTCTAGATGATTATCATGTGCCGCATATAAACACAATCCGCCTATAGAAATACACATAGAAATTATACGGATATGAATAGTATGTGCAATTATACACAAAAAATATGCGCATATGAATAGTATGTGCAAAAGTTTCGCGTACCCATAAATTATAACTCTGTGGCATATTGAGCTTGCTGACGTTTACCGCACGCACACATCGACGCGCGATTTGTTGTTGCTGTTGTTAGATTTTACATTGATTTTACACGTTTGTTTTTGTTTTCCCCCAGTTATACCCCGGTAAAAAAACATACGTTTGAGTGAAAAACGATAAGTTTTTGCATCCCTTAGCAAGCTCTATAAAGTTCATTGACTAGGCACATTGCAAAAATCTATGTGTGGGACACATAGAAATTATACGAAAAGTTTTCTCAGTGTATGTATTGTTTTTTTGATGACAGCTTTTTTTAATCAAAAAGTTACGCAAAAAACAAACCGGTTGAATCGGTTTCGGTATCGGTTCTGTTCGACATGGCTGACAGAAATCGAACAGAAATCTGGCAGACAAAACCGTTAGGCGAAATTTCTACCAGAGTCGGTTGTTGCCTTTCTGCTAGTTTTCACGGGTGACGGCGGCCAGAAATCAGGCAGAATGCCTGGCAGAAAAAGTTTTTCGCTGCCAGATTTTTGTTCGATTTCTGCTGGACGCGCCTAAGCGGGTTGTTCAAATTAAAAGCTAACCCCGTTAGTTTGCATGACGAATCGTTCAAACGAACGAGGGTCCACTGTACTCTGATATTCCTGCATCTGGAATACAAACGATAAAAACGTTATATTTATTGCACGACAACTTTTAGATCGCATTGGACCAGCTGTCACGGCTGAATGATGAAACCTGAAATATCGCCATCTCTTTTCATCATTCCAATCCTGGCTGTTCTTGTGTTACCTGCGGGCTTCGAGATTTTGTTCACGTTTTTTTTTGAAACCTCCTACCTAATGTGAAAATATTTCCGGCAGGTATTGCTGCTTTTTAATCTGTTTAGAAGTTTATAGTTTGCCTCGACTTGGCTAGTAATAATGGATGACGAAGATGACCCGGTTGTAGAAGAGGTAATTTAATAATTTTAATGAATCAAGCTCGACTATCTAATCATGATTTCATGTCAATCCTTTAGATTCCAGTGTTTCTGTCCACAACTCTCGCGGAGAATCTCTACCTGTTGCAGTACCCAGTTAAGTCGTCGAATGCCACTTTCGACGATGGCCAAGTTGTAAATAGTTGTGTTAAACCAATTAATCAGCAGGTAAGTTATTATCGCAAGGTCGTGCTGTAGTCGTCTCGCCACATGGTAATTGTTTTCATTTTTTCTTGTGTGTTATTGCAACAGATAAAAGTGGATTACGCCTTGAATACTGCTTCGAAAAATTACGACTCTTTCAAGGGTGAACAGTTTGCGATTGCGGCAGACGGCAAAGAGAAGGATCGACAGCAGAAACCAACATTTCGCAGTGGAACGATGGACAAGCAATCTTTTCTCAGTTCGAAGCCCATCGAAGATATAAATAGGTACATGATGTGCGTTCTTCAGGATCGGGAAATCCATGCGACACCGTTGAACGGTATTGTTTCGATGCGGCAAATGTTTTCCTACTTTGACAAGCAGGATACACGTACGAAGGCCGAGCAGAAAGCGGAACAGGACGCCGATGGGGAGGAAGAGGAAGCCAAACAGGTCACGGTAAAATTTGCCCGCACCGAGAACGAGAAGGTGCGTAAGGCCAGGGAGAAGTCTTTCAACTACATCTCTAAGATGGAATCGGAAGAACCATGGTGCGAAACGTTTTGGCACGCTAAAAGTTCGACTGCCGCCGAGTTGGAGAGACAAAAACTGTTCTGCGGCAGCTCGTCCCGTGTGGGCACGGAAAGTGTACTGAATGTTGGTTCTGCCGAATATCTAGACATGTTAATTAGTAAGGAGAAAACGGATAGGAATATAGATTCTATGCTGCCAAGTCGTGTCGTTTGCATGCATAAGCTAAGGCAAATGGCACTAGTCGACCAGATTAGGGTAATTCTTAAGGATGGTAAGGATGGGTTGATTAATTCGAGAAATAATAATTAAATGATATTTTTCTCATTTGTAGCTAAGGTACTCACCTTTCAGCAAATTATGGAACTTCTGCCGGACCGGAGCCTTGCAGCGGATAAGGTTCTTCGGACCCTTCCGATGGCTGGTGTGCTAATCCGAGGCAACTGGGTTGTTCAATCGGATAGCATCTATTTGGAGGGGAGCGTGTCCAGTATCAACGGTGTTCCAGCGGAACAGATGTGCAAAGCACGTGACTATATTCTGTATCGATTTACCCAGTGTGATAAACTGGATCGACATCAGCTGGCGCTGATTACTCAACTTCCGACAGAGGAGATCCGGGAAATTCTTTGCTCGATAGCGAAGCTGAACAGCGACCGAAGCTGGAGTATGCTGCTACCGCCGAACGAAGATTTCTCGGGTACCGAGCTGGAGATTAGTGATCGACAGAATGCTTTCTGGACAGCCCGGGCAGATAAGTTCAACGAAATGGAGAAAAGCAACAAACGAGTGCGCAAACGATCCGCACGGTCTGAGAGTAAATATGACACAAAAATGAGCAATGGATAGCGAGGGTTAGTGGTTGTTCCACTAACCGGCAGTGCGTTCCACAACTTGTAAGCATAATTATTTATAATCGAATAAATATATTTGAGAAGTTCGAGTCATTTAAACTACTTGGTTACTGACCTGCACTAGTCATCCGAATAGTCGCCTCTAAAATTTCCATCACCATCTTGTTGCGGTTGGAAAAAGTAACATGGAATAACATCGTTTTCGGGATGGCTTTCAGTTGTTCGACGATCGGAAGCACTGCCTTCAATGGGATTGTCGCCAGAAGAAATAGATTATCTCCCCGGGTAAGGCGAGCCGTGAGTTGAGCCAGACGAGTTTCGAAAGCTTTCGATTTGAGTTCCATTTTACCGATTTCATCTAGCAACAGTAGATTTGCAGTGCTCGCATTAAGGGCTGGTAGCGCTAGTGATTCGAATTCCGAAACGCATACGCTGTATTTGCCGACTCGATACCGTGCTGGATAATTGGGCAAAGATTCACTAAAATAGACAAAACTGTGTGCTAAACGAGCCATAATGCAGGGATCAAGGGTGGCCAATTACCTGACTCGTGCCAGTGGTGCTTGCTTACCATCGAAAGTGACAATGTCGAAACCCGTTCGTTCACCATTGGCCGCTCGCACTTCTTCCGTATAAAACCCATCAAATTGCATGCCGCGTTTCTTGAGCTCTAGGCTAACACTGCGCATGATAGTGGTTTTGCCCACTCCTGCCGAGTAAGAAAAAATGTTAACCTCGATTTTACATTTTGATCTAACTCGTTCCGACCAACCAAACAGAAAAAACTGGCTATTTTGAAATTTGATAAAACTTTGATTGATCAGAATGCAAAATGGGAATTCTTATCGGAACGGATACGGTCATTACCTGGCATTCCTGTGACGAGGATCACGTGCATTGACACTGAGTAATTTCACACGAGTCTCTGGAAATGATAAACGTATCAATTACAGTTTTTTTTTCAAGCAAACGCAAACATTAAGATATCAGTTGAAATTCTTATTTTCTTAACGATAATGAAATAAAGTGTATAAGTAAAATTTTTAAACATTTTCGACTCCCTCAAAACTTTAACCCAACGGCCCGGACGCGACCGGTTTTATTTTCAAGAAAATACAAGACAAGAAAAAGCAAACAATTTTAATTTTGTGATTACAATATACAATCGCAGTAGCCATTTGATATTTGTCACGTAAAATGGCAAGTTAGACAATTCATGCGCAACTGTACGTTGCTGAATGGTGAGGGGTGAGTGACGTGCAACTTTATTTCATTGTCGTTCGCATTCATTCTGGTGAATTGTCACATTTCGCATAAGCCAAAAGATTCGTCTTGAAAATCTTACGTCATTCACTTCGACTAATGCTGAACGGAACGCGAATTCAAATTCGCTGTGCCACGTCACTCGCCCCGTAAAATATGCTCCTAAACCTGTGCCTCGGAGCTTTCCTGAATTGAAAATATCAACTTTTGCACAGTAAGGGAGAAACATACTCGAATTTGGAAAATATCAATATCAGACTATACTTTATTACTAAACTTGTAGTGTGTATTATTTTAGTATATTTTTTTTTTATTAATTATTTACATATCGATTTAATTTTAAAGCAAAATCAGTGAATCAGCACGATATGGTTCAGAAAACGGTTCGGAAAGTATTTCTTAAGAAAATTATCCCCGCTCTTGTGTCGATTCACCCTCGAGTAAGACTATTCTCTCCAAGTGAGTAAAAGAAAACAACGTTGAACGCTAGACGACGAAGCACACTAAAACTCTTAGTCAGCAGAGACAAGTTATCGGACGTCACGCACTACCCATAATCTCAGCATTCCATCGCTAGCGAGTTGGAGTTTTCGTTGAACTCCCTCGGTAGAGCCAAACTGTTGTCGTCATGCGTCGCTTCGGGCATCATTCCAACGTCGCTCGGTCCGGCTTCCATATCGTCGAGGCGGTCGTTTTCGATTGCCATACCAGCTTCGTCGTCCATTCCATTAGCTCCATTGGTGCCGTTTGCCGGGTTGTCATCCCAGTTGATTTTAAATCGAGTCACACGCGGCTTGGAAGCAAGAATATTGCGGGTCATCTGCTGGAATAGTGGCTTGGCAGGCGGGTTCTCTCGTAACTCTGGATCGGAGTACTCGTTGTTGATGAAGTATCCAACGCGAACAAACTCCTGACCTCGGTAGGAGCATGTGAGCAGTACAACGGTCACGCCAACGGCATCCTGCTCCGGAATACGAGCCACGTTCGGGGGATCGGCTTGGAAAACGAAAATGTGGCGTCCCTCCGGCACTGGTCCCACGTAGATTGTGTCCAGCACCTGGTCAAATTCTTCCGATTCTGCCGAACCGACATAGATCATTTTCCATTCCAAATCTTCCTTTAGCTCTTCGATGCACTCAAACGTAAGCTCAAATTGAAACGGATTCAGGAAGCTGCTCGGATTATCCAGTACCACAACGTTAGTGATGTGAACCTTAGCCATGTCGTATCCCGCTTGTCTACATCAACCAAAGAACAAAGAGTCAGCTTATTGGATTCCTTAAGTATATAAGTATAAAATTTCAACGTATTTAGGATTGAACAAAATATGTTTTACCAAGTGCAGAGCTTGCGTTCAATAAAAGTACTCTAAACTGTATTTCAATTACTCAATGCTTCAAAAATCGGATATTTCCGGACACTGCTAATTTTAAATTTTAGCACATCCGCGTCATTCTTTATGCAAGAACAATTGAAATTTGGCGCAAACAAAAATTTCTAATGATTCAGCTTTTAACTTACCTTCAGTCGAGCTTTCCAGAATTTTCCCGTAAATTGCCGCAGTCGGTAATCGAATCTTTATCGGCGATCAATACAGCAGACGTGCTGAGAATAGGTTATAAGACTTTTATGTGGAAAATAAAACGAATTTTTACAAATTTGCAGAATAATTTAACACTAACAAAATGCTGAAGCTCGGCTTTTCCGAAAATTATGGTCTGCTTTCGATTCTGACAGCTGCCCAATAATAACAAACCCGTTATACGCCTGCTTTTCCCGCTTTCGTTCAAGACAGATTTTGTTTTAGAGCACATTCAAATGGGTACACGCTATCCGAAAACTGCCAAACATAATTCTAGATAGAATTAACAAAAGGGCGAATGTCGCAAATGTAAACAAACCGAGTGAGAGTTACTTTTTGCTGGACCAGCATATGTCGACTAACATTTGAAAGGGGCGGATAAGCCAACTGTCAAACAGAACGAGTGAGAGTTCATTTTCCTATGCTGCTCCAGCAAAAAGTAACTCTCACTCGTTCTGTTTGACAGTTGGCTTATCCGCCCCTTTCAAATGTTGGTCGACATATAGGAAAAGCAACCCTCACTCGGTTTGTTTACGCTTGCGACATTCGCCCTTTTGTTAATTCTATCTTCAATTAAAAACATAATTACATAATTACACATAATTACACGCAAAATAATCCACACGTTCTTTCCACGTGAAAAATCGCGTAAATTTCTCTACAGGGAGTTACGTGACTTTCAGTTGAACATTATTGGAAGATACAAAAACATCTATCTGATTTCCACATAAATGCACGCATATTAGTGCAAACTACGTTGAATTCACGTAAATAGTACGGGAAAAGTTAGATGGAAAATAATCACATAACTTTTCACGTAATTTCGACGTGAAAATTATTTTGAGTGTAGAGCTTGCTAAGCCCCCCGCTTACGAAAAAGTCGGATGCCTGGCAGAAATCGTACAGATCCAGGGGTGACATTGCGCATCTCGTTTCGAGTGATTTTGGTTCGTTTCGACCACGTTAAACAAATGGGCGTCTCCCCGCTTACGAAAAAGTCGGATGCCTGGCAGAAATCGTACAGAATCAATATGGCGCCGGCTGAATTTGACATTCAGAACCGGTTCATCTTCTTCGTTTTTCGCCCTATTCTCTTTATGTCATAACAAGTGACAAGACATGACACGCGCTGCTCCTTGTAGTTTCCGATTCTAGGTAAGAAAATTACAAATTTATATTTGCAACCTTCAGTTTTCGTTCGTATAGCCTAAACTAAACAAATCAAACAATCTGCGTCTATAACTAATCATAAAAATGTTTGTTTTGTTTAGTGTGATACATTTATAACCAGACCTTTTTTCAGATAATTGATTCCAGTACCGCTGTTCTTTTGTGCGCCATTTATGTGTGTGTGTGCTTATAATAATGTAAATAAAAAGTTACAAAAATAAATATAAATTTGGTTTAACGTAATTTGTAGGATGACATTCTATTCTTAAAAATGGAGGCGCTTCCACTAATCAAGGGAATGTTCGATCCGTACCAAATTTTGGATTTTTACTTCCTGCACACTTAATAAAAACCACCGAGTTCGGTAAAATTTTACCGAAGTCTAAACAGCTGAACGTCCGATTTTTTTTTTATGATGCCAAACATTATTAATGATCCGTAAACGTCGATATGCACCACCAAATTTTTTACCGAACGTTCGGCTGTTTAGATTTCGGTAAATTTTACCGAATCGTTTAAGTGTGTGGCCGAAAACGAACAATCTGGCAAAATTAGGTTCAAATCCGTGAAGGTCGATTACACGTTTGAACTTTTTCTCGGTCACTTGGCATGGAATGACCCATAAACATTTGGCCTATTATCACTCCTTCCCTTTTAATATTGCTGATTGCAAGGAAAATTGTGCCATCCAAAGTGCGAAATCGCTCATAAAACTGCGATCCAGCATTAAATCGTTTCGGAATATCTTCGGCGCACTTTTTCGTTACATTCCAAGCAATAAGTGCACTGAAGAGACCGAAACAATTTAAGCCAAAATAGCACTTTTATGAACGATTGCGCACTTTGGATGGTAAAAATTCCCTTGCAATCTGCAATACTTTGACCCCTGTCGAGATTTTCGAGTTCCAGTTTCGGGCCGTTCATTTTAAAATATCGTCAGAAAGCTCCAGATACTTGCTATGTACATAATTTTACGCTAGGACAGTACATGACATGTGACTTCTTCTTCTTCTTTTTTTTGTTTTGGCGATTCCCTTTCAAAATTTACTACGGCAAGCGAAAAGTGTTTCCAAGAATGCAGCTGCAGTTTATGATAGAAGCCACTAACTAGATCACTAATTACACAAAAATAGATCCAATCTGATCGAATAATACTTACATTTCGATTTAGTTTGTTTTATGTTAACACGCCACGATAAACAAACTCTTAAAAACCTAGTAACTTGAAAAACTTGATTGTTTCAGGGTTTGCTGTGGTTTCCAGCAACACTTTTGCGCTTCCCTTGTGAATTTTTACAGTTCTACAGTTGCACGCATGAAATCAGTCAATCAGGAAGCTGACTCTTTTTTGACAGAAAATTGGCTCTTTGGCGATACAACGTGTCATCACAGACAAACAGACATAACGCTTGGAAGAAAAATCAACAAAAATTATCGTACCTCACATTTAGCCTGAACACTAGCACCATCTATGATCGACATTCCCAAATATCAAATAGCAATATGGGTGTTCCTCAAAGTAGCAAGTATTTTTTGTGGGGAATTCCCCTTCTTTTGTCTAAAAGCGCCACTTTGACCAAAACGGAGACATTCCCAACTAAGCCCAAATTTGAAATGACGGTTTTATCGGTACGATGAATGGAAAACGAGTGTTATGTCTGTTTGTCTGTGGTGTCATGTTCTGTCCTAGATTTTACGTAGGTAAATTGAAACCACTGACGAATTGAAACGTTTAAACAACAATTTTTATTTTATATCCGGGTGTTCCGACTACCCGAATTTTGTCGGATTTTCGGTCAGTAAATTTACGGTTAAACCATGTCGCAGTCATGCGACTGCGACATACCACTTTTGATAGTTTATGAAAATACATACCAGATATTATTTTTCGTTGCATTTCAAGTCAGCCATTCGAAATGTTGTTTGGCAAAAAGTGAAATATTAGTTGAGTTTGAGTATGTAAAATCTCTTACTGTACATTAAAAGCGATGGTTCTGACAGTTGTATATATTTCATAGGACATATCGACTGATTTCGATGATTCATTCATGTAAAAATCTTGTGAAAATGTCGGACTATGGTTTAATTAATGTAAATTATAACTTATCGATAATTAAATAAACTCGAGACGTGTGGATAACACTGGGAAAACGAACGAAGTTATCAATGCAAGCAATATTTTTCATTCATTTCTATTTCAGAGCATTTGTATTTTCAAATTGGACGACGTTCCCATATATTATTCAAAAATTTTTGAGGGTTGGATAAAATCGGTAAACCGCTGTATTTAAATTTTTGCTCAATGCTATTGTTTTTTATGTCTAAACTTTGGCTTAGAAGCACTCTATTATTAATATAATTTAGTTTTTGTCTAAACTTTATTTGAATACTTGGTTGGGTTCTACTTACCAAGTTAATGTAATCTTATATATAAAAGAGGAGTGCGAAAGTTCGACCGCGCATCACTTGAGAACGGAGCGTCCGATTTGAGTGGTCTTTTTTTATTGTGTTCGTTTCCACCACCGCTATGTCTTTACGGCAGGGGCTTGCGATGGGTGCCATGTTTTTGTTGCCAACATCTCAGCACATCTCGACAAAGGTTGGCAGCAAATCTACCTGTCAGACGGGCGCTATTTCTTGCATTTTTTGAAATAGCGCCCTTCGTTAAGTGGACTGTCAAACACCGTTCGTTAAGATACGGATAGCACCCCGCTGCTTTACGGCGAGAAAAATTGGAAAATTTACTGAAGAGATTGGAAAACTCGAAAAATTAGTTTTCTATATTAAACCTGCAACACATTGAATGCGCTGTATTACTGGCTACTATGATCATCGACCGATACCACGTACGATTTTTAACAGCGCCGTTACCGCGGTAAACAAACACATGTTACCTTCATTTAAATCGCCACATGTAACAAAGAGGGATATTCTTGCTATTAACCATTTTTGTGAACTTGCAAGATCAGAAAATAATCAGCGTTATGTAATACGTTGTAGGTATAACTTATTGATAAGCCTAAGCTCAAGCCTAAAGTGTCAGTAATGAAATTCATATAAATGGTTGAAGCACTAAATTGATTAAATTGACACTTCCCAATCGCCAAATGAAGAATACCGATTTCATTGCACCCCTAAAAAGCAAAAAAAGTGCACAAAATTATGCTTTTGTGTTAAATTGTTTTAGTGCGTGAATTACCAAAGGAACAATAAGAATAAAAATTGATTCAAGGCAAATGGGTACTTTTATTAGTATTTTCACATATTTGAGGAGGCGGTTAGAAATGAAATTAACACATTAATTCATTTTGTGAAATAATGAAGCTAACTGGATCCGTAATTAATACTAACGTAGATTGCGAATTACAGTTATTGAGATTCGGCAATGACAATTGTATCGCTTAATTTATGTCAATCAATTTATTAATCAAATAAAAAAAAACATATTGCATTACTGTTGTTGGTTAACTTAAGAACCAGCATACAGAATAGGAAGATGATAATGGCACGAGCAGGGATGCCACATATAATTCTGCGTTTTTTGTTGGAAAAATCTGACAATCTGTACGACGAGGAAAAATATCTGTGCAAAAATCTGTCCAATGCAAAACAATGAGTGTGAAAGAGGTAGACAGTCATTTTGCTGACTATTTCCGTCTCTTTCACTCTCATGTAAAAGCTCAAAAATCTGTTTAATCTGTGTAATTTGGCGAAAATCTGTATTCTATGCATACAGATTCTGTACAGGCGATTTCTTTCAAATATCTGTTAAACACAGAATAATCTGTGCATGTGGCAACCCTGGGCACGAGTACTTTTGCGTATAAAAAGTATTTGAGAGCGTTACATAGAACAATGACATGTTTCAGCATCATCATTTCAGCATTCTGTTCTCAGGAATGCTTTAACGTATATTGCAAATAATTAGACAGCAGACTAAAATAAGGTGCTGTTTATGCCATAGAATTCAATTTTTACAAAAAAATAAGTTAACAATCAGCAGAATTTATGAGATAAGGTTCGAAGCAACTTCCACCAATTCAACCATTGGGTATTGGGAATTGGCAAACCACCTTTTGAACTGACATGTCTTCAACGTGTTGCCCATCATAATAAATTTTGAGATTTTTTTACTAAATGCCTTAATACGATTGAAATCTGGTGTTTAATCGACTCAAGAAACGTTGAACTCCTTAAAAAACTACAAAATTCTACTTATACCAGGTCGGTGTTAAATCAGACCGGACCAAGTCGCAAAATTTAAAAAAAATGAGTTAATGACAGCAAACGATCTAAAATTTCCTAAACTATATCTTACTCTAATCAGACTACATAAATGTGGTAAACAGCCAGAGTTATGAAATGTTTTCGAACGATTGATAACTATAAACCATACAGAGCAGCAAACTTTGAACGCGTTTTTCTCGAAATCGAGTTTTGTCACTTGGTTCGGTCTGACTTAACACCGACCACCTGTAATACACTCCGTTTTATAAAAACCGGCAGTTCTCTCAGTTCATCTAAAATTTACAATCTGAAACATTCAGTCCAATTTGTGGCAGTACGAAGTTTGCCGGGTCTTCTAGTAGTATATAATAGTCAAAATTATCGGTAAAATTCAAACAACAGAGCCATTCACTCTAAACTGATTGACGAGTATACTATATATACACATGTCCGTGATGATATCACTTGTTAACAGGCAAGAGTAAAGAGAATGTTCTGTTTGTGAGAGTAGAACTGATTAGCCTTTTGAATGATTCAAATGACTAACAAATAAGTGTAATAAAAGCTTAACCCTTATCTGTTTCGATCAGGTGACTGACAAAACTAACAAAAAATCATTGAAGATAATTTAAATGTTGCATTCTCCTGCACAATAAATCTATAAATATATACGTAGGTACAATAGTTCTCTCCGCATGGAAATTGTTGAAAAGATTCAATGGGTGGAGTAAAGAAGGATTCCTTATAGTAGAGTGGAGTAGGGTAAAATGTGGTTCGATCTTTAATTTGGGAATGGTTTGGATTACCCTACAAAACAATCATCGCTATCGCTGAAATATCAAAACATGATATCAACTGGTTTTATTAAAAATGTTCAAAAACATTACTTATTAGTTGTGTAGGCACATTTAGCATTTATCTACTCAACCAAACCGTTTCTTATACAACTCTTGCGCTCTCTGACTATTCACGCTCACGCGCCGTTCAAGCATTTTATCCGCGACTGTAGACACGATGTGCTATCGTCATCATCGCCATCATCATCATCATTATCGCTGGTTTAACTTCGCGGTGCTTTCCGAAATCTGCAGCTCAGCACAGCAGTTTAGCGGTATTCGCGATCGTGGCAACAACTGCCGATTTCATTCACCCACTGGCCAATATCATTGGGTGACGCGGACCGTTCGCTTTTGACCCGCAATCTGCAGCAGCCATTTTCACTACTTGTTGCTGGATCCAGTAGCCTCCGGTTTCAATTTAAGGGAAACAATTTCGGTAAGATGCTGTGCGAAAATTAAATTAAGTTTAGTGAAAACAATACCTAAGCGCTAAAAATAATATTCGAGAACAACGAACTGTGCGCCAGTGGAGTAACCTAAAGTGAGGAAGTAACTTTCATATCGCCGAAAATTAAGAGAAATCGGTGACGGTCGTTGGTTTTTTGGTTTTATGGTTGAATTATTTCCTTAAACGTAGTGGCATTGACAGGGGGAAGTTTTCCGCAAACGTTTGCAGTGTGGTTCCTATATTCCACCCCGTTATGACTGGTGGGCAACAAGTTGTTGCGCTCTGGCCTCCATGGCATGTACCTACCTATTTATTTCCACTAAAAGTTCTTATCATTCCTTACGCTTTACCATGTACAAAGCATAATTCTTCACAGTCATCTCCCCAGTAACCGGGCGTGTGATGTTGTTTGACCTTACACCGAACAATAGCTTCCATATGGTAGCGGAAAATGGTAAAGCGTTTTCCAGGGGTGACTGGGTGGAGACATTCTGCTGGGTTGGGTTGGGTGGTGAAGGCGCCCGCCCTGTTGCTTCGTTCATTCTGCTACGCAGAATGCAATGGTATTTTAATGCACATCGCGTTGGATGAGAAAGCGGCTCTGAATCACCTCTGTATCAGGTACCTAGATAGCAGGAGTGCTTCTGACATTTCAATAGACACGAGACGCGTTTTTATAAATTTAGCTAAAATGTAGAGAGGAAAAATGAAATGATTTTTCAATATGTGCTACAATATTGCATACTAAATTTAAAAGGGAAAGCCTCTGTAAACTTCTTAATTTTTCCGCAATAAAAAAACTGAAATACATATCTGGAATGAAAGGTTTTTACCGAAATACCAACAATTTATTTTTCGAATCTGTTTTACCGAGATCGCATTAAACACAGCTAATTAAACATTAGCTCTGCTCAACACTCAAGTCCTGCTCCTCGGTTCAACTGAACATGGATGCAGTTCTAAGTATTTTTCAAAATTAACGCACACGTTTTCATGAAATGTTGTACACGAACATAGTGCATAGATTTATAAATGGAACCAATATTAAAAAACTATTCTTCTATTATCCAGAAAACTACAATGGAAATCGCTTATCGCGCAAAAGTTCCTAACTCTCGAATCAAGTATCCCAGAACGAAATTTGTTTTAGCTTAGCTTAGCTTAGGTAGACTGTCCGTAGTTGCACTTCGTGAACCAGTAAGATTGCACAAAGAACCAATTAAATGGTGCTTGGGAGTAGCATTACATTCTCAATGTGCAACTTCTACTAATTCAATACTTTGAAAATTGACCACTAACGACACCGGCCACGACCAAAAGGCTGTACTACATGGGAAAAGGAAGGAATATTAGTCCGATACTTGCTGCTAGAGACCGCGGGTACCACTGCATCTCCACAAGTATCACGGGATAGGATTTGTGTTAGCAGGGCAAGGTACAGATTAGGGTTCATCTTGGTAGATGATATGATCCGATAAAACAACGCGCGCGTCAGCGATTATATTTTATCCATTACAAAAGCTTTCCGCGATCACTATTGCAGATTGTCGTTTAAAAAGCGCGTGCGACGTATTTGAGCCTGAATTCAATTCGAGGATATGAATTTTATGCTTTGGACATTTATTTCCGTAAGTAAAATATAACCTAGTCCCGCACGAATCCACTGTATGGACGAAAAATATTGCATCCGTCTGGTAGATAAGGTTGACGATTTATCACGAATGTTTTGATTTGATTTAATAGTTTCTCGCAAATTTAAGATACAGATATCATGGTGGTCATCAATCACGCGTTCTAATTCGTTTACGAACCATTACATTGAAAACTTTAATGCTCCAACTTTAATGCTGCTTTAATGCGAGTTTCTCGTTTCGTAATAAAGATCATACAAATAACGTATCTGTATTATTAGTGTAAATTACAATACAAACTACTATTAAAAATGACTGGTTTCGAATTTCAATCTGCGTAATTGTCACGGTTTCGGATAAATTTGGTTATCAAAGTTGTTGCAGCGAACGAGGCACGAAAGCAAGCGATGCTAATCCCTTGCAAAAAATACACTGAAGTCGCTTTTTACGCGACTATTTTTAAGCAAATTTCGGAATTTACGCGGTTTTTACGCGAATTTCGGAATTTACGCGATTTTCGGAATTTACGCGGATGTGCTCAAAACGTCTATTATTTCGCGTAGTGTTGAAGTCCACAAAGTTTTTTTTACGTGAAATTGTGGTTTTTTACGCAAATTTTGGAATTTACGCGGTCTTTTTACACGAATTTCGCAATTTACGCGGTTTTCGAAATTTACGCGTTTTTTAAGCGAATTTCGGAATTTACGCGGCTTTGATTTACACGGGACGTATCCTTCGCGTAAAAGGCGACTTGAGTGTACTCAGAACCTAGCCTCAGGACCATTAACGAAAACTGAGGGTAATAATGTGCTTCATGAATGATTAGAACAAAATTAAATTAAGAACCCATTGTCCATTGTCCATTGCGCAACAGTTTTACATTTTTGGCGATTTTTATGAAGATGTAGATAATCATCATATTGCTAATTGGTTCGCAGTACCTGACAGCTAAAACTAGGAACAGTGAGACCACTAAAGCATTTCTAAAAGCAAATAGTCCCTAAGTTGATAAGCATTTCCTCCTACCAACGCAAATATGTAGAGATATAGCGCCCTACACGCTCTGTCCCGGAACGAAATTTGTTTTTATGAAAAAGTAAGCAAATTTCATCTGTTATCCAGGAAAATATTGTCTGGAATTTTTTTTTCACGGCGCTGGAGCAAAGTCAAAAGCTATGTTCTTTTTCATGGAACGTTTTCAAAAAATTTTTTTCCTGGTTTAGATTTTATTTACCTTTATTTTCAATCATTGATGGTTTCACAATAGAAAAAATTTGGTGGAAAGAATTTCTGAAAAGATTTATTTACATTTGTAAAAAAAAGTTATTGGCTTTATAATGCTTGGTTCCTGTAATTTGAAATATTGATAGGGAACATTTGAACAGGAAATCGAGTTTTTTGACCAACACTTAGAAACAACGAAATATTTAATATAATATTTTCGACTTTTCTTTGGGGTTTTTCGCATTGAAAAAATTTCGTGGAAAAATTTTTCAGATATTTTTTCTGGACTGCTGGGAAAATTTAATTATAAATATTCTTATACAAAAATGTTAGCTCTACGATCCCTGAATGTTCTGGATGGCCGAGATAATCAGATTTTTTCCTTCAAGATTTAGGGAAAATAGATGACTACAAATTTATTTAGTACTAGCTGACCCGACAAACTTCGTATTGCCACAAATTAACCTGTGTTGTACATAAATCATGAATCTCGGATGATCTTTGTCACAATCTTGAGTTTTGCAAGCCCCCCAGTGGGCGGCGCTTCCGACGGCGGGTCACCGGCAACACTCGCGACCGTCTCGTCCTGAATGATCTAGTGTTACTATAGATAGTTTTTGTGGTCTTGTATTGACTAATGTTTTATGGAAGAGTCTCGAATTTCTCGAGTTCGATTAGTTTTTGAGTTTTGCAAAAATTTCTGTTTTATTTGTATGAGAGTCCATATCCCCCTACCACAGGGGTGAAGGTCTCTAACTATCGTAAAATAAATTCAAGACTCCAAAATCTCCCACATGCCAAATTTGGTTCCATTTGCTTGATTAGTTCTCAAGTTATAAGGAAATTTAAATTTCATTTGTATGGGAGCTCCCCTCTTAAAAGGGGAGATGGGCCATAACTCGCTTTCTAAAGAAGAGAGGGGTCTCAATTCACCATAGAAAAAAATCTTGCGTCCAAAACCACTTACATGTCAAATTTGGTTCCATTTGCTTGATTAGTTCTCGAGTCATGAGGAAATTTGTTTTTCATTTGTATAGGAGCCCCCCCTCTTAAAGTGGGGAAATCCATAGAAAATATACCATAGAAAATATTCTTGCCTACAAAAAACCCACATGATAAATTTGGTTCCATTTGCTTGATTAGTTCTAGAGTTATGAGGAAATTTGTATTTCATTTGTGTAGAAGCACCCCCTCTTAAAGTTGGGAGGGGTCCTAATTCACCATAGAAAATATTTTTGCCTCCAGAAACCTCCACATGCCAAATTTGGTTCTATTTGCTTGATTAGTTCTCGAGTTATGAGGAAATTTGAATTTCATTTGTATAGGAGCCCCCCCTCCTAAAGTGGGTAGGGGTCCCAATTCATCATAGAAAAAATTTTTGTCTCCAAAAACACCCACGTGCCAAATTTGGTTCCATTTCCTTGATTAGTTCTCGAGTTATGAGGAAATTTGTATTTTGTTTGTATGGGAGCCCCCCCCTCTTAAAGTTGGGAGGGGTCCTAATTCACCATAGAAAATATTCTTGCCCTCGAAAACTTTCACATGCCAAATTTGGTTTCATTTGCTTGATTAGTTCTCGAGTTATGAGGAAATTTGAATTTCATTTGTATAGGAGCCCCCCCTCCTAAAGTGGGTAGGGGTCCCAATTCATCATAGAAAAAATTTTTGTCTCCAAAAACACCCACGTGCCAAATTTGGTTCCATTTCCTTGATTAGTTCTCGAGTTATGAGGAAATTTGTATTTTGTTTGTATGGGAGCCCCCCCCTCTTAAAGTTGGGAGGGGTCCTAATTCACCATAGAAAATATTCTTGCCCTCGAAAACTTTCACATGCCAAATTTGGTTTCATTTGCTTGATTAGCTCTCGAGTTATGAGGAAATTTGTATTTCATTTGTATAGGAGCCCCCCCTCCTAAAGTGAGGAGGGGTCCCAATTCATCATAGAAAAAATTTTTGTCTCCAAAAACACCCACGTGCCAAATTTTGTTCCATTTGCTTGATTAGTTCTCGAGTTATGAGGAAATTTGTATTTCGTTTGTATAGGAGCCCCCCCTCTTAAAGTGGGGAGGGGTCCTAATTTACTATAAAAAATATTCTTGTCCTCGAAAACCTTCACATGCCAAATTTGGTTCCATTTGCTGGATTAGTTCTCGAGTTATGAGGAAATTTGTATGGAAGCCCCCCCTTTTAAAGAGGAGAGGAGTTATAATTCCCCTTATAAAGAGGGGAGGGGTCTCAATTTACCATAGAATAAATTCTTGTCACCAAAAACACCCACATGCCAAATTTTGTTCTATTTGCTTGATTAGTTCTCGAGTTATGCAGAAATTTGTGTTTCATTTGTATGGGAGCCCCCCCTCTTAGTGGGGGGAGGGGTCTCTAACCATCACTAAAACCTTTTCTGGCCCCAAGAAACCTCTACATGCATATTTTAATGCCGATTTGTTCAGTAGTTTTCGATTCTATAAGGAACATACGGACAGACAGACAGACAGACAGACAGACAGACAGACAGACAGAAATCCTTCTTTATAGGTATAGATTTTTTCGTCCGCAATTTCCTTAGCTATTCCCATATAAAAAGTTTTATGCCCTTCGACCCTTTATGTATAATTTTAAAAAACAGTCACTTTCGTGGATTAAACTGTAATTTAGAAATCCGCATATTTAACACTCAAAATAATATTAATGTCGAAATTACAGGAAAAATTGTGTTAATATTTTTCCCGTACTATTTACGTGAATTTCACGTAGTTTACACTAATTCGTTCACGTAAAACCCAGATATATGTTATAATATTTTCCAATACTGTTCAACTGACAATCACGTACCTCCTAGAGAAATTAACGTGATTTTTCACGTAGAATGTGTGGATTATTTTGAGTAAAAACTAAGAGCGAAAAAGTGGTGACTAGATGGAATGTAGTAATAATTATGTCATTTTTGACGTAGGACTACGTCTTACGGCAAGTTTTGAGATAGGGTGTCATTCCAAAAAATCGAAAAATGCGAGCGTCACGAAAAATGAAAGGTTTTGAGCGCTAATAGCTCAGCGGTTTTCCGATCGATTTTCAATATTCTTACACCAATCGATTGAAAAATCTTCTAAGAATTGACCCAAATAAAGAAAAGTGTGGAATCATGATGTTGAACTATTGAAAAATTGAACCTATGTTTTACCAGAATTCTCGCTTCGTGATTAGTTGTTGGAAATGACGTCATCAAAGTAGAAACGCGTTTTCACGCTTCGGTTTATAATTCAGTCAATTTTCAATAGATTTCCAAGATATTTACACCAATTGATCGGAAAATCGATTGAGAATATTGAAAATATAGAAAACTATTGATTTTGTGTTTGAAATTGAATTTGAAAAATTTTTGTTTTTGAATTGATTTTGAAAATTTGAATTATTTTCATATTTTTGCCTTCCCTCGTCAGTGCTTCCCTAGCACGGATGACAGAAATATATACGATATAAGCTATAGGTTAAGCTTCCTTATGATTGTATTTAATTTACGCCCTATAGAATCCGATTGAAAATAGAGGTTTTCCGTCAGATCATACCCCTCCTTTTCTTATTTTTTCTCAAAAGTACTCCCAATACGAGTGACAATGGTGCAAAAATATATTTTTTTCGTTGACTCTAGAATTTACTACGATTTTTTAAACAATGCAAATTGCAAGAATGTTGAGTTTCTTTTCACCAAATCACGAATGTTGAGTTTTAAAAAATTCGTTTCGGCTGCACTGTTTATCAAAATTTTCAGATTTTCTGGCAGCATTGCATAATAGTTTTTGACATATGTGTATCAGCGGTAGAGTGAAAAGGATAAAACGAATGAAAAGCTAATGATTACCTTCTTTTTCATTTCGTTTGTTGCTTGCCACAAGAGTAAAGAGTGGCACAAATGGTTTCGAAGTGGTGAAAATAGAGGACACTGGTACAAAAAGGCATGTAAGACATCCGAGAAGTGACCGGTTGAAATATACGTATTTTAGTTTTTCATTTTTACAGTAGTTAGAGGCTTTAATAAAGAAAGTTTTATATGGGTATCATTTCTAAGAGTCAAAACCGAACATTTAGTGAAAAAAAAATTTTGACGGAAAACCTCTATTGTTGAGCTTCAGCTGTTGCTGCTTCCCACGGGTAAGGCAACGAAGACATGCAAATTCACCAAGCGAGGTGTTGGAGCTGGAGTACTCGTTTCGCTGCCGTGAAGGAATATCTGGCTGCTGAAGTGGCAGGAAATATGCTGCTCGCGACAACGAAACGATCAGAATTATCGTCACTTGCAGCTGGCCATCCGCAACAACGAAGAGTTGAACAAATTGCTGTCCCGTGTCACCACTGCTATGAAAAGTGTCTTTCCGAACATCTAAACTGTTTTGTTGCTGCCCAAGAAGACAGAAAAGAAGGCTTAAATTTCCAGCATATCACGTCGAAAATCCGTTCTTTTAAGAACGAAACATATGTTCATGAAGATTTGAGGAATTTTTGCTCACTGATTTTAATTCTATTTAATTTAGATTGATTCTAATGTTCGCTTCTAATCAAATAATTTTAACCGATCACCTCTCGTGGTTTTGTTCGCTTGTTGCTGGTGGTTCATTTCGTTGCCGTGATGGAATATCTGGCTGCTGAAGTTCTGGAATTGGCAGGAAATATGCTGCTCGCGACAACGAAACGACCAGAAGCATCTCACGTCACTTGCAGCTGGCCACTTGGAATGGTATTTCATCGTGATTCAAGAATATACACGAACGGCTTCGTTGATCGCATAGCTGCTGAGGCTTTCCGGTTGGTCCGTTGTAATAAATCGTGCCTGGTTAGCGGTTATCGGTACTCCAATTTACCGAACAGAGAATTACGTTAAGTGCGTTAGTGCAAGTTTATTGCAAGCAGGAGTTATGATAATCAAACAATCGGTCCTTTTAAGGGCCACACAACGATTGAAGAGTTTATATTTTCTTGCCCAGTTAATACCATAATTACAGGCAACGAGGGAAAAGTTGAATTTTTCACCATTGCGGACGACCAACCAATGACGGTTATAAGTTTTCTGGTCACGGGCGACATTTTCTGCGACTTCCAAAACGTCTGCAGCTTGTTAATTCTAGATAGAATTAACAAAAGGGCGAATGTCGCAAATGTAAACAAACCGGGTGAGTCACTTTTTGCTGGACCAGCATAAGGAAATCAACCCTCACTCGGTTTGTTTACGCTTGCGACATTCGCCCTTTTGTGAATTCTTTCTTCAATTATCAGTGTTCTTTTGTATGCCGCAGAAAATTTGCGCAAAACTTTCAACTTTTTGAAAACTCGTGTACCGTCTACCGATCAACTGAGGAAAAGCACTATTCAACGTAGAAACAGATCATAAAAATTTATTTACTGACTTGATTTCGTTTTAATAAAATAGATTTAATCAATTCATGGATATAACTCCAAAATCGGTTGAGAATTGAACCTATACAATGTTACTACTTTGACAAACGTTACGTATCTAGGTTGTATACATGAAGAATCGTATTATTACATACATGGATACATTCTACTATTGCTACAAACAGACCTACGTGGTCCTACGTCACTTATGCGGTCGTGTCTTGTGCACAACCCCTCTGATTTTTTTTATCTAATTACTTAATTTACCAGCCGAGAGCCGGGGTAGCTCTTGTTGTATCAAGAATTCCTCTCCAATGTACTCGGTCCAGGGCTACTTATCGTCAATTCGTTGAGCGTCTCGACACACGCAAGTCAGCTTCAACCTGGTCGAGTCATCTAGCACGTTGGGCCCCTCTTTTTCTGGTGCCGGTGGGGTTCTTGAAGTGAACGGATTTCACTGCACCGTCGTCCGGCATCCTTGCGATGTGGCCGACCCATCGAAGTCTCCCAACTTTCGCTAGGTTCACGATGAGAATCTCTCCAAGTAGTAGTTCATACGCCTACGCCAATCTCCGCTATCCGTTTGTACTACGCCGAAAATAGTTCGCCACACCTTTCATTCAAATGCGGGAAGTACACGTATATCTTCCGTAAGCAAAGCTGTTGTCTCAAGTCCGTAGAGGACTACCGGTCTAATTAGCGTTTTGTACATCGCCAGCTTTGCGCGGCGGCGAGTGCTCCTTGATCGAAGCGTCTTGCGAAGGGAAAAATAGGCTCGATATCCAGCTTGAATGCGTCCTTGGATCTCCTTACTCATGTTATTGTCTGCGGTGACCAGAGATCCCAAATATACGAATTCATCAACCACTTCCAGTTCATCACCATCAAGAGTCACTGTCCGTGGGAGGCACACGTTGCTTTCTCTGGAGCCTCTTCCTATCATATATTTGGTTTTCGACGTATTGATTTGTTACCCTATCCTCCTAGCCTCCGTTTTTAGTCTGGCGTAGATTGTTTCCACCGTCCCAAGGTTTCTAGTAATGATGTCGAGGTCGTTTGCGAAGGCTAGGAGTTGGCTACTCTTGCTAAAGATCGTTCCTCGTTTCGATACCCGCTCGCTGGATCACACTCTCAATAGCGATATTGAATAACATACAGGACAGCCTATCCCCTTGCCGCAACCCTTTGCGCGATTCGAAAGGACTCGAGAGTGTCTCCGAAACGCGCACGTAGTACATCACTCGCTCCAGAGTAGCTTTGACCAGCCGCGTCAGTTTGTTCGAATAACCGTACTCGTGTATTATCTGCCGTAGCTGTTTGCGTTCAATTGTATCGAATGCTGGCTGCTCTAAAATCTACGAAAATATGATGCGTGGGCACGTTTTACTCCCGACATTTCTGGAGGATTTGTCGGAGAGTCAAAATTCGATCCGTAGTAACATGGGCCCCCATAAAGCTTACTTGATACTGTCCTACGAATTCTCTTGCTATTGGGGATAGACGACGCAACAATATATGGGAGAGCATTTTGTAGGCGGCGTTGACAAGCGTGATGCCGCGGTAATCACAGCAATATAGCCGGTCGCCCTTTTTGTCAATGGGACAGACCAAACCTTCCATCCACTCCTCCGGTAGTTTCTCCTCCTCGTAAATCTCTGAAACCTTTGCTAGCCGAGTGCCGAGTTCTGCCGGGAGTCGGTCCTTTCCGGCGGCTGTATTATTCTTCAGCTGACCGATTTTTCGCCGGATCTGTTCGAGATCGGGAGCCGGCAAGCTGTTGTCGTTTATAGGTTCTTCCGTTGCGTTTCCTTCTGCTATTGAGGTGCTCATCGAAGAACTGCTTCCACCTGTCAACCACCTCGCGCTCGTTCGTGATTAGATCCCCTCCCTCGTCCCTACACATGTCAGTTTTAGATGTGTAGCCCTTACGAGTTTGGTTCACCTTCTCGCAAAACTTGCGCGTGTCATTAGCCCGGAATAGTTGTTCCATGTCCTCACGATCTCTGTCCTCCTTCTGGTTCTTTTTCCTCCTCAGGACCAAGGTCAAATCATTCCACGCTCGTCGATACTTGGCCAAATTCTCTCTCGTGGATATGCTTAGATAGTTTTTCCAATCTCTTTTGACGTAGGACTACGTCTTTGTTTACTATACTGGGACTGGGTAGCACTTTGTGAAAACGAAAATAGAAGTGTAACGTTTGAATGAAAGATTTCAAATTGTAATAACTTCTGAACTACTGTATGAAACTGAACAATTTATATGTCGTTGGATTGATAAAATGACCAGCAAATGGGGGGGGGGGGGGGGAGTAAGAGAGCAATTTTAAGGAGGGCGTAAGAGGAGGCCTCTTATACAAATGAAACACAAATGTCCTAAAAACTCGAGAACTAATCAAGCAAATGGAAGCAAATTTGGCATGTGGAGGTTTCAAAATTCAGGGACAAATTTCCTCATAACTCGAGAACTAATCAAGCAAAAGGAACCAAATTTGGCATGTGGGGGCTTTTGGAGGCATGAATTTATTTTATGATGGTTTGAGACCCTCACCCCTGTGCTAGAAGGATAAGGACTCTCATATAGATAAAACAGAAATTTTTGCGTATGTCCCATATTTTCTGCTATGTAATAAGCGGTAAGGTGTGAAAGTAAACTAGTTAAACCTTCTCGAAGCAAAAGATAGTGAATCGACGCCGCTAACTTACGTGTCTGTTGCCATTCATGTCAAAAGAGAAGGACATTCGAATGGCACGTCATATTTGCGATGAACGTGCTTTGGCTCTAATGTTATTTGTAGCCAATGGCCCTTTTAAAGGCCACCAGGGAGTTAAAGTAAGATTATTGAAACATGTCAAGCTACGCATAATCATATGCAATACAATAATCTGTGGGCTGGTCATTCATTACTATTTCAACCTTTAGGATGCACACAAGTTTTTTTAAAAGAAATCTTTATGTCCCCGTCCACCAAGGGGTCGGACACTCAGCACATAGTGCCCTGGCACTGCAGAAATATCAAACGGCACACCTCTAAAGCCTTATAAAAATAACATTTATAGGGCTTTACACACCTCCGGTTCAATTTTACATATGAAATGGGAGCACTGCCAGTTGTCAAAATCATCTCGCACGGTTGCCAGGTCTATCAGATTTTAACAAATTTAACAAATCTTGCAGTTCGGCACTTTCGGTACAGCACCGGCACAGTTCGGTTCGTTTCAAGTCGCCTAACATAAAAACGGCTGTGCCGAGTGTCCGACCCCTTGCCGTCCACGTATTTTCAAAGCTACCATTGCATTCAATGAAGAATTGAATCTGAATAATTCGCTCTTCTCTTTTAAACATTCACTTAACAATGGCATTCACAGATTTTAATAAAGATACATATGCCAGAAATGCACTTTAGTGTTTGATCTAATGATCTAACCTACGTCACTCTTTCGTACAACCCTTAGGGCTGTATACCTTGTAGGTTTTAACTATATATTTCGACTTGAATAGATGTTTCCTACTGGTCTTAGATTTACCCTTCTAATTGCAGTGGCACGTTGTACAGGATATTGTTCAGAGTGAACACATGTCCTGTCAATAGACGTATGGAGATTTCATTTATTAATCTGAGTTCGTGCTAACTCTAACTAGTCTCCAAAGTCTCTAAACCGGAATGCTAGACATTCTAAAATGAACTTACATTTTCAACGTTTCGGGCTTATTTAATGATCGATTTGACTGCAAGTAGTTAGCAACCAACAGTTTTTTGGTTCAGTAATTGAAATTCATTTCCGTTATACCATCTCAGGGAATCAAAACTTCAAAAAGTTGTGAATGGAACAATTGAACAGCTGATTGTTATCTACATTTACGATATGGTATTTACGTACTATTCACAATGCCGCTACCTCATTACTTCCTAAATGAACTGTGATATAGCGTCGTAAATAAACGAGATAACGTAGTCCCTAATTCAGCAATATTGCAGATAAGAATCAGCTGTACAAGTGTTGAATTGAGGATTTTCTTAGATGTTCATTTCCTGAGGAAATGAGGTAAGAAGAGCCGGCCACACCTTGTTGCTGGTGCTGGCGCGCTAATCAATTTGTGGTCGAAATTCGAACATAGAAGTGCTCAAGGTATCGTTATGCATATTTTCTTTATATTCTAAAGCATTCCACGCGCCACCAATCTAAAAATTATCTACTTAGGCTGGTCACGAGAAGATTGATTGATTGGGCGGCTAGACGACGTTGTAATTTTGGCCCAGATAAAGACAATAGCTTTTTTCCACATTAAACTCGCCAACAGAAATTTCCCTGACGCAATTTCGAAAAGGAAGCGCGAAATGGAACGACTGCATAACTAGATTCGTCCGGTGATTGAGTATACATAATTATCGAAATTATCGGTCAATTATTGTCTCAACTTATTTTGAACACTCATGCTCGAGTTCTTTATCGTTATCATTGTCAACAACAAATCACGTTTTTTCCGGTGATGTCACCATTCAGCAGATTTGCGATAAGCATTATTATTTTAAGCTATTTAAAGGCTTGTTTTAATTTCAGAATAATAAACAAGAGAGATGGAGAATAACGGACCTTCCGCTGGATCGTACAATAACTTCCGGGTTCTGTATCTGATCACGCAAATGGTTGGTGCAACGATTGTGATCCTGGTAGGGTCCTGGATTGGTGCCCATCTGAATGGCCTCGCATGGACTTCCCAGCCTTCCGTACAGTTCAACTGGCATCCACTGCTGATGACCATGGGAATGATCTTCCTGTACGGAAATTGTAAGTATGCATTTAGCTCGTAGGGCACGGATGCTTGACACTGAAACACTTCTGCACATGCTGCACATTTTTCGCACAGCCATTCTTATCTATCGAGGATTCCGCTATGCGCGCAAAAAGCCCTTGAAAATCACTCATGCCGTCATCCATGGATTGGCGTTCATTTTTACCGTAATTGCACTGGTGGCTGCCTTCGATTCGCATAACTTGGCCAATCCTCCGCGACCGAATATGTACACGCTACACTCGTGGGTCGGCATGGCGGCCGTGGTCATATTTGGTCTTCAGGTGAGTTCTGACAGTGGAAAAACATTACTTGTTAGGATACTAGTAACTCTTTTTCATTTACAGTACGTATTCGGATTCGTTTCCTATCTGTTTCCGGGAGTTCGAGACACACTGCGTGCCACCTACATGCCCATTCACGTATTTTTCGGAGTATTTGGTTTTGTTCTGGCCATTACAGCTTGTCTGTTGGGACTACTGGAAAAAGCTATTTTCTCGATGTAATTTATTCTGTCTCAAACTTATGTTTTAGCTCTTCAACATTTCACATTGATTTTGCTTATTTCAGAAACAATTATTCCCAACTCCCACCACAGGCTGTTCTAGTTAACATGATCGGTTTGCTCATGGTCGTATACGGATGCCTCGTGGTATTTCTGGTCACCGAACCAATGTACAAACGCAAACCATTACCAGAGGACGTAATGTTGCTGACGCACAGTGCATCTTCCCAATAGATGCGGAAACCTTCCGAATATGCTACAGTTATCTGAACGGTGGTGTCTAAATATTGTTTACAGAAAAAAAAAACGATTGTACTTATGAGTGCTAAGGTATTTTTTATTGTTACCAGTCACCGGGTAATACTAGAAATAGCTCAAAATAATACAAATATGTTCCAATGCTTAGTGGTCCAAAGCGATTCATATGTAAATTATACTCCTACACAACTATCGATCATTAATGTGATAAGTTATATTATACCAAAAAGCTATTTCAAAAACGAT
Source organism: Sabethes cyaneus (assembly GCF_943734655.1). Taxonomy (NCBI): domain Eukaryota; kingdom Metazoa; phylum Arthropoda; class Insecta; order Diptera; family Culicidae; genus Sabethes; species Sabethes cyaneus. The sequence continues at coordinate 215,112,257 of NC_071354.1, read as the reverse complement.
GCTATGTATTGTAAATATGAAGCCTATATTTAAAATATAAGACAAGCATTTCCGAGCATTTTCGGATAAGAAGACAATAGCACAAGCACAACTATTTAAATAACTTACTTAATTGGACTGGCTTCTCTATGAGGTCAGTTAAACGCAGTGCTTCCATCTAACTCGCTCCATTGGCGCTTAGTAGTTTTCATTTCCACGGGCACCCAGTGGTCGCTACATTTTATTCCGCCTGGTCTAATCACCTCGATCGTTGTGCCCGTCATCTACTTGGTTTAGGTGTGAACATCATTTTTGCAGAAAAGCAGTCTGGCATTCTAGCAACTTATCCTGCTTGGCCCTCAGTAGACGTCTACAGGCAGTACCGGATTTGACATTTGTTATCGCTTACAAGCGTTCCTTCCTATCTTCATCGTCAGCAGATGTGCACGGTAAAGCACTTTTCGTAGTTAATTGAAACGTTTGCTCTCTAAGAAGCAAACATATCTATCTGCTCGACTTTTTCAATATGAAAGAAATCGACATTGCCGTCATAACGGAAACCCATCTCAAGCCGGTAGATAGCGTCTACCTTTTCGAATATTGGTTTTTGAGACTCAAAGTTTGAGACTAAAGTGTGAGGCAACCGAAGGAGAAATCAGAACGGGATCATCCTGGCGGAAGATTTTGAAGCCGGCTACTACAACATCTTGGCACCGGACAGTTCGACTAGAATCTCTAGATCTGGGATTCACTCTATTGATGACGATTACCAGCCATTGTACTCGGTCCTGGGCTACTCGTCGCCAATCCACTACGCGTCGCGACACACGCAAGTCGGCTTCAACCTGGTCGAGCTATCTACTATAGCACGTTGGGCCCTTTTATTCCTGGTGCCGGTGGAGTTCTTAAAGTGCACAGTCGTCCAGCATCCTTGCGACGTAGCTGACCTACCGTAGTATCCCAACTTTCGCCATGTGTACGATGGGAATCTCTCCAAGCAGTGCCTAAAACTCATGATTTATACGCCTCCGTCACACTCCGCTTTCCGTTTGTACTCCACCAAAAATAGTCCGCAACACATTTCGTTCAAATACGGAAAGTGCACGTATGTCTTCTGTAAGCAAAGTTAATGTCGCAAATCCGTAGAGGACTACCAGTCCGATTAGCATTTTGTACATCGTCAGCTTTGTGTGGTGGCGTATGCTCCTTGATCGAAGTGTCTTGGCGAGAGAACAGTAGGCTCGATTTTCAGCTTGAATGCATCGTTGGATCTCCTTATACGAATGGTAACGAACTCATCATCAACCATCGTCGTCAATAGTCACTGTCCGTGGGAGGCGAACGTTGCTTTTTCTGGAGCCTCTTTCTACCATATATTTGGTTTTCGACGCATTGATCACTCTATTCTGGACTTCTTTTGAACAAACCTAGCCATCTCCGCAGTACCGAAAGTTTTTGAAGGACTGTCTTTTAAACACTACCCTGTGGTGCTAAAACTTGCTACCTCTACCGGTTTGGCAGACAATCGGCCCCAGCGAAACTACCATCGTGCCAACTGGGTCAAGTACTGCCCAGGTAATCAATAAGCATTAGTATAAGCAGTAAATCAATCGTTTATTAGCATCCCTGGCGTTTTATACTGCAGGTTGCTGTTTATCAGCCTTTTGACTGCATAACTGTTGTCAATTGGCATCCATAATTCTATTTAAAATCTCTTTGTCGGTAACTAGCTACAAATAAGCATCGTCAGCACTATAAGAGGGCTAGCAGTAAAGTAGCCGCATATTTTGCCGAAATAGCATTTAAGCAGCATTTAAGGCAACTTAAATGCTTATTGGCTTGCATTTAAATTGCATTGGAAATGCTTATTGGTTACCTGAGTGGTCGCAGTGATATACAGGAAAAAACTGGGCCCTAACAGCGATTGCTGTCGGCTGGGAAAATCCGGTCGCCGTTCAACAACATCAAGTGTGCACGTCTTTCCAAATAGATTCTAACACTAAATATCTAATGCGGTTGCGCGACATGTACAGGCGCCAATACCAGCGATCAGGAGCATGTGCCAGGGCATGTGGCTCGCCATAGCCATAGAGGCGCTGGATGTATGGTTCAAAGGTACAAGCACCATCTCTTTTTGCAAATCTTCATAAATAATTTTCAAAGATCGTCTCGAGTTTGTTGATATTGTCACCTACGTAAATTTTTCAGCCTAATAAGCAATTGAAGATTGTCATCAACAATTGGTGAGTATCTAATGTCACTAAATGATTTTGGACCTTCGGAACAGAGTTATCCCCGGATTCAATAATAGCACTTTTCAAAGCTTCTAAAGCTAAATCAATATTCGTTTTACTTTGTAAACTTACTTTATGATTCAAATGATTCTTAATATGAGACTTGTATTTTTCCCTATTGGCCTTGTGATAGTTAAACACAGATTAAATTGGTTTTAAAATTGTCTCATACGACAAAGAAAAGGTTCCGCGCACGAACTGATTGGCCATGTGAAGGATCTAAAAACATGAAGGGTCCCGGTTTCGATAGCACATTTAATATCGAGCTCGAGTACTTGTACTATGGCACATTTGCTTTAATAGGAAGTTTCTTCAAACAGATGCTGGAGGCTTGGGTACTTTCCGTCAATGTACCCTGGATTCCCTTGAGACAAAATTACGAAGAGTGGTGGTCCCACTCCACATCTGGTATAATTTAAGAATTGGACTTATTAGGTTAAGGCTCTGGTGAGAACGGTGAGAAGGTAAGATTTTATTAATAATTGAAATGAAACAAAATTGTTTGTATAGAGCTTTCTGACAGCTCTAGCACCCACACTAGCGAACACGCGTGTATATACATGATGTTTACCTCATTTTGGGGAACAGCTGATGCTGGAGGAACAAACCGAAAAATAGCGATTACTAGTTGTGTTTCTCCGTTTGCCGCACTGCAGAGTACATATTTCGCTCAAACTTCCCATCCTGTTCCAAATTCAAGCACATATGTTGAAAATTTGCTGGTATTTAAGCCAGCGGAAGACGAAATTCATTCTGTACCTTGGTGACAAATGAATGCATCTCTTTTGTTTACTGTTGTTGTTTGCCTCATTTTCAAACGCCAATACACACATAACTGGAAAGCTCTATGTTCCATACTGGCCAAATAGGAAAAAGATTCAGGATACTCAAGTTGTCTCTTTTATCCCCATCAAGATTACCCATATTACCAATTCTGATTTAGGAATCGCTTTTTTACCCAAATTAGGAACAACCGGTTAAGCGTGTAAATTATTTTTCTACATCACATTTCACCAAAGTTCACACATTTCGCACGCGACGTACATTTTCAAAACAATGGTGAATATGGTGAATTTGCTTTCCACCAACAACAATGTCCTGTCAAAAAAGTGCGCGATAGTGCGGTCGGGTTCACTGCTGTTGTATCGGTTGTTTTCAGTAGTTTTTAACACAAAATTGGCATCCGTAGATATAAAATTCGAAGTTCATTTAATGTAAAAACCATCACACAATGTCTGTTAGGTAATTAGATACAGTATATCATTTTTTGTGGAAGCTATAATTTTGTACTTGCAGCAACCCGAATTCTCCATCCCAGCGTAGTCCACTGGTGAACCGGACATTAGATCTCAACCTCAACAAACGGCGTTCTAGAGAGTGTCTCAAATGGGGCTCCTTAAACATTGTTTTGTTATCAATAATTCTGTTTGATATTTCCAACAAATGTCCCTATTCATTCTCCAAGTTGTACTATGTGGAGTACGCAGCTGTTGTCCTGGTGGCTATGAGTGTAGCATACTATTTTGCACGCTACTTTTTCTATTTGTTCAGTAAAGAACCATTGCAAGGGACGGAATATCAGCGCAAACTATTGAAATTTGACGACGATGATGCTTCATTCATTACAACAACCCCGGCAGCGAAGAAAGAAGTGTCCAGCTCGCTTGTCACTCCGGGTGGCAATGTATCCTCCATCAGCTTGCATTCGTTCAACGAAAGTGGCCTCACTTCTGCATCCTCGGGGTGGGTTTTCAGCCGCGGCAGCCCTCACCACCAAGCGACACCGGACGAACGAAGCTACTCCGTGGAAGGGTCGTTCAGCGCAAGTGCTAACAATTCCATGAATTTAACCAAGAGAAAAATCGCTAACAAAAGCGATTTCATTGTGGACGAGAAAGGTTTGCAGAGTTATCTGAGGTAAGTTTGTCTCCTTTTGAGTTACGGAAAACTTAGCAATGATGAATACCTTTATTTGTAGGGAGGTTTCGAATAGCGAAAAGAATAACAGCTCGTTTTTGGAGCGGATGAACACTTCTGCAACCACGTTCAATTCGTTCTGGAATAGCTATAAGCTTGATGATATGTCAAATTTGCTTAAAACGTCTCTCTATCAGCTGTCGCCTTCGGCGCCAGCAACTAAGCAAACGTTGAAAGAGCACGAAAGCGGGCCATACAATCCAATGGATCCGGAAATTAGCTCCGAAGTTTTACGAAAAGTATCCTCTGTACAATTATCAAATTATGTTGCAAACTTAAGAATGGTAAGTTCGTAGCAGGTTGTATTTTGACCAGAAATTTAAACTTCAATTTATTTTTCAGTGGATATCAGCAACCATTCTTCGGCAAATTGTTGCGGAGATGAACAGTATTGACCAATCGTTCAAAAGTCGTGGCTTTTCCGATATTCAGTTAGGCAGTGTTGGTTTGGAAAGGCTAAAGAAAACCGCGGAGAATCAGCAGCTGGTGACACTGTACATCCCAAAGCTGCCACTGTTGATACCTTTCCTGGAAATGTCTACCAATCAGGAGTATCTAGTGCAAAGAATAAAGGATTTTTCCAAAGGAAGTTGCATAGCCGATTACCGCTGGAATTCTGGATCGTCCTATAAGGGTCTTAGTTGGGACGAACATTTACCAACGGATTCGGCGGTAAGATATAATCATATAGAAATAATGGAAAGTAAAAACAGAGTAATATTTGGTTTTTTGTTGCAGATCATTTTTCATCTGTTCTGTACTTATATGGACAGTCAGCTGCGGCCGCTTCCGCAGCCCGGTGGTCGTCCTTTCTATCATCGATATGTGGTACTTGCCGATAAGAAAAATCCCAAAGAAACACTGGCGGAGGTAAAGACTAAAAACAAGGCAAAATGTGCCATTCTTTGCTCGAACCCGATGAAACCTAAATTCAACTTCATTTCCGACGATAAGATTCACAACAACGCATACGTAAGGCTGTTGCTGTTTTTATATTCTGTGAACCATTTTATATTTATGATTCTCCCCTTCCTTCGTTCAATGCAGGATCGCAACAATCTTTTCTACGTCATCATACAGTTCCTAATTTATATGAGAAATCATCATGAAGGCTTGCTGGAAGGCATCAATCTGGGCAAGAGTGGTATCAACATTCTTTGCGTGGTGGAAGACTAATTATTTGAATAGGTATAAACCATCATGCTTTTCATTATTTTCTGCTACCCATATGTTCATTGGAGAAAGAAATACGCTTGGATTGTTAGACAATTTTAACATGGTCAATTGATTTGATAGAGAAGTTCCCTATAAAGTTGTGATTGAAATTAATATGACGATGTGTGTACGGTAATGCACCAAATTAATGCTTGCGTTGCTACGAAACAGATTTGTTTATGCAACTGAATTGAAATTGAAACTGAAAAACGTTAAACATTAGGTAGGTACAAGTGAAATTAAACATTAGATACGATAATTATTGTAGAATAACTGTCATCGAAATTATGAAGGTATGTAAAAAAATTGTGAACAAGAATAAATACTCGATCCTGTATATTTTCCAAAAGAGAGAGTACAATATATTCTATTCTTTGTTTCATTACTTCAATTATATATTTTCACTGTCCATCAAAGTTACAACAGCATCTGCTTATTCCGTTTGTCACATCTTGTAAATCCAAATATACACCTATTTGATGATTGAAGTCGATAACGAGCCAACCCTTTTACTTATATGCACAACGATACTGCCAACATATACCATAGTTTAAATAGACCAAGCTAAAAGTTGCAATGTTTCGAGTGCTATTTTGATTGCCCAATGGTGCCTGTGGCTTATAAAAGCTGCTTAACGACGGCTCGCAAATCAAATCGTTCACCGCAAACTCTGTGGGAAGGTTAAAAGGGCGGAACAATTCGGTTCGTAATTTGACAAACAGGTTTAGCTTCGATCGCAGCGCGGTTTACAGAATTCGCCTCTGGATGTCGCCAATTTTCTGTGACTGAATCTAGAACGTCAAAAATACTGGGCGGGAGTCACTTCATAGTTAATCTGTAGGACGACCATTGTTGTTTGTGGTTCAGAATAGAAGGGTTCATCTTAATGGGGGTATATTAAACTCTGTAGACCACGTTAGAGATGTCGAGGAGGAGGTTTTAAATTCTAGCGAGCCAGCAAGCAGCCAAACAGTCTGTCATATACATTTGACTGATAAATCCGCGCGCAAGGTCATAAACCTTTGCACGGTGCCTAACCTCAACTCTAGTTTGACGTTTTTGTGTGTTTTGTTTTGATTCCCTTTGTAACCTAATTTTATTGCTAGTGGGTTTATTACTTGTAATTCGTACCACTTGTTTGCGGAAATCGGAAATACCCGACTTTTCCGAAGTAGCAAAATGATAACAGTTCTGTACAACATATATTTGTGTCCTTTTTGCAGTTTTTTGCTTCTGGGTCTTGCGAATAAGTAATCAAAACAAACCCCACAACACTGTCAAACCTGGAAGGGAAAAAAACGCAATGACATCTGCGTGCAATGCTTCATAATCTGGCAAGGCAACTGTAGCTGTGGCCAGATAATGCAGGTGTTTATCACAGATAAGACGATGAAATCGGAAAGACGGAGTATTTTCAGAAGTTAGTATTACCACTTTACCGTTGAACCCGTAAAATTTCGGCCAGATCTTGCAAAAAGCGAGGACTATTGCAAGTGTATAAAGCAATCGTATGTAGCGAAAGACATAAATCGTTCTCAGCTCAGGTCAATTGAGAAATATCGTAAACAGGAAACTGAATGCGAAGGCTGTGGTGACGAAAAATATGTGAATTGGAATCCGAAATACATGCAATTGTTTATCATTCTATTACTAAATGGACCAAGCTTTAGACGGCGAATTATTCTTAGGCCTCTTATCACCCTTCCTTATAATGTTGAATTCTATATTATCCCGATGAAGCCTAGTGACAGTGCAAAAATGACTCTTATAGTTAAATGCATTGGTTAGCTTCGCCAGGGATGGCTATAATTGGGGACAGTATTGTTATGTGAAACGAGGCGAGTAGAGTGAAGATTTGAAAGAAGGCTCGAAAGTGTCGACTGTTTAATAACTAAGACATAAAATCGAACATGAAGTAGTTGAGTACCGAGGCTTTTGAACATCTACTGAATTCCGAAGTTGTAGAGGAGTAAGCGCAGCTCTGATATTTCAAAAATTACCCATCTGTACCCATCGGTCGAATAAAAACCTAAGGCCAAATTCCGAAAACAAATTTTTCATGCGATTACCCTGTAACCCTGTTGTGTACAGAACAAAATTTTATAGTGTTACCAGCTGATTTGCGGCAGCCATGGCGAAAACAGTCAAGCAACGAAGCAACTACGCTCGATGCTTTGTTCGAGCTAACAGTTCCACCAGTCCGACGCATATAGTCGATCCGGCATTTACATCCTCTCCCTTCTGGAGAAATGGGTCAAATGGAAGCCTGGTTTTGGCCGCCCGACGATGCTGCGCGACCGAAAAGTGCAGCAGACGCTGAAGAGGAAGATCAAGGGCAAGGTACAGCCTTCGTTTTTCCGCGATTTACCCCGAGAGGTCGGAATAACCGGCCAAACTGTGAGAAAATGTACATACCCATTCTTAGAAGATCTTGAGCCGTCTGGAGTCCAGCCGACCTAACGAATTTATTGTTTGATGGGCCCGACTCTTGCAGCGGAAACAGCGCTGTAAGCAGAAGAAGCGTCGCGAACCGCGCGTATTTTGACAGTGAGAAGGATTGGCTTCATTGAAGATTGCGGTCTTCCCAAAAGCCCGCACTACCGCGAATCAAACATTCTCAACTCGACAGTTTTTTTATACCTTCGTCGATACAGTCGATCGAGAATAGGCTATGGCAAATCGTGCATGAGATCGAGGACATCTTCTCGGGTGAACTTACCCCGAGGGAGATACTCTTAAGTCCTTGAGCTAGAAGAGGTCGATGAGCTGCTGTACCTATTTGGGTTCACTGTTGATTGCCGACAACATAAGTAAGGAAAACCACATTCAATATTGTAAAATCGTGTACAAGACGCTGAGATCGAACCGGGTGTATCTCCGCATGGAGTTAACGCTGCACAGCATATCAGACTTTTATGGACGGAAGGTGCTGCAGACTATTTTCGGTGGAGTATGGACGGAGAACGGAGAACGGCGAAGACACATGCGCCGTGGATTGCTAACGTTACTTTGGATAGAATTGAACTGTGGACCCAAGGATAACTTTCGAGTAATGAAACACCTGGACTTCTAGTGAGAAACAATTTTGTAGATAATTATCAGGCGGGTTTACCATCCGACAGATCTTGCAGAAATGTCGGGAATACAACGTGCATTGCACCTTTATTGACTTCAAAGCAGCATACGACAGGGCTTGAAAAGGGATCGCAAGTTGAATGTGACTGCCGCGAATGCGAACTTTCCGCATTCAAACTCCGCTTTTTGAACGATCATTTGACTGTTTTTCTTATCCAGTCAATATGCCGCTTGCGCTGCTGCCGTCTTACAATTCATGCGGCATCTCAGCTAAGGCAAACAGTCAATCTCCCGTTTTGCTTTGCGCTTTGAGAATATAAACTGCAAACTGACTGGAAGCATACGGTGACGTATTTTTTCGTTTCTCTTTTTGTCTCCAAATCGGCTGCTCACAGTAATAGTTTGTCACCCGGACGTCGGTCCGACGCAAGCAAAATATTCGTTTGTATTGGACGGAGTCCGACCGACTTCTTCCATGCACATGTAGTGGTTGTTTTTTTGTAGTATTGAATCATACGATTGTGCGGTTGCTTTTCGTTAGCGTGGTGATTGCCAGTCATTTGACTGTTTTGCAGTCATTCGCTGCTCCAAACGGTAAAGGCAACTTGATCGAAACGAAAATGTCAAAAAGCATTAGAACGCATTCATACTGTTGCGTGCATTCGGCGTTTGACTGAGCAAACTGCCAGTTGTGTTATGCATAGCGTTCGTATTCCACCTCTAAACGGACGGTGTGAACTTGAATGCGCGTTGGTGTGACTGCGGTAGAAAAAAAGGATCGGTCGAAGCCCTGGCATACGATACAATCGATCGAGATCAGCTATGGCAGATAAGGCACAAATGCAGTTTTCAAGGACAAAGCGACACGACTGATCAGAGCTACAATGGATCGAGTGATATGTTTCGTGCGCATCTCGGAGACATTCTCGAAAATCCCTTTGAGATGCGGCGAAGATTGAGACAATGCCGGGGTTTACTCTGCATATTGTTTAACCTCGCTCTTGAGGAGGTGACCCGATAACCGAGCATTGAAATAAGAGGCACGATTTTCACCAAAGGAAAAGAAGAGGCTCCTAGGAGACAAACGAGGGCTTCCCAAGGACAGTAACCGTAAACGGTGATGTACTAGAAGAGGTAGATGAGTTCGTGTATTTGGGATCGCTGGTGACCACGGACAACACTGATAAGGAGACCCACTCTCGTTACTTGCATAACAGTTCCATTTTATATGGGGTTTCCTATACAAATGGAATTGTTATGCGAGTAGCGGTAGTCCAGCGGCGCATTCAAGTGAGAAATGGGGCCTACTTTACCTCTCGCAAAAAGCTACGATCATCCATACAAAACTGACAATGCATAAAACCCTTATTAGATCGGTAGTTCTTTATGGACTTGAAGCTCTGATCCTGCTTGCCGTGTTCGAGCGGAAGGTACTGCGAATGAAATTTGGCGGAGTACAAAACTGAAAGCGGGGAGATTCCTAACGTACATCTGACGAAAGATGATAGGCTGCGGTAGGCCGGACAAGTCGCAAGGATGCCGGACGACAGTGCAACAAGAAGGGTTCTTTTCAACAATCCCACCAACACCAGGTACAGAGGCGGTCAACGCGCAACATGGTTCGACCAGGTCAAAACCGACTTGCGACTTCCCTAAGAAAACGGCGACGACTGGCCCAAGATTGAGTTGAATTGAGACGACTGCTCCATTGAAACAGGATGGTCCCGGCTCTATCCTAAGAGTTAGGTGCCTCTCCATATTGATGCCCTGATTAGACTTCTATGGACAGAAGGTGCTGCTGTCTATTTACGGTGCAGTACGGATGGAGAATACAGAATGGTGACGACAAGAGCCATGGTCGTTGTGCGTACGTTGGTTGGTTGTGCATCCGGCGTTGGTTAGTAGAGTGCAATGGCCCAAACACATCATAAGATAACTGTCGAATAATGAAACGTTTGGACTCCTGGCGACAAAAAGATCAAATCCGAGTTGAGTTCTGTAGAGACGACTTCTTGATTTAACATGACCGTGAGCTTTAACCTACTGGGAAGAAGTTTAGTTAAACTGATCCGTAACTTGGACATGTTTTAAAGTCCGAAAACTGTGTTAAACTGAGCACAGCCAAAAACAAAACATGTTGCTCAACAGTCAGTTTTAATTTAAAAGCATTTGTTTGAGTGTCACAAGCGAACCATTGGGCTTTCAAAGCATGCTATGATACAACTTTTTAGAATTTCCAGCAAATGAAAATTCATTTTTGTGAAGCAGAAATAATTGGAAGCAATTTTTTAGACAGTATAAATAATGTATGTACGTGATTATATAAGAATATAAATTATAATTTATCGCAGCAAAACAACCTCACAGGCGTCGATAAAAATATGGGGTTTGGCTTATTTATTGAATAGCTTCAAGCTTACTTCTACCTACATTCATTCCATATTTCAATGATTAACCGATCGAAGCCTCAGTTCAAAATGAAGGCAGGGGTGAAAAGGAAAAACGAACCATGCTGTAGGAAACCGATCCGGGTGTACGGAGGATTTTTTTCTGTGATAAGTAAAACGTGAAATCTTGGGGTAGTTTGTTATAGTTTTTAACCTGCAGATGTTTACATTGTTGGTGGTACAAGTTACGTCTTTTACGATATCAAAATTTGAATGCGGATGTGGACGTCGTCCTGGCATAAACAAATTTTCCAATCACGCCCGCCTGTCTAGGTATAGTTTTTTGGCTAGTTAAAGTTGCGAAACTTAACTGGCGGTATCACCGGTTCGATATCTAAACACATGTACAGTAGAGAAAACTTTTCATTTAGTGGAATCCGCAGCATTCATTTACAAAACATTGATGGAAAACATACACATTAACTGTTCCGTTCACTACATCCAATACACGAGCGCATTGTAAAGTCGGAGGCGCATGACTTTCTCCTCTCTTAGTTCAAGTATCTCTATCGTTGTACTACTATTGATAACTGGAATTCTTTGTTGTTTGTGTCAAAAAAGCTAAGAAATTTGCAATCGAACCAAAATTCGACCCACACTTGTATAATGATGTATAATGAAATATGGTGTGATTGGTTTATCTTCCCATTTTTCAACTGCCTGTTTTTTTAAATAATGTATGGTATTGTCTGTGTGAAATATCAACTTACGTTTCCTCTCAATCAAGTGATCGCCAATATAATCGTCGACTTTACAGTTTAGCAGACGGTTATTTCAGAAGATTGATCATCTCTATTACCTTTTTCCGGTTCGCGTGCATATAAGCCTTGACCTCCCATAGCATGTTGATAAGCGGTTCGTCAATTTTCTCATCCATCGCTATATCTACCGACATTTGGGGGTTGAATCGATAGTAGGGCACCCCGATCATACTGCACCAGGCACGGGCCCGGTCCACCACTCGACCATCCGATGCGGTTGCTTGATCCACCAGTAGGTTTCCTGTGAACAAAAGTTGGGCGCAATTGAACAATTTTTGCTATTCTACGTATTATTAAATCACATACCAATAGCAGAGATACCGTAGGCAAGTTTCGCCGTGTCCCATATGCTGTCCGGTCGGAATACGTCAATTTCTTTCAGTTCAGTTACCGGGATTAGTCCGGTGCCAAGTGAAACTACGATTGAAACCTACAACGAAAGGTACGGTTATGGAAACTCCCGTTCGAGTGACCAAATTTTCCAAAAGCCACTCACCGGTACCGCTTCCGCATTTCGGCCGATACTTCTTAGAGCCATATTGTACTCATGGATTTCGGTCAGTGCATCCAGCGTCGGATTGTTCGCTATCAGACCCCCATCCAGGAAGCGCCCAAAAGCTCGGAAATAAGACGGAGCAGCGCCGGTGGCCCGCGCGGCCCTCCATACCATTTGATCTTCCGGCTGTGGTGGTGGTTGTCTTCGGCTGTTCGACGGAGTGGCTATACCCAGCAGATCGCTGGCGCATTTGTAATTGCGGAACAGGTGCAAATCCACTGGTTTCCGGTCGGCCATAACACCCGTAACCATCAGCTTCGGGTGCTTAATGTCGGTCATAACAGTGAACTCACCGAGTTGCTCTTTTAGAACGGATTCCAGCAGGTCACTTGGATACGGACGCGAACCCACGAACGCTTGATCTTTCATACGTAGATACAAGCACATACACTGTTTCATTGTCTTTCCGCAGCCGAGACCGAGCGCGAGAATTCCACCCGTGCTTGTTCCTGCGATCCAATCGAATAAATGCGCTATTGGGGTTTGTGCGAGTTTTTCAATTTCCAGAAGCATCTGGGCAAGTACCAAGCCGCGAATGCCGCCACCGTCCAAACACAGGAGCCGTCCACGACCGTAGAATTCGCCTGAGGCGGATGTGGATGGCGACTTATTATTCGTCGAAACATCTTCAACAATCATCGGTTCGTCGCCCAAATCGATGGCATTTTTCTCCGTTGGCGATGATTTGGACGAACCTGGAGAATTTGCTTTGGAAGCAGCTTGAACTGTGTTGGTGAACATCGAGAGCAGCGCGTCCATCATGCTGGCTCCTTTGCGTTCCTGTGAAACGTCAACGGTTTTCACTTCTTCACGAATTTCTCGTTCGCGTTCCTCTCGTACAGTTTTGATTGTGTTCGAGACAATGCTGTGGATGCTGTTCCGTCCAGATTTACTGGTGGTCGCAAGCATCTGTTGGATGTGTTCGCGCGATTCCGAAGTTTCTGGTTGCGCTGGCGGTATGCCGTTGTAGGTACCTTTAGCCGCGCAACCCGGAGGACATCTTGTTCCGTTCGATTCGGAACATCTCTTGGCACCAACCGAATGCAAAATGTACAGGATCATAGCATCCTTGGAACCGGAATCGTCTTTGCCAACCATGTGGCGAAGCGTTTTACCGTCTTTGTTGCGTTTGTTGACATCGGCTCCGAATACCAGCAAACACTGCACGATTGGAAGGAGCTTCTTTTCGACTGCGATGTGAAGCGGCGTGTTGCCGTTGCTGTCCACTACATCGATTTCTGCCTCGTGGGCCAACAGAGCTACCACACATTCGAGCCGATCACGAGTCACCTACGAGTGATGGAAAGGTTAGATTATGAACTTACGAACGGTTGAGTTGAGTTTGCTCTAGGACTTACCATAACATGTAACGGTGTCTGCCCGTTAAAGTTAACTAGATTAACGTCACAGCCCCGTTCGATCAACGAATTGAGAACTTCTCGGCTAGAGCTCCAGTGTAGCGGTGTACCACCGTGCTTCATGTCCTGCGTAAGGAGCTTGTTTGGATTGCTAACGAGGAAGTCCGCAACATTGCCTGGGAAGTAAGGTTCTTGTTTTTTTTATGGTATAAATGGGTTGTGTGCAGGTTCGTCATTTTGTCGGTATAGAAAATAATTATTTTAAAAAATACAAATAAAGATCAGTGAAACTTTTTTCAATATAGTTAGATGTTATCTTTTCTATTCTACGCTGAATTTTCTGATCATGCGGTGGACGTATTGACAAAAGAAAATTGATAGAGAATAGAACTAAAATGCAGTTACCGAAGTGTGTTCTACATCGCCTGAATCGGTTATTGAATCCATGCACAACATTAACTGTATATTACTACTTACTCGTAGTGGTTGACTGAGGAAAAGCATTGCTGGCGCAGCGAGCCATTTTGTTTGTATCAGCACCCGCCAGCAGTAAAGCCTTCACGCAGTCCGGCTTGTCGGCCAAACACGACAGATGAAGCGGTGTGTATCCATCAGCGTTGCAGTGATTTAGATTGGCCGTACTTTTTGCTGCCAGCAACTGAAATGGAGTTGGACATTTTATGCAACTATTAAGTTTTACTGAGTAGATATCAGTGTTACAACTTACATTGATCATTTCTTTTGTAGTGCTAGCTGCGTAATGGAACACCGAATTGCTGTTGTTATCTAAGTTATCGATCTTGCTAACCGGCAGAAGAGCTTTCACCATTTCAAGGTTGTTTGCTTTTGCAGCAATCTAAAAAATATTTCTTGAAGAATGAATATAAAAGAACAAGAAAATCTTAGCTCAGAATACCTGGAGCGGCGTAAGCAATTCGGCATGATCGGGATCATCGAGAGATTCTACAATTTTAGGATTCGAAACGTAATCGGTGAGATTGAAGTGTGCTATTACGTGGGCCAACGTCCACGAAGGATGTTCGACCAGCGTGTCGCACAGCTTTTGGAGACCGTTAATGTTGTACATCTGCAAATAGTCAAGTTAAAGTTATAAAGTTAGTCTTTCAAACAACATTTTAAAGAGAAGCTGCGTGCGCTCACCTCTCGAACCATTTTCACCAACTCGGGTAGTCTCTGATGAAAGGCTTCGAATTTTTCTTCTCCCTCCTCTTGAGTTGATGCTCGGTATAAGCTTGAATAAATAAAATTAATTTTAGAATTCTGAACCCTTTGGAAGTATTATTGCCAATTTCATTCTATATTTTTCAAAACTGGAAAACAGTTGCTGCATTCGATTATTCAAATTATTGGAATTAAAAGTTGAACACAGAATAATTCAGACACAAAAATCTTGTCAGAGTTAATTTATGTATTATAATTTTTAATTTTCAAAATATTCGCAGGTTGAAAGACCGCAGCCCATTATTCGAACTTTTCCCAAATACGATCTATCCTCCATTGGACCGGTTGTTTTCCCATTTGTCCAATTGCAATTTCGCTTGGAATCGTCGCCACTTACAAGCTAACGTTTCTCTTGAGTTGGCCTTTCACTATCTATCAGCATTTCCTAATCGGCCTTAGCTTCGGGATATTAGAAGTATTCCATTTATTGCAAACCACAGTAAGTGACACGATTGTCGTTGTACAACGGTTTGGTCGAATATGAACAATGACAACCTGCCAAGTCGGACCAGAAAAGGCAGTACTGTTCTGTACTGTACTGTTCAATCTGGTCCAGTCCACCTAGTCCAGCCTAGTTCACAGTCCAGCGCAGTTCACAATACACGCCTGTCCACAGTCCACAGTAAACTCCAGCTTACATCGCAGTCCAGTCCTTATCCCAAAGCATTCCACAACCCAATCCATTCCAGCCTACTCACACGCGAAAGAGTATGAAAAAATACCATTCAACATCCTGCCAAGTCGGACCAGAAAAGGCAATTAATCGCATGATACCCTTAAATAGGCAACAACCTCTTGTGAAAACCCTCATTTCGATCAAAATCCTCATTATCATAACCCTTGATCAATGTATTCAGTCTAAACCAGTTCGAATCCCGGTCCAACTCACAGTCTAATCCAGCTCAGTCCACAGTACTGTCCAACCTGGTCCAGTCCAGCGCAGTTCACACCACAGGCTAGTCTAGTTTTTAGTGCAGTCCACAGTCAACTCCAGCTCACATCTCAGTCCAGTCCTTATCCCAAAGCATTCCACAACCCAATCTATTCCGGTACATAATCATCAGTCTCGTTTAGTCCATAATCGAGTCCAATCCACCATTCAGTCTAGTCTAGTCTACAGTCCAGTCCAGTCCAGGAACGTGCTGCTCGAGCCAAAGATGCTGATACCTGATACCAGTCCAGTCCAGCAATGTTGCGAATCGAGCGAGAAGTCAACTATGGCTACTCATACGCGAAAGAGTACGAAAAAATAGCATTCAACACTTACGCCGAACGCGCAGGCGTAAAAGAAACAGCCACCGGTGCTGTGCGAGACATTTTGCTACCCACACACTCGCGTACGCTCATCCTCACATCGTCTTCTTGCATAGTTTATTCCCGAGGCAAAAAACTCGTAGGGAATCAAATACCCGTCAGGCTGGTGGCGCACTGGGATACCAATTTTGCATTACTTTTTCTTCTTCTTCTTCGCCCTCGATTCTACTCACGGACGGAAGTACGAGCCGTCGTGAGAGATCGGTATCAGCAGATCGGGTTGCAACGACTAACGACGAGCTACAACTGTTGTAGCTGTTAGATAAATACAAACGCGTGGCGCTCATAAAAGGCACAATTTTACGTGTCTGAGTTCTTTCGTGTTCAACCTTTACTGGCAATGTTAATCGGTTTTATTCTTGAATACGAAGTATAGGTTTTTCTATCAAATAATTATGGTAGTCTTAGACACGCCAACCAAATTAAATGGTTTACTGGTTCGATCCAGAAGAATCTCTAGGTTATATACTATGAAAGTATTAGGGCTCACGTATCAAACAAAGCAAGGTTAACGCACAAACAATGTAAAAAAGGGAAATACCAAGTAATCCTTGTAACAATTTACAAATCATTGCTAGAATCAGCACATCTAATTAAAGATGATGTACCTACATATTTGGAATCCACGTGGCCTGAAATACTTTGCAAGTCAACTTTAAAATCAGATTGAAACTACTTCTTACCATTTAAATTTTGTTCGACTGCCCTAAACGTAGCATCGAAACTCACCTGTACGATGTGTTAACTGTTTCCGAATGTGGCCGCTCAAGTACGATCTCGTACACTGGCTTTTTATCGGTGGTACCCGTTGACGGAGCGTACAGGCGCATGGCATCGTCCCGGTGCATCACGTGTAAATTTATGTAGTTATCATTTTTTACCTCCATCACCTTGTTCGCTGGAGTTTCGCCTCCGAGAAACCGTTGAAGCGCTATCCATCCGTAAAGGAATGTCAAGATAAGAAGAGAAAAATTAGTTTAGCGATATAACTTTCAAACTATTATTGCGTAGTGAGGAGAGTTTTCTTGTTATCCTACCTAGACCGGAAGCCAAAGCGCCAATACCGAGCCAAGCCATTATTTGCGTGCGATGTATTAACGGTGTTGTTAATTGTATGGGTGAATGTAATGAAGGTGGTAACAAATGAAGGTAATTTGGGTTTGCTCAACAGTTATTCTTATATGAATGATACTTATGAATGGAATCGACACATTCTTTACATCTTTACAAATTGTATAAGGATGGTACTGGAATAAATACAAATTAAGAAAAATTTCGTTTGGTTATTTTAAATACAGGAAGAATATTTAAGGAAACATAGAACTGAGTACAGTCACAATGTTCTGGCGTTGAGAAATGAAATGAAAGACTGTAACGGACAAGCAACTGATGTGAAAATCTAGAAAACACCATCATAGTAAAGGTTTAAAAGCTAATAGCCCCAATTGTATTCGAGAAAACTATCACAAATTCTGTGAAAACGCAACGTAAACATTCTATGTTCTAGCCAGAGGTACTACGTAAGAAAATTAAACTCGCTACCTTGTCGAAGGTCTTTTTCCCCGATGGGAGGATTCTTCCATAGTCCTAATGATAAATAAAAATATTCTTGGTATAAATTTGTAATACTAATACATTCATTGAAACATTAAACAAAACTACGATTCTATATGACAATTGGTTTGCTTTTTCAATCACAAAAATGACTTTTTTTTAATGAATGACGGGAAATGTATGACAAACAAGCACAACATGGATGTTTTGGTGATTTCAATATGAATTGAGTGTTATAGGTGTAATAGGTTTTGCTAATTAAACAGTGGGAATAAAATTTGTTCTAAAGATATAAAACAACATAGTTTTGCCAAATGTTTAAGAAACTTAGACTTGAAAGGGCTGAACGCTGCATAGTATTTATCGATTCAGCTGGTTTGCCAGGCTGAAACAGATGTGAGTTATAAAGATAAGCTTTCGCACGATAAGTCTGCATCTTTTAAAGAGTAAGAAAATTTTAACAACTTGAAGTACACAGTACAAGAAAAATGAAGATTAATCATGACTAATCCGATTGCTACTTCAAGTTCAATCTAGTTTACGAAACACGCGATTAACAGGATGACAATTGCTCCACCGCTGAATGAGTGATTTGCGATATCAGCCGCAGTCATCAGATGTTTCATTCTAATAGTCGACGACAGACACAATCCATCATCTTTCTTGGGTTCTTATTCTCAAAGTTACACAATAAGTAGAGACATAAAAACACACTCATGCACTCATTGCTACGGAGCATTCGGCAAAAGATCAAAAAAGGTAACACGATCCGCATGCATGCAAAGCAGGCAGGATGTTTCCTTAGTAGTCAGCCAGCAGAGCAAGCCCCCCATTTAATTTTCCGAGTCATTCCCCGTTGGTGGGTGAAAAATTTTCTCCCTCGCCCGCATCTACTTACCGTTGAACATTTTTTTCTTTTGCACTGATAAGACTGTATTTAATCAATTAATTCACAAGTAAGCGGTCCAAACTTTGTCGCTAGTCTTTTAACAACGGTGTCCAGTAGATTTCTAGAGGAAACCGGATATTTGAGATGTTTTTTTTCTTCGAATTTCCAACTTACAATTAGCTAAAAATCACTTCTGCTTCAATCCAAATTAAATCTTGAAGTACGACTGAGCTGAGAGGTGTCTTTGTTTATTATGAGTAATGTAATGAGTGTTTGTTAAATATATTGCACTAACACACACACGCAAAGAATTGACAGTTCCCTGCTGGCCGATAATCCCGAGAAAAAAGTTACTCCGCACCCTCCGCACTGAAAATAATTTTTATGTTAAATATGTTCACGGTTACCAGTTCTGAGCGATGAGCGACCAGTTAGAGGCAAAGTTAGCTCGTTTATACATACTGTCAAATATCTAGAAGTTTTAGGAGGATTGTATAAAGCTTTGAAAAACTTCATTCATCTTTGGTCAAAGGTAAATATTTTTAGTCTGCATATAGGGTTAATTCTGCCGTTAGTTTTCAAAAGGTCGCATAAGTCTTGCAAAAGAGTTGACTATGCGACCTTCCGAAAACTAAAGCCAGAATTGAACATTAATGCACTGGTGACGGAGCTCATTTTTCTTTAAATTTACAAATTTGGCAAGCTCATTGTCCAGCGAGTCTGTCATTTTCCTATTCTTATTTCGAACGGATCTTTAACCCATTATGTCCTAGCGCATCCCTAGCGTCCCCAAAACCTGTTTCCTGCTAAATTCCAATAGTTAGCATTGTTAATATATCACTACAAGAGAGATAAGGCATCAGTCTGAAGTGTGGTGTGTGAGATAATTTGTCAGTTTTTGTCATTTCATCTGTATTTTCAACAGTGCAAAGTTGTGATGATAAATGGCGGAAAAAAGTTGAAAAAATGGCGAAAAAAACTTTGTCTCCAAAACGCATGAAAAAGTCTACATTTAGTGACGAAACATTACCTGACATGTAAATTGATGTTTATATGTAAAGTCTATCACAGAATTCGATTAGAATTCTGTAAACAACTTTGTAATTTGTTTGTTTGAAACTGAGCCTATGAAATATTAAACCTGCGATATTTTGACCTTGAAACCATTCCAAATGACAAGTTTGCGTTTCCTGACACATTTGAGCCATAATATAATAGATTACAGACTGAAGTTTTTGGAGCGTCTTAGTAGAATACGAAACTAAAAATAAAAAATAAGAAAACTTATCCAATTTAATTCTACTATGTGTATTTTATTCACGACAGATACGTATTTCGCCTACGACTTGCAGGCTTCCTCAGTTCCAGGAGTTCGAAAACAGACACTGAGGAAGCCTGTAAGTCGTAAGCGAAATACGTATCTGTCGTGAATAAAATACACATAGTAGAATTAAATTGGATAAGTCTTCTTATTTTTTATTTTTAGGATAGATTACAGAGTTTCACTTCATTTGGTCTAAATTTAGGTATACCCGGGTCATAATGGGTTAATACGTACACAAACTCATCTAGCACTATCTGTGGGAGGCAAACATTCATCCCAGACAACACAATATCGTAATAGAAAGTTCACATTAAATCGTTTTCATGTCAATTTAACATTGGAATTGCATAATGATTAGAGTATGTCAAAACAAAGTGAACAATAAGTTGTTTTGCAGTCGTGCGTGTCCTCATATACAACTCATGACTGTGAATTATAAAGCAGTATAGATGATTGCAGTATTTAGTTATATCTCAATCATACATTCAGGAGTATTAAGTTGTGTGTTATAAAAACCGCTGTATAAAATGCAAGATAGAATTAAAAATAATCGTCAAAATTTTCGCACGTATATTGCCTCTACTTTGGTACATATATGCTCTTATCTGACCTGAAATATAACTTTTTCGTTCAGATATGATGTCGTATTTCTCAGTTGCAATCGAGATATACAAACCAAATGGTTTACTGGGATCTCTTTTGAGCTTTTACTCTTCAGGTATTTGGTCTTCGAAGTATTTATTTTCAACTCTATCTTCCTATTGGTCCTAACCTCTGCTTTCAGTCTAATGTAGATTACTTACTTATTTGCTTAAGTGGCTTACCATCCTACGACAAAGCCTGTTGGACAAAGTTGGTACAATTTGCTCGGTTGTGATTTACCGCTCTCTAATGCCTCGGACACCGAGTACTCTTCTCCAGATGTCACTCCACATGGTCTAACCATCTTGCTCGCTGCGCCGTTGGCTGTCTTGTTCCTACCTAATTTGAGGCAAACACGTTCTTTGCAGGGTAGTTGTCCGGCATTCTTGCAACATGCCCTGCCCATCGTATCCGTCCAACTTTAGCCACCTTTTAGACACTGGGTTCACCATAGAGCTATGCGAGTTCATGGTTTATCATCCGCCTCCATTCTCCGTTCTCAAACCGCTTATTAGATAAGCGTCTTGTACTAGGGCTTAGTTTACTCGACCACAATTACTGGTGAAGCCCATAGTAACCACGTCTTCCGGTGATAATCCTAGTTCCGAATCTCATGGCTGGTGCCATTGTCCGCCGTTATCAGTGAGCCAAGGTAGGCAAAGTGTAGAAAGCCGCCTCTATATTTCAGGCCATTTGTGTTTCGGCCATTCGTAGGTAATCCGTAGGTTAAGTCTGAACGAGCGGCAGCTAATAAGGACAGCATATACCCAACATTCGTGCAGTCTGAAGCCCGTGATTATTTTCGACCGAATATGACGTTCGGCCATTCGTGTTTCAGCACGGGGCGAATCACTTCAAATTTAATAAATATATTAAATATATTTATGCATATTTACATACATTTACCCGGGTGCTAAATATATTTATCGATATTGATGAATATTTTACGAAAGTTTCCACCTTTTCCAAACGATCTTGAGCTGTCAAGTCCCATAACAGTATGTGGCAAGAGTTGTTATGATGAGGTGGACACATTTAAAATAGTAAATATCTCAAAATAGTAATCGAAAAATACAAACCGTGTAAAAAAAGACTTGAGTGTATTGAATATTTATGCAGGAAGTGATTTACCCTACGGGGTGAAGTGGCTGTCAAATTCATACATTTTCGATGTCCCACGCATAGGTACCAAAATGTTAATTTTGACAGGAACCAAAAAATTAGCTGGGAATTCCCCTTTACCGAGCACCATTTGAAAGTTACTCTCTTCACTCCTACATGAGAAAGAGATAGCAACACACCATGCCCTTGGATTTACCCCGTGTGTTTCAGCCTTTTGAGATTCGGCCATTCGTGATTCGGCCATTTGTGTTTCGGCCATTCGTATAGGTAATCCAATGGTATAGCTTGCTACAGAAAACTAATTGTTTCATTTAGTAAATGCTATTGCACATCCAATTTGATGAATGTTTCTTGTAGTATTTTTTTCTCAGCTTTCCGATGGTGGTCCTAAAATTAAAATCGGTTGGAGGAATCATGCCGAAAACGGCGCTTTGATGATGAAATCCAACATGGCGGCCAAATTCAAGATGGCCGCCAATTTTTTTTCACTTCATTTATAAGCCCTATCTCTCCTCTTAACATAACTGTTTCGTCCGTAGTTTGTTTCATAGCAAATGTAAATGTAGCATTCTTTTACAAGCTGTATCTTGCACTGCTGACTATCTAGAAAGTTGCGGTCTTCGGAAGGTTACTCAAATGATTCCCACCTTCAAGTTGGTATGGAAAATAGCGCATAATCGTCTCACTACGTGGCGCTAGAGTATATATAATACTCTTATACAAGCTATATCTTGCGCTACTGACTATCTAGAAAGTTGCGGTCTTCAGGAAGATTACTCAGATGACTGACATCTTCAAGGTGGCATGGAAAATAATGCTGAATTGACTCACTACGTGGCGCTTACGTATATGTTGCACTCTTATACAGACTGTATCTTGCGCTGCTGACTATCTAGAAAGTTGCGGTCTTCGGGACGATTACTTAAATGACTGCCGCCTTCAAGTTTTGGACGTAAAAAAAGTGGACGTTAATTCAAAATTTGGACGTAAAACGAGAGGACGTTAATTCAAATTTTGGACGTAAAAAAAGTGACGTAAAACGAAATCACGTAAAATGAACGGACGTAAAATGAGATTCTAGTGTATCACAATAATTATTGAAAATTGTGAACCTGGCTACAGATAACTGATTGTTTTATTTAGTTTGCCATTGCACACCTAATTTTATGAATGTTTCTTATATCATTTTTTCTCAGCTTTCCAATGATGGCCTTAAAACGAAAATCGATTGGGGGGTCATAAAAACGGTGATTAATTGATAAAATCCAATATGGCGACCGAACCCAAGATGGCCGCCAAAACAAATTTTACTCCATTTGAGAGCCTGTTCTTCTTCTTTACAGAACCGGGCAATTTGTTAGTTGTTTCATTGCAAATTTATAATATTTCACATGGTATAGATCTCAAGGTTTGCTGAAAATTCAACTTTTTTGAAACTGTTAGGGCCCTTGGCGAACGAGTGGTCCAATATTTCGAAGTATTAAAAGTGTAATTCTCATTTTTTAACCATTTTTTTACCCAGTGCAAAAGTTCCAATATTTGAAGACCTCGTGTCAGTAGTGGCCCCGTTTCAACGAGAACTACTCATAGGCATTCATTAAAATACCGTTTCGTCTCCTTCTCCACCACTCTTCCACCTACCGACCACCTAGAGCTCATTTGTAACCAGGTTTTCCTCCTATTCTCGACAGTCTACATATGTAAGGTTCACCTTTTTATCTGTCCCTGTTCCGTTGCCTAGATCGATACCGAATGTGTTCCAATCCGTATTTGCTCAAATGTTTGCAGTAGTCTGATTTAGCTAGGTTGTCTTACTAGGGCCACGTTATCGAATCTCGTGACGGAATCTCTTGGTTTTAGTATTCGAGACAACACGTATTTTATTTACTTCAGCTATTCGCTCCGAGTTGGACGCTGTCGTGAGCCGCTCATGGCATAGAGCGTAGACTCTCGTTAAGTAGAGTAAGCGAATGATCCGCCTTGCAGTGTGGGGAGGGAGTCTCAGGTTACACATTTTCTTATTTAGAACCTTTTTGGATGAATCTTTGACCTATCTATCGTATCTTTTTTTTATTTGTCATACGTATACGTCGTCAAAATTGAATAGCTTAAATCATGTCGAATAATCCTTACTGAACGCAGAACTTAGTAATAAATACAGACGTTAAAAACTATCAAATGAATATAAAAATGTCATCAATAAAAAATCCTCCTAGTCGAACAATAGAAAATCCTTTAGTCTTGAATGGCTCTAAAATTTGTAAACCAGTGTTATTGATTCATTTTCGCAGGCGATACCAATTCACATGCAACAGTGCAGATCACCTGTTCGTGTGACAAAATCGTGCACGCCGCAGCGTGCAGCAAACCGGCTCGGTGGCTCGAATGCAAATTGGACATCGCGTCGGCAGTTTCTTTTGAAGTAAAAATTTAACCAACGTGTTAGGTCAATAATTTGGTAATTGGGCTGCAATTCGGTAGAATGCTAACAGCTGTGAATACAAATTACTTTACTTCGTTGGGGAAAATAGTGATAATTCACTATTCGACGATTTAGCAATGCAGAAATTACTACACATACGAGAGCGAGTCTGGTTTGACAACATGCCACACGCGCGCGGTGGTATGAATTTCAAATTAGACCGTTTTGTAGCCTGCAATATTAAGCGGTTAAATAATTCAAAAACGGTTTTATTTTTAGATGATCTACAGATGGACCACACATGATAACGATTATAGCAGCAGGTTTGTTAGTTGTTAGAATTGCACTGTTGATGGACAACTTTCCCAAGTGAAGTGTTATCCTTGAGATTTCATTAGATGATGCCGATTGGCTAGTTACTAACCTACCTCACATCAAATAATACATACCTACCCCGAGGTTTATTATTTTGCCCCGAAAAGAAAAAGAAAGCAATTTTTTGTGTAGTCTAAACCGGTCTCGCCCGAAACGAAACCATCCATGAAATCTCCAGGTTGTCATTCAAATAGTGACGTAATTTTCGTGCCCTACGGCATCATCACACACATGGTCGTTGAGGTTGTTCGAGGAGGTGGAACCTAAGCATCAACTTAATGCGTGTTAACGTGCACGGAGTGGGGTGTGGGATGCACTCCATCTAGCAGAGCAGCGGATCAGGCTCAGGATAATTTTGCACACTAAAAGATATGACACGTCATGGTAACGCAACGCGCCGGCTGATTCCGATCCCATACTGAATCAGGCGAGGGTAACGAACCTTACTCGGTGTAGTTTTTGTAAGATTTCAGGTCAGGGACACTATCGATTACGTGATGTAACGTAGGATTATACATACCTTGGACACTTTTTTGAAGGCCGTATTGCCAAAGAAGCTGTACATTTTGTTATACGATTTTATTTCTTTCCGAAATAAATATTACTTTTTATCTAAAAAACTTTTAAGGAAATGTTTTCTTCCCAACAAAATGGCAATTTTACAGACCAATGTCCAGGCGGAAAACCGACCAGGAATTCGAGCACGTGTTAAACTGCCAGCAATCTAACCGTTGACAAAAAGTTTTCATGGCTGACCAAATTTAGCCATCAAGCACAGGTGTACAAACGCTTTTGGAATTTTATTGCGTAAGTTCATTAGCATAGGGGTAAACATGATCTCGACTGGTGTGCTCATGATAAGATGACCATTAGATTGATTCACCAGGCGATGAGCAGCATTCAGTCAGACTTTTCAGCCACGCCGCGATTGATGATATTCGAACGGTATTAGCCGCCTGTTTCGGGTTGTATTTTGAACTATTGAAATTGATGAAATCTAGATCTTACGTATATAATTTAGAATTCAATTAGTAAAATTCAAGATTCATTTTAAAAATTGGTTAAAGTTTTTTATAAGACATTTTCCTAACCTGAATTTTGATCGGCAAAGAGTTAATTGTCTTTAGTTTATAATACAAATTGTAATTTCTTTAACAAAATTACGGTTAGCGTAGAAATAAATCTACGCTGTTGATCAGCAAGACGAAAGGCTAATTGACTGTCTCGCGGCTCAATCAATTACGCGGTTTTTCATTCATGCCAGCAGTGCGAATTCAGTCACATTTCATGTGTATATTTCAGACTGAAATAGTAAAAATTTAAATTCATGGTTCGACTTTTTGGTTAAAAATCTTGCAAAGTAAGGCTTTCGCTGTGGTCAATTAGGTCGGAGTGTTACCTAACACGAGTAAAACAGTTAGGATATTTCACATTCGTCAATCAGATTTCACATCCTCAACTTCTGCGGAAATTACTAAACACTTCGCTAGCTACAAACAAACATTACGGATCGAAGCGTCAAGGACAGGCGCGATCGCGTACATCTGCGAATGCTAAAGCTTCTTGCTTGACGCAATGATTGAACGCTTGCGACAAAATGCGATGACATGAACCGGTTTGGAAAATTAAATTGTCAATTTGAATTTCGGTGGTCATATTCAAACTTCTCTAACATAGCGTAGATTCAGCTCCAGCTCTATTTTCACGGATAATTAGTTTACCGTGTTTAGATTGACAATTGAGGCGATCTAAAAAGCATTCTACCGCGTCTCATTTCGATACTGAGGAAAAGAATGAAGCATTGTGCCAGGACCAGGATTACATCACTGCTTCCATTCTGTTGTGATCAATTCTACGATATCACTGCTATATCACAAATTATCATAAAATTTGACTTATGATATATTTTAACCTTTACCTTCATAGCAGTTAACCCCATCCTTCTAACCGCGGAAACGTAATATAAAACGTGACAACAAAACTTCGTCAAGCATAAAATAGATTCTTTATGGGCTTAATAATTTACCTATTCAATTTTCATAAGCATATCTTCGTTTAAAATATTGGTCTTAATCAATTTTCTTTTAATTGGCCTCTGAGCGCTAACCGGCGATGTTTATTTTTTCACACTCAAGCAAAAAGCCACAACATAAATGCGCGTCAAGGCGAATTTAGCTCAAACATCAAAGTATGCTGTGATCCTACTAATGACACGCCATTTATGTCGCATTTCATTGTTTTATGTTGACGAATAGATTCAAATCAGCGCGCGTTATGATTACCATTTTACGACGGCACGTGTAAATTCAATATCGTTCGTTCGAAAATATAAAAAGTGCCTGCAGCATGTATATAGGTATAACATTTTAATTGTACAGAAATTTAATATTGTGTCACAGTGACTGTGGGAAAATGAGTAAAACCGCGGAGCGGTGGTCAATAAAAAAATCTGCATAAGCATAAACTATGTGGAAGTGCAGACTTCAGTGTCAATCGAGTTAGTTTGTTACCAGCCGATTGTTTTAAGGCTGTCTAATACGATGTAATTTTTATTTGTAAACATTTCTACGGTGCTACATTGTTAATTGTTGTAAGTTTGTTAACCATTAAGGTCATGGACGATTTCCCTTTTTGAAGGACACGTGGAACTTACCGCACTGCTTTCGTTCGAATGTCTATCCACGTCTGCGGAGATGGTGCCTGATGAGCAATCTATCATCGTTTACTTATGATAATCAAGTATCTGGTTTTGCCTAGCTTAACACGATGATGCTTTCAGAGTACAAATTCTCCGATAGTTTCTGATATATTGACCATGAATAAATAAAAATTTGTCTGGTAAGGCTTATGAATTCGTTAAGCTTCTTCCGAACATAGCTGACTCTGTTGAAACACGTGGAACATGGTCGTTGATTATGTACCTAGTCATACAGATTGTAATGGGGAATTTTTCCTCTATCATTTCTGAATTTTGAAAATGAATTACAAAAATTGTGAGTCAAATTTCACAATACAAGTAAAATGAGGAAGTAGCCGAAATGAAAAAAAAACACTTGAAATGAACCACTACTTTCAGCTAAACTTTGAACACGAAAAAATTAGGATACACGAAAAATATTTGCTCATGAGTTGGGTAAAATGCTGTATTATCCCAAATATATGGTGTGATGTCTTGAAAAGATTTGGAGAACAAATCGTGAAGAGATTTGAGAAGTTTCAAGGCACAAGTATTACCGGATCGTAACGTGAAGCAAAATCTCAAGGCAATGAAACGTTCTAGGAAGCTCTACGAGGTTTTGTTGCCGAAATACGAATGCGTCGTTATGGACAAAGGAATATACTAGCTACTAGGTGGCTCGAGCCGTATCAAGAATTGCTCTCCATTGTACTCAATCTCAATTCGGTGCCCGTTTCGACACTCGCAAGTCGGCTTCAACCTGGTCGAGCCATCTAGCACGTTGCGTCCCTATATTCCTGATGGGGTTCTTGCAGAGAACGAATTTCATTACACAGTCGTTCTGCATTCTTGTGATGAGGTCGGCCCACCGTGGTCTCGCAACTTTCGCCAGGTGTACGATGAGAATCTCTCCAAGTAGTACCTGCAACTCGTGGTTTGTACGCCTATGCTACTCTCCGCTATCTGTTTGTGCTCCACCAAAAATAGTCCGCAACACCTTTCGTTCAAATACGGCAACTGCACGTATGTCTTCTGAAAGCAAAGTTACTACAAAGTAAAAGTAGATTCCATTTCCAGCTTGGATGCGTCGTTGAATCTCCTTATTCGTATTGTTGTCGGTGCTCAGCAGAGGTCCCAAATATACGAATTCAACAACCACTTCCAGTACATTGCCGTTAATAGTCACTGTCCGTGGGAGGCAAACGTTGTTTTCTCTGGAGCCTCTTCCTACCATATATTTGGTTTTCGACGCATATGATTTAAAGCTCTATCCTACTAGCCTTCGTTTTTAGTCTGGCGTAGATTACCTCCGCCGTCCCAAGGTTACTAGTAATGATGTCGAGGTCGTCTGCGAAGGCTAGGAGTTGGCTACTCTTGCTGAAGATCGTTCCTCTCGTTTCAATGGCCGTTCGCCGGACACCTTTAATAGCCACATTGAAAAACATACAGACAACCCTCTGCGCGATTCGAAGGGACTCGAGAGTGCTCCCGAGACGAGCACCTAGCACATCACTCGCTCCAGGATAGCTTTGGCCGGTTAAGGCCCTAACTCAGCGAGGTTAAGGCGCCGAACAAAGTCGCATTCGACTTTGCGCGACTCCGAATAGCCACTACGATGGGAGCGGGAACTCTTATCCCTACCTCCACGCGGTACCGGCCGGGACGCAACTGGGCCTAGGGTCGACCAAATACCAGTCTTTGGTTGCACCCTCAGTTGTGTGCTAACAGGGAAAGGGGGGCACGTTGTGCCTGAGGGTAGCGTGGCGTAGTGGTGTAAAGAGGCGAGCGGGGCTCAACTCCTATAAGCCAGCTGCGGGCGCCGTAGTGTTTGCGGTTAGCGTGGCGCAGTGGTGTAAAGAGGCGAGCGGGGCTCAATTCCTATAAGCCAGCTGCGGACGTAGTAGCGTCCTGTTAGAGCTCAGGACTTTAAGCAAAAAAGCCAGGTCAGGAGTGCCATGGGCACATTAGGATCGGTTCCAGGAAGATCCTAATTACGGTGTACTGGACGGGCGGGAATAAACGTTTGGATTTGGCGCTACAGGGCTGACGGCTGTGCTATTCTACTACCTTATGTAAGGAAGGGTGATACCTTCCCGAAACGGCGAGTAGGCTAATGGTACAGCTGCCTTCCGTCCCGTTAAAACCGTAGCTGGTCTTTAGGTACGTTCAAAGCTCGTCACTCACGTCAAAGTGCGGTGGTGTAGGCTCAGATGATACATTCCTGACTAACGCTGATCGGATGCTGACATCCCTGCCCCCATGAAGGGTAGGGGGGAGTGTCCCTAGCCATGGCCTCCCTGCTTGCATAGATCACCATGGGATCGTTAAGGCGACTACACAATTACGAGTGGAGATAGCGGCCTAGAGTTGGGACCCTTTCGAATGGACAAATTTCTAAATTTGAATTTTAAAGAGGGATCGAATACGGGTGCTACTAGTGGCAAAGATGATATCTTTGCAAAAAGTAGTAAGTTGGCAAGGTCACCAACAGCAAAGACAGGTAGCCCCCCGTTATCGGGGGCGCGACCCAAGAAGGGAAGCCCGCCGAAATCGGGGGCACAGCCCATACAGGGAAGCCCCCCGAAAACGGGGGCGATACCGAAGAGGAAGTTGACACCACCTAGGACTAACACCCCAGTTAGAACGCCGGTGGCCATCGCTGCCAGTTCAGCCAAGAAGGCGAGCGACAGCGGTAGGCAAATGTCAACGGAGGGCGTGGTGCACCCTCCTGAGGGCGAAGTTGGGCTTCCTCCAGCCAGTAGCAAGCTGGAGGAAGCCAAAAAGTTGGTGGACGAGTTGTACTCGTTCATCAACTCAAGGTCAAATGTCCACCTCGACATTAAAAAGCTGGCGGTGAGCCTCCGCTCTACCGTCATAGCTGCCGAGGTGGAGAGGCAAGAGCTTCTGCAGCGATGCGAAATCGCCGAAGCTCTGGTCATAGCCGCTAAGGCTGTGGCCATGCCTAGTCAGGCGCGTACGCCGCTTGCCAAGCGCAAGGCGGCTACGCCCGACCATGGACCAACGCTGGTAGCCAAGAGGCAGCGGACTTCGGCTCGCGCCTCTACCAGCGAACGTGCGGAGGCGGTCCCGGATGGTGCTTCCGGGACCGGGGATGAGGAATGGCAGGTGGTTAGGCGTAAACCGCCTAAACCGCCGAGGCCGAAACCGAGCGAGGCTGCGGCTGCAAAGCCAAAGCCAAGGCGCGTCCATAAGGGCGACGCCTTAGTAGTGAAGCTGACAGGTGAGCTGTCGTACGCCGATCTACTGCGTAAGGTTCGAGTGGACCCCAAGTTGCAGGAGCTTGGGGCCAACGTAGTAAAGACCTGCCGAACCCAGGCAGGGGATATGCTTTTCGAACTCAAAAAGGACCCAACGGTCCAGAGTTCGAATTACCAGAAACTGGTAGAGCAGTCCCTGGGCGAAGCGGGCCAGGTAAAGGCGCTGTCGCAGCGTGTTCTGGTCGAGTGCAAAAACCTCGACGAGATTACGTCGACAGTGGACCTGAGTGATGCTCTGCGGGATCAGCTTAAGGTTGATGTGGCACCCGCAGACATCCGGTTGAGGAAGGCATACGGTGATATGCAGACTGCGACCTTAAACGTGCCAGAGGCAATCGCCAACAAGATGTTGGCGTCTGGCAAAATTAAGGTAGGATGGTCAGTGTGTACACTGGTGTCGAAACGGCGTATCGAACGCTGTTTCAGGTGTATGGGCTTTGGCCATCGGGCGGCCAAGTGTAAGGCCCCCGATCGGTCCAAGCTGTGCAGGCGGTGCGGCGAAGATGGCCACTTCGCCAGGGGATGTAGCAAACCCCCCAGGTGCATGCTCTGCACAGTCGATGCGGGAAATAAGCATGCCACAGGTGGCCCACTGTGTGCGGCTTATAGGCGGGCATTGCAACGATAAGGGTGCAGGTTATACAGATTAACCTAAACCACTGTGAAACGGCACAGGAGTTGCTTTGGCAAACGGCAGCCGAGACGGGGTGCGATATTGCCATTATCGCGGATCCCTACCGGGTCCCCCGAGGAGGCGCTAACTGGGTTATCGATAAGGGTCGGATGGCAGCGATCGCCGTGATGGGTAGATACCCGATCCAGGAGGTGGTGTCGTCCGACCAAGAGGGGTTCGTGATCGCGGTGGTCGATGGCGTCTGCATCTGTAGCTGCTACGCTCCACCTAGGTGGTCGCCGGAGCAGTTTGACCGGATGCTAGACGTGCTCACCGACGAACTCACGGGCCGCAAGCCCGTTGTCATTGGAGGAGACTTCAATGCTTGGGCTGTCGAATGGGGTAGCAGGTGCACTACTCCGAGGGGACAAAGCTTGCTGGAAGCTCTGTCCAAGCTAGATGTAAGTCTGGCTAACGTGGGATCCGTCAGTACCTTTTGTAGGGGGGTACAACAATCGATCATCGACATCACCTTCTGCAGCCCAACGTTGCTTGCCAACATGGGCTGGAGGGTGTCAGATGAGTACACGCATAGTGACCACCAAGCTATACGGTACACGATTGAACGACGGGCGCTACGGCCACGCGGGGCGAAGTCGACAGGGAGGAGGTGGAAAGTGAAGGCCTTCGACAAAGACCTGTTCGTTGAAGCACTCAGTGCAGAGAGCACCCGCTCGAACCTGAGTGCTCGTGAGCTGACCAACGTCCTAGTACGGGCATGTGATACCACTATGCCTAGGACGGGGCAGCCAATGAACGGTCGTCGCTCGGTATACTGGTGGAGTGATACCATTGCCCAGCTCCGTTCCAGGTGCCACAGAGCGAGAAGGCTAGCGCAGAGGGCCCGGACCGATGCAGATGCTGAAGCTCGGGGAGTTGATCTTAGAGCGACAAGGTCGGCGCTTAAGAAAGAGGTTAGGCGTAGCAAGAAATCCTGTTTCCAGGAGCTATGTCGCGATGCGGATTCAAACCCCTGGGGTGGTGCATACCAGGTGGTAATGAAAAAGATGAAGGGTACATCTGCGCCGCAGGAAACCTGCCCCCAAAAGCTGAAAGTCATCGTGGAAGGGCTCTTTCCGCAACACGATCCAGTTTGGTGGCCTCCGACCCCGTACGGTCAATCGAATGATGTCCTCACTCCGGTCACGAATGAGGAACTCATCGTAATTGCCAGGGGTTTGAAATCGAAGAAAGCGCCCGGTCCTGACGGGATTCCGAACGAGGCACTCAAAGCGGCGATCCAAGCGTATCCCGATATGTTTAGAGAGACGCTTCAGAGTTGCCTAGAGGTATGCGAATTTCCAGACAAATGGAAAGTCCAAAGATTGGTACTGCTGCCAAAGCCGGGGAAACCGCCTGGTGATCCCTCGTCGTACAGGCCAATTTGCCTATTGGACACGCTAGGCAAATTGCTAGAGCGGGTAATCCTAAACAGGCTGACGCCTGTAGTGGAAAGTGATGTCGGACTGGCAAACACGCAGTTTGGCTTCCGTAAGGGGAAGTCCACTGTAGATGCCATAAAGTCCGTAGTGGAGAGGGCCGAGAAGCCTATGAAACGGAAAAGGCGAGGCGACAGGTATTGTGCCATAGTCACAATCGATGTCAAAAACGCCTTTAACAGCGCTAACTGGGGTGCAATTGCGGTAGCGCTGCATAGGATGTGGGTACCGGATCATCTATGCAGGTTGCTTAAGAGTTACTTCGAGAACCGGACGCTAGTGTACGACACGGCGGACGGGGCGAAGAGGTACAAAGTGACAGCGGGTGTTCCACAGGGTTCGATTCTCGGCCCCACGCTTTGGAATGCCATGTACGATGGGGTGCTGAGGCTCGAACTACCCACTGGGGTCGATATCACTGGCTTCGCCGATGATATCGTCCTTACAGTGGCAGGCGAGTTTCTGGAGGAGGTGGAAATGCTGGCATCAGACGCCATAAGCATAATAGAGGGTTGGATGGCGGGCGTCAATCTACGATTGGCCCACCATAAGACGGAAGCTGTGATGGTCAGCAACCGAAAGTCGGCCATAGAGGCAAAAATAATCGTGGGGGGACAGGTGATTGTCTCCAAACGAAGTGTGAAGTACCTGGGTGTCATGACAGACAACAGGCTGAACTTCACCAGTCATGTGGATTATGCTTGTGGTAAAGCGTCAACGGCGGTCACTGCTCTGTCTAAGATCATGCCGAACGGCTACGGTCCTAGCAGCAGTAAGAGACGCCTGATGGCCAGCGTTGCCATGTCGGTGCTACGATACGGTGCACCGGCGTGGGCCCCGGCTTTGGAGAGTAAGCGCAATCAGGCATGCCTGAACAAGGTGTTCAGGCTGTTAGCATTGCGCGTTGCGTGCGGCTACCGTACCATATCGTTGGATGCGATTGGGGTTATTGCAGCCATGATTCCAATATGCATACTCCTAGGTGAGGATATCGAGTGCCATAGGCAGAGGAACGTCAGGGGCGCTAGGGACAGAGTTAGGCTGGACTCTATTAGGCGTTGGCAGGCGGAATGGGATCGCACCGACCATGGTAGGTGGACCCATAGGCTGATCCAGAACATATCGTCCTGGATCGGCAGAGGTCATGGTGAGGTAAACTTTTTCCTCACCCAGTTTCTGTCGGGTCATGGATGCTTTAAGAAGTATCTACATAGGCGCGGGCGGGCAGATTCACCCTTTTGCCCCGTTTGCACGGTAGCCGAGGAAACGGCGGAGCATGTGATTTTTCACTGCCCGCGGTTTACGTCCACTCGGCAGGTGATGCTTGCGGTCGTTGGAGAAGACACCAACGCCGACAACATCGTGCAGAGAATGTGCGCTGAGCAGCGTACATGGGGTGCCGTCGATAGGGCGGCAACCGCGGTGATAACGGAGTTGCAACGGCTAGAACGTTTGCAACGACAGGGCCGACATAGCTTGCTAGGGTCAGTAACGGGCTGATTGGGCAGCCCAGGCCCCAGGTGAAGGGTAGTGGCGGTATGAAATGGCAAGGGTGTTGTGTGGACCCACACACGCAACGGACAAGTCGGAGTGCTTCGGCACGTCCTCCCTCCTGAAGTAAAACCTAACGGTAGTTCCGGGAGGGGTTCAGGAACGGGCAGCAGGAGAGTTTTTAGTAGGTAGGCGCATGTTGGCACCATGTGAATCCTATTCGGCACCGCGAAGGTGCTGTCTATGAAGATTTTCTCCCTGCATAAACAATACAAAAAAAAGGATAGCTTTGATCAGCCGCGTCAATTTGCCCGGAAAACCATACTCGTGCATTATCTGCCATAGCTGTTGCGTTCAATTGTACCGTATGCTGCTCTGAAATCAACGAAAATATGATGCGTGGGCACGTTGTACTCCCGACATTTCTGGAGAATTTCTCGAAAAGTAAAAATTTGATCCGTAGAAGCACGGGACCACATAAAGCCCGGCTGATACTGCCCTACGAATTCTCTTGCTATTGGGGATAGATGATGCAACAAAATCTGGAAGAACACCTTGTAGGTGCCGTTGACTAGCGTAATGCCGCGGCAGTTACAGCAATCTAGATGATCGCCCTTTTTGTAAATGGGACAGACTACACCTTCCATTCACTCCTCCGGTAGTTTCTCCTCCTCCCAAATCCTTGAACTTATCCAGTGAAGTGCCGTTGCTAGCAGTTCTTGGCCATTTTTGTAGAGTTCTACGGGCAGTCGGTCCTTTAGGTGGCTCTATTATTTTTCAGTTGACCGATTTCTCGCCGGATCGCTTCGAAATCCCCTGTTCTCGTTTCTAAGCACTCCTAGATCAACTTCCGTTGCGTTTCCTGTTATTTTACCGTTAAGATGCTCATCGAAGAACTGCTTCCAACTATCGACCATCTTGGGTTCGTTTGTGATTAGATCCCCTCGTCCCAACTCATGTCAGGTTTAGGTCTGTCTGTAGCTCTTGCGAGTTTGGTTCACCTTCTCGTCAAACTTGCCCGTGTCATTGGCCGGAATAATTGATCCAGCTCCTCACGATCTCTGTCCTTCCGCATGACGATTAAAATCATTTCAGAATGCGAACTATTTCGTATTTGACAGATTGATAATTGTTTTGCTCAATGAGAGCATATAAGGTGAGGATGAAGATATGTCTCTGTTATAGCGAATTTGTTTATTCAGTCCGGGCTGGAATTGGATGAATTTTTGGTGTTTATTGGCGCCTATTTGATAAATAAAATTCATCTCATTTCAACCCGGATTGAATTAACAAATTCGTTATCCAGCTTTTTACGAGCCATAATGGCGCACGTTCCTTTAGTTTTACTGTGAACGTGCGTGTATTTAGGAAATGTCAACAATGCTGTTCAAATATTACGAACACAGATAATGCGGTCCGCCATTATGGCTCGTAAAAAGCAAGATACGGTAAGCATTCATACATTGGTAAAAAAAAATCCAACGAAAAATCAGTGAAACACATCGAAGCTCTTTTCCTCATCTGTGCATATCTCATTGGCTCTTAGAATAATTATCGAAATGTCAAAAATAACCATGCTTCAGAGTAGGGATATTTTCGACAGAAGGTGAAATAACTGTTGAACTGTTAAATTTTAACTAGAAAGTTAAAATTTTCGCGAAATGGTTCCCAGCCTATGAGAGATGTCGTGTTGTTTCGGACGGGCGGCCTTCGAATTCGTTCTCGTTCTCGGATAGTTTTCGTTGTCGATGCGTTAAACTCACGATGATATCACAGTTTCGCGCGTGTAGTTAAGAGGAGACGCTACTCTGGAAGGTCGAATGAATTTTTGAAAAAAATTTTATGGTGCTGGAACTTATGTGTTGGGATATTCTGGTTATTGGTGACGGTATATTTGACGATATATTTTATATATTTTGAATGCCAAAATAGTGATTGTTATGCTGGTGGCAGCTGGGCGTGTGGATGCCCTCTAGAAAACAGTTCCTTGCTGGCGGTACGTGTCGGCAACCAACGAAGTATCGCGGGCGTTATAATAAAACCGCGCATAGCTTTTGACAGATTACTTTATCCATTAAGATGGATTTTCAGCTAGCACACTCCTTCTACTAGTGCTTGTGAACATGCAGAGGATTTCCTGGTCGTTAGTAGCATCAAATATTCGACTAACATTCCTTTTCATCCCAGCAGGACCCGCATTCGGACGTGGCCGGCGTCGGTATTGATCAGCAGGCAGGGACATGATAAGGTTGCACAACGAGGAATCGGCAAGGCCGCAGTTTGCTCAACTTTCACACAGTACGCCGATAACAGTTAGGCATCTGGATACTCCAAATCATGGACAGTGCTTGGTGCGGAGTTTGACTGGGGCGGTACATCTCCAAAACAATAACGGAAGTGTCGAAAGGTCAGCTCAGTGTGGACAGATACCACAGGCTGAGCATAAGGACAAAAGCTGGCTTGATCCCGATGTTCAGTACATATTTATGTCATCCTGGTCAATAACGGATCACCGGGTTAATGCATACGTAAACTAGCCTGGCAAGTCAATTAATGCATACGGCAGCTAGCATAATGGTCAATAGCCTCGCCAAGACCATAAGTCTCTCGGATTCTATTCGTCATCAAGGTGGCCTCCAATTTCGTCTGTTTTCTGTTAGTGGATGGTGGATGGCCTGCTGATTGCAGGCTATTTGTGGGTGATACGATGAGGGCCAAACACTTCCCACTTTAACATTTTACAATAAATTCTGGACGAAGGCTACCAAAGCTTACACAGTGGTACAATGACAATAGCGTCACTGTGTTTCGCAACGGGTGGAATTCGACCATTACTCCGGAGCTGACGACGGTTGAGAAATACTGGTCGATCGTGAAGGGAAAACTGAAAAATAGAGGGTAAATAGTAAACGACGAGAAGGAGTTCAAACAAAAATCGTATTTGATTAAATGATTACCAAACAAACGGAAAAGCAGCAAAATTTCGAACAGTGGCCTATGGTAAGACAATAGTTTTAAAATAATAGCACATATCGCAGTAATATACAAGGAAAATTAAAACGCATAATTTGACTCCAACGACATTGACGGGTCCGAATTTTTTCGTGTTCAACCTTTCAACCGTAAAGCACTGTCAAAAGTTTTCATTGAGCATACAAGTCCAACACGCTGACAACCGCAGTGCGAGTTCACAAAAAGGTACTAAAACAGAAGAATATGGGAATAATGTCGCACCTAACTCGAACGAATATTTATGAAGCACGGCTTTTCTCTTATCTTGTCTAACTAAGGGACCTTGAAAATGGTGACATCCGGGTTGCTGGCTGCTTTATGTAGTGTTCAAGCCCCTTACCGATGATGTCCAACTTGAGAAGGGTTGAGAAGGCTTTGCGTTTGTACCTCACATTGTGTTAACACTAGATCATAGAAGTTCCATTTGTTATTTGTTGTTTGTATTGAGGCAAATTAGCAAATGCTTGTTCATGGTAAACTTTTGCACTACATGCGGAAGGTAAGTTTGAGACTTCACTTTTTTTTATTTTCATTGAAAAATCCAAGCATCTTCTTGATCTTGAATAGATAGTGAAGTCACCAGAGAAGACTTCAATTTAAAAGTTTTTTTAAGTCAAGAATTCCGTTGAAAACCATTATGCTTTTTTTAAAGTTCGTTATGTAATCGTAGTTATTCAAACTAAACGGCAAAACAGGATTTATAAAAATTTGCGTTATTGCACCTGGCAGCAATTTAACGAGTTCTACGCAAATTCTTTTTTAATAATAATTATCCTGTACTTACTAAATACATTGAAAATATGCTTGTCAAGCAAGGAGGGGTGCAGTGGGGAGTCAATAACGAAAAACTGATGGTTCAAATTGCTAAATTGCAAACATGCGTGGTAAACGCAAAAAATAACCACGCTAATAATTTTCGCGTAGGGCTCTAAATAGGTGGAAACTCCGCAATAATTGTTTGCATTCATGTGTGCTTTCTGTTATATATTCCAAATATCGAGTTCAAAAAATACGCATCTGTTGCACTCCGTGATTGGTTGAACTAATATAAAAGTAAAACTAACTAATGACATGATGTTTGGGGGGAACCTCAACAATGATTAAATTCGTTCGGAAAGAATGACTAAAGTCCGTTTAGCTGAAGCTATAATTGACTCTATGTATCTTTAATACCAGTATTTTACCAGCGTTATTAGAACGATTACCCTCCGGACACGAAATCATACTGTACTGTAATTCATTCAGTGAAGAAGGAGAAAAAACAAACTGTTAGGATAATGGTTCCAACAAAAAATTCCAACGAAAAAAAATTCACCATGACTCGGTCGTTTCAATCGGCAATCCGGTTCGGAACTGGTTCCCAAAGATAGGAACCATTACGCTGCACAAACAACAGCATCCAGTTTATTTTTTCCTCCTTAAAATCTGGCTGGCTTGTTGATGCTTCCTCATTTCATGCATGCACTTGAAGGAGGAAGTTGTTTAGGCTTGTTTTCCGTTCATTCATTGAGCTCTTTTTTGTGGTTTCGCCTGTGAGCCGAGGTGTGAAAAAGAGTACCTAATTGAACAAATTTGTTTGTCAATTATTCTTACACAACCAACATGTGTCGGCTGTCCGCCGAATGAAGCTCTAACCTCACTCACAGCCAAATCGTCATACGTTTAGAGGCTGCTACTGGCATAGATTCTGGTAAAGTGGAAATGGCGCCGATTGCGACATGCATTTTTTGTTCAAACTAATATTCAAACAATTTAGGTACCTACCGGTAGAAGGTTATATTTGGAAAAGATGTATTACCGAGGCATTGCTTACGTTCATGTATTTTGAGGCAAAAGCTTAGCTGATATGTCATACATCTAGCCTTGAAGGGCTGACAATGCGATAGAGTATTATTTGGATTAGCTGACTTCACTGTTAGTTTATCAGCATAAGTTCATAAAATATATGCGGTATCTCCATATATTTACATTGATTTTAATTTGTTTAGAAATTGACTAGTAGACTAGGATCAGAAACGCAGAAGGTCAAACAATGAAATTGTCGCGCTCTTTCAAAGCGAGTTTTAATTTCTTCCAACATACAATTTCCGTTACACTAGTCAATCTATGAAGTCGCTCTTGTATTAGCATAAAACTAACAGCCATCG
The DNA here is from genome assembly GCF_943734655.1 of Sabethes cyaneus. Lineage (NCBI taxonomy): Eukaryota > Metazoa > Arthropoda > Insecta > Diptera > Culicidae > Sabethes > Sabethes cyaneus. Next base: position 215,072,994 of record NC_071354.1, on the reverse strand, counting down.
AACTAATTTGATCATTTTGGACCTTTGCACAAAATGTTATTCGGCTAATGAAATTCACGTTCGTTTTGTTTGTTTGAGATTTGAGTTAATCTTATTGCACTCAGCTTTTGAGTCAAAACAAACTTGTTGCACAAGTTGTCTCATGTTTTCAGAATAATTATGTTTCTTCTCCATCCTGCATTGATTTCCAACAGCGGGGTGCTATCCGTATCTTAACGAACGGTGTTTGACAGTCCACTTAACGAAGGGCGCTATTTCAAAAAATGCAAGAAATAGCGCCCGTCTGACAGGTAGATTTGCTGCCAACCTTTGTCGAGATGTGCTGAGATGTTGGCAACAAAAACATGGCACCCATCGCAAGCCCCTGATTTCCAAGCTAGGTGCATCCAGTGCAGCACAAGAAAAATGATCTTGGTTTTCTGTTCTGACGCGTTTGTTCTGGTAGTTTCCGTCAGAATGAAGGTCACTATTGTTAATAATTATCAGATAAGCAATTGCCCGTCAGTACAGTACAGTGGTGTGATAGGCACACCACATGAACAAAGAGATGAACTTTTGCACTTGCTTATCTTGTTCTCTTGACGTGAGGTTAAGGTCGGCGTAATTCAACGTCCATTGACCGAGCCGAATGGCTACTGCTGGAATATCAATTGACACCGAGTTGATGTGGAAAAGTCCTGCTTTTGATGGTAAATTAATGCTTTCGAAGGCACATGTGGTATAAGCACAGACAATTGTACGTGACTTGTGCTACCACAACCACATGCGTCGGTCGGTGGTGACTCTGTTGTACGCTTAATGAATCACAAGACAAGCGAAGGGACTTGCGCAAATTTTGCGAACTCATAATCATTGGTAAAACCAATTTAATGCAACATGCTGGCCGTGTAGCATTTTTAAATTAAATACTGCTTCGGAATCAATCTGAAAGTTTGTGACGCACGAAGGCAGTCTTGCAAAACGAGTTCGAAAGAAGAAATGCAGTGAATTTTTCCCTAACTTGCTTGACCAGGTCTAGTTTTGCGGCATGTTATTAAAATGACGCCTTGTAGCGCGTCTTTAAAGCATTCTTCGGTGATCCTCATATGGGTATACAGTAGAGTGGTCTACATTATGTAGAAAACCGTAAATCGGTCAAGACTTCAGCGAGCTTGAAGTTAATTTTCTCAGAATATATGCTAGAAAATATTCTGTTTTAAGAAACATGAAAAAATAGTGCTAGTTGTCAAGGAGACCAACTTTTTTTTATTTATTATTACTAGTATTCGATAATATCGCACAGACAGTTCCTAACATATGCTTATTCTAAATTTAAGAGTCACTAATATTAAAATCTTAAGAGTTAGCCACTCATTGAATTCACTATAATACACGTCAATAAGATTGTTCTGGTCACTCTCTGTGCGATGCATTGGAAGTCGAAAGAAAACTGATCGACGGGTAAGCCTAGGTTGTACGTTGAGGTGAAGCCGCTCCAGCAGTACCTTGTAGTCGATATTGTTTCCAATATTGTTCCGATATTGTTTCTGTTTTAATTAGCTTGACTAAATGTCGTATGCATTTTAGCACATGAGATGGATGTTGACTCTCATTACTGATGACTGTGTTTTTTCTGACTTTCCTAACAAATTCCAAGACCACATATGAATAATGCATATACGAACCAGATAGTTACTGTGGATCAATCTTTGTATGTGAAATGATCTACAAAACAGCAAAGAAGTATAACGTGTGGTCTGTGGTGTACTGTTCAGCAACCACTGCAGTTATTGTGCTGAAAATATCGATGTTATCGGCAAAGCAAAGGAACTGACTAGATTTGATATCAGTTCGCATATCCGATTAGCACTCTGTAGCGCTATATTCAGGCTATAGCAAGCTTGACGAAGCACCCTTTGGGAAGAATCGAATAAACTGGGCAATTTATCCGGTTTTCGCACACAGCACTGCATACCATCCATCGTAGCTTTAATAAGTATAATCAGCTTTAAAAGAAACCCGTTCTCGTTCATGATTTTCCACAGCCCTTTGCGACCGATTGCGTCATATGCGGCTTTGAAGTTAATGAACAAATGGTGCATGGGAACTCTGTGCCTTTTTGGAAGATCTGCCGCATCCGTACATATTGTCCGTCGGCCGTACATCCGTCGTGAACCGTCCGTAAACAAAACCGGTTTAATAACTCACCACAAATCTATTCGCAATTTGTGAGAGTCGGTAGAAGATGAATTGGGATTGGAGAGCACTTTGTAGGCAGTATTGAGAGCGGTGTTGTAAAAATTGATGATCGGAGGGCGATTTAGAAATACGCTGCATGTCCGATAGGAGATAGATCATGAAAAACTCTCTATGTAAAAATAATTATTATGTATACATATATATAAAAGTGAACGTGAGAATGTTTGTATGTTCCGTCATAACTTCAGAACGCCTTGACCGGTCCACACCAAACTTTTTTTTTTCCATGTGTGGACTCATTACTGCGACCAGTATAGTTGATCTATTGTAATATTGCCCGGGTGTTTGCTGTATGACCTGCACTGCATTTCTTTTTGCTATAATCGCTATTGAGTGAGCGATATGCTTATTTTAAATTGTATGCGTGCTTGCGTGTATTGGGGTTTACCCTTCCTTCAAAGCTTGATCTACTTTACCCACTTATTCCTCGCTGCCAGCACTATCCCATATTATAGCCGTCCCTGGCGAGGACTCATTCGTACCTCTGACCAGTACACTTAACTATAGGAGGGACATTTGCACTGTCAAGAGGCTTCAGAGGGTAAATATAGAATTCAGCACGAAGGAAGGGTAAATGGAGGGGCCTGAGAATAAACCCATGCTAAAGTCACTTGACATCGAATGGCTTGATTCTACTAAGATTCGAACCCACGACCACTCGCTTGTCAAAGCAGACTCGGTAACCTTGCGGCTACGGAGCCCCCCACACCAAACTTGGTAGACACCTTCCTGGGCATAAGGGGATCAGCAGTGAGGGGATAACCGAAGGGGAATGGTCCCGTTCGAGAGAGGAAGTCCAAATAAGTAAAAGGGGCTGCGTTTCTTTTGTATTTAGACCGTAATCTCTTCCGTTATAGGTATTTTCAAAGAGCAAATAGATACCTAATTGGGATGACAAGAGCTGTTTGAGAAGGAGCTAACAGGGGGGGATAATATTGGTATGTTTCGCCTTAACTCCAAAACGCATGAATGGTTCTTCATCAAATTTGGCCCACATGTTCTTGCATTTAGACCGATTGCAGTTGGAGTTGGTTGCATATGGAAAAAAGCTTTGTTTCACGTGCATTATATGGATTTTCAGAGAGATGCATAATTGGCTACGTGACAGAAGGAGGGTTGATAAAAGGGGTAGGCGGTCGTTTGGGGGAAGGAAGGTTCAAATGGATACAAGAGAGCGTTTCTCTTGCATTTGGAACCACAGAAGTCGTACAAGTGACTGGACGACAAGAGAGGATTTCTTAAAGGGAAGAATAGGGTAGCCATCGACAAGGGGGAAGTCCAAAAATGTAAAAATATACAAAAGGCTTTGTCTCACTTTATACGGATTACCGAAAAGAAGACAGATTTACAAGTGGCTGGTGGACAACAGGATGGGGGAGCTGACAGAGGGTAGATACATTGAAATGAAGAAAAAGGGTTCTGTTTCTTGCATTATGACCATTTTCGTTACAATGGTTGAAAACAGTTTTCAAACAGCTGGCTGAAAGATAAAGGGTCCCGAGTAAGATCAGGCCATCAACCAGTTACTTTTAATTGTTAAAAATATTAAATAAATGTTATTTTAGTTTTAAGCTGCAAAAATAAAAGGCTGCTTTAAAAATCTAGTTCGTTCATGACCCGAGCACAGCCGTCTATCAGCCACGTTAGGTTGGGGTGCACGTTCTCGTTGTTTTGTTGCATCTCACGCATGCTGGCTGAAATCTTACAGCCGCAGACGTACTGGATGAGTTCAAGGAAGGTGTCACTGCGTAGGGTAAAGTGGTGCAGAATGCACCGCTTAAGCAAAACATCACTTTGCAGAGCACCGGCGTGTTTGTTCCACGTTTTTCAACTTCTAGAAGACTTTGGGATCTTTTTTACACTTACTTTTATACTCCTGGTGAAATTTCCTATCAAAAACCAGTATTTTTTGTTATTTTTGACGATTTTCGGCAAGAGTCAAAATCATTATGTGGGGCAGAACGCCAAAGCCCGTGGACAAAACGCACCAAGTTTGCCCAGCTAGGCGTTAAACGCAACCAGAAAATTTACATTTAATCACGTGTTGTATAAACTCCTAAAACTAGGCTGCAGAAATGGCGGAAGCGTTCGTTATAGCATTTGTTGCATACACTTGTTTGCTGGGATATAATGGGTTCATATCTCAACATAATTGGCAATAAAATTTAATCATCTACTTTTTTTTCCAACTGATGTGTGATGAAATATTGTAAGTTAAACAATGTACAATTAGGTTTAAGGCAAATTTTAAGTCCTATACAATACATAATAAAGCTACATTTTTAATAAATAATCCGAAACAAAAGATGTACTCCAAATTAAAAATATTTAATAACTGTTCAATCCCGCAGTGATGCATTCTATCCCTGTTTTGTATTTTGAAGTTTTTTGAAATATATGTGAAAACATGCCTAGTTAATGCCGTTTTTGTGATGAATCATCGAGTATGACCTGTATCAATTAGATAGACTGTATTTATTATGAAATATGCATACCGACTAGTGGTAAAAGCTTAAGAGAAACCCGTGATTTCTTACATGTGGAATGAGATCGCGGATAATCGTTTGATTTTATTGGATGTGGCTGTGTTTGATGCTTTTACATTCTACACAATTATGAATTAGCTTGTTTTACACCAAAATAAAATGCACATTCATAATTTTATAAAATAGTTTCCGCGTTTTTAAACAATTAATAGCATGGGCAATTCTACCCTCCCCCCCCCTCCCCCTGCGTTCTGGATAGTCTTCCCCTACATAATATACCAGTATCCCGGGCGGCCATTAGCCGATGAAACGATAGATGTCAGCATGTTCTTCAGCTCCTGGCCTCGTGATGTTGGTGATCAGCTGTTTTTCCCGTTTAGGCCCGAAATTATTGGAGTAGATCCTCTATTTCAGGTTCGCTCAAAAAAATTCTATCGGTCACAGCTGGTGAACGTTGGGAACCACCACGTGCACCACGTGATACATCTGGATGAAGGCTGCAACTTCCGGTAGGCATTTTGAACTTCCCTTTCTTCCTTGCGTGCAAGCAGAACCGAGTCATTTAGCACATTTGGCACATTGTGTAACGACCCATTCCGCTGCTGCCCGCCTATGTCTTGTCCAGCGGTCACTGTCGAGCCAGGGAAGTGAGTGTTTATTAGAACTTTCAGAGTTTCCCTGGTGGTAACAGTGAGAACCCCATCTTCTTTTTTTAATTGCCCTAGAGCCTAGACCATTGCAGTGGTCCTTGGAAATCGCTTTCTGCAGACACGTAGCCTCTGGCAGAGTTTGAATGCTTTCGCAAAATTTAACTCGTAATTTCCTTTTGACTTTGCATAGCTCAGCGTTGTATTTGGTGAGGGAAGCTCTGTAGTCTTCCCAGTTAGAGGTGATTTTGGCCCTGTCGAACAGACGCCTAGCCTTCCGACGGAGATTGCTAAGCTCATTCCACCAGGGCATATCACGGCAAACTGTTCGCGTGTTTACGGGACAGTTTGTGTTATACGCGTCTGTGATGCTACATTGCAGGTCATTAGCGGCGATATCCAGCTCAACTGGAGTTCGTATATTATTGTGACAAGAGTTACGTGAGGCAATCAGATGTTCCCTAAAGGAACTTCAATTGGGTTTCCTCTGATTCCTGGATTGTTTTCTCGTAAGAGGATTAGCCTCGACGTCGAAAATGAATAATCCCAAGAATAATCCATTTACGATATACACTGCACCAAAGTATGCACAGTTGAATAACGATTCAAAATAACAAGTTCTTTGTAGTTTTATTACATGTGCTGTAGTAGGACTCCTACATTCATAGGAATAGTTGGATCCAAATTTTAGATCAATCAGAACGAAGTACATAGGTATCTCCAAAATCGAATGGAGCAAAGGAAGAAAGGTTCAAAAGTTGAAAATGGTAGAAAACAATAATAAGGCCATATATTCAACCTCTTTATTCACCTTCGTTTGAGCGAAGGTGAATAACAAGTGGAGTCTCTTACTAGAATACAGTAGTAACCCGATTTTGTCACTCCCCGATTTTGTCACTCCCCGATTTTGTCACGTTTTTGACCCGATTTTGTCACGTTTTTTACCCGATTTTGTCACGCTTTTGATTTATCAAAAGATCGCTTATACACTGTGAAAAGAACTGTGTTCAACAAGTTGATTATCGTGGAGTTTCCACAAAAGCTGTTTCTTATCTCCATAACTATAATAGCTAGAAGGTTACTTTCTTTGGAAAAGTTCTTTATAATAATCTTCTCAAAAGTTTTGTAGAACATTGTTTTGCTATATCTCTTAGTGCCTGAAAAATAAATTTTCTATCTTACTCTTAGGGGGGTTAATCAAAGAATCGTTCATACCATAAGAAAGAGCTTTTTACGCTGTGAAATTTCTCTGAACATAGTTAACCAGTATAATCAACCATTTCGGCGCAATTAAAAAACGCATGTTTTCATACCTTTGGGAGTGCTGTGAAAAGGTGACAAATGTCCACAGAGAGGTAGAAGGAAGTGCGACATGTCCTAAAAGTGATCAGAATGAAGTATATGTAGTTTGTTCTAAGTTATCTGCAAAAAAATAAAAATTGAAAAAATACCCGGTTTTGTCACTGCCCCGTTTTTGTCACCCCTAAATTCATCATGGGGGTGACAAAATCGGGTCATTACTGTAATACAACTCATAAAAGGTATGAATCAAAAAGGTATATATGAAAAGGTAACTAATTGTTTTTCCTAAATCAATCTTGGATCAGAGTTGCAGACTTTTTATCAAATTAACCTGATTCAATTTACTCCTTACTGCAAACGAATGCATAAATTATTTCTGACTGACATTTCCAGATTTGCGTCTTAACCTGAAACAAACCCGAAAGAGACTCTATTGGCACTGTTAATTCTGTCCACGGTTCAGAAGATACCTATTAATAGCCAATCCAGAATCTCTCATAATAATAACGGCCTTGAAAGAACGAAACCCGTAAAGACGCAGAACGAGACAACGCGAGTGCACTTAGATTGAGCGACAGACCGTCGTGATCGCAGTCTATTTATCAAGCACGACGGTTTACACTTGATGACCGCCTTTGCGGAAGTAAACTATCGATGGCCAATGAAATTTATAATGTCTTTTTTTTTCGCGGTTCCCAATTCAGTGATTTTTTTACCGTAAAATGGGGTGCATTCATCACTTTGAACTTGTTGATTAGAGCAAATATAGCAAAAGCACGGCATAATTGCGATAAAGTTTATCATTCAGGACGAAAAGTTTTTTATATCGTTTGAAATTTGTTGGACTGTGCTCAAAGTTACCTCAATGAGCAACGGAATAACGATGCATCATTTCGAGGTGCCTAATGGCCATTTACTCTGATTCGGAAATGCCGGCATGTGCATTGAAGGTCGCATTTTTATTACAAATAAGCTGCTCAAAGCTTTTATAATTGAACGCTTGGAGCGTGATCACCATTTGTTTACCAGATCAAATTATTTCAGTTAGGTATTAATGAACACCAAAAATAATTTAAACGATCCGCTTCGGTTGTCTGAAATCAAATTAGAAGCAATGGATTTTGAAATTGTGTTTATTTTTCCATAAACGACATCGCAGTAAAAAATCTTCGCCGCTTTTTCGGCGAAGCCCTTCTTCAGCAAATTATGCTATTGCACAATACGTGCCCAAAAGTCCAGTCGGCGGCACACTTAGGGATGGGTACTAGTTTTCGACAAGTCGGTCAACAGACGGCATGAGTTTACTTGGTCACGTTTAGACCGCGCTTGTGCTCAAAACGATCTTCGTCATAGGTAAATACTGTCCCGAAGTACCTGAGGACTATCACTGCCGTAGTCGTGAAATCTTACGTGGAGGAAAAAAACCATGCGGGGTGGGCACACCAAAACAAACAATTTTGTGTCAAGTGCCGTCCGTCCGTATATTATGCTGGCTAGCTGGCGGGTTTGCTGTGAGTGGTGGCGGACTCTTTTCGGTTTTTTCTGTCTACTGTTATGTGACGACGACTGGAGGCAACACTTGTCGATTCACAGTGAACTCGTGCAATAAGTTTTGCGATCAAAATGGACATGATTTATTCCCTGTCAAATCATAGGCTCTAGATGCATATTTTGTCCCACTGATTTATTCAGCACGTTCTCAAACTGATAATGTTAGTCAGAATTGAATTTTGGACTATATTCTATTCAAGCCTTGCTCCGACTGTTTCCTGATTGTTCACTTCATTTTAAATCTTTATTTTCATTTCCTTTCGATTAATTTACATTTTTTTCTTGAACAGCTGGAATAGTTTTGAACCAATCATACACCAAGTGTACGCTATTGCTATCTACGCTCCTTGCTCGCCAACTGCCACCGGAGTCCATTTCGGTATCGGTTTGCATCTTGCGGCCGGCCGGTCAAGCACCATCACCCGTCGTCCGGCGGTTTTCTTCCTTGTAACGATTGGATTACCGCAGCCGTAGTCCACGAAACCTTTACCGGGTAAGTGATGCATTGGATATTGGAGATACGTACGTCGGTTGTCTAGCGGTAATGTGTGTACCGTAAATCCTCCGTTTTAGGTCTGCGTACTATCACTAAAACTATTACGAAAAGTATAATGTTTCAGGAAGGTGACTTCCTTATCGGAAAAATGGGGTCTTCATTCCAACGCCCATGAAAGTTATAGTTTTGGAACTGATAAAAACTATTTATTCACGCCAAAGATCATTAAATTGTACTTCGACGGTGGATACCGGGTACACAAAATAGACAAGCGTGACGATGAACGGAAAGATGTGGCATATTTGCCCCTTGTTATACACCGGGTATAAAGTTCAGCCGGTTGCCGAAACGTATAGGTTAGGTACGTAGGAACGGCGTGATTTTTCGTTCGCCTTAGATTGACCGGGTGCGGTGCGGCGGAGCCACCCAACAACGGCGATTTGTTTTCTCTCTCCATCGGATGCCGGTTTCGTTTACATTTTCTTTCGCCCAACTACGATCACACGGGGATGTTCATTCGGATCGTTGTTTGAAAGAGTAATATTCAAACAGATTTTTATTACACATAAGTACCGACCAAACGCGGTGACACCCAATAATGGTGGTGACAACGACCAATAACAATAAATAATTCAGTCGTTGCCAAATAACCAATGAGGCGAGAAGGGAGCAAGGGGGGGGGGGGGGACGATGTGGTACTGTGGGAATCGAACCTAGGGAGGCAAATTTGTCTTCGGGGTGTAGATTTTAAGCCGGTGTACCTACTAAATAATTTGTTTCCACCACTGCTGTCTATAAAAACCGCATTGCTTTTACTAAACTCTATCAGTGCTAGCGAAGTGATCAGTGCAATAGCAGGCAGTACACAACATCCTTGGAGGAGTCTATCAGTGAAAATGAAGTTTCTAGCAGTGGTACGTAGGTTTAGTTTTTCAATTGTGCACAATTGTGCAGTGTTATGGAAATTCTTGAGCGTAACGTGATACATCGCCATATTTTATTGGCAGAAGTCATGCGCTAAAAATAAATGAAATGCGAACAGTTAAGAAGGAAATGTGCTAGGAAGTTGGTTGCGTGTTACTTGTGTAGTGATTAGGAAATGTATCAAAATATTAAACTAACCTGTTCTAAATCAACTGCTTCCAAATTCTTCAAACCAATTTGTGGCCGTTCAATTTTAAAACCTTGTACCTCGCTAATTGACATTGTTCTTTTGATTGAAAAAGATGAAAAATGAATTGTTAATATTAACTATCATAAAAGACTTGTTTTATGACAATTTTGGTCATATTCTCAACAGCTCATTGGTTAAAATTTATTGAGAAAGTAAGCTGTGGGGTTGCAACTTGATGCGTCTTAAGTAACTCAGTAATTTTGCACATGATTGCTGTATATTTTCAACGACAACCTCGCCAGCTTACATTTATGGCAGTCCTTTAACGGGAAATTAGCAGTCATTAACTTTTCGTCGCAGAGCCCAAATTCGGAAGCAGTTTTTGGGCCCAAAAGCGGGGTTCTGTTTATAAAAATGTTTTCACTGCATTCTTCTTGCCAATCTGAACACAGCGAATGTATTTTCATGAACAGAATTTTTGTTTCAACCAAAAAAAAAAACACTGCTTTTGAAATTGGCATAATCAATGACGACTAATTTTACCTTAACGGGAAACTAGCCAGCATTAACTTTTCGTCGGAAAGTCCGATTTCGGAAGCAGTTTTTAGGCCCAAAAGCGGGGCTCTGTTTATAGCAATGTATTGACTGCATTCCTCTTGCCAATCTGAACACAGCGAATATATTTTCATGAACAAAATTTTGGTTTCAAACAAAAAAACTGCTTTTGAAATTTGCAGAATCGATGACTGCTAATTTCACCTTAAACTCCCCCATTCGCATCCCTTCCATTTTTACAGTTATCAACATAGTTCCATTGCTTCAGAAAACCAGGGCCACCTACTTACCATAAAATCATTTGGTATAATGCTCTTTGTCAGCACTCAGTTTGGCATAATTCTTTATAAATCATTTTATGTCTTTATTTCAAAGGACGTTATGCCAAATTTCGTTATGCCATACAGATTAGTCCCCAGAAAACCATAAAAAAGTAAAAGTTACTAGAAGTAGGAAGCAACGCAGTGACCGTCGATATACTAGAGAAAAGCGCTTGTCGAATTATCGACATTTTCTTATGAATCCACGGCACTAGTTGTTTACACGTAACCAAGGAAACACTCGTGAATAGGAAGTAATGCTCACCTAAATAATCAGGCAGGAAATTGTCTAGATCGCTATTAAAATAACGATCGTATAGACCATCAACAATATGCTAATAATATTCATTTTCACCGTAAGCTTTTTATATCATGAAAACACTATCAAATCTAATTTGACAGCAAAAATAAATATGTGATATGTGATTGTCTATAAAAGAATAATAAACTTCCCACGTAGCTTTCTAGATGCAAATTTGTAATTTTCAACGCAGCAGAGTAGAAAACGATTCCTTCTCTTATTTATGTCGTTGAGCGGGCAAGGAATCTAGCTTTTTACAAGCTATAATGGTGAACGGCATAATCCCCGTTCGTAATATTGGAATAGCGTTTATGACATTTTCTGTATACATCGCACGTTTTCTTTCCTCTCGTTCCTTTACCCTGAACATGCGGAAAGAAAACGTGCGATGTACACACAAAATGTCAAAAACACTTCAAGTATTACGATCGTGGAGTATACCGTCCTCCATTATGGCTCGTAAAAGGGGCTGGACTTGAACGTTACGCATAGCCAAGAATCTCAATACACAAATGTTCCACCATTCTCATAAATAAGTGAAATTAACAGCTTCTGCCAACTTTCCTCAACTGATCAATGTTACCTCCGATGATCAATGTTACCCCGTTTTACGGTACCCGCTTTTTTCTGTGCAGACTTATTACCGCGATCGGTATCTTGATCTATTGTGATATTACTTGGGTGTATGCTGTATTCCGCACTGCATTTCTGCGATTTTTCGTTATTGAGTACGAAGGCAACATACTCATATTTTATTTTTATGCGTGCTTATGTGAATGAGGGTTTTCCTTTCCTTTGAAGGATTTCTCTACGGGGAGTTACGTGACTTTCAGTTGAACATTATTTTATTTCTACGTAAATGCACGCATACTAATGCAAACTACGTTAAGGGGGCATAGTACTTTTTCAATTTAAAAAAATCGAAATTTTTTTTATTGATTATATCGAAAGATTAACATTTTGACCATATGTGTTTTAAGTAATTTCGATGAATTCCAAAAATTGACAAAGTTACAGTTATTTGTGCCGCGCATGTCTGGAGCGATTACACAGCGAATAAAAACTTCAACGTCGTTTTTCTCGAAACCAGGTTTTCAAAGTCAGTACCATAAATATCTCAAGAACGGCTGAAGCAATTTTCATGATTCTTTTTTTGTTTGCAAGCCAACAAAATTATTTAATGTTTGACCAATCCTTTTTTCGATATTGCAATTTTTGTATTTTTTAGAAATGTTTGAAGTCAATTTTTTCGACTAAAAACCTTACTTTTATGTTTGAATGTCCGCCATTTTGTTATGCGTTCGAATTCAAAAAGAAGGATGGGTCAAACACGAGATAATTTAATATACTTTCATGTCGTTTTGGAATTTTTCAATTCGGATAAGCCCCCTAGCGCCAATCCATGGTACCGCAAATCATGTTTTTTTCGAATGATCATGTTCAAGGAGCCGTAAGGGAAAGAGGTTCACATATGCAAACAAAATTGTCAATATTAGTATAAAGTGCAATGTTTAGAATGCAAAAAACCCGAATCGATTCGCTTTTCGCGTTATCGTGAAAAAATATTTGAAATAAGGCAAAAAATATGGTGTAAAAAGTACTATGCCCCCTTAAGTTCACGTAAATAGAACGGGAAAAGTTGGATGGAAAATATTCACATAACTTTTCCCGTAATTGGACGTGAAAATTGTTTTGAGTGTACTATACTAAGCTTGTTTCGCCTCGTTATATACTGCCCATAAACACATAACAGTCCTATGTGATTTCTCACCTTTTTTTTAGATAAGCCTGGGAATCATATTTAAATTATTTATTCTTTCAATATTTCAAACTAATTTTATTTCCAAAATGTTGAAAAAAAACCAAACTATGTCAGTTCCATGTTACAAATAAACGCATAAGAGTCTCAGTAATAGTGACAATATATCAGTAAACATTTGTTTTCTGGAAATGCCTAAATCGATTTGAACACAACAACTACCAAACGGAAGGTCATAAGGCCCAGAGGAATGCTATTGAAGAAAATTTGGATCGGATGTACGGTTCCAAAGTTATAGCCGGAACAAGTTTCGGAATATATGAAACTGGCACATAGAAGCATCTTGAATCATAACAAACCCATCATACCACACCTCTAAGTACTCGGAATTCAAGATGCCATTGGTCATATCTGAACATGTCCGGGAATGTTCCGGATACATCGACGGCGACGGGGATCAGTTTTTGAATTGAACTAAAATACAACATGTGACATCGCTAAGTACTCGGAATTACAAAACTAGTTCATTTATCGTCATATAAAGTGTCCAAGACATTGGTTACTCCCGGACACATTCTGGGAGCGTTCTGGAAACACCCGGGAGAGCGACCAGTTTCTTAGTAGAAACAAAGAACAAACCCACAATCCTTTATAATATGGCACGCCTCGTTAGTTTGCTAAAGTATTCGACGTTGCCCGAGGCAGCAATCTCGGCCCGCTTACAGCTCAGCGTACAGCTGAATTGATTTTAAATTTTTAATAGGTACTTTCGGTCTAGGTCTAGAACAGGACGTGACATATGGCTTCTTATTCTTCTTTAATTAGATTTTGCGGTGCACTTTCAAAACTTACTACGACAACGATAAGAGTTACTAGGAATATCTGAGTTTCAGCTGCAGTTTATAGTAGGAACCACTTGTTATGTCCTGCTCTAGATCCCTAATTACACAAAAATTGGTCCAATCTCGCCGAATTTTCGTGTCTGTAATCGACGCTTTACGGTTCATTTCAGTATGTCTTATATCAACACGTAACAAACCCCAATAAACCAAGTAATGTTAAAAATTGAAAGTTTCGTGTAGCAAGACTTTTGGGCTTTCCTGGTGAATTAGCATGCCTGAAATCGGCCACGCAATGAAATCGGCTCCTTGTCCGTACGATTTGTACGATTAGACCAGGGCGTGTCTAGTTTTACGCAGATTATTTACGTAGATTTAATTAACCTGGATTTTCCTCTTTCTCTTCATTTCAGACCATTGCACTAATAGTCCTAGCCGTAGCGCTGGTGTCCGCCATGCCCGCCGTCAACGATGAGTCCATCTTCGGCGGTGGTGAAGTGTACGCTGCCGAGCTGGACGACAGCTTTAACCCACAGGACCCGCAGTCGTTCTTTAAGCTGAAGAAGCTGAAGAAATTGCTCTTCCTGGGTTAATCCTGCAACCTTACCGTCCCATTTCCGGTGGTACATAGCCATCCAAAGCCGCCGAAACGCGCCCATTAGCTTTATCGTTGTTGCTGCTGTCTTAGTTTACAAAAACGCTCTGGTTTGGTTTGACCAACCGGGCTAAGGAAATAGGTTAGAACCGGATACACATCAGGTTAACGCAGACACGGATGGAGTTCATTCTAGTTCATTAAAGTTAGTTTTGTTTGTTGAAGAAAAGAACAAAAAACATAGATTGATTCAATGAAATATCGATTGAAACCGAAAACGAATGCTATGGATTTTTCCAGTTTGTCAACATTTCTACAGGACTGTACAACACGTGCTTAATCGGAGTTCGATTGCCAAACCAATTAAACATATCCACTTGTAAATAAATTATACAGTTAGACAAAAAGTTTAGATTTTATTGCATCCCGAAAACAAATCTTTAAGTAAATATGCTTTTATTTTTCAAACATATAACGGGGAATTCCCAGCTGAAAACGACGGGAATTAGGTTAGCGTCTAGCACCTGCACAAAGCTTTATTCGGCCGAATTTTTGCATATATTTACATAAAATTTAAAAAGCAAACATCATCGTGAGACGGATCTAAACCTTTTGGCAAAGTTACTAATTTGCATTCCCGAACGGATCACAATCTGACAATCTGAGCGACAATCTGCAGATTTAACATAAGTTCCATTCCGGTTTAAAGGATTCATGTGTTTCATTGAGCGAACACGCGCTGAAAACATAAGTATTCGCCGAATTTGGTTGTTTACTATTTCGGGAAAGTTAATTTAAATCCGGTGTATCATTTGTTGAGAATGATATACCTCTCTATCACAACCGGCTGAGCTAGCCGGCTACTACTACTCAGAGAATATTTCATAAAAAAAAATGTTTTTTGATTGAAAAAATGAAAAAATATTGATTTTTCTTCATTGAAATAGTTATGAATTCTTCGAATTTACACTTAATTGTCCGGTAAAATAAAAAATTGCTTTGAAAATATGGCATAAATGACGGATTTTACGCCAACTAGGTAGGTCAGCAGTCGACCTTTGAGAAATTAATGAAACTTGGGACCTATACACTTCAGAGTAGTTTTTTTCTTTTTTTTATAAAAGAATATAACTCGCAAATTATAATACCAACAAATCTATGAGAGACGTTTAGAAAACATCATGAATTTTTATAAAAAATACAGGAAAATTAAAATTAAAATCGTTCACTGAAAAAAAAACATCTTAAAAACTAAAAATCAGTTTGCCAAAAAACCAACTCAGATTTTTTCTAAATAGATAACAACATGCCCTACAAGTGGTCCATGCATCGCAAGATATGCACGTATTTAACCCTTAAAAGGCGGTGGCAACTATATTGCCACCAACGAAAAATATTGTTTTTGCTTTTCTAACAATATCGTTTTAGCATATTATGTACTCAATATGTTCTAATAGCCTTTGGCAACATTCTCAATGTTTTTAAATCGCTGAATTTGTAAAAATGGTAATTTACGAACCACTTTTATGAAAACAAATCTGGGTTTTTGAGTGTCAACAGTAAATTTGGTTTAAATTCGTAGAAAAACCATTAAATTGGAAACTTTTTGAATGGTAATATTCAGTTTACGGCGTTTTGTGATAGATTATGCGGATTTATCCAAAAACTTAGAACCAATATTCGAGAACATGTTTTTTGGGCTTAACGGGCAGCGGCAAACTTATTGCCACCAATTTTTTCAAGTTTTTCAGCAATTTTCTTATCAAAAAGAATATAAATGGGTTCTACCGAATGTTAACATTATGTTTCGCTGAAGTTTGTGTTAATTCCACGTGTAGTTACCACGGCCTTATAAAGGGTTAAGCGAAAAAAGGTTTTTGAAACAAAAGTTTTTCATGTTTGCATTGAAAATAAAATAACCTTTTACATTACATCAGTGCAATAAACTTTTGATTTCGCGTCGACATTATACAGCGAAAAAAGGCACTTTATTTTCAGTACATATTGACATTTAAAAATTTTCGTTAGAGGTTTTATTCACTTAAATATGGACATCTCTCGATATGCGGAGAACTTGTAGGCCACATCCTTGTGGTTTGTCTTGAGAAAAAATCAATTCTGAGATGCCAACTTTTATCAAGAAAAATCGACATTTAATTTTTACAACACGTTTTTGCGAAGAATCTCGATGTTATTTTTTTGTATTTTTTATTTGATATTTCCTATGTATTTAATATTTCCTAAAACTCTTCCATAGACCATATAAACGATTATTGCTAAAATTGTCAAAGGTGAATCTGGACCAATTCCGAAAAAAGGGGAACCCCAAATAAAATGCCGTTTCTTAAGACGTTCCGGAAACTTGACAGTTTTTCCATGGGTTTTCTGTCAAATTTGCGGATCGCACTAAAGAAAAAATGCCTAAGATTTGGGCCTTATATCTGTAAAATTGCTTATTTAGGTAAATTCTTTGGTCCACCGAGCTTCATCGGATTATGAGAGGGTGCTGCCAACTCCATTGTCGAATTGCCGTGAAATCCGTCAAATAAGAAAGAAACAACCACTTCACTAGGGGAATGGTAATAAATTTACATTTTGTGCCAAACAAGTTTGAGATGCGGCGGGCGCATCTGTAGGCAGGAACGAACGATGAGATTTAAAACAAATATGTATTGCCAATATCTGCTGGTAGCCGACCACCCTATGGGCTTCCGTCGAGGATGATTTTTCTATATAAGATGACAGAATTCTTTCCTGATGCTTCAGTTTGACGGTGTAACATCAGTAGGAGACGATTAGCTACAGTTTGCAGCAAAAGAAGCGGAAATGAAGTTTGTTGTGACGGTACGTGCGTTTTCTGACAAATTTATAAAAACAAGTAGGCCTAGTAGTGACTGTGTAGTAAAATGGAAACTTCAAGAAAATTATTCACTTTGTTATTGTGTAAATGAAAAATCAAATTTATCACTTTTTGTTAAAAAAATAAAGCAGTGATAATATGTGTGTCTAAACAGCATAGTGCTCTGTTTGGATAACTTTAGTCGGTAGTTAAGATTAATATAAGTAAAATGAACTGATCCTCGCTGATTGATGATCCCGATTAGCAGAACATACCAAAATTATGAAAGGAACTGTTGTTTTGTTACCAACTTTACTAAAAACGGTTGTTATGAATTGGCTGTGAAAAGTGGTTAAAAGAACAAAAATTCTAACTAACCCTCTTTTAATTAAAGGGTTTTAGTAATCAGCATCTTTGGCTCGAGCAGCACATGGTTTTTAGTAAACCATGTGGTAATTATATCTGAAATATAACAAATTGTTTTAAAGACTAGGTATTTGCCGCAATATTCAGATTATCTAAAATAAAGTGATAGTAAACAAATATAAATCAACAAATTTGATATCTGTGAAATGACGTAGTTAGCTTCTAAAATCATAATGGAAATTACAGTGGGTTATTTTACTTGTTAATATAACATAATTCACGACTGTATAATCTAGTTTATTCCTTCGTTCTTGATTTTTAACGTATTTTACAGCCTGAGCGAAGAAGAATGCCAGCAACTGCATTTTTTATTTCTATTCAAATGTAAAAGTTAAGACAATTCCCGAATCATTAGCAATTATGTAAAATTTTTAGGTTTAATAACCCAACTAACCCTTTCTTCTCATTTCCAGCTCGTCTGTCTTGCCGTTCTGGTGTTAGGCCTTGCCTACGCCATGCCTGCTGTAAATGATGAAAGTATCATTGCCGTACCATCCGATGCCGTCCTAATGAGTGAAGCTGAAAATCCACAGGATCCTCAGGGTATCCTGAAGCTGTTGCTGCTTAAAAAGAAACTACTGCTCTTTGGATAGACAGGCGCTCGGTTAGTTTCTATTTTAGTTAGTAGGTACTTATTGAAAAAGAAGGCTTGAATTATAATTTCTGTTCTATGAAATAAAAGTCCACGAAGCCGAAACTTGTGAGTTTTTGTTTGCTGTAAACTAGGGAAAAATTGTACGTTGTTTGGTTTCCGAAAAAAGCTTGGAGTTCTGAAGTTGTATGATTTTAAATGTGTTCACTTCTCCTGGTCCGATCGTGATCATTAGTATCGAAATAAGCGGAAATCTCTACAGAATTGAAATTGGAATCTTCCTAAACAAGCGAAAAGCAACCAGTTTTGATTAGTATGGTATAACTGGTTATTGATCCCTTTCTGATAGCTTGCATGCAGAGCTACTTCATTAGATTGTGATGTAGTGACTTTTGTTCTAGTCCACAATATATAGAGGTAGATGTCTATGTTTTGCATCTAGTGTCATGAATCTTTGTTATTGTAGTCGGATTTATTCTCCTACTATTAATTGATTTTGCATACTAAAAGCTATGACTAGAGTAAATTCTATAAGTTTCAAATTTATTGATTGAAATTTGAAATCAATTAGTTCAACTTCGTTTATTGGTTTATGGATTAATCGATTTAATGGATCAAGAATGCTCGTCGTGAAGTTTAAAAACAGGCCGGTTACAACGAGGATAGCGGGTGAACATAAAACACCGAACAACCATCTAGGCTCCCAAAGCGGATTTATTCTAGCAATTAGCGACGAGACACAAAGACCCGACACGAAAAATGCGGCTTGCTTGTTTTTTCTTTGATGCTGAATCAATTTGTGTGCTCCATTTTTGCAAGATAAGTGGAACGAATTGATAAACAAAATATTATCAATATAGAAATTCAAATTGACTAAAAGCAATGGAAATTCACCTCCAAATCATTAGTTTTGTCATGGTTTGAAAGCTCTAGATCTGGACAGCTAGTTTTTCCTTTAGAATGTCAGACAACTTCCCTGATGGCTACAAGCGATCGATTTGCGGATTTTGGGAATGTTGCTGCAAAAACAGTTCTTCGTCAGAAAACCAAAAGTCGCAAGCAGCGTGCAGCTCAAGCACATATTTACATCTAACTGTTCTAGCTTATTTGTGCTTCGCTATAAAATCATCAATTTTTTGTTTTTTATATGCACGAAGTCCCCAATACAAATTGCTGACATTGAACAAATGTTCTTAAAACCACATCAATGTTTGATACTGCTTATACAAGAATATGACATACGCACCAGTGTCACGTAGCGATAAAATTCTGAACTAACATTGTGCTTATCTGGAAAACCTTGAACTACTGAACAGTTTTGCCGAAGAAATTTCTACACGGCAGATTATTCCATATTGAAACAAACTGAGTTAACTCCAATATGATTTGATGTTGGCTCTAATAACGTCGTTGATCGCCTAAAGGAATCACTCGAGAAACATTCTTACACTGATTTTTCAGCAAAGGCGACAAGCTAGCAGCATGGTTTACACAACGTTGCAAATCGAGAGAGAAGCAAACGATGCCTACCCGTACGTAAGCGAGTATGAGAAGCTAGCATAGCTATCTTCACCGATGCAAGCGTATGACAAACAATCGCTGTGTACTGTGCGCGAGCGCACAGTCTCGTAGCGTTGCTCTGCACAGCCCGCTCACGAAACTTACAGCTTGTTAGCTGTCAACAGTCCGCGAGTATGGCTGCAGATTTTGCATTAGTTTTTCTTTTCTTCTTCACCTTATGCCCCCACCTTACACGTATGAGTGCGGGTCCTCGTGAGCGTTCGGTATCAACTGCTCGGGTTACAATGACGAGCGAGAGCGACGACCGCTGATAGCTAAATACCCACTCGCAAAAACTCGTCGCAGGGCAGCGAGAGTCCGAGGGAGATGCTCATGCCAATGTGTTCGTTAGAACGAGAACCGGCGTGCGTGAGAAAATTAGACCACAATTCCTCAGACACCCAGTACTCTCGTAGTACTCTTGTAGGGTAGTTGTCCGGCATTCGCTATACACGCTATCGTATCCCTCCAGCTTTTGGATAATGGGTTCGCTATAGAGCTGTGCGAGTTCATGGTTCATCCTCCGCCTTCATCCTCCGTTCTCCTGTAAGCCACCGAAGATCGCTCTTAGCACTCGTCTTTCGGAAACTCCGAGCCCTCGCAGGTCCTCCTCGAGCATTGTCCATGCTTCATGCCCGTAGAGAAAAACCGGTCTAATAAGCGTCTTGTGCAGGGTACACTTTGTACGGGGGCTTAGTCTGCTTGACCGAAATTGAAATTGATTGATTGCCTCGGTTCCGCAGGCCAGTATGTACTTTGGTTTAGACGTATTTAACTTTTACCCGATCTTCTGCTTCGCGCTCTAGTCTGGTGTACTGTTCGGCCACTGTCACAGATTTGTTGAAGATATCCGCGTGTTGATATCCGCTCGGTTCATAACACCTTGTAGCGCCATGTTCAACAGCAGGCATGACGCATGAGAGACCATTACCTTGAAGAAGCCCTCTGTGTGATTCGAAATAACTTGACAATCCACCCGGAATCTGAAGAGAGCACTCGTAGATTGAATCAATTTGATGAGCTTTCTGGGGAAGCTCTTCTCGTCCATGATTTTCCATGGCTCTTTCCGGTCGATGGTATCATACGCGGCTTTGAAGTCAACGAACAAATGGTGCGTAAGAACTCTACTCTACCTCACACTCTCGAAGTTTAACACTATGAGCAGGGATGATTCCTCCTCAGAATAAAAAAAGAGAAGAGAAAAATTCACACTTTACTCAGTCGCGAATTATTGTGCTCCGTTTTGTTTTAGCTTTTCTCTTTTTTGCTGACTGCGATTGCTCAGCAACCTGCACACTGATGTTCTACCTTCTCGAAGAGTGAACTGAGCAACAAAACGTTACTACGCTTTTTAGCTGCCCAAGTTATGGGACCGAGTATGGGACACAAAATACTGTTTTGATTTCTCGCAGCGGCAACAGCGCAAAAAATATTGCATAATGACGATAGTGGATGATGGATAAGGCAACATTGGAATTCCCGTGCAGTTGCTTTTTCGCTCAATGAAAAACTAAAGTTTGTTTATATTTCTCTTTATTTTTGGCCTGTTTCGCTTTACGTGGATGGATTTCTCATTTGTAGTAGCAGTACTGCTCATTGTATTGAACAAAAAAGGTGCACTTTTTGCACAATGAGTGAGGAAATAGCAAGACTTCACTTTTAGTAAATAAATATTGGTTGTGCATTTTATGAAAATTGTTACAAAGGTTTTGAAACCAAGGGGTGCACCACCGTTGCTTGAAACTGAAGGTCAAATCTCATCTTTTTTAGGTATATTGAGTGATAACACCTAAAAGTGAATCATAGATAACAAATAGCATCTAGTCAACTGAATCGGTATTAGAAAGCCGATTGTTCCACTCCATGTCCACAAAAGTAGAGTTCAACATATCATAGTGACATGCAGAATAGTCAAGTTTGATCTACTGAAGTTTTTGGAGCGTCTTAGTAGAATACGAAACCTGATTTTTAATTTAATTTCAAGTTTGATCTGTTCGACTTGGTCGTCAGATATTGACGCGTCCATTTCGTCAAGTAGTAAAATGAATGCTGCGTGGTGACAGTCGACAGGGAACAGTGGAGGAGGTAGTGCTAGGTCTAAGAGTCTACCATTCATGTTGACAATATAATTAATCTGTCTCAACCCGTTCGTAAACATTGCGTCTCTAAAGTGTAACTCAATTTCAGCTGAGGCATTCAAAGAAATATACCCGTTAATATCATCTTCGACATACCCCCTCTGAATAATTAAAGTCGCATATTAACAAGATTATGTCCGGTTCTGAGAGAAAATCCACCACAAACGTGTTACGTGAACTGAGTATAGTTCAGTTCTCGAATTGGGCGGAAGATATAAAACGATTGTGTACATCGAGCGATGCTGCATTTTAATACAGACTGCGTTTTGTTTAAGTTTGAAAAAGTTATGGATTCACATTCCAGAGAGTTCTTAATTGCAATCAGCACTCCACCACCCCGTAAGTGATTGCTGGTCATATTCCCTACTAGCACAGTTGTTACAACTCAGTTGTGGCAACCGATTTACGACTGATTTTAGTCATAAATAAGTTTCTGCAACCATAATTGCGAGAAATGTGCTGCTTGGACTCGCACTGCCCATGCTCATATGTGAATGTGAATAAAGAGTGGTTCAAAATCTCTCTATTTCTTGCCCTCTTTGACAAATTCCTATCCTTAATTTATTCATAGACTAAACTTATCCAGGTGGTAGCACCTTACCTTCGTGGCTGCGACATGCTGGTGCGCAAGCTTGTCATATTCACTACTAGATAAGATTAGGTGAAGCTGGGCAAACCTCTGACGTTCCGATAAAATGCAAAAGGCACGTGATCAAGTACAAGCGTCCTTGCGATAGGCACGCCAGAATGCGCCATAACACTGTTTGCCGGCGTACTACGGATGAAAAGTGAACCGCTATCACTATCAGTGAAGCAATTGTCGGGCCAAGAAGCCGAACAGTTAGGACGTAAAGTAATATCAGGTATCGGAAGTTCAGAATAGTGAACTTACGTCAGTCAAGTATTCTGTGGTACTAGAAAGCTGTAAACTTATAGACCTGGTCAAGTGGCCACCCCGCATATTGACTGTCTGTATGCACTTGAAAGCGTTGACATACATGTCAGAATTCGTATCGTGCTCTTTTCTGCACATACATACTGCACGACGACTTACTTACTTACTTAGGTGGCTTGCCGTCCTAAGACAAAGCCTGTTGAACAAAATTTCTCCATGTAACTCGGTTGAGGGCTACCGCTCTCCAATTCCTCGGACACCGAGTACTCTCCGCCAGATCTCGCTCCACCTGGTCTAACCATCTTGCACGCTGCGCTCCTGGTCGTCTTGTTCCTACCGGATTTGAGGCGAACACCATCTTTGCAGGGTAGTTGTCCGGCATTCTTGCAACATGCCCTGCCCATCGCATCCGTCCAGCTTTAGCCACCTTCTGGATACTGGGTTCGCCATAGAGCTGTGCGAGTTCATGGTTCATCATCCGCCTCCATACTCCGTTCTCCTGTACGCCGGCGAAGATCGTTCTTAGCACTCGTCGTTCGAAAACTCCGAGCACTCGCAGGTCCTCCTCGAGCATTGTCCATGTTTCATGCCCGTAGAGAACAACCGGTCTAATAAGCGTCTTGTACAGGGTGCACTTTGTACGGGGACTTAGTCTGCTCGACCGCAATTGCTTGTGGAGCCCATAGTAAGCACGACTTCCGCTGATAATACGCCTCCGAATCTCACGACTGGTATCATTGTCCGCCGTTACCAGTGAGCCAAGGTAGACAAATTCATCGACTACCTCAAACTCATCGCCGTCGATCAATATACTACTGCCCAAGCGGTGTCGTTCGGCCTCGGTTCCGCTGGCCAGCATGTACTTTGTTTTAGACGTATTTACCTTTAACCCAATCTTTTCTGCTTCGCGCTTTAGTCTGGTGTACTGTTCAGTCACCGCCACAGATGTTCTGCCGATAATATCCATGTCATCGGCAAAGCAGACGAATTGACTAGATTTGTTGAATATCGTGCCCCGCGTGTTGATATCCGCTCGGTTCATAACACCTTGTAGCGCTATGTTGAACAGCAGGCATGAAAGACCATCACCTTGACGAAGCCCTCTGTGTGATTCGAATGAACTTGACAATCCACCCGAAATCCGAACACAGCACTGTGTACCATCCATCGTAGATTTAATCAGTTTGATGAGCTTCCTGGCGAAGCTGTTCTCGTCCATGATTTTCCATGGCTCTTTCCGATCGATGGTATCATATGCGGCTTTGAAGTCAACGAATAAATGATGCGTGGGAACTCTGTATTCACGGCCCTTTTGGAGGATTTGCCGCAGTGTAAATATTTGATCCGTTGTAGACCGACCTTCGACGAAGCCGGCTTGATAAGTTCCCACAAATCTATTCGCAATTGGTGATAGACGGCGGAAAATGATTTGGGACAGCACTTTATAAGCGGCATTGAGAACGGTGATCGCTCGATAGTTCTCACAGTCCAACTTGTCGCCCTTTTTGTAGATCGGACAGATAACCCCATCTTTCCACTCCTCCGGTAGGTGTTCCGTATCCCAAATTCTAACAATTAGTCGGTGTAGACAAACGGCCAGCTTTTCTGGTCCCATTTTAATAAGCTCCGCTCCGATGCCATCTTTTCCAGCTGACTTGTTGTTCTTTAGCTGCATGATGGCCTCCTTAACTTCGCCTATCGTTGGGGCTGGTACCCCTTCCCCGTTTGCTGCACCGTCGAAATCGCTTTCCCCGCCGCCATGGTTTTCCGCCTGGGCGCCATTCAGGTGTTCGTCGAAGTGCTGCTTCCACCTATCCGTCACCTCACGATCGTCCGTCAGAATACTGCCAGTCTTATCCCGACACATTTCGGCTCGCGGCACAAAGCCCATACGGGATCCGTTCAGTTTCTGGTAGAACTTCCGCGTTTCCTGAGAACGATGCAGCCGCTCCAACTCCGCATATTCCTGCTCTTCCAGGTTGCGCTTTTTCTCCCGAAAGATTTGGTTTCGCTGCATCTTCTTCTGTTTGTGTCTTTCCACGTTCTGACGTGTGGCACTGCGCATCTTGGCCGCCCGCGCAGCGTTCTCCTCATCCATCACCCTCCTACATTCATCGTCAAACCAATCGTTCCGCTGATTCCGGGTCACATGCCCGATGGAGCTCTCCGCTACACTGCTGATGGCTGTTTTGATAGTGTTCCAACAGTCCTCGAGAGGGGCTTCGTCCAGCTCGTCCTCTTCCGGCAGTGCAGCTTCGAGTGAATGCGCGTAGTTTGCGGCGACGTCTGGCTGCTTCAGCCGCGCGAGATCTAACCGAGGCTGGCGTCGGTACCGAATGTTGTTCACAACGGAGAGTCTTGGGCGCATCTTAACCATCACTAGGTAGTGGTCCGAGTCAACGTTAGCGCTTCGATAGGATCTGACGTCGATAATGTCTGAGAAGTGCCGACTGTCGATCAAAACGTGGTCGATCTGTGATTCTGTCTGGTTTGGTGACCTCCAGGTGTACTTATGGTGGATTCTGTGCTGGAAAAAGGTACTACGTACGGCCATATTCTTGGAGGCGGCAAAGTCGATAAGTCTTAGGCCCATTTCATTGGTTCGCTGGTGCGCACTGAACCTTCCAATCACCGGTTTGTATTCCTCCTCCTGGCCGACCTGAGCATTGAAATCCCCGATGACGATCTTGATATCATGTTTTGGGCAGCGGTCGTATTCACTCTCCAACTGCGCGTAGAATTCATCCTTGTCGTCATCGGTACTTCTGAGGTGAGGGCTGTGCACGTTGATGATGCTTATGTTGAAGAATCGGCCCTTGATTCTCAACCTGCACATTCGAGGATTGATTGGCCACCACCCAATCACCCGTTTCCGCATCTCGCCCATCACTATGAAAGCACGACGCACTATCGACGAATCTACAAAGTCATTTTTTTGCGGAGTTTCCACCTATTCCACCACCTCACGCGAAAATTATTAGCGTGGTTTGAACCATCAGTTTTTCGTTATTGCCTCCCCACTGCAGCCCTCCTTGCTTGACAAACTTGTTTTCAATGTATTTAGTAAGTACAGGATAATTATTATTGAAAAACGAATTTGTGTACGACTCGTGAAATTGCTGCCAGGTGCAATAATAGTTTTTGTTCCAGTTTCGACTTTGACGTTAGCCGAGAACTGCCAAAAAGTCGCTTCTTATCTTGGCATATACTTTTTTGGTTCAGTCTAAGGCTTATTAATATTTTTTGCCAACTAAATCAATTGCAACGCTCACATGAAACGGGAACCAGAAGTTTAATATATCTCTCGAAGATTTATTGTACCGCGAATTAAAATGTTTCGAGATAAGTATGTTGCAGGGTTGCACATTACAAGGGGGCCGAACAAATTGGCCCATTATTATATGCATCCACATCGACGACGCCAGGAGTTGGAATATTTAACACTAGATATACCAGACCAGTCATTTTGACTGGTCGTGCAATTTCAATTTGAAATTTCTACAACATCTAACATTTGATTTTAGAAACAATGTTATGACTTTTGTAGCTATAAGTAGAGAAAACATTTTATGAACTTAATGTTACTTTATATATATTAGTAATAAATATAATTTTTGTTTTTGCCATTTATACCAGAGCCAGTCAAAATGACTGGTGCAAGATTCTATGAAGAAATGTTGCATTTCGGAAGAACGGTGAGTCCGAAGCATGAAATTATTCAGTGAAATGCCGTTCCTAATGGTTCTTGGCCATTTTTGTAGAGTTTTGCCGAGAGTCGGTCCTTTTCGGCGGTTCTATTCTTCAGCTGATCGATTTCTCGCCAGATCTCTTTGAAATCGGAAGTCGAAACGCCCTTAGGCTCTCATACGTTGACTTTTGCTTCATTTCCTTTTGCTATATCAGCAATTGAGATCCCTATCAAAGAACTGCTTCCACTCACCAACCACTATGCGTTCGTTTGTGGCCAAGTTTCCCTGCTCGTTCCTACACATATCAGTCATCGGTGTGTATCTTTTACGAGATTGGTTCACCTTCTCATAGAACTTGCGCAACTCACTAGCCTGAAACAGTGGTTCTAGCTCTCCTTCTGACGTCTTGCGGCCTCACTGATGGACGAACGTATCCTGCTACATGTATCTTCGAGGGTCGAAGCACCTGACCACAGGAGAAGGCGCATAGTATGCACGTAGTTCTCATCACATTCCGGGTTGTCTAATTATCATTTGTTTAACCTAGGGTGGCTTTGTCGTGAGGTATATACCGTCGATGATTTTGAGCGCACGTGTACTGCTACTAGGTAATGATCTGAGTCGATATCCGTACCCCATAGGGAGCGTACGTTGGTGATGTTCGAGAAAACCCGACCTTCGATGAGAATATGGTCGATTAGGTTCACTGTTAGTTGGTCAGGTGATCTCCTGGTGGTTTTGTAGATCTATGCGGAGAAAGAATGTGTTTCTGATCCCCAGGCCTCGGGAAGCTGCAAAGTTGATGCATCGCTATACATTGCTTCCCTGTCGATCTGATCGTTCATGTCCCCAATGACGATGAGCACTCGAGCAGCTATCGTATGTTGCCTCCAGCTGGACATAGAACGCTTTTTTCTCCTCGTCGGGTCTACCTTCGTGTGGATAGTGCACGTTTATGATGGTGAAGTTGAAGAAGCGGCCTGTTATCCTCAACACACATATCCTCTCCCGATCCTGCATTCTGCCCATTACTACGAAGCCCATTCCCAGCTCGTTGGTTGCTCCACCGTTCTGGCAAAATTGGGCCTTGCCGCCACGGATCCCCCAAACCTTCCCGCCTTTGCGACAGATCTCCTATAGTGCCACAATGTCGAACTTTTGCGGTTCTAACTGAACGAGCAACATTCTGTCGCCATCCACGAAATTTGATTTTACAGTTCCAGGTAGGAAGCATCAATTCCAAATCCTTGTTTCATCGCCTGTCCATGCTAAATGTTTCGAGTTGAATTTTCTTGATTTTTCGTAATATTTTAGATATAAAAGGCTTGCTTACTACGGCTATGCTGCCGAGTCTCATGATGGGACTGCCATCGTATAGTGCTGAGACAAGACAGTGCCTCCTTGCCTGTCGGTATACGACCTTAGTTACCACCAGGGTTGGTTACCACATCTCCGCTAAGATTGCTCGTATTCCGGCTGGTAGGGTAATCAACCTATTTTGGACCCCATCTGCAGCTGTACATAATTTGGACACTTACAGCAAAATCAAATGAAAGTGTCCAAATTATGTACAGCTTCAGATGAGGTCCAAAACAGGTTGGTTACCCTACCACGAGGAGGTGGAGATAGAAGTTGCTGGATAAGAGGCTAAGGACCACTATAGGGTCTGTGTTGCACATTATTCAGTCGTTCACCAACCGGTTCTTATCCACCAGTCATTTTGACTGGTTTTGGTATAAATAGGTATATTTAAAATGCTGGTATATCTAGTGTTAAGACCTAGATTAAAAGAACGCGCTACAAATCGTGCGATCTACCTCTTGAATATCCATTACAAAGTGCTCTGCCAAAACATCGTCTATCGACTATCGCTGCTAGCAAATAGATTCGTGGCAAATCTATCAAAGCAGTTTTATCGTAGACGAAAACGGCTTTCCCGGAAGGCTGACTAGACTGATCAAGGTTACGATAGATGTGCAATATATGTGCTCTATCAGGATATCAAGTGGATTGTCGGAATCATTTGAATATCACCGAGATCTTTAGCAAGGTCTCGCTTGCCTGCTGTTAAGCATTGTTGTGTCAGAGGTTGCTACGAGACGAGCGACGTTTAGCATACGGACACCATTTTCAATAGCTCCAGCCAATCAATCTGCTTTGCCGATGACGTGAACTTTGCCACTAGAACATTGGAGGCGCCAACAAAATGTTATACCAGATTAAAATAGGAAGCAGAGAAGATAGAGTTGAAGATTGATGTGTTCAAAACGAACTACATGCCTGCTTGTAATGCGGTTCGTTTAGGCAGTATTGTAGATTTACTCACAGTGCCCTTTCTAAGAGTAAGGATAAAAGGGTTTCTTCCTAATCTTTGAATAGGAATATGATAAGGTGTTTTCCAACTTTCATTAAATTGATGGTTAATAATTCTAACTTCACTAGTCTTGAGCAATAAGTGAAACTATGTTTTAAGAGGAATGTACCTTAAGGCAATATCTGTTTTGTTAAAGTTTCCCCTTACAATTTATCATAATTCAGTCCATTGATCCCATACTTAAAGCTCCGCCGCGAAGGCTAGATTACACCGTTTGCTTAAAACATTAGCAACTATCCATAACTATAGCACAGCCGTGCCACGGCAGTTTTCAACGAATTCATCATTCTAGCAAAGCCGGAATTTCAATTAGCAGTCGATTTTTAGCATTTATGACAAATTTCGACCGGCATTAGTTTGGTCAGACTGGTCGGAGACAAGTTATCAATCAAAAAACTAAAAGGTGCTAGAATAAATTTTCGGGCCATCTGCGGAGTGAATGAACAATCTCCAAGGTGGTCGTACCAATTGTTGGTCAAATAACTCTTTGTCAGCATTCCTGGTCGGGAGGGAATGTTGGTAAATATTGACAAATCGGATTTAATTAAACCTTTAAACCTTTAAATCCAATATTGACTCACTCCGGGATCAACTATCCCACGGTTTTTACCAACGGCGGGCAGTTTTTCGACAATTTGTTTCCCTACCTTTTCTTATCCTGGGTGGTTCTGGTGACATCTTCGGGAATAATTGACACTTGGTCGCGATTTGCCTATAAAAGATGACATTCCGTTGCCGCTGGGTAGCAGTTTCCTCGTACAGCTCCGGTCGAAAAGGTTTTCAGTTTTGTCGTTCGGCAGGATCAATCAACTTCACAAACTAAAAATGAAATTCTTCTTTGCGGTAGGTTTGAGGTGTTAACAGTGTTTTTGGTTATTATGTAATCGGTACGCGCAGCTTTCAACTTTCGCCACATTAGTGCCGGATAATCAAGTGAACTTACATGAGTGTTTGTCATACCTCCTGTAAAAAAAAGAATTTTCGTAATTGAAAGTGATACTTCGGAAAAATACAAAGATCTTTGTCAAAAAGCCATTGTAGGAATCAAAATGGTTGCTTGTGAAGGTTTCTATATGCTAAGTAGGCTGAACGTTACGTTATTTACGTTAATAAGATATGAAACTCTTTCAATGTTTGTCAAACACATTGCAGTTAGCCTTGGCATCTATCGTTGGTTCGACGACTATAAAAATTCCTTAAGAAATTGAAATTCTAGAATATCTGCTCTCCAAATTTTTCTAAAAATGATCCTGTGGATTCTCTAAGGAACGTTGTGTAAACCAAAATAATAGCGCATTTCAAAGTTTATCTTGTTTCGAATTTTGCTGGTTGCAAACTGAAACTTCGGCTGCCAAGAGCGTTACGAACAACGTAAATAATAGCTTCAACATAGCTGATCTACGAATTTAACAGAGAATCAGAGCACTTATCTGTACTCACACAGATGTAAACTTTCAAATGAAAAATCATAGGAAAATCAATCTGGAATTATCGTTTGCTTGTTTGTTGAATAAACTACAGGCGAATAAGATTATTCTTAATTAAGTATTACAAGCAGTTTACTTTCACATAGTTTTTAGCTGACTTCTTACAGTGGATCTCAGACTGGAACGTTCATGTTTTTTCAAGAATCCAAGTCTTGTTTGCATCTAGTGTGAATAGTATAAACAAAAACAGTCAATAATTCTTAATCAACAAATTTGCATTTCCTCGACAGCTCGTTTGCCTGTTTGCTCTGGTGTTGAGTGTCGCCCTGGCCGCGCCAGCCGTCAATGACGAAAGCATCGTAGCGCTTCCTTCGGATGCCGTCCTGATGAACGCGGCCGAAAACCCGCAAGATCCACAGGGTACCTTCGGACTGTTGCTGCTTAAGAAAAAGTTCCTGCTGCTGGGTTGAATCGAGCGACAAAATTTTATTTTAGAAATGCCAACGGACCATACCTCCATACCATACGAACTATTTTTAGCCAAAACCACCAAATAAAAATGACAAACAACATGTGCCAGCAATAACAATAAACCTATACGGATGACTTAAGACCTATTATGATGGTAATGCTTTATTTATGTAGAGCCTTTCGTTTGAATTAATATTTTCTGAATAACTGGTTTGTCTGCTTTTTGTGTTGATAGAAAACTAAAAAACCTATCGGTTTTTCCTATGCAACATGCAAAAGATGTTAGCGGAAAAAACTGAATCGCTCAGTTTTCTTCCAATATCTTTTCTGTGTCAGATGAGAAAAAAATGTGTTTGATAAAATTAAGAAATGAACTATATAGAGCGTATCATATTTACGAAGGCAGAAGATTTCTTCTTCCAATAGCATACAAAAATGAAATGATCTTCTTGTAATACGTCGATTTGTTTGTCATTGATTTTATGATTTCTTCAGTATGACGTCAAACGCGAATCAAAATTCCACCTTCCCGTTAATAACTACATTTATCAATGAAAATACGTCGACGATGGCGTTTCATGTTTTTAAAGTCACTCGCGGAATCACGGAAAAAATCGAATCAAAGTCCAAACAGCTGTTGTTGTAAGGATTAGGAAATTCGATGTTTCTTCCGCCTTTCAATGTCAAGATTATAATAGTTTTATCATATTTTACCCGTTTACCGCAAAGCACACGCGTGCGCGCCCGCGCGGTTTGACCCGATCTGATCTCCGACCGCGACCGACACGCAAGCTATAGCTCATCTGCGTGGGGCTGCGACCCGCGGGTTGTTAATCAATTAGTAATATCTGACAATGGCAATCCATCGTTGGTAAGGGTGCTCTGCGGTGAAGACGACGGCCGACGCGACACTCGCCCGTGAGTTATCGGCTTTGCGGAGGCCTCCTGCTAAACCTTTAAACCACCAACGCATGGTACGGTACCGGTGTGTGAAGTAATCGGAGCTTGCGTGACGAAATTAATTGATTACATAATGACATGTGGTTTTTATCTATTTCAATTTATATTAGATGAGGTATTCCGATGGTTGCATTGAATTGAATATTTTATGCGAATAACGAAATTAATTATTAGGTATGTAAGGAAATAATAAACAAAATCAGGATCTTTGAAAAACTGATGGTTCCTTAGAAATTTACTCTAAATAAAAAAGTATTAACGCTGTATAGAAATTTTTTACAGTATTAGTTGATTTGTGGCAGTCATGGCGATAACAGTTAAGTAACTACGCTCGATACTTTGTTCGTAGTGCCATTGCCACCCCGGAGCGAAGAAATTAAATATTGAGAGGCACTTCGTGTCCTCCGGATGTAGGTCGATCTGGCATTTACAACGTTTTCTCCGTTCCGGAGAGAAGCGCGAGCGTGGAAGGGAAGGCTGATTCCGGCCGCCCAACGGTGCTGCACGAACGTAAAGGACAGTGGAAGACGAAGAGAAAGATCGAGAGCAGGGTGGCCTCATTAATGGACCATTGTGGATTGACGCTTCCGTATAAGAATGTCCATTTTCCAGTACTTCTTCCCCGAGTTAAAGAAAAAAATCCATTTAGTGAGTGTCCTTGCTCTCAATCTTCCTCTTCGGCTTCTGCTGTGCTTGACTTAAACATAATGGGTGGGTTAAAAGCGTGCAAAACGTAACCACTTTTCACTTTACGTTAAAACTAAAACGTTAACTCCTATAAAATAGTTTACTCTCTAATATTGAGGACTTAACGAACTATTTTGGAAAACGGTGAAGTGAAATATGAGGAATCACGCAAAACAAAACAATGGTGCTTACAGTAAGAGACGGATGTAACAGGATCATATAGTAAGATCGTTTATATCCTTTATTTTATTAACATTAGATATCAATTTCAATTTTAGAATTTTCTAGACATTAGTGAATTCAAGAACAACAATGTAGCGATCAACGCAGGAACATCAAAATCGCTCCTGTTATCAAATATAAATTCTGTGGGAGCGGATCTTCCAAACGACGGAGATTCCAGTCAAAGCGAGAACAAAATGAGAAAAGTAAGCAACTTATTCCCGTTTGACGAGTTTCATCCGATCGTGAAATCATGCAAGCAAATCGAAAAGAGATTCGAAACGCTAAAGATGGAAAGCCATAGGTATTTATCTCCACATTCTAGGTTCTAGAACCAACAGGAAGAAAGGCAAGTCAAAACCAGGAATTTTGATGTTTAAATACAGTCACGACCCGGATACACCTTACATTGAGCATTAATTCCCATTTCGAAAATGTTTCATTGTGCCATAATAATAAGTCACCCCATATTAAATTTCAAAATTAAGTTTATTGCAAATTTTTATGGTATAATCAATAGGTTTTTATTCCAGTTTAACATTTTCACACGTTGTTAAATTTAAGACTGATTCAGAAATTATTTTCGGCTTGTGTGAGATATAAAATATCTAAAAACTCAAACGCGGAACCACTGCTGCGTATTCGCAACGGAATAACCATCACTACCGGCATTCTGAAAACGCTTTGCAAGGGAACGACGAAGCATTATAGTTTCAAATTTGCATACCGGTGGAGGTCACAGGTTTCTTCGTGCCGACAGAAGCAGATCCACCGAGGAAAAGTGCGGTCACCGGTCAAACAGGATTTATGTACCCATGCCCATAGACGGCGAGGGGTGCAAATATTTGGTCTTCTTCATGCGTATGTTGACGCACACGGTAATTCGCACCAGTTCATCCGTTTCGGCACGGCAGGCGGGCGGCTGTTTGCGGGAGCTTCGCATTGCGGCATTGAATCATTCATACTTTTTTTTTTGGGGGGGGGGGAGGCGATAGATGGATGGCGGATTTGTACTTCGTCATATTTGCTCTCAATTTGTGCCGCTTATATGATAATTAAACATAGGTGGTTGAATTCAATAACCTTCCACAAATGATTCAAATGCCGAAGTGACCCGGCAACAACGGTCTGTGCAATGTGAATGATAGAAAAAATTGTATTGCAAAAACGGTTGATAACTTTAAACAAGTTCTCAAGGATGCGAATTTGTTAGGTACAATTGAGTGTGCGTTTTACTGTGTAAATTTCCGAAATCGTACTTTCAAAAAAGTGCTTTCTAATTTCGTTTATTAGTGAATTCTACTAAAGACATTTGAAAATAATTTGTTCTACAGGACCAACCTCGTGTTTTGTTGAAACGTTATACAAATTCAATAAGCGTTGCTTCAACTCCGCTCTGTCTCCTTCACGCCTTGTCTCCCCTGAGATACTATCAACGTCTTTGTTTCACTACTTTCTTCTGCCGTCCCCTCCGTCGATTGTAAAAGCTACCGTTATAAAAAAAATGAGGCAAAACAGACAAAAATTTACTGTGGGGTCTCCCGGGATCATAGTCATTGCTTAGAGGTTGCAGCGGAAACTGTACGATTCCGAATAATGTTTACTGTCTGTTGTATCGTGTTCACTATTGCTTTATTACTTTAGAACAGGCTTCATTCTCGGTTTTTTGCTCAGTAGATGCTGCATTTGACTGCAGCGCCTCAATAGAATTCTCTGGCTGTGTTTCGTTTACAAACCTCAAAAGTTATAAAGGTCTTTGCCAAGCTAGTACCAACAAAACAAAAAAAGTTTGTTCCAATACGTTGTGTAGTTTCTGAGAAAAAGGTACATAAAGTTTGCAAATCGTGGTTTTTCAGGAGCGGCGTTTTATTCCGTCGAGGTTGTTCCACGCTGCACTGGAACGCTTATGTGTGTGATCGTTTTTCGGCTACTTCCCGTGGTCGGATCTTTACAAATTTAGCATCAAAATAAGCGGAAAAAACTGGAAAATCAAAATCTGAAATAAAAAAATTTTCTGTCGTTCATGTCCCCTTAATGATGCGAGTTTTTGAGTGACATGACCAGTCTCTCAATTCAGAATTCTAACGAGGTGCGATGCTATGTGGTTCCCAGATGCTTGATATCAAAACTGAGATTTTCGGCAGACGGCTGATCCACACGGCCTTAGTAACAGGTAAGCCTAATATGTTATTTTAATTATTTGTTTCGTTTTAGCTTATAAGGCTTATCTTTGGTCGTAACAAGTTTAGATAATGCACATGGATATCAGAGGAAAAATTAAATTACTTATTACTCTTCGGCTGGTCTGCGGAAACTAAATAATGTTTACATTTTTCTACTCAACCAGCAAACAATCGTAGTGACTTCCATAGCAACCGCAGTAACCGCACCTACATTGAATGCCAAAACCGAACTATACCCTTCAGAAAGCTGTACCTACCAGCCGACATAACCGCTCGTGGAAAGCTGGATAAGAAGAAGTTAGGTGTGGAAAGGTGGCAAAGAACCTTTAAGATAACGGGCAGTACCTAGCATCAGTCAAATAAATCAGTCAAATAAGAACAACGGAACTAGGGACCGAGAGCTGAGGAGCATTAAGACCAATCCTGGCATCTATATCCGGGATATGGCTAGAAATCTTAAGTAACAATTCTAAAGCCACTTGGTTTTACTTGAATTTTATAAAGGTTTTATTGCGGTATTAATCACCTCTGGATTTATTAGTATTAATAAACCACTGGGTTTATTGTGGTATTGAACAATACCAATACCACGATACGAGTCCAAACACACTTATAGCTAGCTAGAAAACCATAATAAACCTGTAATAAAGCAAATTTATTGTGGTTGCTTATATTACCACGTTAAAACTTGTTGGCTGCACCACGTCTCTTATAAACTTACCGTAAGTGTGGCGTGGCAATACAAAATGGCGCACCAATCAAAATTGATCTTATCGCGGCTGCTTGTCAAACTGCAATAATTCTGTTAGTTTTATAGAGCTATTAAAACGGTAACACCCTGACAAAATGGTTTTTTTGCTGCTATTATGAAGAATACCAAAGTTCAAAACCAAAATCATTTTTCTATGCGAAGCTTTATTGCCATATTCTAGCATTTTGTTTAGCTCGCAAACAAAAATTCATCAAAGAAAAGTGTTTTGCAGAAAGAAAGTTATTATCAATCGGTTTTCCTGTCAAAGGAAGCAACTAAAATGATTTTACTAGAAATTGAGATTGACTAACTGAATATTTTCAATTTGTTAAAACAACCAGTTTTCGAAGACTGCAAAATTTCAGTGGCGCGCTGATTTTATCAACCTATCATATCAATATGCACGATGAAATTAAATGTGCACATGGTGCAAACCAACGAAATTGCTTAAAATTTAATAAATATTCTATGGGATATTTTATTCTGATCGCTATAAACCAAATTGTTTAGAACGATCTGTCAGTAAACTTTTCTGCTCACTGATATATTTTCAAGTTGACAAACCTAGCGAACTTATTTAGCTTTTGCCAGAAAAGCGGAAAGCGAAGAGCTTTTTTAAATTATGGCGATGGCTGTCAAGCAGCGATAGCTTAACCGGTTTTATTGTTGCTTTCAGCAGAGCGTGATACGACTACTTGAGCTTATAACCTGATTCTTATAGCGGTTATGAAAACATTTTGAGGAGTGGGCCACTTGGTCAGAAAGCAGTTTTATAGCGGTCATCAGAAAGTTCTGGTGGAGCTCATAGTTTTGTTAGCGGTTTTATTAGATTGGTCATGAAAACCACTATCCAGCTTTCCACGAGCGATAATGGCGGCTATTGAGCACAAGTGGGCACAATCTTTTGACATTTATTGCAGGAGCGTCGAGTTTGCCCTCCATCTTTGTCCATCGTATCCGTCCAGCTTTAGTCACCTTTTAGATACTGGGTCCACTATACAGCAATGAATGTCAAAAGATCCTGCCTAAAGAATCTGAATAAAGAAAAGACATCGAAGCTCAGTCACTCGCGGCCTCCTGTCATCATTAAACCTGATTTGCTCAACGATGATTGTTGTGCGCGACTCTGTTCAATCTTGCTCGAAAAAGTTCTAACAATATTTTTTCGAGTTCAACATTTAGGTGATTTTATGAACTGTACGCTACAAACTTGATTACCTGGTGTTTTCGTTAGGAAGCACGGATCGATTTCGTGATGATACGATGATATTTGTTCCTGTTTGCTTGCAGTCAATATTTTCTCCTGCGTTGATCGACTGATACTCCGCAAGTTTTCGAGCAAAAGATTCAGAAGGTTTTATCGAGATTCATGCGCACTTGGTTTCGACGAAACGAAAATGAGTTACTTTGTCATTTCTTTAGTCAGATTTTTTAAACCTTCCGTTACTCGCGCTGTTGTATTTTGTACAACACATGTAGATTTTTGAATGCCATTTTGTTTTAAAGTAACAGATCGATGTCAAACCAATGCGTATTTTTCAATAAACTTATTATGAACAAAATGACATAATGATTAAATAGATCAATGCTTTAAATTGTTCTGAAAAATAGATCAGCATAAACCGAAATCGCAGAAACGATGCAAGCGCGGTAGGAGGGGTACCGCAATTGGTCCCTACTGGAATTTTCTCTCGTTTCTTCATAAGGGAAAATGGTTTCTGTGTCCACTAATATTAATCATCAGTTGATGATCGTTCCGCAGGTGTGAAAAAGTTCACAATTTCGTGGCTTCAGGCCGCTAGTATATGGGTCAGTTTTCTGACTATGTGTCATTACTGTGTGGAAAACTTTCTAAACATTCTTGCCCAAGCGAATTAAAACGCCACATCAGCCCTACTTTCCAAGATGCCAACAGTAGAAATGATATCATACTACATAGTATGTGAAAAACATCTAAGAAAACATGATAACTTCTAGAAAAAAATCTAGTCAATAGAATGCTTTCTCATTTAGGAACGATAAAATGATCTTTCCGAATGCAACAAGCTGTATATACTGCCGCAATTGTAGAATGTACAATTTGAAGTACATTTCAGCGCCGTCTGGTGACAAACTTATAAAATTCTATCCCCCAACCGAAAGGTCTTGACCTATTGATTAACTTTGCTGAAGACAGTAACTTTCTATATAACCAAGATTTCGAGATATTCTGAGATAAAGAGTGTTGTACAAAATACAACGCGCGAGTATCCGTGTTACAAATGTTGACGCGAGTAACAGAAGGTTATAATCTTGCCCACTTGTGCTCAATAACTGCCATTATCGCTGGTGGGAAGCTGGATACGAACGTAATAAAACTTGGAATTGTTACTTGGGAAGTACGAAGAGGCGCCTCTATGGTTCAAAGGTACAAGTACCAGCGAACCACATGCCCTGGAGGGTGTTGTGGGTTCGAATCCGGTTATAATCTCAGATTACAGCTTGGTTCGACTCATGCACCTTCCAGCATTGGACAAAAGGTAGGAGTCAAAATGACTACTTGTCAAGCATAGCTACCAATACCCCCCCCCCCCCCTTCCTTTCCGCTCTTCCCCCTCCTTCACCAAAAATTTTCATTTCTTTCCCCTACCGTCCCTTCATCAATTGTAGAACCATCGTTTCAAAAAAAAAATATAAACCTATATGAAATTATTCTTTTCAGTTCTAAATGGCGAAAGCGATAAACATTCTGCGGCTGAAGGTCCGTAAAGAGTCACGGAAATGGAAATATTCGGTAGCTGTAGCTTGTGCTGAATGAATCAACCAAATTAAATAAAAATAAAACTATTTTTTGTTCATTTTAACTATTTCTCATTGTTAAACTGATTCAACAATGTATTTTGCAATCTTTTAATATAATTATGAACCCAGTTTTGCTTTTGTTATGTGCTGTCAACATCTTTCTATTACTTATTATGCCAGCCACTGATGTCCGAGAATGCTATGCTAGAGCTATACGACCAGCTTCATAATTTGTGGAATTTCCACCAAATCACATTGTACATTAATTTGTTTCGAGAATAACATTCAGTTCTTTGCAATTATTTATAAATTTTTTCGTATATTGTAACAAAATCGCATTTATTTTGAGAAACCTGGCCAAAATACCTCCGTTACCCTAACAAATGAAGCGGATCTACCTAACTGTCTGGAGATACATCCTGTCGAGTGATATTAAGCTCTCGAGGAGAGAGTTCTCTCAGTGCTTAGTTTAGCTTAGCTTACGTACTTGCGGAGAGTGTTCACCTAGTACTAAATACGATCACAAATAAACAAAATATGTATCCTGGATTAAACTTAGAAGAAAGTGTCATTTTAAAATTTAGGTGTGTATTTACCAGCATTCTAGGTGCGAAAAAATAAATTTCAACCAATTATGCGTCATTTGCGGGAATTTTGACCATCAAGTTTACACAAAATCAACGCTTAAACCGCGTCGGAAGATTGTATAAACCTATGATGAAACACATCGAAACAGGAAAATTCACAACAACACTCTGCGTAAAATCTACGGTAAACAAATGTTTGCTTAACTTCAATGGTGAGACTTCTATCCGTGACTGAACACGTTTAGAATTATTTCTACGCTCATAAAAACGGTAACGAGCGTTCCGGAATGGTGAATCTATTTACTTTTTTGTCTATTTTAAAACGAAAGAATTAATAAACTGTACATTTTCCACACACTTTTTATATACAAAAAAGGCATTAGAAAATAGTTGAGCCATCTAAAATATTTAGTATTTCTAAATCTCTCACGCACCGGCCTTAAGAATAATAGCCATAAAACATAAAAACTGGGAATTATAGAATTGAAATATTTCATGCTGACGACAAATTTGGTACCTAACTACAAACAATCTTTCACAATCTAAAAATTATAGTTTATGTCTTCCAAGTTCTCGCAAATCACTGAGATGAAACGGCAGCAACAAGGCAGTGCTTCATTTTCTTCGTTGCAACGGTTCGCGGCTCCTACTTGTCATGCTGCTGCAGGCTCCCACGTCACGTCCAGCAAAGTTCAGCTTCCACGTGCGACTGAAACCGGCTCGGTTCGTTCGGTTTTCAGCAAACGAAATCAAAAGTAAGCCCGCCGTGCATAAAGAACATATCCTCACTCATCCGTCGATGTTATACCTCAAAACAGCGTGGCAGAATTGAACAAATGAGACACTAAAACTATTGAGCCGCCCGTCCGTCCGTTCGGGGTCTGCCTGCCTGCACTACAAACAACACTTCAACGCCGGCCGATCTGTGGCTGTGAGGCTTGTCAATAGTGTACGCACCGCGTGTGGTTGATTGGCGTCATCGCCTGCTCCGCTCGGGTTTGTATCAATTTATGTAGCTGCGTTCGTTTGCGTCCGAACCGGACAGAAGCGGGACGCGGAAAACGAACCACTTGCCGCAGCTCATTCACCACAACAGAAGACATCACCACGAACTGGGAATATGTTAATGCCGCCGATCGTTGATAGTTGTTATACCTGCGGTGGATCTTGGAGCGATCTAAGTACGCACCCCTCAAGTCGGTATAAATATCCTCACCGTCGTTGGGGTCACTATCAGTCGAGTGTCGTTAATCGATCCAAACACATTGTGCTTCTTTCGTCGTCTACGAACATCCAGTTTACTTAATCGCCAACATGAAATTCCTACTTATGGTATGTTGAGTTTTATAGTGAAAAATTTGTGACCGTGAATAACAAGTGTAGTTTTCGAGAGTGCTAATATTGATCGTTTTGTTCTTATCCTCACCCAAACACAGACCATCTGCCTTGTGGTTCTGGCCTTCGCTCTGGTTTCAGCCGTGCCAGCCGTGAACGACGAAAGCATCTTCGGAGCCGATGGTACTGCGGACGACACCGTTAACCCACAGGACCCGCAGGCAATCCTGCTCAAGAAGCTGCTGCTGAAAAAGAAGCTGCTGCTGTTCGGTTAAGCCGCCAGCAAACACTCTGTACTGGAACCGAGTTCGGGTGGCCGCGGCCAGGTTGATAGGCTGCCAGGAGCAGTTTCAACCGCCAAATGACCACCGGCTCGGGTCAAGTTTAGCGACATAAGAAATGATTTTCTGTTTTTACCTTTTTGGGTTAAATTTTGATAAAACAAAAAATGCCTGATGCCAAGACTAAAATGATAAATAATGAAGGATAGTTTTATTTCCTACTATACTATCGTGTGCCTGGAAGTGAGTGCAATGAATGATATTTTTTCCATTTTACACAACATTAAAACTGCCAGTCAAACATATCGAATGTACAATCAAAATAAAGAATAAGATTTTAATATAACTGAACCTCACAAAGTAAATCTTTCCTATTATCCGAAATGAGCAACACTTTAAATTGATCGAACTACTCATCCTTATTCTGTATTGGTTTGTTAAACAAAAGTGGCTGACATTTTCTTTCCGCCAGCGAAATCAAATCGGCGAAACAACTCGTTCGAAATGAGTCGAACGAAATTCAAATCCGTCGGAATACAGAATAAGGGCGATTTTTAGACAATGGTTATGTAAGCCTAGTTAAAGATGTTGGTTTAGTCTTACCTACTTTACACCAAAAAGGTTAAAAAACCGGAGAGACCCGCTATATAGGTTCTGGAAACATGTTATCTAGACGTGGATGAGCCTCGATCTAGTCAACGCCTGAAGTTTCAGAATGATCCTACAGTATAAAGATAAAAATAATTTTTATTACAAATTATAACTCCTAGATAGACCGACCAAAAATTCAACAAGATTCGAACAGCCGGAGCACCCAGTTATAAACATAAAAGTTGTTATATAAACATTTCGATTTACGTAAAATTATGTAAATAACAAGTATCTGGAGCCTTCTGACGATATTTCAAAAGGAACAGTCCGAAACCCGGTTAATCAATTGAGGTTTAAATACACATTACAATACAAACAATTAACCATCCGTCATCGTCGTTTTTCGGATCCTAATGGAAGTGCCTTGTACTACACGATCTTACCGGTGACTTAAACGCCCAAACAGCTGTGAACCTGTATCCTGTATCGTATTTTCAGATATAGGGCGAATATTAAATTTTGGGACAGTTTACATATGGTACCGATCATTACTCAATGTTCAACGTATGAAACCCTGCTCTATTTATCCAAAGCGACTAGAA
Organism: Sabethes cyaneus; assembly: GCF_943734655.1. Taxonomy (NCBI): domain Eukaryota; kingdom Metazoa; phylum Arthropoda; class Insecta; order Diptera; family Culicidae; genus Sabethes; species Sabethes cyaneus. Next base: position 215,031,400 of record NC_071354.1, on the reverse strand, counting down.
CAAGTCTAAGTGTCGAAAATGTATTTAGAAAAAAGGCAAACATGTATTTTGGATACCATCTTGACTGTTGAGAAATAAAAAGCAAATTTGATGTCATTTACAGCAGTGAGAATTATTTTGGTAATTTATGGCTTGGCCTAAAATCGCATAAGATAATTAATTTCCCAAAGTTGTATAACGATCAATCCCCCTTACAGTGGCATTACTGTCTTTTTATGATTTACAATAAATATTTTTTACGCTGAAATATCACTGAATATAGAAAAATGCTTTTGTAGTTTCGCTATAACACTGATTTTTAGCTACTAATACCATCCACTATCCTCTTCTTCCATACCGTTTTATACCTCATTTATATTGTTGGGCATCTGCACTTCCCAGATCTGGTGCGAAGAATGATTAATTGGATGAACTGGAAAATTTTCCCACGCTCTTTCGGTTGGTACCCGAATGTTTTACTAACTAAACTACTGTCGCCCGTTATACCAGGTAGTCTAACACCTAATTTTGTTCCATTCTCCAAATTCTATCACTACCCGTATACGCGTCATACACTTCCCCATGCGACGATATTAGTAAAACAATCGGGTACCAACAGAAATAGCGTTAATTTGAACCCCACCCAGAGGTGCAAGATCTGCGGATTTAGGAAATTTCTACGGATCTACGGATTAAGTGCCCATACCTACGGATTTTTGTAACTTTTATGTTAATTTAGTCACAAAAAGCTAGGCTACACACAGTGAATAATATTTCGAAAAGCATAGCTTTCATTTTTCAGAGAGAAAGAAATCTTGTTCTATATGTATTGAGCATGTAGGGCGTCATAATTAAACCACTTATGTCTTTTTACGGCAATGAAAAGATTACTAAAATACGTAGAAAACACAACAAAGCGATGGCGACAAGACAGCAGAAAGATGATGAAAACGTGACGGAAAGATGACGAGCCAGTGATAAGAAGATGGAAAAGATGGAAATATGATTAAAAGTTGACGAAAAAACGACAAAAATATAATGAAAATAACGTAAAAATACAATGAAAAGACAACGAAATAGCCAAATCAGCAGCAACAACGGTAAAGAGACGTTTAAAAAGCGACAAACGACGATCAAAGAACAACAAAAGATGTAAAAGGCAACATTTTAGTTGTGACAACAAACAAGACTAGAGATGATGAAATTATAACAAAAAACGAAGAAAAGGCACCAAAAGAACAACAAAAAACAACAAGAATCCGCCAAAAATAAGCGACCAAAATGCCAAAAGCTGGTTGTTTCCAGATAGCTTGCGTTTTATTTTACTGTGTGAAGAAGCCAGTCCCGTTAGTATCCGGATTACCCTAACGACAATCACGACCCAATGAAAAGACAAAAAAATACGACAGAGGGATGACAAAGAGATGACGAATACTAAGAAAAGGCAACAAAGAGATAATAAAAAGATGGCAAAAAGGCAACGATAATATGACGAAAAGACAACGACAAGATGACAAATAGACGACGAAAAGACTACGTCCAAATAAACGACAAAAAGATGACGAGCAGGCAGTCAATAGACAGCGAAAAGACGATGGAGAAACGACGAAAGACGACAAAAATGCGGCGAAAAGATATAGAAAAACGCCAAAAAATTAAATTAAAGAAATTAAAGATTGTTGTTCCCCCACGTTAAAGGGATTTTACCAATTCAATCCCATTTTATCAACAGCACATTTTTTTGCTACACTTCCAATGAAACGGTAAACATGCGCATCCATACCGAACACTACAGCTGTAGCGTACTTTTCCAACGCAGATATCAAATTCGCCTAGGTTTAATTCGCTATGTAAGCACAAATCGATCTCTTGTACTCTCATGGAACTGCCATATGGAAAGTTTGTGAAGGTTTGGTGCAAAGTTTTGTCTATCCTTTTCACTCTTTAACAAACCTGTGCACAGACTTCACAAATAGAACAAACTTGGAAAGGTGGCAGCACCGTTTCGCACACATAGCGAATTGTCTCGACGTAAGTAATTTGCGATCCGTTGCGATAAAGTGCATGTGTAATTTTTCTGGCACACTTCCCTAACACAGACATCAAATTGGACTAGATTTAATCGCATTCGTAAGGAATTTGTTGGCATGAGAGGGCTTTGTCACTCCTTCTGGCGTACTTCCCAAGCAAGTACATCAAAACGGTCTAGGTGTAATCGCGGTGTTAAGAAATCTTGCTGAGACAAGGAAACTTTGTCTCTTTTTTGCCAAGTCTTCCCAAGCACAGATATCAAATTGGTATATAGGTTTAGATCGTCGTAAAGAATTTTCGACCCGTTCGGACAGGCAGATTTTGTCAAATATGTCATCAGTATTAGTTGTTGAAGAAATTTTCAACCAGTTTGTTGCTAGTAACCACTTCAATAATGTAACTGGTTACGTAATATATGAATATTCATTACGTTATAACTGATCGTAACTAGACACTATCATATTGCTGGCCGAGCTCACTCAGTGATAGGCAAAATGGCTCTTTCATGTGAGCGGCTCTGAACCGTTCATTTTCTGCTGCCAACCGATTCAAATCAGCGGGTCATGGTTTACGGTTCGATTTGTTCGCTAAACATCACTATCGGTCACAGGCTTAGAGCTTAACCATATATACCATAGTGTAGTCCTGTCGATCCAGAACATCACTGCACTGCTCGTATAGGTGTAGCCTATGGAACTTTTTTGAGAAAACTTAATTTGAAATTTGTATGGGAAAATGACTTAATGGAGGCGCATGGTACATGAATATCCTACATATACCCTCAAGTAACAGAACAAAAAGAAAATTATATTGATTGAAAAAGGATGATTTTATTATACAACAAGCGTTTCTAAAATCACTTTTTTGTCCACCTGGAAGTGTTATTAAACTTGTCTTTTACTAATAATTTGTTAATTGCGTTACAAGTTATTCGTTTACGATGCAGGATGGAATTTTCTATCTATTTAAGTAGATACTGTGGCATAATTGGGGCAAACTTCTCTGTTGGCAAACTTTCAACAATGTTTACAATACATTTGCTGCTAGATAACCGAATAAAGCTTTCTTCTTTATTTTTTCTTTGTTACGTATCATGTTGCATAAAACAGTAAGAAACAAAGTTCGTTTGTGTTTCATTAATTATTTGTCAAGATAAGCACATTGCTATGAACGGTTTTCGGTGTTCCCACGAATAGTCCTACGAGTTAGGTAAAAGTCGAACCCAGCTGACACTTGGTTGAAAACTCGTTGTAGCCCGACGATGACCCCATTTGCTGTATAATTTTTCTTTCGTAACGGTACTTAGAGGATTAGATTAGATAGATATTCTGCTACGAAGAGATCGTGGTTAAGCTCGTAAACTAATATGGTAGAAAAGCCATGGGCAATCGGCCCTCGCCATCAGGATATCATCTACAAGGATTGCTCGGCACAGATTTCTCCTGGTTGCTAGGGTGTCCAGTCCAATTAGCATCACGCAAACTTCGTATGTTAGAAACTGGAGCGGATGCTTCCATGACAGGCGACGGAGAGCGAATCGAATGAATTTGCGTTATATTTTCTCTAACCGTTCAACGCCGTTGAGATAATGGGGATTCCAGACCGCCGAGCTATATTCCAGCGTCCAATGGACAAGCGCGCAATGCGAATTTTTTAAGCAATGCATATTGTTGAAGCTTTTCGCAGTTCTCATGATTAGACCAAGACTGCGGGATGCTTTAGCAACGATGTAGCTGATGTGCTGCTTGTAAGTGAGCTGTGAGTCAAGGAGAACTCCCAATTCCTTGAGACAGGAGTCTCTTTTAATCAGTTCGCCGCCTGGACCCTAGATGATAGTTGAAAAGGTAGTAAATGAAAGGAGATTCGTCGTGGTTGAGGAAAAAAAATCTTGTACGATTTTTTTTGCTTTTCGAGACGTTGTCATTGTGAGCTACATTACTGCTTCACTGATTTGCTCGAACATCGGGATAGAAAGGTGTTGTAAAATGTGAGCTTCCTAGTTTACATTGCGGCGATAAACTCCGAATTATTACAAATACAACTAATGCTTCAGAGTCAGAGATTATTTAAATTGATATTGTGCCTGCCAGCCAAATCTGGATTATTTACCCTAATACCAAATGATGTTGTTGCTCTGTATCTTTCTTACGACAGTGACTTCAGTATGTCGCAATTTGGTCACAGTTCTGTGCAGTCTCACTTTCAAACTGTGGAGTCCCGTTTAGCGGAAAGTGCGGAAAGGATATTCATGTACCATGCGCCTCCATTGAGTCATTTTCCCATACAAATTTCAAGTTAAGTTTTCTCAAAAAAGTTCCATAGGCTACACCTATACGAGCAGTGCAGTGATGTTCTGGATCGACAGGACTATACTATGGTGTATATGGTTAAGCTCTAAGCCTGTGACCCATAGTGATGTTTCCTTGTAAGTTGACAGTTCGGTAGATTACGATCCACGAACCAAATTTTTAACGTGTCACCTTCGGGTGCGTTCGAAAAACCGTGGACGGTTCTTTTTCAAGAGCCGTTCATTTGAACGCTCTTTCTTCTTCTTGTGAACGGGTTGAGTTGAACGGCTCGTGAGCGTTCGCCCATCACCTGGGATTTGCAACAACCAATAAACCCTACCCATATTGTCCGCAAATTGATACATAATCTCTATCTAGAAATAAATTAGCACTGCAAAATCGCATCGGTGCATGAAATTTTTAAAAACTTCAAATGAATCGAAACAATTTATATACCTGAATGATCAATTTCGGCTGGATGGTCAGATCTGTATTACCGATTTAATGGTAATGTTCCCAAAAAATAATTAATTAAATTATAAGCCAAATTTCAGACAACGACGAATTTTTCACGCAATGAGTACAAGTATTCCCTAAAGAATATTGAAAAAGAAAGCCGTCTGTACACGAATGCATTATGGATTCAACAGAAAGAATAAATGAATGTGATACAATTGACCTCCCAGTTGGCCTCGAGGTAAGACGCTGGTCTAATAAGCCAGTCGTCGTATGTTCGAATCTTGGCTGGGAGAGGCTGTTAGAGTCAATAGGATCGTAACACTGACCCCACACTGTCCTGTATTCTAACAGCTGGTTGCGAAGTCTGTTGTATAAAAAACAGAAGGTCAAATTTCGATAACGGAATTAGCACCCAGGCTTTGCTTTGCTTTTACAATTGTAAAATTCGAACTTTATAAAAAAGAGAATCGATTTATCAAGGTGAATCCCAATCCAACGAAACCTGCATTACTAACAAAACTTAACTCCTTCCTGTAATCTTTGGGTTATCACGTTCCCTAAAACAACAAAGATTACACTAACATTCCTTCCCACGGGTTCATATCATTCGAGACATTTTGCAGGCCAAGGTTAGAAAAATAGTTTAAAAAATAAGAAAACACAATTTTTAAAACTTCACTAAACCTCAACATTTCTGTAGATAACTTTTGACCTAAATATATCACCAATATGAAATTTCATAGGGACTTAGTTTACAACTTTGGGAAAATGCGAATGACGAATGAAAACTTGTTTCGAAACCCAGAAGCCAAGAAACTTAAGCTTCGCTTTTTAGAGCTTTTATAATGTGCTTTCACGGTCTAACATTAACTCGGACGACTTACTTATATAACCGATGAGCCCACCCCATTGACGAGCATAAACTACTTATGTTTTCAATTGTTTTAAGATTTCTTTTCGATACCTTTTCCTAAGATGTTGTACCTATTCGGATGTTAAAGCTGAACGTTCTCCCCATAGGACTGCCCAATTACAAACAGCAAGAAAACGAGGTCAAATCGTTTGAATGTTTTCACTTCGTGCTTGAAAAGCCTACGCTTAACTGAACTTATGCGTTATGTTGATGCAATGAAAAACGATCTGAATCATGTCACGTACCTACGTGGTTGATCACACTATTAATTTAATTTTCACTGCTGAACCGGCTTTTTGGCAATGCAATATTTCCATTGGCTCTATAAAGCCATGGTAATGTATGTAGAGCTTGAAACATAAAAAGACGACATAAATTAGAGAGAAAAAAATGCTGAAAGTACATCGTGCATTACAATTAGAATTTTTTTAGTCAAGCGACAGAATACAGAAATGAACACTGTGAAACAGTTTCGTCATTTCTGGTGACTGTCGAGTAGAGTAGTTTTAGTAAGATTATCACGAAATACGTGGGATGAATTCACAAGTAAGACTTTTTATTTGAATTGTTTACATCTAAAGAGTAGAAATAAATTTACATTTAGTAGGACACTGGGGCTTTTTAGTGACGATAATCAAACAATTAAATGCATTAAATATGCATTCTTATCAACCAACAAAAAAAGTTGTTTTTTTAAATGTTTTATCGTTCTGTTATTAGTATACAGGACAATTGCTGGGCTAGATCCTACTCATTAGAAATTAGAAATAGATCATCTCAGTTTAAATTCGACCATAGCACATCTGGGTTTTTAGATTAATATCATAAACCGAATTGAGTCATGCCTCCTGGCATAAAAATAATAAAACGGATGAAATCAGTTTTATGCATATGATATAACCGGCAAACCGTAGAGAGTGCTACATTTGTTTAAGCATAAACTGGATACCAACGTTACAAAAGTCACAATATTTGAACAACACACGCAACATAATTACTGAACGCATATGGTCATCGCAAACGGCAAACACGACTTCATTTTAGAGTCAGTTAGGGGACCATCCATCTATCGAGGGCTTGTTGTAAACAACGTTGGGACAACTTCGTAACCGTTTTTATGAGTCGTATTCAGGCACTTAATGTCACAAAGAGCAGTCATAAATCACTCAACTATTTCATATTTAAAACACTCTTCGCGCGCAGTAACCAATCGGGTCAATATTTGAATTTGCATTTTTCTCTCCACTCTGCATTCCAACATCCGCAATGTTGACTGGAAAATTCCCGCAAGCTTCAGACGTTACAACTATTTTGCATACTGAACTGATCCACTATCGGAGCTTAGAAGAACGTGTATTATGATGACACATTGAGTCAGCACAGCAATGTCTTCGGGCCCTGGTACTTGCCAGAGCATTTACTTTATGTGATAAAAGAAACAAACAACATGGTTTGCATCCGGAATTGGATCTTTAAGGCCACTGTCAATTTACGTCAGCTAATAGATGCGAACTTGACCAGAATCGAAGAACAGAACTAAAGCTACTGAATGGCCTTTACCGTTGACACAGGCTCATTGGTTCCACGCAAATTTAAAAATATCGCGAAGATTTCTGAAGGTAAACAACACTGATAAATGTTATGAAAATATGTTTTAAATATGAAACACTCGATAAAAGAGAATCATAGATTGACATCGTGGATACGAAAAGCACGATTTTCTATAGGTAACGTTCTTGTTCGATAATAGTTCAGTTCAGTTCACTGGTTCCTCTCCTTCGGTGAACGGTTGACGATGACTTTGCAACTTTTCTATTTTTCCTTCGGAGATAGTGAACAATCTAGATTAATTTGCATGGATCAAAAACAAAACTAGTTTCAACGGCTGCAGTTATAAGCAGCTTAGGTATTAAGCACAGAAGAATCTTCATTAATCTCCATTACCATTTCCATTTGCTGTCCAAAAAATCAGTTTCAATCACATTTAAGATTTTACTAAGATGCTCAGCATTTTTTCCCACACAAAAGTTTAAAGTTTATTTCTCTATTTTCGATTATAAAATATTTTATGATATTTTGGAGCTGGAATATTAGCAACTAGACAAATCGCTAGGCACGATGACCAAATTTGTACTGTTTTAAGATCAGGTAGAAATGCCTACCATAATAGTTTAGTTTTACTGCTATTAGGCAAAAGCGAACTGTAAGCTGTTAGCTCGTTAAGCAAAACAACCCGAAGATATAGTAATAAACGATCATTTCGATCAGCCAGCAGGGATCACAAACCCAGTTTAATATCGAAGAAAAGCCCCCCACCAAAAATATCCAAAATTGGCGTTGGCTGAATGAAGAAGATTTAGAGATTTTGATCAATGGCATTCACATTTTAGCCAAGGCATAGATTTCGGCGCTACCCAGAGATGGAAGTCATCGCATCAGCAGCAGATGTCACACGGGTGAATGTGAGAAATGAATTCACGGATGCACGCCGCTTGATGATAACCTAAAACCGGTGCGGTGCGTGACAGGACGGACGTCATCGTCCCACCACCTCTCTGTCGTTTGGATACATTTTTATGTTCTCAAGGTGTCCAACCGAGGCATGCATCGATCAAAAACGCACCCCAAAATGCTGATTTGAATTTTAAAATGTGTGGCTTTCGCACTATAAAAACTAACCCAAAACACCTGGGACCCAATCAGTCGTCGTTCGCAGTTATTGAAGGGGTCTTCTTCTTCCTTACCGAAAACCATCCGTCGAAACATTGTTCGAAATGAAATTCTTACTTGTGGTGAGTTTCAGTTCCAGTTACAGCTATGGATAAGCTAGTGAAAACTGATGGTTGTGTTAAGCACAAAATTAGACGTAACAGTTCTTTTGCAGTTCTGAGAAGTGCTGTAATACACGTGATTATAATAGTTTTGTCAGGGATCAAAATAACTTTGATTACCATAACGACAGTGTTATCGTTTGAAAACAAAGCATAAAAGCGGAATTTTCATTGCGTGATACCTGCTATGTAGTATACTGTGGAAAGTGAAATATGTTTGCAATTATTTTCTCAAAACGGTAGTGATAAAATGAATTAATTGGCTTACACTTTGTGGAAAGATAACTATGAATTTGGCAGATTTTTTAAACTATTATGGCTGTGAATCATCACGCGAAAATTTGTGAGCTTTTAGTTAAAATTTAACAGATCATTAGTTATTATCCACACCGGTCAAAAATAACTATCAGCTCTGAGGCATGGTTATTTTCGACAGGTCGATTATTATAATTCATAAGTGTAAGTAATGAGACAAATGTGTTGATAGTGTCTCCAGGGCGAGACAAGGCATGAACGGGAAAGAGCAGAAAAATAGGTAAGGGAGGGTCATTGAAGCAACGCTTATTAATTATGTGAACTCTTCCTCAGCGGATCCCCCAGCTTGGGTAAAGCGAAACGGTACACATAGTTAATAAGCGTTGCCTGAATGACCCACACTTTACCTAATTTTCCACTTTTTCCCTTTCACACCTTTTCTCGCCTTGAGAACACTATCAACCCTATTGATCTTTAGGGTATTTTTTATTTAAATTCTTATCTCTTCTGGAACTTTAATACAATTTTGGCAGTCAATTCAAGTTTGCACTCCTGTAGAATAAAATTTGCAAACTTTTAGATTTATTCAATATTCGTAAGATTCTGATTGACTTTCAAAAAACTGTATGGAATCGAAAAATCGTCATCTATTTTTTTATTTATAAAATCAAAAAAACAATCGATTTGTTGCATGAAAAAGCTGCAAAATAAATTAAAACGTAAAAACTGCGCCAACTGCCCCATCTTCTTTAAAAAATTTAATGTATAAACAATATAATTGCTCAAACTGCACTCGGGAAGTCCGGAGTTGTCAATACAATTGCCTACTATTTTTGTGATAAATTAATTGCGCGAAAATAGATTCAGTTTCAAGCCCAATTTTAACTCTACTCAAATAAAAGCCCATTTTGACATAGGATTACGTCATTGACTTCCACATAGGGGTGCACTTTAGAAAAGCGAACATGTAACGAAAAGTGGTTATAGTTTGCACGCTTATAATTCAGTCATCACTCAATAGATTCTAGAGAGATTGGTAGCAATCGATTGGAAATTTTTCAACGAATCCATTACATGACAGTAGATTGCATGCTTCGCTATCAAACTTTTAAATAATTGGTAAATGTTAGACATTGTGTAACTAAAATCTGTGTTTGGTCATTTCTTAGGACCGCTATAAACGTAGTCTAATTTGATGTCTGAAAGTGAACAGTTATAAAAAAGTGAGCGACCAACCCTATCTTTCGGCCGATTGTATCCATATACTGAAAGAATTTATTCAGAACTGATGTCTTATATGAAAAAGCGGTTGACGGAATATTCATGCATGTGACTTAATGCAGCAATTTTCAAAGCGAGGAAGAATTAGCGACTATCTGATCCGAAAATAAGGTTTGGGCGGGTTTATGTTTTGAGCAAGATCCTTAAACCAGTTAACATTCGTTTCAAGCCAGTTACCCAAAGTTTATTAATGCTACAAGTCACACAAAAATTTTCAAAATGCGACATCGTCGCCATTCACCAGAAGAAGTGTGATTGCGAAACGGATATAACTGATCTACAGAGCACAAGCATTTAGGAAATTTAGACTTGGCTTCTTGCATCAAATTTATAGGAAAGTTCCATACAGTAAATTGACAATTTGCGTGACAAACATTTGCAAAATGACAAGCTTTGTCGTATTGAACCTGCCTTAGTAGTCCTACGTCAGCCCCTCGTTCGTACCCCTAGGCACAGATTTTCGTACTTTGTACGATTTCAATTTTAAATTCAAGTTCAATTTTATGTCCAATTAGATGCCCCATTTTAAGTCCGATTGAATTTCAATTCCGCCTACGATTTCAAGTCTAATTTCAAGTGCAATTTAAAGTCCAATTTTGGACCAATTTCAAATGCATTTGAGGTCCAAATTCACTGTCCCATTTTGGAGCCAAATCCTTGTCTAATATAATTCCAATTTTTCCTTCGATCTAAAGTCCAATTTTAAATGCAATTTCATGTCCATTTCCAGGTCTAATTTAAAATTAAATTTCAAGTTCACTTTCAAGTCAATTTAAATCCAATTTCATTTAAATCCATTTCATCCTGTAACAGCTGGCTGCGAAATCTATCGATTAAAAACATTAGGTTAAATTTCGAAAACATAATGTAAAACCTAGGCTTCGCTTTTATTCCAATTTTACCTCTGATCTCAAGTCAAATATAATGTCCCATTTGAAATCATATTTCATGTTTATTTCAATTGCAATTTGAAATTTAATTAGAAACCTAACTTAAAGTTAAATTTCAAGCCCAATTGAATGTCCCATTTTAAAACCAATGCCAAGTCGAATTTAGTTCCAATTTTAACCCCGATCCAGCAGTTGTTCCAGGCGTTACAGTAGTGGTTCCAGTTGTCCCAATAGTTGTCACGGTAGTCTCGGTAGTAGTCCCAGACGTTTCAGTAGTCGTCTCAGTCGTTCCAGTAGTCGTTCCGGTTGTCCCGGTCATCCTAGTAGTTGTAAAGGCGTTAGACTAATCGTTTCAGTCGTTTCCAGTCGTTCCAATCGTTCTAGTAGTTACCCCAGTTGTCCCAATCGCCCCAGTAGTTATCCCAGTCGTCGCAGTAGTTGTCCCAGTCGTCGCAGTAGTCGTCCCACTCGTCCCAGCAGCCCCGGTAATCGTCTCAGTTGTCCAAGTAGTTTTCCCGGTTGTCCCAGTCGTCATAGTAGTCGTCCCAGTCATCCCAGTAGTCGTCCCAGTACTTGTCCCAGTCGTCATAGTAGTTGTCTCAGGCTTACAGTAGTCGTCGCAGTCGTTACAGTGGTCATCCCAGTAGACGTCCCAGTAATCGTCCAGGTAGTCGTCCCAGTTGTCTCAGTCATCCCAGTCGTAACAGTAGTCTTCCTAGTCATCTTAGTAGTCGTCCCAGTCGTCCAGGTAGTCGTCTCAGTCGTCACGGTTATCCAAGAGGTTTTCCCGGTCATCCCAGTTGTCCCAGTCGTCGTAGTAGTCGTCACAGTCATCCCAGTAGTTCTCTTCGTCGTCCTAGTAGTCCTGATAGTCGTCTCAGTAGTCACAGTTGTCCAAGTAGTTTTCCCGATTCTCTCAGTTGTTCCAGTCGTTATAGTAGTCGTCCCAGCCATCTCACTAGTTATCTCAGTCGTCCTAGTAGTTGTCCCAGGCGTTACAGTTGTCCCGGTCGTCTCAATGGTTGTCCCAATAAGTCTCAGTTGTCTGAGTCGTCCCAGTCGTAACAGTAGTCTTCCCAGTCGTCCTAGTAGTCATCCTGGTAGTCGTTTCAGTCGTCACAGTTGACTCTGTAGTTTTCCTAGTCATCCCAGTTGTGAGCTAAAAAGAGTCAGTGGTCATTTTATTTGTTTCGTAACCGCTGGAACACCAGTAGTTGTCTCAATCGTCCTAGTAGTTGTCCCAGGCGTTACAGTAGTCATTACAATCATTCCAATCGTAACAGTAGTTATCCCAGTTGTCTCGGTCGTCTCAGTAGTTGTCCCAGTAGTCGTCTCAGTCGTCCCGGAAGTCGTCCCAGTTATCTCAATCGTAACAGTAGTCTTCCCAGTCATCCTAATAGTCGTTCCAATTGTAGTAGTCGTTCCAATTGTTCCAGTCGTCCCAGTAGTTGTCTCGGTCGTCCCAGGAGTTGTCCCAGTTGTGCAGGTTATCCCAGTAGTCGTCCGAATTGTTCCAGTACCCGTACCAGTTGTGCCAGTAGTTATCCCAGTCGACACAGTAGTCGTTCCAATCGTCCCAGTCGTCGGCCTAGGCGTGTTTTTACTGATAGCTGAATTATACATCCCAGGTAATCATTTGAGTTTTATTACACTCTTATGATGGCATTTAAGATCAAAATTGGTCACGAGAACCGCTATGAGAGTACAATAAAACTCATATTATTACTTAAATATTATTTGCTTAAAACTATTCGATTAATTCAACGATTATTGCTGGCAGTATTCGATTAAAAATCAATCAAATATTTTGACTTAGGACTACGTCTTAGGGCAAGGTTTGGGATAGGATGTCATTCGAAAAAAAAAATCTGAGCGCAACGAAAAAATGAAAGATTTTAAGCCCTAATAGCTTAGCGGTTTTCCGATCGATTTTTAAGAGTTTTGTACCAATCGATCGGAAAATCTTCTACGCATCTTCTACGCATTCACATCAAACACGTCCTTTCCACGTGAAAAAAAACCCGTAAATTTCTCTTCAGGGAGTTACGTGACTTTCAGTTGAACATTATTGGAAAATACAATAACATCTATCTAATTTCCACGTAAATGCACGCATACTAATGCAAACTGCGTGAAATTCACGTAAATAGGGAAAAGTTGGGTGGAAAATAATCACATAATTCTTCCCGTAATTTCTACGTGAAAATTATTTTGAGTGTACTGATTTTTAAGTGCGCACTATAATTGGAAATAGTAAAGCATCATCAACCTGGAAATCCTCGCTTCGTAATTGGTTGGAAAAGACGCCATCATAGTTTTAACGTGAAAAAAAGTGACAAAACCTCCCCGTCTCAACAAGATTTATTAACACCGCGATTAAACTTTGACCATTTTGATGTCTTTGCTTCGGAAAGTACACCAGAAAGAGCGACAAGGCCCTCACGTTCCAACAAAAATTTTCACGAACGTGATTAAACCTGATCCTATTTGCTGTCTGTGTTAGGGAAGTGTGCCAGAAAAAGTTTAAGTTTACCAAACTTCTCTATAAAATTGTAAAAAAGTCTCCATGGGGGAGCCCCATAGTTTGGAGTTTTTAACTAATCGGTCCGTATTTTTGCGATAAGTAAAGTAATTGTGTGAAAATATCCACCATCCTACGATTAGTTGATATTTTTCAGGCCAAAACATACTTTCGAAAAGTCGGAGCCGTACTTTCTGGTTACATGTGAGACCGTCATCAGTATTTGCAGTTTAGAATGCATATGCAGTTTTATGCATATTTTGAACTTTTGGTACCAAAAACCAAATTGCAACGTAGATTTTGCGATTTCCGGACCTGAAATTTTTTCGTTCTAATTTGCGATAAAAGATTTTTTATGACTGAGGGTTATTTATTTCAATATTACGTGTAAAAATCATAGTTCAACGCATTATATAATGCATCTGTGAAATTGAAACATTTTGCTCAAACCATTAATATAGATAACAAAGATCGTTCGTTCAATTCAAAGCCACTTTTCCAAAAAAATTAAAATTTATCACACCAGCCTTGTTTTTATGCTAAGCTATGAGAATAAAACCTTTATAAAAACGCTAGTCATAGACTAGCGGATATGTTTTCCGAAAAAATAAAAATAATCATACGATAAATCACAAAACATCCTCGGCCCACTTTGGACCGACGATCGCTATTTAATCGACAGATGATCCGACTGAGAATGTTAACAGATGTGTTAGGTATTATGTTAAAAACAACATCCGCAGCCGTACATCAGTTCCGTCAGCGAACTGTCCGTTGGTGCCTAAATCGACTATGCAAATATGGACAGAACAACCCACATTTATTGATAGATTTTATAGTTCACTTTTGTATATTTTATCTATTTCGCAGACCGTCTGCCTTGTGCTGTTGGCCTTCGCTCTGGTAGCGGCCGTTCCCGCCACCCATGACGAGAGCATCCTGGGCTCAGCGGGCGACGCGAGGGATGACACAGTCAATCCGCAGGATCCGCAAGCGTTGCTGCTGAAGAAAATACTGCTACTGAAAAAGTTCCTCTTCTGGGGATAGGGTGCAATGGCCCGATAATGGTTCAATAGCGTCTGTAAGAATAATCTAAGTCAATTTGATCGTAAGCACAACAGCCGCAACATCTTTGGCCGCGTCTAGATTCTACTAGGCACGGATTTTTTACTCTACGAGCAAGAATAAATAAACAAACAAACCTGCAAATGGCAAGTCACGCCACAGTAATTGAATTGTACGAACAACTTCAATAAACGGTTTTTTTTCTCTCTGTACAAGCAAATAGGAAACTGCCTTTCAATTTCCACCTTATTTAATTAACCTTGCTTCACGTTATTTTGGTTCATTACCGATACCGCAACAACAATATCGTCTGCTCTCGTGGTACGGAAAGTTACTGGCTGGTATTACCGAAATTAGTCACACCGACTGGTGCCTTATTTTTTGCCTTCATTAAGATGTGTCCAATTTCTAGCTTGTCCGTGGTGAATTAAACGAGCCCGCGTATGGTCCGGTTGAAACTAGGAGGTTCCTCTTCTCTGGCTGAATAATGGTACGTTGATTTTCATTTCTGCCCATCTTTGACATAAAAAAAGAAGTCCTAAAACCAATTGCTGTTTCGAACAACTGTTAATAATTAGTAGGTAAGAACAAAGAGATTAGTTACTTCTTTTACTTTTTCATGCTTATTTAGAAATAAGACGGTATGAAAATGGAGGGGTGGTAATTATGGTTTAAGCCTGAACCTTAAATCAGATTTCAAATCATCAATATTTATGGGGACATCAAAAGTCAATTTGCGACAGAATTTCAGATAGACTAATTTCGAAAAATTCTTTCACTTAAAAGTTCATTAGCAAAATTCAGAAGTTTGAAATTTAAATGGATTTTTACCAAACAACCTTAAAAATAGTTAATTGTACAACTCTTCGACAACTTTAGAATTTACCGGATACAATGTCACATGGTTCAGCAATAATATCAGTAAATAAATATTAAATCATATGATTAACAACGCTTTTCAGAGCAATAACCACAAAATACCTTAAATGCACACTTGAAACTGAATTGCTTTGAAAACGTGATTTGTCGTGATTCAAAAAAAAAAATAAAAAAGCATCAATGAATGAAATGTTCGGCTCAACTTGACCCTGAAACGTGATAATATACGAATCCTCATGCGGCATATATCTAGCGCATTTTAGGGTCGTGCCGTGCCGTGTTAGATAATCGCGCCCGCTATGACGCAAAGAAAGGTGTTAATTCGAGACGACGAAAGTGAGTCGAGTGGGTTGGTAGTGGGTAGCGGTGGTGGGTCATCGTGGTAAGCGGTCTGCAAACACGGCTCCACCGCGGCTGCTGCTGGAGGCTCACACGAGCGGTAATGGCATTATTCTTCAGATTGTCGACCCGTGAGTGTGCAGATGCTGCGGTAATGTAGCGCTGTCGAAAATGTATGAAATATTTAATATCAAATCCGAACCTTTTTACTTTTTCGTGATACCCAAAATATTGAAGTTATCCATGGAAATTATTTTATACAATTGCTTACATGCAAACAAAATAGTACCAAGTTATCCCGTTCCGCAGCTTCGATCTAGGTTGTCCATCTGGCCATGGAAGTACTGTCGCTGCAGCTCTTTTCTTACCGCAAGTAACTGAATGTTACTGCGAAAGGCAATATGCAAATAGAAATTGTTCACAGCATTCGTTCGTTACAGCAGAAGTAAACATAAATAACCGGTTGTTTATAGTAATGAGCATCATACCGGTCAATTGTCTTTTAGGTGCAAAGGCAAACACACCTAGCTGACCTAACCAATAAAGACGAACGACAATATAACACCCTGATTATCCTGCAGATACTCTACTCCGCTGCTGTTAAGGAGTGTCTTTGCAAGAGAAAATGTCAACGGAATATTTCTAAACTACATTCCGATTGCAGATGGTTTTTATACGTAATCGAATACAAGATACATGCCTGTCTATGTGAACTTGAACTAGAAATGCAATGAGATAATGAGCGAGTACAGCGGCCAGTTACTTGCTGTATCTATCGGTGGAGTGTGGAGTCTGATAAATATATCGATATGTCAGAGTACGAGGATTGAGGATATTGAGGAGATAGTCAGTCTAGTTCCTAAGATTTTTACTGAACAGATTCCCAAAGAATGAAAAAAGTTAAAGGTTACATCAGAGACTCTACCGCCTATTGTCGTAGGACACGCATAACTGTTACTTATAAATATACTTTTACTCCGTTCTTGGGTGCAGTTTATGATAAGAAAAATAAAGTGGACCTTAAGGATCAATTTAACCATTGCATTGGTTATATGGTCGGTTTTAAATCAGACCGTACCAAGTAGCAAAAAAAAATAGTTAATGACAGTAAACGATTAAAAATTTCCTAAGCTACATTTTACTCTAATCAGATTACATAAATGTTGCAAACAGCCAGAGATATGAAATGATTTCAAACGAATGATAGCTTTAAATTACACAGCAGTAGCAAACTTTGATTTCGTTTTTCTCGAAATCAGATTTTTGTCACTTGGTTCGGTCTGACTTAACACCGACCGACCATATAACAACGACATTAGCTCGTTCAAAATTGATTTAGAACGGCCGATTAAACTAATTCTCACTTGATGAGATATTTCTTTACAGCAAAAGGGTTTGCTGAATTTGTTTTACAAATTCACAATACCATACTGCAATTGTATTGAAAATTTTACGGAACGGATCGAGTTTCAAATATATAGTATAACAAAGGTAAAAATATCTAGCAAATTTAAATCAAAATTCGAATCGAATAATTGAAAACTAACTTCTAAATTAAGCTTGGAACACAAACATAAATGAATATTTTTAATTGATTTCGGTGATACCTTTAGAACTTGGTGAGTTAATTTCAGTGAAAAGAAAATTAATTCTAAGATTTCTTCAACCATTATTTAGTGCCTCTTAAAGAGGTTTATTGATGGATGATTTATAAAGCTTTTGCAACATTTACTTAGAATTACCAAATACACAGGTAACCAAGGATGCGATTAGCGGTGACGGGCTTGACCAAGCTTCCTGGATACAGCAGATTTCCAAAGCTTTGACTTTCGGGAGAGGTACTCGTAGAGTGCTCATTGTAGTGCATCAGAGTAGAAGTCTCGGCAGGAGTTCGTTAGAAGATACTCATTTCGTTTGAAGAATTACCAGTTGAAGAGTGGACCTGCTTCAGAACCTTATAAATGTGCATTGTG
The DNA here is from genome assembly GCF_943734655.1 of Sabethes cyaneus. Lineage (NCBI taxonomy): Eukaryota > Metazoa > Arthropoda > Insecta > Diptera > Culicidae > Sabethes > Sabethes cyaneus. Next base: position 215,013,696 of record NC_071354.1, on the reverse strand, counting down.
ACATCTTATCCCCCTGGGTTATGTTTTCCCAGCCTAGCGCGACTTTTGCCATTAATTTTTGGCGCTAATCGGCAAAATTCTCGTAGGGTAGATGCTCCAGTAGTAGCGGTAGTACCAGTAGTGGTGGAAACTCGAAATATATCATAATTGTGTTGGATTTCGAGATAAGATTTTCTATTGCTAAATTTATATTTGTCAATAGTTTTATCTGAGTTACACAGTTAAAATTTAAGATGTTGCTGCAAAAATTGCAAGTTCCTTTTGAGCAGACCAAAAAATGCAATTACTTAAGAAATTCGTAACAATCCACAGCATTTTAACAAGCCTACGCTGTTATCCACCTGCTGCCATGCTCACTGCAAGCATTAGAGGAACATTACCTCTACTTTAGGAGCACAGACTAATGTCAGGAAAAGCAATATTTTAGATATATCAATCTGCAGAATGGTATAATTTTGGTATGTATTTAAAGCCAACATTATGGTGCACCATATTATCATGCAGTACAATTGGAAACTGATAAATTGAGCGTTCAAATTGTCTTTAAACACATTCCCCCGACATAATCCCTGTATTATTGGAGCATCTACCCTACTAGGAATAGATTTCAACGTTTCGCAGAAACTAATTATGTAATCAAGTAGATAGTCTCTGTTTCATCAGAACGGGGATTCAAAGTCCGTCCTTTTTCAAATTCTGTCTACGTAACTAAAGGGCGTGGCTTGTCGATGCACTACTAGCAGGCCGCAAATTTGTTACTGTTTTTGCAATACGTAGCAACGCGTTGCAATGCGTAGCAACTGATAGTGTTTTATGTTGCATTTCAGGGTGTCTGGAGGGACTCAGCATAAAAGGAAAAGCTGAGGAATTGAGTTCATAAATATCCAATATTCAATAAAATGGCAATAATTAGACTAAAAGGTTATCTCACATCTATCTAATAAATGCAATGGAAGTATCGATTTCATTCCCGAAAATGCTCAAACGCGATGGCTACTGTGTTACCTGACTCATAACGGATATACGTTATATACGGGGGAGGGCCTCGTAACTCACAAACTTTATGGTTTTTCGTTTAATTGATCATAAACTCGAATAGAGCATACAAATATCAACTATATAACATAAGAAATTACATGTTTACTCAAAAAATCAAAAAAGAGAGCATTCAACGCAAATTCGTCCGTTACGCCCTGAGGAATCTACCTTGGAATGATCCGCACAACTTGCCTTCCTACGAAGATCGCTGTCGTCTGTTGGGCATCAAAACATTAGATCAGCGTCGAAGAGCATCGCAAGCTGTTTTCGTCGTAAAACTGATTACTGCAGAGTACGATGCTCCGGATCTGTTATCGCAAATCGGTTTCTACGCACCTTCTAGAGTCCTGCGAGCAAGAACTATGCTTCAGGTGGAATTCCAGACCACCCAATATGCTGCCTTCTCACCAATCTCAGCAATGGCCCGTCAGTTTAACCAATATGCTGATTTGTTCAGTTTCAATGAAACTTCATCCGTGTATCGTCGTAGATTATTAGAGAGTGGTTTACTATAGTTTGTCTTTGCACGTTAATTTTTTAAAAAATGACAATTTTATGCTATAATAATGTAATAATTATGTAATATAATAATTTTATGTATCAAATGTATTGTGACGCACATTAAAAGACGGTGGGGTTTTATGCGCATTTGAGGAAGATCTTTTGGGACCACCTCAAGTGAGCTTTTCCCCACCCTACACTTCATGTAGACCATTAAAGGTCAGATGAATAGCAAAATAAAATAAAATAAAAATAAAAATAAAATAAAATAAAATAAAAATAAAATAAAAATAAAATAAAAATAAAATAAAAATAAAATAAAAATAAAATAAAAATAAAATAAAAATAAAATAAAAATAAAATAAAAATAAAATAAAAATAAAATAAAAATAAAATAAAAATAAAATAAAATAAAAATAAAATAAAAATAAAATGAAAATAAAATAAAAATAAAATAAAAATAAAATAAAAATAAAATAAAAATAAAATAAAAATAAAATAAAAATAAAATAAAAATAAAATAAAAATAAAATAAAAATAAAATAAAAATAAAATAAAAATAAAATAAAAATAAAATAAAAATAAAATAAAAATAAAATAAAAATAAAATAAAAATAAAATAAAAATAAAATAAAAATAAAATAAAAATAAAATAAAAATAAAATAAAAATAAAATAAAAATAAAATAAAAATAAAATAAAAATAAAATAAAAATAAAATAAAAATAAAATAAAAATAAAATAAAAATAAAATAAAAATAAAATAAAAATAAAATAAAAATAAAATAAAAATAAAATAAAAATAAAATAAAAATAAAATAAAAATAAAATAAAAATAAAATAAAAATAAAATAAAAATAAAATAAAAATAAAATAAAAATAAAATAAAAATAAAATAAAAATAAAATAAAAATAAAATAAAAATAAAATAAAAATAAAATAAAAATAAAATAAAAATAAAATAAAAATAAAATAAAAATAAAATAAAAATAAAATAAAAATAAAATAAAAATAAAATAAAAATAAAATAAAAATAAAATAAAAATAAAATAAAAATAAAATAAAAATAAAATAAAAATAAAATAAAAATAAAATAAAAATAAAATAAAAATAAAATAAAAATAAAATAAAAATAAAATAAAAATAAAATAAAAATAAAATAAAAATAAAATAAAAATAAAATAAAATAAAAATAAAATGAAAATAAAATAAAAATAAAATAAAAATAAAATAAAAATAAAATAAAAATAAAATAAAAATAAAATAAAAATAAAATAAAAATAAAATAAAAATAAAATAAAAATAAAATAAAAATAAAATAAAAATAAAATAAAAATAAAATAAAAATAAAATAAAAATAAAATAAAAATAAAATAAAAATAAAATAAAAATAAAATAAAAATAAAATAAAAATAAAATAAAAATAAAATAAAAATAAAATAAAAATAAAATAAAAATAAAATAAAAATAAAATAAAAATAAAATAAAAATAAAATAAAAATAAAATAAAAATAAAATAAAAATAAAATAAAATAAAATAAAAATAAAATAAAAATAAAATAAAAATAAAATAAAAATAAAATAAAAATAAAATAAAAATAAAATAAAAATAAAATAAAAATAAAATAAAAATAAAATAAAAATAAAATAAAAATAAAATAAAAATAAAATAAAAATAAAATAAAAATAAAATAAAAATAAAATAAAAATAAAATAAAAATAAAATAAAAATAAAATAAAAATAAAATAAAAATAAAATAAAAATAAAATAAAAATAAAATAAAAATAAAATAAAAATAAAATAAAAATAAAATAAAAAGAAAATAAAAATAAAATAAAAATAAAATAAAAATAAAATAAAAATAACATAAAAATAAAATAAAAATAAAATAAAAATAAAATAAAAATAAAATAAAAATAAAATAAAAATAAAATAAAAATAAAATAAAAGTAAAATAAAAATAAAATAAAAGCATGAGAGATTTTAGAATTTCGGAAATAGGGGTTCGTTATGAGTCAGGTAACACAGTAGAAGCTCGTGTAAATTAATCAAAATTGTTCAACTTTATGTGTAAACTTCCAGCATTCAGCTGTGAAAATCCATCTCTTTGTAAAAACCACAGAATAGGCACACGTTTTGTCCAGAACATCCGTCCGTCCGTCCAGAACTGACTGAGTTATTGTCGTTCAAAATCTATCGTTTTTCGTGTCACGTTCATTTTTGTTTTCACAACATGCCACCCTATTAAAGTAAGACGTAGTCCTACGTCAAAAGTATATGGTCTGAATTTATCGGAATTGTAAGAAGATATTTTTCACAGAAAGATTTGGAAATATTGCTTCCGTTCTAGAAAAAAAATAACTTCTGTATGTAAAAAATGTACATATCTAGGAAATGTTGTTTCCAGGTTTTCTCTATGACAAGAGTTGGGAGACGGGTGCGACCTTATGGTTAGAAGCTTCTGTCGACTATCGCGAATGGCCGCATCTTGCTGCGCTTAATTTAGTTTGTAGAATTAAATGTGACATGCGCCTGCTGAATAAACAAAATTTGTGCTGAGTTTGAACTTGGTGATCTATTGGAAGAACAATTAAAGGGGGCGTGTCCTGGATCAAGAAGGATGGCGTCATTCTCGAGTAGTGGTCTGCCGAATGCCAATGTCCCATTGATCTCCGGCGCGACACTGCGTTAAGTAAAGAACCCGTGAAGGAAGTGAATGCAATCAGGACGAAGTATTTCCATAAGCGATCCGGATTAAGGTGGCCTAATGAATAGTACCGAAACCGGTAATACCGGGCAATTTTTTAATACCGTCATATGAAATACAACATATGCGACAGATAGTTCGAAGCGGTCAGTCAAATAATAGAGTCTAGAATCAGTTCAAACTACAGTGTAGTATCTTTGCCGCAAGTCTTTCTCCCTGTAAGAACATTTCAATTCATACCGGAGCAACTTGAAACTGAAAGCTCGGACAGTGCTATCAAAATATATGAAGCTGACAAAAAACGAATCGACACACGACGAGAGGAATACGCTGAGCTTTTAACCTTCTTGGACACCCCAGTCGTCAAAGGATCAAACAGAAAAGACTTCGCTTGGGAAATTCTAATTTGCTGAGCAGTAATTTGAAATCATAAGATCAAGTGACACCATTCCAGCTGGATACAGTAACGATGGCCGTCTTCTACCGTCAAGTCAACGATGCTCCATTCCGGATCGTCTCAAGCAAGCCTGCCTATCCGTGTTCAACACCAGTTAGTACTAAAAATCTTGTTTTTCGTCCGTCCAATCTTATCGCTTTGTTTATTTGTCAATATCTATATCTATATATCAGCATCTTCAAGATTTTGGGTTCACCGTTCGGCTCGAAAAATGTTTGTTCTGATGACAGCACATTTAGTACCTCGAACATCTTCACACTCGTCTCGGGGATATGAACTTTTGCGGTAATTTTGTCCCCAATACGTGCACATATTGCCATCCACCGGACGAATTGCTGAAACCAAGAGTCAAGTTCGACTGAATACCCGAATATCCAGTACAAATGAGCATCTGATGAATTCAAACATCCTCACGTCCACATTCGTTATAATGCCGGTATTGCACCCGGTTCTCGTGGTTCATATGCCTGCGTCAATCTCCGCTTTTCGTTTGTACTCCGCCAAAAATAATCCACAATACCTTTCGTTTAAATACGGCAAATGCACGTATGTCTTCCGTAAACAAAGTTACAGTCTCCAATCTGTAAAAGACTATCGGTCTAGCTAGCATTTTGTACATCGTCAGCTTTGTGCGGCGGCGTATGCTCCTAGATCTCAGCGTCTTCCTTATATAATTGGTTTTCGACGCATTGATTTGTAACCCAATCCCCTTAGCCTACACTTTTAATCTGGCGTGGATTGCCTCCCACGTCCCAAGGTTTCTAGTAACGATGTCGAGGTCGTCTGCGAAGGCCAGGGGTTGGCTAATTTTGCCGAACATCGTTCAGATGCCCACTCGTCGGATCACACCTCCAATAGCGATGTTGATTAACATACAGGACAATCCATCCGCTTGCCGCAACCCTCTGCGCGATTCGAAAGGACTCGAGAGTGCCCCGAATTATGCACGTAGTAC